>NC_138861.1:51513737-52113737 GCF_965194805.1 Balaenoptera borealis
ACTCATCAACAGCTGTAAATTTTTGCAGACTCTGATAGAAAAATTCCAATCCCAGTCATTGTTTCCAAGTAAATAATGTATATCACAGTTTGAAAGTTTGGAACATTGTTAAAACAAAATATGGGCAGCTATTTAAAATGTTATTGTAGAATAATGTTAAAAGACCTGAAGAAATAGCCACAAAATTTATGTTAAAAAGGCAGATTAGAAAACAGTATCACGGTATTAGTTAATTTTTTTTAATTTTTATGAATATATTGCTTTTATAAATAGCTTGAATAAACATATACTAAAACATTACCATTAAATCCAAGGAAGAAGGGATATATGTATACATGCGGCTGATTCACTTTGCTGTACAGCAGAAACTAACACAACATCGTAAAGCAACTATACTGTGATAAAAAATTTTTTTTTAATTAAAAAATGTTGCCATTAACTATCTTCATGTGTAAGAACTATGAAATATTATATATATATGTGTGTGTGTGTATATATATATATATATATATATATATTTTTTTTTTTTTTTTTTTGGCCACGCCATGTGGCATGTGGGATCTCAGTTCCCTGACTGAGGATCGAACCTGCACCCCCTGCATGGGAAGCTCAGAGTCTTAACCACTGGACTGCCAGGGAAGTCCAATTATGGAAATTATAATTCATTAATTAACTGTGTAAATTATAACCATCTATTTAATTTCTCTCTTCTATGAAATTCTGAAAGCAGGACTTGGCCTGTCTTATTAACTCTGGGTATTTTTCCTATGCAGTTATTTATTTTTTATTAAATTTTTCCATTGAAGCATATTTCATTTATTATATTAGTTTCAGGTATACAGTTTAGTGATTCAGTATTTCTACAGGTTATACTCCATTAAAAGTTATTACACAATAATGGCTATAATTCCCTGTGCTATAAAACATATCCTTGTTGTTTAGCTATTTTATACATAGTAGTTTGTATCTCTTCTTTTTTTAACATCTTTATTGGAGTATAATTGCTTTACAATGTTGTGTTAGTTTCTGCTGTGTAACAAAGTGAATCAGCTATATGTATACATATATCCCCATATACCCTCCCTCTTGCATCTCCTTCCCGCTCTCTCCCTATCCCACCCCTCTAGGTGGTCACAAAGCACCAAGCTGATCTCCCTGTGCTATGCAGCTGCTTCCCACTAGCTATCTATTTTACATTTGGTAGTGTATATATGTCAATATTACTATTTCACTTCGTCCCAGCTTACCCTTCCCCCTCCCCGTGTCCTCAAGTATGACTATGAACTTTCAATGAAAGCAGATACATTTTACAGAAATACCCTAATGCCATATATTTATAACTATATGAGAGCTTGTTTATTTCATGAATATTAATTATGGTTTTAATCTCACTCTATATGAATGCAACTGAAAATACAATGTTGACTATTACATTGTTTTGTATTAAATCATAATACATTTTTAGCATCAATGAATCTAGCCTGATTTAGAATACGGTAATATAAGAGGAACCACAAATTAATTTGAAGGTTAGCAGTTAAATATATCAAAACCACAATGCTACAGACTAATATGCCCTTCTATACTATGAATTGTCTGTGTTATTATTACTGAGACTTCTATTAGCTCTCTTCTAAACATACTCATTTGACTAGAAAATTGGTTCAATACTAATGCATCACCTATTATGGTGTACTTTAAGGAAAGGAATGTCATACTGGTATAGGGCCATTGTGAATAATAAAGATGGAATATATGGTTTCTTATTGGAAGTCTGAGGTGACTGTAGAAAAATTAATTCTTCTCATACCATAAGTAAACACATTACTGAATGGTGTCTATGTGAATGACTGCTTTAGTCAAATTCACTTTAAAAAATAAAAACAAAAGCTATTTAAAATATACAATTATACATCGTGAAAGAGATTTTATTTTTTAACATCTTTATTGCAGTATAATTGCTTTACAATGCTGTGTTAGTTTCTCCTTTATAACAAAGTGAATCAGCTATACATATACATATATCCCCATATCTCCTCCCTCTTGTGTCTCCCTCCCACCCTCCCCATCCCTCCCCTCTAGGTGGTCACAAAGCACCAAGCTGATCTCCGTGTGCTATGTGGCTGCTTCCCACTAGCTATCTATTTTACATTTGGTAGTATATATAAGTCCATGCCACTATCTCACTTCGTCCCAGCTTACCCTTCCCCCACCCCATGTCCTCAAGTCCATTACTACATCTGCGTCTTTATTCCTGTCCTGCACCTAGGTTCTTCAGAAACATTTTCTCTTTTTTTTTTTAGATTGCATATATATGTGTTAGCATACTGTATTTGTTTTTCTCTTTCTGACTTACTTCACTCTGTATGACAGACTCTAGATCCATTCACCTCACTACAAATAACTCAATTTCATTTCTTTTTATGGCTGAGTAACATTCCATTGTATGTATGTGCCACATCTTCTTTATCCATTCATCTGGTGATGGACACTTAGGTTGCTTCCATGTCCTGGCTATTGTAAAGAGAGCTGCAATGAACATTGTGGTACATGACTCTTTTTGAATTATGGTTTTCTCAGGGTATATGCCCAGTAGTGGGATTGCTGGATCATATGGTAGTTCTATTTTTAGTTTTTAAAGGAACTTCCATACTGGTTCTCCATAGTGGCTGTATCAATTTACATTCCCACCAACAGTGCAAGAGGGTTGCCTTATCTCCACACCTTCTCCATCATTTATTGTTTGTAGATTTTTTGATGATGGCCACACCAGTCAGATGACCTGACTGGTGTGAGGTGATACCTCATTGTAGTTTTGATTTGCATTTCTCTAATGATTAGGGATGCTGAGCATCCTTTCATGTGTTTGTTGGCAATCTGTATATCTTCTTTGGAGAAATGTCTGTTTAGGTCTTCTGCCCATTTGTGGATTGGGTTGTTTGTTTTTTTTTATATTGAGCTGCATGAGCTGCTGATATATTTTGGAGATTAATCCTTTGTCCATTGCTTCGTTTGCAAATATTTTCTCCCATTCTGAGGGTTGTCGTTTCATCTTGTTTATGGTTTCCCTTGCTGTGCAAAAGCTTTTAAGTTTCATTAGGCCCCATTTGTTTATTTTTGTTTTTATTTCTGTTTCTCTAGGAGGTGGGTCAAAAAGGATCTTGCTGTGATTTATGTCATGGAGTGTTCTGCCTATGTTTTATAGTGTCTGGCCTTACATTTAGGTCTTTAATCCATTTTGAGTTTATTTTTGTGTATGGTGTTAGGAAGAGTTCTAATTTCACTCTTTTACATGCAGCTGTCCAGTTTGCCCAGCAGCACTTATTGAAAACGCTGTCTTTTCTCCATTGTACATTCTTGCCTCCTTTCTCAAGGATAAGGTGACCATATCTGTGTGGGTTTATCTCTGGGCTTTCTATCCTGTTCCATTGATCTATATTTCTGTTCTTGTGCCAGGAACATACTGTCTTGATTACTATAGCTTTGTAGAATAGTCTGAAGTCAGGGAGCCTGATTCCTCCAACTCTGTTTTTCATTCTCAAGATTGCTTTGGCAATTCGGGGTCTTTTGTGTTTCCATACAAATTGTGTTATTTTTTTGTTCTAATTCTGTGAAAAATGTCATTGGTAGTTTGATATGGATTGCACTGAATCTGTAGAACGCTTTGGGTAGTATAGTCATTTTCACAATGTTGATTATTCCAATCCAAGAACATGGTATATCTCCCCATCTGTTTGTATCATCTTTAATTTCTTTCATCAGTGTCTTATAGTTTTCTGCCTACAGGTCTTTTGTCTCCTTAGGTAGGTGTATTCCTAGGTATTTTATTCTTTTTGTTGCAATGGTAAATAGGAGTGTTTCCTTAATTTCTTTTTCAGATTTTTCATCATTAGTGTATAGGAATGCAAGAGATTTCTGTGCATTAATTTTATATCCTGCTACTTTACCAAATTCATTGATTAGCTCTAGTACTTTCCTGGTAGCATCTTTAGGATTCTCTATGTATACTATCATGTCATCTGCAAACAGGGACAGTTTTACTTGTTTTCCAATTTGGATTCCTTTTATTTCTTTTTCTTCTCTGATTGCTCTTGCTAAAACTTCCAAAATACATTGAATAATAGTGGTGAGAGTGGGCAACCTTGTTTTGTTCCTGACATTAGAGGAAATGGTTTCAGTTTTTCACCATTGAGAACAATGTTGGCTGTGGGTTTGTCATATATGGCCTTTATTATGTTGAGGTAGGTTCCCTCTATGCCTACTTTCTGCAGAGTTTTTACCATAACTAGGTGTTGAACTTTGTCAAAAGCTTTTTCTTCATCTATTGAGATGATCACATGATTTTTCTCCGTCAATTTGCTAATATGGTTTGTCACATTGATTGATTTGCGTATATTGAAGAATCCTTGTATTCTAGGGATAAACCCCACTTGATCATGGTGTATGATCCTTTAAATGTGTTGTTGGATTCTGTTTGCTAGTATTTTGTTGAGGATTTTTGCATCTATGTTCATCAGTGATATTGGCCTGTAGTTTTCTTTTTTTGTGACATCTTTGTCTGGTTTTGGTATCAGGGTGATGGTGGCCTCGTAGAATGAGTTTGGGAATGTTATTCCCTCTGCTATATTTTGGAAGAGTTGGGAAGGATAGGTGTTAGCTCTTCTCTAAATGTTTGATAGAATTTGCCTGTGAAGCCATCTGGTCCTGGGCTTTTGTTTGTTGGAAAATTTTTAATCACAGTTTCAATTTCAGTGCTTGTGATTGGTCTGTTTATATTTTCTATTTCTTCCTGGTTCAGTCTTGGAAGGTTGTGCTTTTCTAAGAATGTGTCCATTTCTTCCAGGTTGTCCATTTTATTGGCATATAGTTGCTTGTAGTAATCTCTCATGATCCTTTGTATTTCTGCAGTGTAAGTTGTTACTTCTGCTTTTTCATTTCTAATTCTGTTGATTTGAGTCTTCTCCCTTTTTTTCTTGATGAGTCTGGCTAATGGTTTGTCAATTTTGTTTATCTTCTCAAAGGATCAGCTTTTTTTTTTTATTGATCTTTGCTATTGTTTCCTTCAGTTCTTTTTCATTTTTTTCTGATCTGATCTTTATAATGTCTTTCCTTCTGCTAACTTTGGGGTTTTTTGTTCTTCTTTCTCTAATTGATTTAGGTGTAAGGCTCGGTTGTTTATTTGAGATGTTTCTTGTTTCTTGAGGTAGGATTGTGTTGCTATAAACTTCCCTCTTAAAACTGCTTTTGCTGCATCCCATAGGTTTTGGGTGGTCGTGTTTTCATTGTCATTTGTTTCTAGGTATTTTTTGATTTCCTCTTTGATTTCTTCAGTGATTTCTTGGTATTTAGTAGTGTTATTGTTTAGCCTCCACGTGTTTGTATTTTTCACATATTTTTTCTGTAATTGATACCTAGTCTCATGGCGTTGTGGTCGGGAAACAAACTTGATACAATTTCAATTTTCTTACATTTACCAAGGCTTGATCTGTGACTCAAGGTATGATCTATCCTGGAGAATGTTCCATAAGCACCTGAGAAGAAAGTGTATTTTGTTGTTTTTTGGATAGAATGTCCTATAAATATCAATTAAGTCCATCTTGTCTAATGTGTCTTTCAAAGCTTGTGTTTCTTTATTTACTTTCATTTTGGATGATCTGTCCATTGGTGAAAGTGGGGTGGTAAAATCCCCTACCACTGTTGCGTTACTGTGGATTTCCCCTTTTATGGCTGTTAGCATTTGCCTTATGTATTGAGGTGCTCCTATGTTGGGTGCATAAATATTTACAATTGTTGTATCTTCTTCTTGGATTGATCCCTTGATCATTATGTAGTGTCCTTCTTTTTCTCTTGTAATAGTCTTTATTTTAAAGTCTATTTTGTCTGATATGAGAATTGCCACTCCAGTTTTCTTTTGATTTCCATTCGCATGGAATACCTTTTTCCATCCCCTCACTTTCAGTCTGTATGTGTCCCTAAGTCTGAATTGGGTCTCTTGTAGATAGCATGTATATGGGTCTTGTTTTTGTATCCCTTCAGCCAGTCTATGTATTTTGGTTGGAGCATTTAATCTATTTACATTTAAGGTAATTATCAATATGTATGTTCCTATTAACTTTTTCTTAATTGTTTTGGGTTTGTTTTCATAGGTCTTTTCCTTCTCTTGTGTGTCCTGCCTACAGAAGTTCCTGTAGCATTTGTTGTAAAGCTGGTTTGGTGGTGCTGAATTTTCTTAACTTTTGCTTGTCTGTAAAGGTTTTAATTTCTCCGTTGAATCTGAATGAGATCCTTGCTGAGTAGAGTAACCTTGGTTGTAGGTTTTTCCCTTTCATCACTTTAAATATGTCCTGCCGTTCCCTTCTGGCTTGCAGAGTTCTGCTGAAAGATCATCTGTTAAATTTATGGGGATTCCCTTGTATGTTATTTGTTGTTTTTCCCTTGCTGCTTTTAACATTTTTTCTTTGAATTTAATTTTTGATAGTTTGATTAGTATGTGTCTTGATGTGTTTCTCCTTGGATTTATCCTGTATGGGAATCTCTGCACTTCCTGGACTTAATTGACTATTTCCTTTCCCATGTTAGGGAAGTTTTCAAGTATATTTTCTTCAAATATTTTCTCAGACCCTTTCTTTTTCTCTTCTTCTTCTGGAAGCCCTATAATTCGAATGTTCATGCATTTAATGTTGTCTCAGAGGTCTCTGAGACTGTCCTCAATTCTTTTCATTCTTTTTTCTTTATTCTGCTCTGTGGTAGTTTTTTCCACTATTTTATCTTCCAGGTCACTTATCCATTCTTCTGCCTCAGTTATTCTGCTATTGATGTCTTCTAGAGAATTTTTAATTTCATTTATTGTGTTGTTCATCATTGTTTGTTTGCTCTTCTTCTAGGTCCTTTTTAAATGTTTCTTGTATTTTCTCCACTCTATTTCCAAGATTTTGGATTATCTTTACTATCATTACTCCGAATTCTTTTTCAGGTAGACTGCCAATTCCTCTTCATTTGTTTGGTCTGTTGGGTTTATACCTTGCTCTTTCATCTGCTGCATATTTCCCTGTCTTCTCATTTTGTTTAACTTACTCTGCTTGAGGCCTCCTTTTTGCAGTCTGCAGGTTTGTAGTTCCTGTTGTATTTTTGTCTGCCCTCAGTGGGTGAAGTTGTTTCAGTGACTTGTGTAGGCTTCCTGGTGGAGGGGACTGGTGCCTGTGTTCTGTTGGGTAGGGCTGGATCTTGTCTTTCTGGTGGGCAAGGCCATGTCCAGTGGTGTGTTTTGGGGTGTCTGTGAACTTAGTATGATTTTAGGCAGCCTCTCTGCTAATGGGTGGTGTTGTGTTCCTGTCTTGCTAGTTGTTTGGCATGGGGCATCCGGCCCTGGAGCTTGCTGGCCATTGGGTGCAGCTGGGTTTTAGGGTTGAGATGTAGATCTGTGGGAGAGCTCTCACTCATCAATATTATGTGGGGCTGGGAGGCCTCTGGTTGTCCAATGTACTGGACTCAGCTCTCCCACCTTGGAGGCTCAGGCCTGACACCCAGGCAGAGCACCAAGACCCTGTCAGCCACACGGCTCATAAGAAAAGGTAGACAAAAAGAAAGAAAAAATAATAGTAATAAAAAAATTGTTAATTTTTAAAAATTATTAAGGAAAAAAAATTTTTTTTAATTAAAAAAAAAAGTAGAGAGCAACCAAACCGATAAACAAATCCACCAATGATAACAAGTGCTAAAAACTAAGCTACGATAAACATAAAAATTAGAAAGCAAACCCCAAGTCTACAGTTGCTCCCAAAATCCACCACATCAATTTTGGGATGATTCGTTGTCTATTCAGGTATTCCGCAGATGCAGGGTACATCAAGTTGATTGTGGAGACTTAATCTGCTGCTCCTGATGCTGCTGGGAGAGATTTCCCTTTCTCTTCTTTGTTCGCACAGCTCCTGGGGTTCAGCTTTGGATTTGGCCCTGCCTCTGCATGTAGGTCGCCTGAGGGCATCTGTTCTTCACTCAGACAAGAGGGGATTAAAGCAGCAGCTGATTAGGGCACTCTTGCTCACTCAGGCCGTGGGGGGAGGGAAGGGGGGGTTACAGTAGTCATAGTTGGAACGCAGGGCGAGCCTGCAGCAGCAGAAACCAACATGTCATTGTAACAGCCTGAGGCGTGCCATGTGTTCTCCCGGGGAAGTTGTCCCTGGATCACAGGAGCCTGGCAGTGGCGGGCTGCACAGGCTACCAGGAGGGGCGGTGTGGAGAGTGACCTGTGCTCGCACACAGGCTTCTTGGTGGCGGCAGCAGCAGCCTTAGCGTCTCATGCCCGTCTCTGGGGCCCGCGCTGATCGCCGCGGCTCGCGCCCGTCTCTGGAGCTCGTTTAGGCAGCGCTCTGAATCCCCTCTCCTCACGCACCAGGAAACAAAGAGGCAAGAAAAAGTCTCTTGCCTGTTCGGCAGTTCCAGACTTTTTCCCGGACTCCCTCCCGGCCAGCTGTGGTGCACTAGCCCCTTCAGGCTGTGTTCACGCCGCCAACCCCAGTCCTCTCCCTGCAATCGATCGAAGCCCGAGCCTCAGCTCCCAGCCCCCGCCCGCCCCGGCGGGTGAGCAGACAAGCCTCTCGGGCTGGTGAGTGCTGCTCAGTGCCGAGCCTCTGTGCGGGAATCTCTCCGCTGTGCCCTCCACACCCCTGTGGCTGCGCTCTCCTCCGTGGCTCCGAAGCTTCCCCCCTCTGCCACCCGCAGTCTCCGCCCGCGAAGGGCCTTCCTAGTGCATGGAAACCTTTCCTCCTTCACGGCTCCCTCCCACTGGTGCAGGTCCCGTCCCTATTCTTTGTTTCTGTTTTTTCTTTTTTCTTTTGCCCTACCCAGGTACGTGGGGAGTTTCTTGCCTTTTGGGAGGTCTGAGGTCTTCCGTCAGCGTTCAGTAGGTGTTCTGTCAGAGCTGTTCCACATGTAGATGTAGTTTTGATGCAGTTGTGGGGAGGAAGGTGATCTCTACATCTTACTCCTCCGCCATCTTGAAGGCCCCCCCTTATTCACTCTTATATTCCCAGTGCTTTGCATGTATCTAGAGAGTCATAAGAGCTCAACAGATATATTTCGAGTGAATGAAAGTGATTTTTATCTTCTTGTTTATGCTCATTTATATTTTCTCCACTGAGGATGTGTTCTCTTACAATGAGAAAAGAAATAATAAATATATTTTTTATTGATGTTATTTTTGTTCCCAGTGCCTACTGTTATTCCCTTCCAAAGTCTTAAGTGTGGAACACTTTCCTAAGAAACAGTCACAAAGAATGTCTTAAGGAAACTAGTGAAAACCCCGTTCATCCGGATGTTAACAGAAATTAGATAAGAAACGTACACGTTTGCACATCAGATGAGCACGCTGTAAGGTGACTTTCTTTCAGTCAGTAATTAACTGAACAGCACCCACGTACCAGGAATTCTAAAGTTCTCTGTGATGGAGAGAGGAGATGAGTACTGTGAAGAAGAGAGTAAAAAGAACCTCTTTGCCTCGAAAGAAATTACAAATTTTATTGGAAAAACAGAGCCAATAAGCATGGTAATTCCATATAAGGCAGAATGAAATGTGATACAAGACAGCTATAAATTAAATGCCATGATAGAAGAGAAAGGAGGGATTAAATGCAATTGGGGGATGGGAGATCAGAGGAGGCTTCAAAAGAGGGGCTGACACCCTTAAAAGATCCATAGTTGAATTTTGATAGAGGGAGAGAAGGAAAGTCTTGTCTACATTTAACCTTGAATTAGGATAAAACTAATTCCCAATAGCCTGGCATTTAATCACTGCATAATCAAAAGGCCAAGCCGCCTCGCTAAACATTCAGGGACATATTTTTTTCTAACCCAGAGGTCATGCAGCAGCAACAACAAATTACCACCTTTGCCCCATAGTTGGATCCTTGTCCAGCCCTCACCTGCCCAGCCTGCAGAGGAACAGCAACAGGTTCTGGGCATTAATTTTTTTTTTCCAAAGCATTTATCACCACTTGATTATCATATTGTTATGTGCTCGTTATCTGTCTCTCCCAGGTAGAATGAAAGCTCCCAAATGGCAGGGATTTTTGTCTACTTTGCTCACCACTGTATCCTTCGCACCTAGAACAGTGCCTAGGATATGGGAGGCATTCATTAAATATTTGTTGAATCAGTGAAAACCTTGTGGTGTGGTGTGGCACATGCAAGGTATGCTGTACCCTGGGGACACCATCACCATCATCACCAGCACTCCCAGGTGAAGGGCCAACTAAGACCCTGAATCCAAGACGCATGACCACCATAGGCGTGTGGATTTGGACTGGTAGACTCAGGACACTTCAAGGATGCAGCAATTTCAGAGGCTCCCACGTTCACTACCCTAGAAAAGACCTTACAGGGCCTGGTTCATATCCCTCAGAAAGTCCATCAAATTCATTCATTTCCTTATTCATTCCTCCATGTGTTCATTTAACAAGCATTTATTGATTCTTGACCTATATGAAGTGTTGTAGTGAAGAATTTGTCTTTGTCCCAGATTCCTGGGAGAGAGCTTCAAAACACCTGTAATTCCTTGAACGATAGTAGTGTCTTTATTATTCATCATGGGTCCTTGGATCGTATCTGGTTTTATGCTAAGGAAATGACTCAGGATACGGGCTGGTCATGCCAGAAGAACCAACGATAGGACGAGAAGTTTGGGGCTTTGAGCAAGGTGATATCAGCCCAACATCCACAAAGAAAAGGGTGGTTGGAGATTAAGTTCAGCCACATGGCCAATAATTCAATCAATAATACTCCATTGAAAATTCTGGATACTGATGTTTGTGTTAGCTTCCTGGTTGGTGAACACATTGATATGCTCAGAGAGTGATGTGTCCTGATTCTATGTGTCAAGGACAGTTTGGAAACCTCCCCGACCTCACCCTATGTCTCCTTCATAATAAAACTAATTATAAGTACAGCACTTTCCTGAGTTCTTTGAGTCATTCTAGTGAATTCTCAAACCTGAAGGGGTCATAAGAACCCCCAAATTTATAGCCAGTTGGTCAAAAGTTCAGGTGGCCCAGGGACCCCCCAAACTTGTGGTTGCTATCTGAAGTGAATGCAGTCTTATTGGGTACTGTGCCCGTAACCTCTACCCTCTGACCCAACTCAGAATTAAAAGGCTTAAGGTATTCTCCCTTATTGCCAGTAGAAACCCAGGATAGAAGTAGATCTTGGTGATCGATTAGTTGTATTACAAAGTAGGGAGACTCCCTCTGGCAGAAGCATGATTTCCCCTCCTGGTACCACAATACCAATAAGAGGACAGGGCACAGAGAAGCCATTCCAAGTTCACCCAAAGCCAACAACCCATGATTTGGCTTAGGGCTGCAGCTCCAGTGTTCCCGTGTGTGTGTGTGTGTGGGTGTGTGTATCTCAGGAGATATAATTATATATATACAAAATATCCTGCAGAAGAATTAGTTGTTGGAATACTAGGGGAAATTTCAGAAACTAAAGTTTTTTCAATTCTAACTGAAGTGTTTCACCACATCAAAATTTTCAAGTACCCTCCTCTAAGTAGAAAAGACAAAAATGCCCTCAGAAAATTATCTGTGACAGTGATGTCAGTGCAATACAACAGGCCCAGAAATTGGCATTCTTATCTTAAATAATGATACATATGGTGCTATGTACAGATCATGAGATAAGAGAACAATTCTGACATTTATTTCTTCAATGAAACCTTAAGCAGTCTCTTCAACTTTAGGAGCCAGAGTGTTCTTGTCTGTAGAATGGGGACAACAACCCATGCCCCACATGCCTTAAAAGATTGTTGTAAAGGAACTAGAAGCTATTGAAAAGTATGCTTACTGTCAGACGTGGGTTGTTATTATGATACATCCCAAGGAACTACTGAACTTGAGTTTGGTATAAAAAATGGTTATTTCTTTTGGTTGGAGTATTTAATCAATCTATATTTAAGGTAGGTATCGATATGTATGTTCCTATTACCATTGTCTTCATTGTTTTGGGTTTGTTATTGTAGGTCTTTTCCTTCTCTTGTGTTTCCTGCCTGGAGAAGTTCCTTTAGCATTTGTTGTAAAGCTGGTTTAGTGGTGCTGACTTCTAATAGCTTTTGCTTGTCTGTAAAGGCTTTAATTTCTCCATCGAATCTGAATGAGATCCTTGCTGGGTAGAGTAATCTTGGTTGTAGGTTTTTCTCTGTCATCACTTTAAATATGTCTTGCCACTCCCCTCTGGCTTGCAGAGTTTCTGCTGAAATATCAGCTGTTAAATTTATGAGGATTCCCTTGTATGTTATTTGTTGCTTTTCCCTTGCTGCTTTTAACATTTTTTCTTTGAATTTAATTTTTGATAGTTTGATTAATATGTGTCTTGGCATGTTTCTCCTTGGATTTATCCTGTATGAGACTCTCTCTGCTTCCTGGACTTGATTAGCTATTTCCTTACCCATATTAGGGAAGTTTTCAACTATAATCTCTTCAAATATTTTCTCACTCCCTTTCTTTTTCTCTTCTTCTTCTGGGACCCCTATAATTCGAATGTTGGTTCATTTAATGTTGTCCCAGAGGTCTCTGAGACTGTCCTCAATTCTTTTCATTCTTTTTTCTTTATTCTGCTCTGCAGTAGTTATTTCCACTATTTTATCTTCCAAGTCACTTATCCATTCTTCTGCCTCAGTTATTCTGCTACTGATTCCTTCTGGTGAATTTTTCATTTCATTTATTGCGTTTTTCATCACTGTTTGTTTGCTCTTTAGTTCTTCTAGGTCCTTGTTAAACGTTTCTTGTATTTTCTCCATTCTATTTCTAAGATTTTGGATCATCTTTCCTATCCTTACTATGAATTCTTTTTCAGGTAGACTGTCTATTTCCTCTTCATTTGTTTGGTCTGGTGGGTTTTCACCTTGTTCCTTCATCTGCTGTGTGTTTCTCTGTCTTCTCATTTTGCTTAACTTACTGTGTTTGCAGTCTCCTTTTTGCAAGCTACAGGTTCATAGTTCCAGTTGTTTTTGGTGTCTGCCCCCAGTGGCTAAGGCTGGTTCAGTGGGTTGTGTGGGCTTCCTGGTGGAGGGGACTGGTGCCTGTGTTCTGGTGGATGAGGCTGGATCTTGTCTTTCTGGTGGGCAGGACTGCGTCCAGTGGTGTGTTTTGGGGTGTCTGTGACCTTACTATGATTTTAGGCAGCCTCTCTGCTAATGGGTGGGTTTGTATTCCTGTCTTGCTAGTTGTTTGGCATAGGGTGTCCAGCACTGTAGCTTGATGGTTGTTGAGTAGAGCAGGCTGAATGGATACAAAAACAAGACCCATATATATGCTGTCTACAAGAGATCCACTTCAGACCTAGGGACACACACAGACTGAAAGTGAGGGGATGGAAAAAGATATTCCATGCAAATGGAAATCAAAAGAAAGCTGGAGTGGCAATTCTCATATCAGACAAAATAGACTTTAAAATAAAGACTCTTACAAGAGACAAAGAAGGACACTACATAATGATCAAGGGATCAATCCAAGAAGAAGATATAACAATTGTAAATATTTATGCACCCAACATAGGAGCACCTCAATACATAAGGCAAATGCTAACAGCCATAAAAGGGGAAATCCACAGTAACACAACAGTAGTAGGGGACTTTAACACCCCACTTTCACCAATGGACAGATCATCCACAATGAAAATATATAAGGAAACACAAGCTTTAAATGACACATTAAACAAGATGGACTTAGTTGATATTTACAAGACATTCCATCCAAAAACAACAGAATACACTTTCTTCTCAAGTGCTCATGGAACGTTCTCCAGGATAGATCATATCTTGGGTCACAAATCAAGCCTTAGTAAATTTAAGAAAATTTTAATCGTATCAAGTATCTTTCCCGACCACAACGCTATGAGACTAGATGTCAATAACAAGAAAAAAATATGTGAAAAATACAAAAACATGGAGGCTAAACAATACACTACTAAATACCAAGAAATCACTGAAGAGATCAAAGAGGAAATCAAAAAATACCTAGAAACGAATGACAATGAAAACACGATGACCCAAAACCTATGGGATGCAGCAAAAGCAGTCCTAAGAGGGAAATTTATAGCAATACAATCCTACTTCAAGGAACAAGAAACAGCTCAAATAAACAACCAAACCTTACATCTAAAGCAATTAGAGAAAGAAGAACAACAACAACAACAAAAAAACCCAATGTTAGCAGAAGGAAAGAAACCATAAAGATCACATCAGAAATAAATGAAAAAGAAATGAAGGAAAAAATAGCAAAGATCAATAAAACTAAAAGCTGGTTCTTTGAGAAGATAAACAGAATTGATAAACCATTAGCCAGACTCATCAAGAAAAAAAGGGAGAAGACTCAAATCAATAAAATTAGAAATGAAAAAGAAGTAACAACTGACACTGCAGAAATACAAAGGATCATGAGAGATTACTACAAGCAGCTATATGCCAATAAAATGGACAACCTGGAAGAAATGGACACATTCTTAGAAAAGCACAACCTTCCAAGACTGAACCAGGAAGAAATAGAAAATATAAACAGAACAATCACAAGCACTGAAATTGAAACTGTGATCAAAAATCTTCCAACAAACAAAAGCCCAGGACAAGACAGCTTCACAGGCAAATTCCATCAAACATTTAGAGAAGAGCTAACACCTATACTTCTCAAACTCTTCCAAAATATAGCAGAGGGGAGAACACTCCCAAACTCATTCTATGAGGCCACCATCACCCTGATATCAAAACCAGACAAAGATGTCAGAAAAAAGAAAACTACAGGCCAATATCACTGATGAAGATAGATGCAAAAATCCTCAATAAAATGCTAGCAAACAGAATCCATCAGCACATTAAAAGGATCATACACCATGATCAAGTGGGGTTTATTCCAGGAATGCAAGGATTCTTCAATATGCGTAAATCAATCAATGTGATACACCATATTAGCAAATTGAAGGATAAATACCATATCATCATCTCAATAGATGCAGAAAAAGCTTTTGACAAAATTCAACACCCGTTTATGATAAAAACCCTCCAGAAAGTATTCATAGGGGGAACATACCTCAACACAATAAAGGTCATATATGACAATCCCACAGCCAACATCGTTCTCAGCGGTGAAAAACTGAAACCATATCCTCTAAGATCAGGAACCAGACAAGGTTGTCCACTCTCACCACTATTATTCAACATAGTTTTGGAAGTTTTAGCCACAGCAATCAGAGAAGAAAAAGAAATAAAAGGAATCCAAATTGGAAAACAAGTAAAACTGTCCCTGTTTGCAGATGACATGATACTATACATAGAGACTCCTAAAGATGCTATCAGGAAACTACTAGAGCTAATCAATGAATTTGGTAAAGTAGCAGGATACAAAATGAATGCACAGAAATCTCTTGCATTCCTCTACACTAATGATGAAAAATCTGAAAGTGAAATTAAGGAAACACTCCCATTTGCCATTGCAACAAAAAGAATAAAATACCTAGGAATACACCTACCTAAGGAGACAAAAGACCTGTAGGCAGAAAACTATTAGACACTGATGAAAGAAATTAAAGAGGATACAAATAGATGGAGAGATATACCATGTTCTTGGATTGGAAGAATAAACATTGTGAAAATGACTATACTACCCAAAGCAATCTACAGATTCAATGCAATCCCTATCAAACTACCAATGGCATTTTTCCAGAACTAGAACAAAAAAATTCACAATTTGTATGGAAACACAAAAGACCCTGAATAGCCAAAGCAATCTCGAGGAAGAAAAGCAGAGTTGGAGGAATCAGGGTCCCGGACTTCAGACTATACTACAAAGCTACAGTATTCAAGACAGTATGGTACTGGTACAAAAACAGAAATATAGATCAATGGAATAGGATAGAAAGGTCAGAGATAAACCCATGCACATATGGTCACCTTATTTTTGACACAGGAGCCAAGAGTATACAATGGAGAAAAGACAGCGTCTTCCATAAGTGGTGCTGGGAAAACTCAACAGCTACATGTAAAAGAGTGAAATTACAACACTCCCTAACATCTTACACAAAAATAAACTCAAAATGGATTAAAGACCTAAATGTAAGTCCAGACACTATCAAACTCTTAGAGGAAAGCATATGCAGAACACTACATGACATAAATCACAGCAAGATCCTTTTTGACCCACCTCCTAGAGAAATGGAAGTAAAAACAAAAATAAACTAATGGGACCTAATGAAACTTAAAAGCTTTTGCGCAGCAAAGGAAACCATAAACAAGATGAAAAGACAAGCCTCAGAATGGGAGAAAATATTTGCAAATGAATCAACGGACAAAGGATTAATCTCCAAAATATACAGGCAGCTCATGAAGCTCAATATCAAGAAAACAAACAACCCAATCCAAAAATGGGCAGAAGACCTAAACAGACATTTCTCCAAAGAAGATATACAGATTGCCAACAAACACATGAAAGGATGCTCAGCATCCCTAATCATTAGAGAAATGCAAATCAAAACTACAATGAGGTATCACCTCACACCAGTCAGGTCATCTGACTGGTGTGGCCATCATCAAAAAATCTACAAACAATAAATGATGGAGAAGGTGTGGAGACAAGGCAACCCTCTTGCACTGTTGGTGGGAATGTAAATTGATACAGCCACTATGGAGAATCAGTATGGAAGTTCCTTTAAAAACTAAAAATAGAACTACCATATGATCCAGCAATCCCACTACTGGGCATATACCCTGAGAAAACCATAATTCAAAAAGAGTCATGTACCAAAATGTTCATTGCATGTCTATTTACAATAGCCAGGACATGGAAGCAACCTAAGTGTCCATCATCGGATGAATGGATAAAGAAGATGTGGCAGATATATACAATGGAATATTACTCAGCCATAAAAAGAAACGAAATGGAGGTATTTGTAGTGAGGTGGATGGAGTTAGAGTCTGTCATACAGAGTGAAGTAAGTCAGAAAGAGAAAAACAAATACCGTATGCTAACACATATATATGGAATCTAAGGAAAAAAAAAAAAAAAGGTCATGAAGAACCTAGTGGCAAGATGGGAATAAAGACACAGACCTACTAGAGAATGGACTTGAGGATATGGGGAGGGGGAGGGATAAGTTGTGACAGGGTGAGAGAGTGGCATGGACATATATACACTACCAAATGTAAAATAGATAGCTAGTGGTAAGCAGCCGCATAGCACAGGGAGATCAGCTCGGTGCTTTGTGACCACCTAGAGGGGTGGGATAGGGAGGGTGGAAGGGAGGGAGATGCAAGAGGGAAGAGATATGGGAACATATGTATATGCATAACTGATTCACTTTGTTACAAAGCAGAAACTAACACACCATTGTAAAGCAATTATACTCCAATAAAGATGTTAAAAAAAAAAAAAGAGTCATGTACCACAATATTCATTGCAGCAATATTTACAATAGCCAGGACATGGAAGCAACCTAAGTGTCCATCGACAGATAAATGGATAAAGAAGATGTGGCACATATATACAAGGAATATTACTCAACCATAAAAAGAAACGAAATTGAGTTATTTGTAGTGAGGTGGATGGACCTAGAGTCTGTCATACAGAGTGAAGTAAGTCAGAAATAGAAAAACAAATACCATATGCTAACACATATATATGGAATCTCAAAAAAAAAAATAGTTCTGAAGCACCTAGGGGCATGACAGGAATAAAGACGCAGACGTAGAGAATGGACTTGAGGACACGAGGAGGGAGAAGTGTAAGCTGCGATGAAGTGAAAGAGTGTCATGGACATATATACACTACCTGATACAGCAAAGGGAAGGAGAGACAAAGGGAAAGCCTGAACACCAAGGCTCCTCCTCTTCACAGGCTGCATGCGCAGTCCCTCTCCTGTTCCCACACCACTCCCCCGAGTCACCATCTTGTCCTGCTTGGCAGCACAGAGTGTTTAGGAGACTTCCTGAGTCTGGATTTTCCTCTGGGGCATAAATAAATCTTCAGGTTTTTTTCGTATATCTGAAAAATCATTGTCAGCTCCTATATTTGCTGCCTTTTCCTACTGGAAATGAGAAGTAAACGAACTAATGAGGGTCATGGTCATAGATAGGTTTTGTACCCTCCGTCTATTTCTTCTTGTTGCTGGGATTAAAAATCCTTAGAAAACTGGAATAGCTCTGTAGTAGATATGATGAATAGGCACTCAACATTCATTCCACCTTCCTCCTAGTGTATCTTCCTAAACCGCAAAGTCTGAAAAGTTGAAAAAGCACAGTTGACAAACAACTAGAGTTCTAGATGCAATTTTGGTTTGATCCATCCAATGAACTTGTGCAATATCTGGATGGTGCAAGTAGGTGGAAACTCACTATTGCTTTCTTCTGCAGATAAGCACATCATGGAGGTTCAGCAAAATTCTCCAAAATGTGAAAAGTGGGTCAAAATTTTTCAATCATGCAAGCTGCTGTTATTACAAGATGAATGTAGTGACTGGAGCAAGCCCACATAGCTGGGAAGTTCTGAGGTTCTAGCTGCACAACTAAAATTTGTCTGTCCCACCTCAAGCTTAGCATCAACAATGACAATTGTTTTTCCAGCTTTAATATCAATGATAATTCCAAGACAGTAGCAGCAATTTCAGAAATTTCCTGATTAGTTAGTATTCATCTTTGTCATCTCCATCCAGAGAAATTGGGTTAGGAAGAATACGGAAGACGTAGGGGTTATCCCTGTAATCCCCACATTCTCAAGATAGCATTGCCTGGATTTCCCTGCCTGGTCTTACCATCCCCTCATCCCTACCTGCCCCAAGAGAGAATGAGGACTTTAGCGCACTTCTATTCTCACACAGGGGTGGGTAGAGGATGACAGCCAATCACGTTACATCCATATTTTTGTTAACGTGAGCTACGTCATCATTGGTGTTATTGGATTTGGTTTTTCCATAGCTGCATTAGCAAGGGCCCTGTCACAAGCTTTATGGGACTTAAGGGGGAGGGCATGGGCACTATTTTGCTGGTGTGAATCATAGCGAGTTCAACACAGTTCTGGTACAAGAGACAGTAGCAGTGACAACCCAAGCATTGGGCCTCATCACCAGTTAGACCTGCAGGAAATCCCCGCCTCCCTCACTGAACCACTTTCCTCACCTTTTCCCTGTTCCCCTTCTTATTCCCACTATTGCACCAGTTTTGTTACGATTCTTGCCCAAGGCAAGCAGCAAGGCAAACTCCTATTTCAATTGTCCCAAAAATGGAAACATCCGTGTAGGGGTCCCTTGTTTCATTTCTAGGCCTTTTATTGGCGGAGATAGGTTTCTGGAAATATTTTCCGCACATAATCACTACAATTCATGGTCATGGGTCACTCTTGGTTTTACACTTCAGTAAAGTATATTGCTTTACTTGTATATTGGGTTGAACCATATGAAGTGGCCTCTTTTGTAGGGCAAAAAGTGGTGAAACATTGGCAATTTCATGATTTAATTTAACACTTTAATAGATTTTTGTGGTCTAGGCTATGAAACATGTATAATATTGTCTATATAGTTCCAAATAACTGACTTACAAAAGAATTTCTGACCAATATTGCTATACTAACTTGTAAGATGCTTCAGAGCAGCTATAGTGTTTTATGAATGTTTGTATCCCTTACAATACTCACCATAATACCTTACACACTGAGCACCTCAATAAATGTTGAGCGAAAGGAGGATGTGGCTGTTTATATCTATACCTTGTTCCTCAAAGGATATAAGGTCTCAATTTAGAGGCTAGAACTCATCCTAATAAGGACTGATGATAACCAAAAATTATATACAATAATTTCAAAAGAAATTTTAAAAAGGAGAGATTGACATGGAACTAAACATTTAGAAAGCTTTTAGTTATAATCAGTTCAAAATTCCAAGCTACTCTATCTACACAGGATGGCCTGTCAAACACCTCTACTCACTTTACTGTCCCAAGCTCTAGGGTAACCAAATTAGACTGAAATTCCCTTGTCTGTTTCCCTAGGGTTGTGGCCAATCTGGACCAACTGCCAGGTCTCAAGAAATGAAAGACAAAGGTGGAAGACATCATTCATTCAGATTTAATTAACTCACAAAGAACTTACAAAACACTGGAAGATAGGTGGATGGATTCAAAATGCATGGATAGGTAGAAGTACAGATGAAAGGTGGATAGATGGAGAGAGAGGAAAGAAATGGATAATATGCTCACATGAGGAGTAAGATGATGAATGGAAAAATATTATACATGTCTCATTCTCTGTATACATGTATACACACTGTTGACTCCAATCTGCACAGAGATTTCTTTAAAAATAAGAAGTATTATGTATGGTATCCTTTTGCCTAGCTGAAGTACCTATGTTAAAGCATTCCTGCCTTAGCAAAGTCCAATTCTGTTGAGCACATTCTCCTGCTAAGAAACAGGCTGAGCCCTGATGATTACTAAATAAGAACATAATTAATTATTTCTTCAACTGAATAGTCCTGAATTCTACCACAAATCAATCAGTTCTTCTAGCCTAAGAAGCTCTGACTCTATTTTAGCTCAATGAAAACAAAATCAATGAAGACCAATTATAGCCCATCTCGTTAGAGTATGCAAATGGTGTGCCATACAAATTCCCAGCCATTGCCTCCAGAGCCTCAGAGGAGGCTGGGGAAGCCAACGGTGGGCTGCTGCTGGCCCCTAGCTACTCAGGCCACACAGTACAGCTATACCTGAAGCCTGTAAGTGAGAGACCAAGGGTAAGCATCCTTCATTTGTTCCTTTAGCAAATAAGTATTCATAGCAAGTCATCAGGGTACAGGGAGCAAGTCTAAGCAGATACCCCAACATTCAAGGGTATGGATCTATATTCTAGTATAACGGCATTCTGCATATGAAAGCTGATTTCCTTATAATTCATAAGCTTGCAACCTGATTATGCAATGCCCCAAAATTTCCGAGCGAGGATAACATATATGTCACAAAGGACCAGGCAAGCCTCAGGGACAGACGCAGCGTTGATAAGAACAGAGCACTGAAGGGATGTAAGAGAAGGCTACCTTGCTCCCCAGGATTTCCTTGACACCCACCACAACCCAGCCACAGGGCTGACATTTCTACCACTGTTATCACTCTTAGGGCTAACGCTTTGCACCTTAGAGAGCTCCTATTAAAATACAAAGGCACCAGATGGAAAGAGTAGGTCACTAAGCTACTGTTTCCTATATTTCCGGTATTTCTTCACCAAATCTCCTTTCTTTCCAAATCATATTTATTTACCATATTTCATTGAATCTAAAATGCTCTGATGTTGATCTTTCTTGATTCGACCACAGGTGTCACCTGAAGGTTTACACCACTCTGAGTGCACTGCCTGACCTGGTCCACAGGCATCATAAGATGACACCAATTGTGTAATGTATCATGATTTCAGAGAGGTTAAAAAAATTGGGGGGAAATGTGAATCTTCAGAATCTATGAAATAACGTGATTTTTTTCCCTAAATCAATTTTTACTTAATAAGTTGCTTTAAAAAGAAAAAAACTTTGTTTTCACGGCCTTAGAAAACTGGTATCACTAACATAAATAAAATGGAAATGTGTAGACAAATACAATGATAATTTTAAAAATAATTTTAAATTGGAGGTAATATAATTAATCAAGGTGTACAGTTTTTACTTACTCTCCTGTCTAGTGTACATATTATACTCAATACAAAAATAAGATGCTCCCTGGTGGTCTAGTGGTTAGGATTCGGCGCTCTCAATACAAAAAAAAAAAAAAAAGTCTAAGAAATAATTTACCTCCCAAGGCTTTTAGCCTGAAGACCATACTTGCTTTGTCAAAAGGGGAGATTAGCAATTGTTAAAAGATAAACTTTGTTAAAAGTTTGTTAAAACCACCAAAATGAAACTTTCCCCTTGCCTTAATTAGAAACATTTGAGAAGAAATTGAAAAGGGAATACTTTTCACTCTATGCGATTCAATGTTATATAGTGTCACATTCATATGCCACTTAAAATGTTCTCCCTTGTACCATTAGTCCTACACGCCACTCGTTAAGGGACACTGAGGAACCGCCATTAACCCCTCTAGAAAGAGTTATCAGTGTTAATAAACTGTCAGTTTGGAAAGCCAAGTAGAGGATTCTAGATAATGGGACAAAGGAGAGGGAAGTTTTGACAAGTATGTGGGGAAGAAGAAGCCCAAGACGTGAAGGGCCATCACAGAGACACCAGTCCAAGGGAAAATATTGATGTGAGTGAGGAGGAGGGTACTGAACTGGCAGAGAGGGGCAATTTAAATGCCCTGGGCATCTGGGAAAGAGATGTTCTAGGATGTGTCCATGGAAAAAAGGGACAATTAACGAGTAATTGGGAGGAATAAGAAGCAAATCTTGCCAGTTAGCAATTTCGGCATCATACCAGAATTCCCATTGAAATAGGTACCTGTTTATCGATGACTCTTGTCAGATCATTGCTCTTCCACTGAATCAAGGAACAGAGGGTGCTATGACAACACAAGAAAGCAGTACAGTCAGCCCTCTGTATCCCCAAGTTCCACATTCACAGATTCAGCCAACCGTGGATCCAAAAATATTCTGGAAAAAAAAACAAAAAATTCCAGAAAGGTCCAAAAAACGAAACTTGAATATGCCATACATCGGCAACTATTTACATGGCATTTACATTGTACTAGTATTACAAGTAATCTAGAGATGACAAAGTATACAGAAGGATGTGCACAGGTTGTATGCAAATACACCATTTCATACAAGGGACTTGAGCATCCACAGATTTTGGTGTCTAAGGTGGGGGGTCCTGGAACAAATCCCCCTCAGTTACCCAGGGACCACTGCATATGCTTAAGGACCGTGGATTATTATGCTAAGGATTTGTGGGAAAACGAGCCCTCCATTCTGGTACATAATACTGTTAGTTTAGGGTTTTTTTTGGTCTGGCTCTCGTAATACCAGTATATCCCAACTCTCTCATACTCTCCTCTGGAAAATAAGAACAATTAGCCAGAATGGTTTTCACGATAATCCTTCTTATACATTAGCTGTCTCTTTTCTAAACAAAACAACCCACTTCCTTTAACCTGAGATATGGCTACTGAGATATCCATCACTTTAGATGCAAAGGCTGGGTGTTCCAAGTCAGTGTGACCTGGAAGCTGGTACTCTTAACCAAAATGATGTCAGAGTGGAGAATTTAACCATTTACCCCCACCATTGGTTTTTCTCACTTATTTCTTATTCCGTTCATCATTTTGTGCTTCTTTCCTTGAACCTTTTCATCTTTTAATATACAGTGACCAAGATTGGTAATTATACTCTAAATAATGGTTGATCAATGCCAAGTGTATCCTTGCCCTTTTCATGTCATACTCCTGCTAATACATCTCTCAATCGTGTTCCCTTTTTTAAATAATAGCATTACAAATTGCTGACTCATATTCAATTTATGGTCCACAATACTTCAGCCAATTCTTTTAGTATCGTTGGATGCAAATCACCAGGATCTGCACATTTAGATACAGATCTCACTTATTTAAATGATCTTCCTCCAAGTCTTCTTTTTCACTTTTCATTCCCCTAAAGTGTGCATTACCTATTTCCAGAGCCCCATTCACTTGATCATGCGGAAAGGGCTTTTAAAAAGACATTGAATGCCCCGTGGCCCTTTGATGTCATCATTGAGTCACTTACTTTCCTATCTAATTAAAGAACAACACTCTGCTTTAGTCTTTTGCTCCTGATGGAGTTAAAAAAAAAAAAAAAAAGAATGTTCTATTTCAATTTTGGAAGCTGCATTTCATTTCCTGCTTTAGTAATTCTGACCTTGTTTCTACGAACCTCTCTACAGGTATTTGTCCTTGAAGGTTCAGCTTTCTCTAAAATTTTTTTCTATTTCGGAAGCTTCTGTAATTCTTTGATAAATCAATTAGACTTTTTTTAATCTTCCCAACTCTTTTAGACATGTATGTAAACCTGCTCTCCCTCTCGTCCTTGACAAAGTTCTGACAATGTATTTTACAAAATGTTTAATTAGTTGAAATAGAGATGAAAGGAAGGAGCCCAAGTAAGCAGAAAGTTTCTTAAGAAAACATGCTGTTGCTGGGATTTTTTTCAACACTGAAAAAGACATGGTCACTTTATTTTAAATATTTTCTTCCTTTAAATCCTCAGTACTTCACTTTTCTAAAATATCTCCAAGAAAGATATTCCACATAGCTCCGTTTACCCGATCCAAAATTTGTCCTTGACACTCTTTTTTTCTGCTCTTAAACGAAATTTCTTTACTTACCATCTGAGCACATTTCCTCCAATAATGTCCACAGCACAGTAGGAATGAAAACTACATTGTTACTATTCTTAATATTGTTACCACGGCTGTTAGCCTCGAGCGCTAACCCTCCTCCTTCCTTGAGGGAATGTAAGCTGCCGAGAAGTGTTACCCTTGTCCTACAGGAAACCACCTGAAGAGAAAAACAAGAGCCCACCAGAACTGGTTAGAACCGGACAAATCCAAGATGGCGGACGACCTGACCTTCAGGAGACCCTGAGCCTCATTATATGCTCTTTGTAATACATTAGCATGCTAAGTGACACGCCCACCAGCGCCATGACTGCTGACAATTACCATGACAATAACCAGAAGAGCCCATACAAGGACTGAAGCGGAGTGTTTGCCTCAGTTCTGAGCAAACCACACCGCTGTTTCAGATAAGACATGAATATTCCTCCCTCTCAGGAAAACCGCAGTGGGGTGGGGATGGTGGTGTGCTGAATTGGGCGATTGGGATTGACATGTATACACTGATGTGTATAAAATTGATGACTGATTTAAAAAATTAAAAAATTTAAAAAATAGAAGGGCTGAAACTTAAAAAAAAAAAAATATATTCCTCCGTCTCTTTACTCAATTCCCTCCCTTTTATCTCGACCCTCCTATATATTATATATGGTGTCTCAGCCCGAGTAGCGTTGAGAATTTGATTTGCAAACTACGTTACCGCTTCTCTGTTCTCTGGCCGTTGAATAAAACTTGTGCTGTTCAACATTGGTTTTGCTATTGGCTGTGCGAATCCAAACGAAAAACAACCTTCCGCACCAAGGCAGGCAGCTTGGGCCAGGCTAGGGCCCAAGTGGGGGGGTCCTTTCGACCAATTCAGTAACAATATAATCCCAAATTCTATTTATTAATGTTCTGTGACAACTTCTCAACACTCACACTGCCAGTACATCAGTTCACACCACCCAGATAACTGCAATGGCCCCTGATTATTGGCCTGCTGCCATCCTTATCCCACCTATGGTCTATTCTCCATACAGTAGCAGGGGCATCTTTTACAATATAAATCCATCATGTTGATTGATCCTTTGCTCTTAGTTTTCCAACGGCATCCCTTCACACCCAAAATAAAATCCAAACTCTTCATCATGGCCTAGAAAGCCTTCCATCATCTGACCCCTGACCACCCTCCTTCCTGCTCATTTTGGTACCAGGGCCTTTGCACTTACTGTCCCCTGCCTGGAACACTCTTTCCCTTCACATCATTATCTGCTTAAACAATAGCCCTTATTACATTCATCTTGACCTGCTTTATTTTTCTCCATTCCAATGACCACTACCTGACATCATATTTATTATACGTGCGTACGTGTGTTTAACATGTCACCTTACTAGAATGTAAGTTTTGTGTAGGCAGGAATTTTGTTCATTTTGTTCTTTGCTGTATTTCTAGCAGCTAAAACAGTACCTGGCATCCATAGAGCAAGTACTCAAAAATAATTTGGGGATGGTTAATGATGAAATAATTTCTGACCTTTTTACCTGGTAATTTATCACATTCCTTCAGACACACAAATTAAGCACCATGATGAGAGCATATTGCTTAGAACTCATGTCTTTGCTCCTATCAGAAATTTCATACAAAAGAAAAGTATTTAACTTTATAATGATAATGCAGCTTGAAAATGTCTATTGTGGAACACTATTCTGAGTCATTCATTGCAGTCTCTCTGGGGAAAATAATTTGCAATTTATCTACAGAGGAAAATTTTGCTTTGCCCACTGCTCTTTGCAAAGGTCAAATGGGACAGCATTGATTAGGGTACAGAGTGGGGAAAAATGCTGAGGACATAGTCATTCTGGGGTGAATTATGAAATCTAAGAAAGCGTGAGAAGCATGCAAAGTACTGAAAAGAAGGCTAGAGTAAGGATGCTACTGGGAGAACGTGTTCCTTCTCTTGTGTCCACAGCTGTATCTTCCAGGGAATGAAAAGCTCAAAGCATAATCACCATGTGAATTTCATTTATCATTGTGTCTATTTCGGAATAAAAGCCAGAGGGAGAAAAAAAATTGTCTGTGATATATATGGACTGTTTTCATAAGCATTCTTGTTAAAAAAAAAAAAAAAAAAAAAAAAGGCTGAACAATTGAACTGTGAAATCAAAAATACTTAACCAAATCAGAAAATCTCTATTATGTTTCCCAGTGTTCACCACTATTTGAAACCAAGATGTGATCTCTTTAGCAATTATTCATTCCTGCTTTCCACCCTTCTGTTAAGAAACGGTCAACAAATACTTGCACACTTGCTATGTCCATGGTCCTGGGAAATAGCATCAACAGAGGTGGGAGGCAGATGGTGAGGGGGTTGAAAGATGTGGTTCCTGACCTCATAGAGATTACAGGCCATAAATAAATAAATAAATAAGTAAATAAATAAATAAATAAATAAATAAAACAAAATAGAGATTACAAGCCATTGTGTTCGTCAATTAGGCTCCAAGCACTACTGCTCTACGGTGCTCTCGTTAAAAAGAGACTTGATTATGATCCAAGCATCTAGGCATGGCCAAAGGTTCTGGAGAAAAACAATCTGGGCACTTATTTCGTCATAGCCACTGGAGAAGCGATGGTTTTCCAAGTGTATTACAAAATAAACAGCTCCATGAAATTCAGCATTATTAAATATGCTTGTCTGTGAGTGAGAATTGGAGTTGTTAATTATTTCTTAATGAGATTTTAATGGGTATGGGTTTTTTAAAATAGTTTTAAAGGACGTGGAATGCTTTTTCCAATGATATTTAAATTGTCTTTTCTCTCTAAACCTATTTGGTGTTAGCAAAGTGCCGAACTCCAAATAATTCAGGTTTGTGTTAGAGTTCACTGAAATCAGTCATGGGATCAAGATAAGATAACAGCGTGTGTTCTAAGCTTCCAACGGCTCGAGTGCCATTCTTTGCATACACATGCAAAAACAAGCTTAACGGAGAAGAGAAAACTGAAGCCTTCCCAATTTTCCACCGTGTAAACCACTGTGGATGGATTTGCTCAACATTCATCCCAACCTGTGTCTACCATGCCTTCCTGCACTGCCAAAGCTGAAAAGACAAAAACTCCATTTCCCTGACTCGTCTGAAGATGAATTTGGGCAAGAATTGGATTCCAACCTGAGTCAAGTAGGGAGGGAGATACTCATTTTGCTGGTTCAGAATTATCAGAAGATCAGGGCTCCAGAGCCAACAATGATGGCGCCAGCTTCCTGACCCCTAGATTTTGGCCCAGGTGATGTGTTTCTGAACTGACAGTCGAGGTGGTGGCACCCTGACCCCAGACTCACAGCTAAGGTAACATGACCCCAGAACCAACAGCGGACCAACTTCCCGATTGTGCTGAAGTCTTCGTTCCTTTGCCGGGCCCGTGTGCATTGTCCTTTTGATAGCAGCTCCCGGAGGACCAGCTAGTGCCTGCTCCTCCAATCCTTCCCATGATTTTGTAAGCACACTTACTCCCTGTGTGAAATTTCCTTCTGCTTAAAATAGCTGAAGAGGTTTCTCTGACATCCAACCAAGCCCTGACTGATAGAGCCTCTTACCATAACTCCACCCAGGAATTAACTCAGCCAAAAGCACATAGCCTTGCTTTTTCCACCTGTCTATAGAAAACGTTCTCTGAGTCTTATCTAAACACTACTTTGTGTGGCATTTTAAGGATTTTTTTCTTTTATACTACTTTAATGACTCTTAAAAAAGAACATAAAATCCCTTTTATGTCTCCTTGCCCTCTCTCCTCCTCCATTTTTAGTCCGCCTCCATTTCCTGGGTCATGATAAGCTCCTTGAAGTGGATCTGTTAATGCAAGGGTAATAAAAACAAGACGTGCCTTGAAAACGTCGGAAAGGGGCTGGGTGGGGCCGGATGGAACGGAGAAACTCCATTTTTACTTCAGTAAGAATTATTTGTTTAAAAACTTTGCACCTGAGAAACATGAAAATCTAGGATTCCATACTTCGTTTTAAAACAGAACACTAAAGATAATGTAGTCAAGCCTTCCAAAGCTGAAAAAGAGAGGCATTTAGTTCTTCTTCGTAGTTTTTAAATCAAACAGCGCCTTCCAGCGTGTGGAGCAAAATCATTAATAATAATAATAATAATTGTTCCCACTTGGTGAGTGTGTATGCTGTGCAAGACTCTATGCTAGATCAATGATTACTTCCAAACCTCGTATCAGCCCGAGACATCATTTCCTTTCTATTGATGAAAAACTGAGGCACAGAGAGAGTAAGGAAATTGTCCAGGGTTTTAACTCTGTTTAACTCTAAAAACAATAATCCTTTCAGTACATTCATTCCATCCATCACTGAATAAATCTCTTTTGAACGCCTCAAACTGGCCGTGCTTCCCAGGGGGCCATACCCTCCATGCGCTAACGTGGGAGATGCAGCTGTGGACAGGTCAGACACAGCACACTCACTTCTTGAAACAGAAGTGGCCAGTCGTGCCACTGCCACTGCTCAGGGAGCTGCGTGTGACCAGCTCTCAAAGCATCAGGGACCATCTCTTTTGAAGACCACCTTGCTTTGGTTCTGACCTTTTCAGTGTTGCTCTTCCTGCCTGAGTTTGCAGCCCATCACTGCTACTTATCAGCTACGTAACCTTGGGCAAGCTATTTAAACTCTCTGAGCCTCGATTTCTTCATCCTTCAAGTGAGCATAATAAAACTGCCTACCTTATGGGGTTATCGTAAGGATTAAATAGAAGATTGTAAATAGCGCACTTAGAAGAGGGCTGGCACATAGTAACACTCAATTTGTGTTAGCTGTGATTGTTGTTTTCATTGCTGCTATGATTTCTGTAGCACCACGCAACATTAGAAGTACACGGAGTACTTACCATTGACTAGAGTATGAGAAAACCTTAGGGTATGCTCTTCTCAGAATGAGAAGGCCAAAAGAGCAGATTGGAGCTCATTCATTTCGATCTGAGTTGCTTTAAAGCTTAGTTTGAAGACACAGTCAGTCCCTGATTTCCAGATCTGAGGGTTACCACAGTTTGCTTTGATAGTCCGCACTGACTTCTATCTCCCCAAACCAGAAGTACATTCCATTGGCCCCTGAAAAATTAAGTCCCTTTGAAATGGACTCTGTTATATTACCTAAATCTCAACGGCAGGACTGAAGGAATTTTCCCCCCAACTCCTGGGCGTGCTGCCCGCCAACAACCCTCAGCTCTCAGCCCTTGGGAATTGCCCTCAAGCTGGCTGAATGCAACCACCTCAACCAAAGTCTTACCCTCTTCCCAGGGTCAACCTGCATTCGATGACAGGTTGAGGCAGGGACATGAAAATCCAGCCTCCAAGCCCCAACTGGGGTCAACTCCAAAGGTCTGTTGCAGACGTGGAGCTCGCCGTGGGGTCGGTCACATCGCCACCCACATCCTCCTTCTGCCCAATCCCTCCCCAACAGGTGACGATCCCAAGAGCTTGCCCTAATAAACTCCTCGCATGCTAACCTCTGATTTAAAGTCATCTTTCCAGGAATCCAACCTGCAGCATCCCTTCTGTAGATTTAATTTCCACATTTGCTGCATGTCAAAACTGCTCTCTTCACAGACACCCATCTCAACTCGACACAGTGGGCACCCCCCAGCTTCTGTACTTCCCCATCAGCAGCATGGCCTTATATCCCAGGAGTTCTGTCCCTCTTAGGTACGCTCTATCGTTGAAGCACTTCCGGTCTGCTTACAAACCTAGTGTAAGAATTTTAGCATCATGACTCTATCAGCTTCTGCCTTATAGCTTTTTTTTTTTTTTTCCATTACTCTTCCATGAGGTAGAATATGTTCAAATAGTATTTGTCCCAAAACCTTACTCTGGGCTCGGTGAGGGGCTGGGCTCATGAAGCCTGGCACTTACCTCTCCTAGGGCTGAGTCCTCTCCCACGTGGCTCTCCAGCACTTTATACACATTGACGTCTGTCAGCCCCGCTGAAACCCAGCTGCCGACACAGCTGATGCTCACGTCGCTTGCCCAGTCCATGGGCTTCACCGTCAACTGCTTAATGGTGTTTACTGGTAGGAGGTGAGCATAAATATTCACCTTCTAAGCAGAGAATAGTCTCATTCAACCCAGTCTGTAGCTGTATTTTTTTTTTTTTTTTTTTTGGCCGCGCCGGGTCTTTGTTGCGGCATGCAAGCTCCTCTCTAGTTGTAGTGTGCGGGCTCTCTCTTTGGGCTCTCTCATTGAAGCACGCGAGCTCAGTAGTTGTGGCGCGCAGACTTAGTTGCCCCGCGGCATGTGGGATCTTAGTTCTCCAACCAGGGATCAAACCCACATCCCCTGCCTTGGAAGGTGGATTCTTTACCACTGGACCACTAGGGAAGTCCCTGTAGCTGTAATTTTAAAAAGACTGAATTCCTAGTTCCCTTTGAAACCAAATGAATCATCTTAGTGGCAGAATTCAACCATGTGAGGGTGAATTCAGCACATTTACTATCTGGCCTGTGTACAGTTTCCAGCTTCCCAATAAGGAGGATATGACATAAATTTGCTTTGCTGGCCAAGGTAGGTACTTCAAAGTGTCTCTCTTCTCCTTGAGCACAAACCTGGCCTTCGTTGTAACTGCTTCCTGCTCTCATATCTGCTAGACACTTGAGGAGGATTCATCTTTGACCCTAAGATGACTTCCCCTGGCACAGAAAGTCAGTGGAACCGCTGCACTAAGAGCAGACCAGAGCACCCTGGGTGGTGTGGGTTTGCATAGGTGAGGCTGTTCCCACTGTTGGGCACATTGTATGTGCTGCGCTGACAGCTATCTACAGGGTCTGCCTTCTACTTCCCATCCCGGTGGTCAGCCGAGGAGAGCAGACAGCCATTGGAGGACAGAATAATCTATATCCCAGAGGAGTCCCAGGAAGAAACTTATTAGTTCTGATGAAATCCCGGATCAGCTGGCTTGTCACACAGGTCAAACTTTAATCCTAAGGAATTTATGAAATGGATACTTTATGCTTTCAATTTGCGTATCAGCTAGAAAACTGTTCTCAGAATCACAATGCTTATCAATAAAAGGATGATTTTAGTTCAGGAAGAAAAAAAGATTGTATGCAATGATAAGAGAAAGAAGTACCAAGTGTTATTTCCTCATGGCAAGTGAATGAGATGGCTGCGCTACTATTAATAACGACAATGTTCATAGCTACTATTTATTGGGAACTAACTATGTACCAGGAATTGAGCTAAATTTCTTACATTACCTTATTTAATCGTAATGACTAAACTATCTTGAAGGAATTGTGCCCCTGTTCACAAATAAGATGGAGGTTTGCAGGGATTGAGTTGATTGCCCCAGGTTACACAACTAGAAAGCCATGGGGAAAGGGCTTCCAATAAAGGACTGTCTGACTCTGCCCTTAGGCTCTCCTCATTTGCCATCGGCCATTTTTCACATCTTCAAAAACCAGGATAGACATCCTGCACTCAGCCGTGCTTTCTCCTCCTTCTAATAGTAACTATAATCTGTGCCAGGGCCTGCCCATCCTCAGAATCCTCCTGTCTGAAGACCCTCACCCCGCCAACCTGGCTTCTCTGCAGGTAGGATGCTTATCCGACCAAGCTCACAGTGCCCTTCCCTCAAATTCAAGACCACTTCAATTCCGACACACTTCTCAGAGGTTACAGGTGTGTTTCCTCAGGCTGCTACTCACCTGATATTAGAGACAAATACATAAAAGTTCCCAACTTATTTCCATCTTCAAAGTTTTCAATAAAGCCCACTAAAGCTTTTAAGAATGTCTAAGTCTCATCTTGAATTGAGCACAAACTCTTTCTTACTCAAGGACTTTACTGGCCCACTTTTATCTTCTCAGTAAACACTGAGTTATTTGCATGGCATTTCTGAGCTATAAGTACTTTATTTCTAATTAGAAGAGGACTATCTGAGCACAGACCACCTCCATTCCGAGGGGACCATTCCCTCCTTGGACGCTCGCAGCCTGTGTACGTGCTCCTTCGGCACTTGGTTTGCACAGCTGTGACTGCTGCTATCTGGACACATGACTCCAGCTCCTCCAGGTAGAAGGCTCATTGAGAGCAGATTTGTTTTGCTAATCATCTGTCCTTAGAAGCCCTTTACATAGGGATTGCTCAAAAAATTGTTGTTGAGCTGAATTTTACCTTTCTCTCATCCAGAAACAAAGTCCAGAGAAAACCCATTCTCTAGCTTCACCAACTCATCCAGGTTTGCCAGACTTTCCTGGGTTTGGCACTGAAGGTTGTATGTCCTAGGAACTCCCTCGGTTTTAGGCAAACCGGGATGGCTGGTCACCCTATCATCCTCTCTGACATATGTACATCTACTTAAATGTCATTCCTCCCGCCAGCCGGAGGGAACACTCTGAGGAAAGAACAAAATTATCATACAAACACATCTGGGCTTTTCCAAAAAACATAAAATGGAACCTAACATAGGTGTAGCCCCATAATTAGCTACAAGATAAACTTTAAAAGAAAACATGATTTTAGCCCTAAAGATACTTATTTTCTACTTCTTTTAAAGAAATAATTATATGTATTATATCATAACTATTGAAGATACAATAGTTGGGTATTTTAGTTGAGGATGAAATATTGAGGGTGTAGTTGAGGGAGAAATGATGGCAGAAAGAAGACCCTCAACGTATACTGTCATCTCTTTGAACACCAACGTGATGTGAACTAAATGACACCTATGTAATTTTAGCAGCATACTCTGCACATGGTTAAAAAAAATCAATTTTTCTTAAGAGCCAAAGGGTTAAGGAGAGGTCGCAGGCACAATTGGAGAGCCTAAAAGCCAGATATTATTTTTGAGAGACTATAATAGCCTGGTGATCAGTTCAAGAAAATCACAGTCATTCAAGATGATGTCTTACATGTACTGGCTTCTCTGTAAAATGAATTTACCTTTTCATTATTATTTACTGAGTGAGCCAGTATTTCATTTGTATGGATTTTATCCAGCAACTAGTGGGGAGAAAACACAGAAAATCTAATAAAAAGATGAAGCTGCTGTACAATATTTTGAGTCTGTGTCCTGCCTTTTGAGGTCATGTTTCTGTCTTTTTTATGATGTTCGTTTTAGAAAATGAAAAAAATGTGTACATATGCAGGTATGCGTTTTATGTATTACAATTGACAGCAAATTCAACCTGACAAGTATAGAGACATACTTATCAGGAATGACAGCAATAGAATAGTGGCAAAAATAAAATCACAACGTCACAAGCGTTTATCATTTGAGTAATAATGTAGAATCTTGTCTGCCTGGTATAAGCATTTCAGTTCTACCATTTCAGGATGGGTGATGGGATATATTACAGTTAGATTTGGCATGTGGTGCCATTCTTCATAAAAAGTTGAACCTCTAGAAAACATGTTCGTTAGCAAGTCATCTCCTCTTGAAAGGGACCTTCACTAAACCCCCAACCTTTCCATTTCTCACCATCTACTGCTAATTCCTGTGTGATAGGGAGCTTCCCAATCAAACATCTTGTTTATAAGATCATTGCATTGTGCTGCCATCCAGGTCAGAGTTCACTAAAAAGTATTTTAATATAAAAATCTCTTATGCAATGATTTTTCATCCTGTGCACCCCAAGAGGCTACAGTGTCGCTATAAAGTTCTATTACTCTACCTTGGATTTTCCCAATTAATAGATACTAAAAATATAGCTACTGGAAGCAACCCAAGTGTCCAACATCAGATGAATGAATAAGCAAAATGTGGTATATACATACAGTGGAATATTATACAGTCCTAAAAAGGAAGAAAATTATGACATATGCTGCAACATGGATGAAACTTGAAGACATTATGCTAAGTGAAATAAACCAGTCTCAAAAAGACAAATATCATAAGATTCCACTTATACAAGGTACTTAGAATAGTCATATTCATAGAGACAAAAAGTAGAATGGTGATTACAAGGAGCTGAGGGGATGGAGGAATGAGGAGTATTGCTTAATGGGTATAGAATTTCAGTTTTACAAGATGAAAAAAAAAGTTCTGGAGATGGATGGTGGTGATGGCTGCACAATATTATGAATGTATTTAATACCATGGAACTGTACACTTTAAAAAGGTTAAGATGCTAAATTTTATGTTATGTGTATTTTAGCACAATTTAAAAATTGGAAAAATATATGTATATAGCTACCATCATATAAGGTTTTTGTTGTTGTTGTTGTTTGAGGGTTTTTTGGTTTTGTTTGCTTGTTTGTTTGTTTTTTTTGGCTGCACCATGCGGCATGCGGGATGCAGGATCTTAGTTACCGGACCAGGGATCAAACCCATGCCCCCTGCAGTGGAAGCATGTAGTCTTAACCAGTGGACCACCAGGGAAGTCGCATATAAGGGTTCTTAAACTTTTTAACACAGCAGAGTCCTCATACAGAAAAAGGTCAGAACCACCGGTTTGGTGGGAAAAGTATGGGTGGGAAACATAGAAGCTGAGTTTTATCCTCTCTCAGGCACTAACTAGGTTTTGGAACCTAAGCAAGTCATCTGTCATCTCTGTGCCGCAGTCTCTACATCGGATAAATGAAAGCAGGTGAAGGAAGCTTGCTGAGCAGTTTAAACCCTTCAAAGAAGATAGCTATAACTTATCCAGCCTCCTGCGCTATTGCTAGTAACCATTACTCCAGGTATCGAATCAGCAACATCCATTTCTCGAGTAAATACCAAATCCACCTGGAAACGTATTTATGACCCCAAATTCACTGATTAGTGGTATTCATTCCAGTCCTATCACTGGTTGTCAATACCTGACCACACTGTGGTTCCCTAACTCTTCAACTGCTTTGTGAGCAGTGGAAAGTTTACCTGTCACATGACATTGCTTCAGCATCCTAATACCTGAAGCGGTATTCCCTTTTCATCAGTGAACCATCTGGGTGTCTGTCCCACCCAGATCCAGAGCCATGGAAGCAGCCCCGAACCTTATGGTCCATCAGGAGATAGTCAACAGTCACTCAGTCCTCACAGGCTGCCAGAGTAGCGGGAAAAGCTGAGCCACGTGAAGCTGGCTGGGGAGATGGGGCAGCTGTTGGCTTGTTTCCCCACCAGCTATTACAAAACCTCCACTCTCATATACCTATTGCTGATTTCCCCTAGTTTGAGAACTGAAGCTAAATCCTAAATCTCAGCTCAAGCTGAAAATCAAAATTCAAGTTAAAAATCAACAACAAAATCTGCAGTAATTCTGAACAACCGTGGTCTTTGAAAAAACACAGCTTTTGTCTACTTTAAAGATAAGTTTCAGAAATTCAATACTAAAAACCTATTTGAAACCACAGCTCTGTGGCCCATCTAGATGGATATAAAATAACATTATTGCTTGTATGAAATAACATTAAGGAGGAAAAATGGAATATAAAATGGTATTTTTAAGACAAAGCAATTGATTGATTATAACTAGGCAGAATGCTTATATGAACATTGATAAAGAGAGATTATTTTGAACAATAAAAATGGTTTACTATTTATTATTTTTTGGTACATTTAAGTTGGGAAGGAAGTTAGAATGGAAGACAGAGATGTGGAGAAAGATTCAATACAGCTTAAGTGGAACCAGTTTTAAACAAGGAACCTGTGATGCTAGCTCATAAAAAGCTCCCTTAGAAACCTCTGACATCTTTAGGATCAAATGTCCATAATTCAGTGGCCATTTCATTACCTAAATCCAGTGGGTCTACATGTCCATCGACAGATGAATGGATAAAGAAGATGTGGTACATATATATAATGGAATATTACTCAGCCATAAAAAGAAATGAAATTGGGTCATTTGTAGAGATATGGATGGACCTAGAGTCTGTCATACAGAGTGAAGTAAGTCAGAAAGAGCAAAACAAATATATATTAATGCATATATGTGGAATCTAGAAAAATGGTACAGATGAACCTATTTGCAGGGCAGGAATAGAAACACAGACATAGAGAATGGACATGTGGACACGGGGCAGGGAAGGGGAGGGTGGGATGAACTGGGAGATTAGGTTTGACATAAATACAGTACCATGTGTAAAATAGATAGCTAGTGGGAACCTGCTGAATAGCACAGGGAGCTCAGTTCAGTGCTCTGTGATGGCCTAGAGGGGTGGGGTGGAGGGGCAGGGAGGTCCAAGAGGGAGAGGAAATATGGATACATATAGCTGACTCACTTCATTGTACCACAGAAACTAACACAACATTGTAAAGCAATTATACTCCATAAAAATAAAAATTAAATAAATAAATAAATAAAAATAAATCCAGTGTGTGCCATCCTTGTCACACGCTCCACCACCACCTTTATTTTTGTTGTTTTTTGCTCTGCCCAGATCAGAAGCTGCAGGTTGTTAGAGAACCAAAAATGCAGCCCCACTGGAAGTAGGAAACACCCCCAAATATTCGGTCAGACGGTATTACCTGTCAGAGCTGGAGGGACACAAAGCGGATCAGCGAGAAGGGTCTCTGCCATATGTTAATGCTGACCTTCTCAGGAGCAACGTGCTCTCTTTAGCTTCTACACATGTCTAATCACGAGGGATTTGTCTAGCTACACGAATTTTTCATATTTGTCAGCTAAGTCAGTGCTCCAAATGCACAATGCAGCACTTAGAAACATTATGTGAATTTATTAAATTCTCTGGAGGACTTTGGGTCCATAAAGCAGTAAATTGATTACAGGGAATCGAGGCCATAATATTTTCATCAGCAACAAAAGCAGTCGGGCTCCCATATTGTCCGTGGCATGTGAAGAGAAACTGTTCCTCACTTCACTTAAGCCAGCAGGCTTAGGATCACTCAACAAAGGAGAAAGCTCTGGGATGCCCCAACATGATCTGTCATCTCATCAGTTTCTTTCAGAATGCCAGCTTTCCGGTTTACCAGTTACAAGAACACATGTGAGAAATATAAATGGCCTCTCTCCACTCTGGATCTGCGTATGAATGCTTTCAGAATTAGCCCTTGAGATCATCTGCTCATTGACTTTACCATGAAATTGTCTATTGACATTGCCATCAAAATGAGGAGCATTGATTACTAGCGAACCAAGAGGAGACGAGGGGTCAATGGTGATGACACAATGTTGATACCGAGCATCCTTATACATTGTTTGATGACCATGTGACTGACTGCCCTTACCCCCTTCCAAAGAGGGAGGAGACAATCCTAACATCTTCTTGGACGCCTCATAAGCCAGGAATTACTCTAGTTGCTTTCCCGTATCCTATTTCAAGAATTGCAACAACCTTATGAGCTAGGAACTATAATTCCTGTTTTTAAGTGAGAAAACCAAGGCTTACGGTAGTTAACTAAGTTGCCCCAAATAACAGAGCTGATAAGTGGTTAAGCTGGGATCCAAACCAGGACTGTGTGTTTTCAAAGATATCTTGTTCTATGACCCATTTCAGTATAACGGCTGCTCATTTCTTCTAAAAGCTTTGACTCTTGTAAAAAGTAATTGGGTATCTTTCTGCTGCTGCATGGGGAAACTTTTACCATCTTGAATCTTTCTGGATGATGACGAGAGGATAAACCTGGGGGCAATCTTGTTAGTGTCTTGGCACAAGAGATGTCATTTTCAAGGCTTCTCCTAGAATATGACTTTGACCATTTCGCTGTGTCTTTGAACCTTCTACAGGCATCCTGGAAAAGGATATGATTATAAAATTCAGGTATGATGAGTGATAATTTTTTAAATCTATCACTAGATTGTAATAAACATCTAAAATGACCATAGTTCTTCCCTGTTTGAAGGGTGGTAGCACAAGGGGCACAATCAGAAGGTGAGCAATTCTCACTCTTCTGTAGCCTCCGACTAGACAATGTTTCTGTATGAGAGAAGCAGGGACCTTGCTACAGAAAGGACAACGGATTTAGGGAGTATTGACTCCTCTCCTTGCACCACAGCCCTTGGACTGAGACCTTTAGCTGTGATGGAGGAGAAGCAGAGTCTCCATAAGGCCTGAAAACAGCTGAACTAAAGGCTAACATGGAAGGAAGGGCTCTGTTTCACTAATTTGTGGATTCCTAGTGCTTGGCAGACTGCCTGGTACATAGTAGACCCCCAATAAGTGTTTATTAAATTCAATTGAAATATTAAGATAGCTCAGCAGTTTGTCAAGTTATACAATATCAGAATATTAAAAATTACTTTATGAGTTGTTTTTCATTTTTTAATTTTTATGTATTCATTTATTTATTTTTGGCTGTGTTGGGTCTTCGTTTCTGTGCGAGGGCTTTCTCTAGTTGCGGCGAGCGGGGGCCACTCTTCATCGCGGTGTGCGGGCCTCTCACTATCGCGGCCTCTCTTGTTGCGGAGCACAGGCTCCGGACGCGCAGGCTCAGTAGTTGTGGCTCACGGGCCCAGTTGCTCCACGGCATGTGGGATCTTCCCAGACCAGGGCTCGAACCCGTGTCCCCTGCATTGGCAGGCAGACTCTCAACCACTGCACCACCAGGGAAGCCCCTTATGAGTTGTTTTTAAATGTAATAATTTGCAAGCATGAATGTATTTCATATGAGGTAATTCACAAAGCTAAGTCCAGCACTTCCCAGTTCATCTTAAAGCTGTATATTTAAGCAACTCTTGACCCTACAGCAACAGCTATCCATTATATCCGAATTTTTCCTGGCATATGTGCCTTTCCAAAATAGTCTTTCAAAACTGGAATTATCCAGGCCACACCAGAGCATATAATCGACTTAGAATTAGCCATCATTTTTGTGTATTTCTTCTTCCCCATACTATTGGCTGCAGTTGTATGAATTGCAAAGATTTTATCTCCCTCTGAATTTTTTGCTTATGGAGGGGGGTGGCTGGCTTTTCTCGCCTTATTGCTTGTCTGATGCTAAAATCCTATCAATCTTTCAGAAACTAATCTAATTCATTTTGAGATTAATGTTGTGAACTCAACACAGTCCAAACCCAAAAAAGTGTCAATTGCTTCGTGAAACGGCACCACCTACTGGCAGAATTGTCACATTGCGCCATCATATTCTCAGCCCCGAAATCCATCCAAAATTGCTGAACTCTCTCCCTTTGGGAAATTTTGACAACTAACTTCACAAACAGAACCGATTAGAAAGACTTAAAACTTAATAAAATTTTTACTGTATCTTACCTTCTTGGAAACTACTCCGTGCTTACAATATTTGTTAAAAAAGAGAAAAATATCTGATCTCTACCTCTTTTCATTGACCATAAAATTATAAAAGACAAAAGTTTCCTTCAAGTCTGACACCAGCATCAGATGGATTCAAACCAAGCATTCATGTCTTTGTGTTAAATGAGTTCAGCAGTACTATCCCATGTGTAGTAAATACAAAGTACCAAAACTAGCTTTAATAATATTCATACAGTTAGTGTTTTTGCTGTGAACATTTATTTATTCCTGATCAGAACATTCAGTTAACAAATATTTACTGATCACCTAGGCTTAGGGACACCACAGTGAACAACCTGGGTCTTGTCCCTGCCACATAGAGATTATAGCCTAGGAGAAAGAATAGACAACCTGTACAATGTGGTAGGTTTTATAAAGGAGGAAATAGGAGTCTGTGGAACCATGGAGCGAGGGCACCTAACATAGTTAAGGGGGATTCAAGGACAACTTTCTAGCAGGCGCTGCTTGTACCCCACCCATAACCCCTCAACCCACACTGAAAGTCACTGTAGCCTCAATAGATAGTTGTAGCCACACTAATGTTTTTCTACATCAAGTACTTGCATCTCCCTAACTGAGGACTTCTGCTGTGTACAAAATGGACCAGCTAAAAGTGTCAGGGAATTAACACCCCCAAAGCAACCCTCAATCAGTGAGGGATGGGAGTTGGTGGATAAATACGCCAGCTTCCTTGCCCCTCAATAGATAATCCTGAAGTGTATCCCACTCAGGCTCTTAAGAGGTCCCCAGTGGAACCTATGCAATTATTATGTGATAGAACTGTTGGGACTTCAATAGGCTCTACAAATAACATCCATCTTTTCCACAAATGATGTGAGACAATTAAGAAAAAAAGATCAGGGACTTCCCTGGTGGCGCAGTGGTTAAGAATCCGCCTGCCAATGCAGAGGACACGGGTTCGATCCCTGGACCAGGAAGATCCCACATGCCGCAGAGCAACTAAGTCTGTGCGCCACAACTAGTGAGCCCACGTGCTGCAAATACTGAAGCCCGCGTGCTCTAGGGCCGGTACCCTGCAACAAGAGAAGCCACCGCAATGAGAAGCCCACGCACCGCGTGGTAGAGTAGCCCCCGCTCGCGGCAACTAGAGAAAGCCTGCACGCAGCAACAAAGACCCAACGCAGCCAAAAAACAAATTAAAAAAAAAAGAAAAGAAAAAAGATCAAAGAATAAGGCAGATAGGGGACTGGATATCACGTTGTTAAAACTATAGGATGTGGCTCATGTCTTTAGGTAAGGGGATTCCATTATACTGAACCTAAGAGTTAAACTACTTCTGAGTCACAAGCACCACTGGAAAGGGACAAGCCTCACAGAGACAGGGCCTGTCCCTGGTATATTTATGGGAAGGAGGATCAGAAGAGAATGCAAGCTTCCTGCAGACAGGCTCACTCCCAAGAGAAAAGGGGAGAGTCTGGACCTACCGTCATAGTTAATCCTTCCACATCCAGCAGTCAGATAAGAGACTCCTCCTCGAGAGAGGAACAAAGGGGCCAAAAAGGCCAAAAGTATTACACCGGAGGAGCTCCCTTCACACAGGATGAAACATCAACAATGGCCAGAGTGTGCCCAACACCACCAACCGACACCACGTCCCTGTCAACAGCACTTTCACATAGTTTTGCTAGTCCCATAATTCCTCCACAGCACCACTCAGTATAATAAATAAAAACAAAGCCTTGTAATTTCCACATTCCCAATACCCTTTCCAAGTGATACTGGTCCCAATTAAGAACAGAGTAATTGGTTATATGAATAGACAATGATCATTAAATCCATGGTCTCTAAGACATTAATAAATGGATTTCAGCCATGTAGTGCCTGCCTATAAAAGGTACTTAAGAAAAGCTTTGCTTTTTTCTGATTTTTGTTTTAACATTTTTGTACCCTAACTAGGTGCTAATACCACTACACATTTCTTGAACCCTCACAATAACCTTATGAGGTGAATACTGGTATTACTCCCACTACTCAGATCAGAAGACTGAGACTTTGGTTAGAAAATGTGTTGAAAGCCAGACAATTAATAAGAGTGGAGCCAGGATTCAAACCTTGGTCAATATAGTGCCAAAAACCCATGCCTTAAGCGCTACCCTATCCTTCTCCTCTAATCATTAAGCTAAATGCAGGGTCTTAAAATAAATCATTCAATTTGCTTTAAATTAGAAATGCCAACAGGACAATGAGCTCTGAAACTGACTAATGAATAATGTAAATTGATTCCAATATTGTTTGATGATTAATTAGCCCTCAAGTGAACAAACCAAACTCTGCTTGGAACAAAAGACTAGAAAAACTAGAAAGAGGAAGAAAATGCTTCCATCTTTTTAGACAAATCATTGCCAAGTATCTTTCAGTCTGAAATTAATCCCAGTGATATCACTAACTCTTTGAGGTTCTATCAATATTTACCACTATTCTCTGTACCAATGAGATTCTCTTATTTCAGTGGTTTTTAATTTTACATAAGCACCACTTGTGAAATATACAGAATTCTAAAAATGCTACAAGTTGAACATATATGCAATTCATACTGCAATTACTGCCCCTTACTGCTTAGTATTGTAATTATTTTTCATGTCTTTAAGTTCAGAGAAGTCAGGGACATATTCCTAGGACCTAAAATGATATCTGACAAATATCAGGGGTTCAAATAACTGCTTATTTGAATAAATGAATGTCTCTGAAGTGTTTGACTTACTAAAATAAGTTTCTCAGAGGATTCTTTTCTTTTGGAAATTTTCAAATATATGTTAAGTAAAACCAAAATAGATCAATTCAAGTGAACTGACTTTGTGGTCAAGTTTTTTTTTTCTCTCCTTAATGGAAATAGATTGTTGGACCAAGAGTAGCCACTCTGTCTGGACCTAAGAGGAATGCACACTGTCTAGAAATCCTAAGCTTGGTGTTGAATTCATCAACTCAATGCATCTTTGAGCTGCCTCCTCTTGAAGAGGGGGTAAGTTTGTGCTGTCACATTGTACTCAGGAAAGTTAAAGTGTTTTGGCCCTTTCAGAGTTGCGTGCACAGGGAAAGGGTATGGATGTGTGCTGGTGTCCAAGTAGTGGAATGTAGTGGGTTGGGTTGCTCCTTTAGTTTGCTCATTTGCCCAGCAAACATTCCCACATATTCTGTCACTACGGTAACATATTCATGTTGCTAAGTCCCTTCTCCTCCACCCCCAACCACAGGGCATGATCACAGATTCAAGGTGGCAGTTCATGGTGCCCCATTCCCCATGCCAGTGGCGCTTGGCATGTGCCCCATTTGGGTCACATGCCAAGCCCTGTGCATGATTGGTACAAGGCTTGGCATGTGACCCAAATCAGGCCAGAGTTTGTACCTCAGTCATAATGCAGAAATGATTTGAAATCTGGACCTCTGACAACACTCTTCCCTGAAGCAAGAGGGGATAAAACCAAACAGAAATGAGAAACAGAGGGGCAGGTCCTGGTCACACTGGGTCCTGGATCTCGCTTCCAAGGCCATGGCTGCTACTTCCTCAGTTCTGTGAGATAACACCTTTTCTTATTTAAGCTAGTGTGAAATAGGTATCTGTCACCTGACACTGAAAGAGACCTGATTAATATACCAGGGCTTTGCCATAGCCAGATAATGTAATCTCCCTTCATGACACTAGTTCTATGGGGAGAGTTTTCAAGTCCCAACAGCCCAAAAGTCTTCATAAACTTTTTAAACAATCTTTCTGGCAAGCTGAAATGAGTTGAATTCAATACATTCATAATACTGACCACAAGATGGCACCTAAAGCATTCTTTCAAAGACTTCTCAGCCACTCAGGATGATTGCCAATGTCTAATGTCGTATTTATAGATTTTATTAGACTGCAAAATCATTCCATTCTAGATGATTCCATATGCATTCTGGTAGTTACAGTGTACCTTACAGAGTATCTTGCACTTAATGGTCTTCAGTGGATGGTCAAATCACCAAAATGTTGAACAAATGTAAAAAGGTGAGGTTTGGCCATTTCTTCCAGGATAACAGATCAACCTACTGTGTTTGGGAAATTTAGTCATATCAACAAGTTGTATGACAGCTGAGATCTCCAAACCCCTATTATGCACCCATGAAATTAGCCTGATTATCTGTTCTTTCTTCATGGCAAAACACAACTTTATATTATTTTTAGATTGTTTTCCCTGTTGACAACTTAGAGTCACAGGTTTATGTCCCTATCTCTAAACCAGATTTAATGTCCACCAATTGGCCCAAGAAGTCTTCTTAAAGCTTGCCTTCAGGTTTCAGTTACAACCTACTACACATAAGGTCAACACAAAAATATACTACATCTTACAGAGTGTATCACTGAATTATATTTTAATGTGAGTTTATGAAAATGAAGGACAAAGCCTCTTGGATAACATGCAAAGTTCCTACCACCAGAATGAAAGTTTGAACACTCTTTATGGGGAAAAGTCCTTCTCCGTTGCCTCTCCTTTGATAGTAAAACACCATTACATGTTATATCCTGACCACAATCTGTAATTTTCCTTTTTAGCACTTGGCGCAATTTATAGTTATACATTCCTATTTAATTATCTGCTTAATATTATTCTCCCTCTCTCTACAGTTACTATCTCCATGAGGGAGGAACTGTATCTATTCTGTACCACTATGTACTTAGCACCAATACCAATGACTGGCATTCAGTAAATATTTATTGAATGAGTAAACAAATGAGAGTGTCACAAATCTGAGTCAATTTCCTAAATACAGAGAGTTACTATAAAGCAGGTGTAATTATTTATCAGGACACGATTTATGTCTTGATAAACAATGGCAGGTTCACAGAACAGTTCCAGAGTCCAACCCAAATCCCTCTATTCCTTCATTCATCACACCTTTGTTGAGTGACTATTCTGTTTTAATTGACATTTCCCTCTAGAAAGATCTCCCTTCTCCCACAGCAACACATGCACGCGTGCGCGCGCGCGCGCACACACACACACACACACACACACACACACACACACACCCATCTCTAGGCACTGTGTTCTTGATCAAAATAGTAGCAGAAAGAGCTTCAATCTAGAAATCTGCGTCTCTTTCATCTGTTAACAGCCTAATTCACATGGATCAATTAAGGGAATATATGCAAATGTGTTTACATACATAGGAAAATAAGATAGTATTTTTATTGTTAATAAAGTATTATGTCCAAACCATTTTCCCATTTCAGGGCTTTTCTCCCCTTTCTCCACTCCCCTTCTTCAATTCCAGAAGCCTGATGACTAATGGGGCTTTTGGGAAGGGGGCATTTGCTTGTTTTTTGTTTTTTTAATGGTAGAACAAAGAGTCTGATAACCCAAATCCCAAGAGGAAGTTACAGACTGAAAATAGTTTAATATTTTAAAATTAATATCATAGTTTAATATTAAGAAGCAGGGGACATGAGGGCCTGTTCCCAGGAAGGCCACGAAATGTCTCGCTCAGTTTCAATAGCACCGTGGATATACTCTAGTACAGCACATAACACACAGCATTCCTGGTAATTGTGTCTGTCTGTCTCCCAGACTAAGCCGTGTGGTCTATTATCCTAGCGTGCACAGGAATATAGTCCGCCAGCCCTTCTTGAGCTGTCTCCTCCCAGGCTGGTTTTGTTGCGTACACAATTCACCCTCTTTCTCTGCTTCACAGGCCTCCGTCCCCACTGCATGCAGAAGTGCCCTGTGCATCCCCGCCTTTCCCTTGGTAACCACGCCCACGCGAGTCATCCTGGGTCCAGCTCATCCTCACTCCAAGGCTTCTCCAAGTTCCTCGTTGGCTCCCAGTCAGTTCCACGCCCCCGCTGGTAACTGTTCCGTGGAACTGCACACGTGCACGTGCGTGAACAGTGGGAGGAGATTCTGCCTACACACACCACACCATTCTGCTCTTCCTCAGCTGCACCATATTACCGTGGGGCTGGAAGAGAAGGACTTCTTTCAAGGCTTGCTGCCTTCAGGCTTCTCCTGGGAAATAAGGGGCAGGTCCTCTCTGCCCTGACATCCTCCAAGACATATTAAAAATCTCTCCTTTCTCATCCTCCACCTCCACCACATGGCTCAGTGTAGGAGGTCCATCTCAGACACTCAGTAGCATCAAAGTGTCAGTCATGTTCTCTCTGAAACTTGGCTCCCCGCCAGTCACTTAGACTTTAATGCCTGTCTGATGGGGAACTACTCCCACACCATTGCACATCCTTCTCCGGACTACAGTTAGAAAGTAAACTCAATGCTTAAGAACTCCTCTTCTCTCTCAAAAGTCTGACTCTTCCAATAGGAAGCCTGATTTTTAAAAGTCAGGCTTTTTTAAAAGTCAATTCAGAAACTCAATGTTTACACCTTTTAGGGCCAAATCAGTGAATGCTTCCAATAGGCAGTAGCCTATGGGGCAACAAGAAAATTTCAGGAAAGAAAAGCATTGGTTATTATTTTGTAATTTTATCTTGTCACAGTCTGTGTGTTATGTGAGGACTTGGAAATGAACAACGGAGGCATTTGGATATGGTTTTCTAAAGTCAAATAATGTGTTAAACTAAGTCAGCAGAAGTCTTGGGAACTATATCTAGCATCATTGAAAGTCAGAGCTGGAAAGATCTGGAGAATTCATCTTTGTCTAATCCCCTTACTAAAGGTAAGGCACTGAAGCTTCGGGAAGCAGGGAAGAGATGGAATAAAATGATTCGCCCAAGGACGTGGAAACAGACACTCTCTTTTTATTTTTAGCTACAATCTATTCAGTTTTTGCTCTGTGGCAAGCACTCTGCTGTCACTACATAGTCATTGTCTCATTCACTCCTTCCAGCACCCCTGAGAATTGGTATGATTCAGCTCATTTTACAAAGCAGTAACTGGGGCTTACAGAGGTTAATTTATTTGCCCAATGTCATATGGCTACTAACTGGAGAGCCAGTTTTCAATGTCATGATGTTGGATGCCAGAGCCCAGGATTCTAACCTGAACCTACTGTTTCAGATACAATGCAGAGGGCTGAAAATACAAGGAAAAATAAGGTACTCTACCTGGCCCTGAATTGCTGGATCTGCTAACAATACAAGCTACTGTTGGTCTGCTACTGTGACCTGCAGTGATATTTCTATCAGGTCAGGAACGAGGATTTCTCCTTGGAAATCTACCAGTAGCAACTACTCACTCTTAGGCAATGTCGTTTTGTGCAAAGATCACAGGATTTAGGGTCAGAAAGTTCTGGTTCTAACCTCAACTCTGCTACCCACTCATCAGTTATGAGTCCTGTGTTAGACTCTCTTCCCTATCTGCAAAAGCATAAAATGCCCATCCCAGTTAGCTCATAGGACTGTGGTGAATTTCAGAGAAGATTGTAGACTAGAAAGCCCTCAGCACAAGGTGAAGAATTATTGTAAATACACATCAGAAGTTACATTGCATATTCTCCCACAAAGGTTTTCAAAACTCTTTATAAATAATTACAGTCAGTTCGTGAAAATTTTGGAAAGGAAGGCACAATGTGGTTCATAGTGGGAGGGGAAGGAGGAGGAAAGAAATGAACCACAGATAAAATGAATAGCATTAGCCATGTTCTGGCTTGTAAGTCGATCGGTGGTTCCACAGGTGTTCAAATTATTAGTATGCTTCTTAATATATATGTGGTACAGACATTCCTTTTTATTAATATATTGAATAATAAATGTTTGAATTTTTAACAAAGAAAGGAAGGCATTACTGGAAAAAAGCTGTAAAGCAAGAGGTTAGAAATATGTGGACTCTTTTCTGAGGAACTTTTATGTTTGGGGTTCTTATATGGAGGGAGCTTAAGACCACACAGGTTTTGTGGGTAGAGGGGGGTTGAAAGCAACATCCCTAACCTACTGACTTCTCTAAACTCAGACTCCACCAAGTTTCAGCCTCAGTTCAATTAGGTGCTCACTTTCCCCATTTGAATGGAGGAGACCATTTCCTCTTCCAAGAAAAAACTCTCATCTAGTCTAGAGAGATAACACATGTGTCATAACCATAAATTATTTGGAAGAACAACTGGGCTTTATACAGGCCATCTGGAGAAGACAAATATTTCATGTAAGCATTTGGGAAATTTCACTGACAACATATGTAGCTAAACGAACTGTCTTCAGCATTGCCAAAATGAGAAAATTCCATCACACATGAGGAAGGTATCTCAACAACCACCTCAAAATAAATACAAATCAATCTTTTAATTTAACTAAAACATACGTAAAGGGTAGCTGTATTTCTTTTCAATGTACTGACAACCAAATACACAGCCTCTGCAGAGAGATGCATTGGGTTCAACTCCGCAGGGACAGCTCTGAAATCATTGCATTCATCTACTCATGTTTAAAGAAATATGTCTTCCTGCAACCTCCCCTGCTTTGCACACATTCCACTCCTCTGAACACTGGATGTGACAACATGGAAGAGTGTTAGACAGTAAATCAGAATTATCCTCACTAATTCAAAGACTGACCTCAAATCCTGTTATCAATCTGTTTTAGTTTAATCCCCTCTAAAATAAAGAAATAATTCCTTCCCAAACAAGTTTTAAATGATACATTAAACAAGATGGACTTAATTGGTATTTATACAACATTCCATCCAAAAACAACAGATTACACATTTTTCTCAAGTGCTCATGGAACATTCTCCAGGATAGATCATATCTTGGGTCACAAATCAAGCCTTGGTAAATTTAAGAAAATTGAAATCGTATCAAGCATCTTTTCCGACCACAATGCTATGAGATCAGATATCAATTACAGGAAAAAAATCTGTAAAAAATACAAACACATGGAGGCTAAACAATACACTACTAAATAACCAAGAGATCACTGAAGAAATCAAAGAGGAAATCAAAAAGTACCTAGAAACAAATGACAATGAAAACACGACGACCCAAAACCTATGGGATGCAGCAAAAGCAGTTCTAAGAGGGAAGTTTATAGCAATACCATCCTACCTCAAGAAACAAGAAACATCTCAAATAAACAACCTAACCTTACACCTTAAGCAATTAGAAAAAGGAGAACAAAAGAACCCCAAAAGTTAGCAGAAGGAAAAAAATCATAAAGATCAGATCAGAAATAAATGAAAAAGAAAGGAAGGAAACCATAGCAAAGATAAATAAAAGAAAAACCTGGTTCTTTGAGAAGATAAACAAAATTGATAAACCATTAGCCAGACTCATCAAGAAAAAAAAGAAGACTCAAATCAATATACTTAGAAATGAAAAAGGAGAAGTAACAATTGACACTGCAGAAATACAAAGGATCATGAGAGACTACTATATGCCAATAAAATGGACAACCTGGAAGAAATGGACACATTCTTAGAAAAGCACAACCTTCCGATACTGAACCAGGAAGAAATAGAAAATATAAACAGACCAATCACAAGCACTGTAATTGAAACTGTGATTAAAAATCTTCCAACAAACAAAAGCCCAGGACCAGATGGCTTCACAGATGAATTCTATCAAACATTTAGAGAAGAGCTAACACCTATCCTTCTAAACTCTTCCAAAATATAGCAGAGGGAAGAACACTCCCAAACTCATTCTACAAGGCCACCATCACCCTGAAACCAAAACCAGACAAAGATGTCACAAAAAAAGAAAACTACAGGCCAATATCACTGATGAACATAGATGCAAAAATCCTCAACAAAATACTAGCAAACAGCACATTAAAAGGATCATACACCATGATCAAGTGGGGTTTATCCCAGGAATGCAAGGATTCTTCAATATACGTAAATCAATCAATGTGATACACCATACTAACAAACTGAAGGATAAAAACCATATCATCATCTCAACAGATGCAGAAAAAGCTTTTGACAAAATTCAACATCCATTTATGATAAAAACCCTCCAGAAAGTAGGCATGGAGGGAACATACCTCAGCATAATAAAGGCCATATATGACAAAACCACAGCCAACATCGTTCTCAATGGTGAAAAACTGAAACCATTTCCTCTAAGATCAGGAACAAGACAAGGTTGCCTTCTCTCACCACTATTATTCAACATAGTTTTGGAAGTTTTAGCCACAGCAATCAGAGAAGAAAAAGAAACAAAAGGAATCCAAATCAGAAAAGAAGAATTAAAACTGTCACTGTTTGCAGATGACATGATACTATACATAGAGAATCCTAAAGATGCTACCAGAAAACTACTAGAACTAATCAATGAATTTAGTAAAGTAGCAGGATACAAAAATAATGCACAGAAGTCTCTTGCATTCCTATACACTAATGATGGAAAATCTGAAAGAGAAATTAAGGAAACACTCCCATTTACCATTGCAACAAAAAGAATAAAATACCTAGGAATAAACCTACCTAAGGAGACAAAAGACCTGTATGCAGAAAATTATAAGACACTGATGAAAGAAATTAAAGATGATACAAACAGATGGGGAGATATTCCATGTTCTTGGATTGGAAGAATCAACATTGTGAAAATGACTCTACTACCCAAAGCAATCTACATATTCAATGCAATCCCTATCAAACTACCAATGGCATTTTTCACAGAACTAGAACAAAGAAATTCACAATTTGCATGGAAACACAAAAGACCCTGAATAGCCAAAGCAATCTTGAGAAAGAAAAATGGAGCTGGAGGAATCAGGCTCCCTGACTTTGGACTATACTACAAAGCTACAGTAATCAAGACAGTATGGTACTGGCACAAAAACAGAAATGTAGATCAATGGAACAGGATAGAAAGCCCAGAGATAAACCCACGTACTTATGGTCAACAAATCTATGACAAAGGAGGCAAGAATATACAATGGGGAAAAGACAGCCTGTTCAATAAGTGGTGCTGGGAAAACTGGACAGCTACATGTTAAAGAATGAAATTAGAACACTCCCTAACACCATACACAAAAATAAACTCAAAATGGATTAAAGACCTAAATGTAAGGCCAGACACTATCAAACTCTTAGAGGAAAACATAGGCAGAACACTACATGACATAAATCACAGCAAGATCCTTTTTGACCCACCTCCTAGAGAAATGGAAATAAAAACAAAAATAAACAAATGGGACTTAATGAAACTTAAAAGCTTTTGCACAGCAAAGGAAACCATAAACAAGACAAAAAGACAAGCCTCAGAATGGGAGAAAATATTTGCAAATGAAGCAACTGACAAAGGATTCATCTCCAAAATATAGAAGCAGCTCATGCAGTTCAATATCAAAAAAACAAACAAACAAATCCAAAAATGGGCAGAAGACCTAAATAGACATTTCTCCAAAGAAGATATACAGATTGCCAACAAACACATGGAAAGATGCTCAACAGCACTAATCATTAGAGAAATGCAAATCAAAACTACAATGAGGTATCATCTCACACTGGTCAGAATGGCCATCATCAAAAAATCTACAAACAATAAATGCTGGAGAGGGTGTGGAGAAAAGGGAACCCTCTTGCACTGTTGGTGGGAATGTAAATTGATACAGCCACTATGAGAACAGTATGGAGGTTCCTCAAAAAACTAAAAATAGAACTACCATACGACCTAGCAATCCCACTACTGGGCATATACCCTAAGAAAACCATAATTCAAAAAGAGTCATGTACCACAATGCCACAATGTTCATTGCAGCTCTATTTACAATAGCCAGGACATGGAAACAACCTAAGTGTCCATCGACAGATGAATGGATAAAGAAGATGTGGCACATATATACAATGGAATATTACTCAGCTGTAAAAAGAAATGAAATTGAGTTATTTGTAGCAAGGTGGATGGACCTAGAGACTGTCATACAGAGTGAAGTAAGTCAGAAAGAGAAAAACAAATGCCATATGCTAACACATATATATGGAATCTAAAAATAAAAAATAAAAAAAGTTCTGAAGAACCTAGGGGCAGGACAGGAATAAAGACACAGACATAGAGAATGGACTTGAGGACACAGGGAGGGGGAAGGGGAAGCTGGGACAAAGTGAGAGATGGCATGGACGTATATACACTGCCAAATGTAAAATAGATAGCTAGTGAGAAGCAGCCACATAGCACAGGGAGATCAGCTCGGTGCTTTGTGTCCACCTAGAGGGGTGGGATAGGGAGGGTGGGAGGGAGACACAAGAGGGAGAAGATATAGGGATATATGTATATGTATAGCTGATTCACTTTGTTATACAGCAGAAACTAACACACCATGGTAAAACAATTATACTCCAATAAAGATGTTAAAAAAAAAAAAAGAAATGTAATCAGGATAAAAAAAAAGAAAGAATTCCTTCCCTATTTACATCTTAGAGTTTTCTGTGAAGATACTATTAACAACTCACATTAGCATAATATTTTACAATTTAGTAAATGTTTCAAACATATTATTTCATTCACAACAAATTTATGCCCATTTTATAGATAAGAAAATTGATGCTGTATTAGGGGAAACGCAGGGCTATAATAAATAAGCTGCAAAAAGTCAGTGGCTTAACACAGTAAGGTTTGTTTCACATTCATGTAACAGTGTAAGGCAGGTGTTCCTGGTCACTGATTAGTTTTCCAGAATGAGATGATTGAAGAGCCTGGGCTCCTTCTGTCTTGTGGCTCTATAAAGCCCTAGGACCTTGGAGTCTCCTGCCTCCAGCTAGCAGACAGACAAGGAGAAAAAGGAGAAACTCACCCCCTTCTAAGCAACCTCTTCCTGGCAGTGACTCAAAGGAGTTCCACTCATATCTCATAGGTGAGAACCAGTTAATGGCTCCACCTAGAAGCAAGGGGTCACTGAGCAATGTAGCTCCTGGCTGGCAGCCACTTCTCAGTGATGATGCCATTCGGTGGAAGAGAGAGCATAACTTTATGGAGAATAATCATCTCTACCATGAGAGAGAGGTTATGTATTTACCTCAAGGCTGCACAGCTAGTAGGTAAGTGCATTAGCTATCTATTTCTGCACAACACACTACAACAAACTCAGTAGCTTAAAGCAACACCCATTAGTTTTCTCACAGTTACTCTGGGTAAGGAATCTGATCATGGGTTAACTGGTCTCTGCTTCAGAGTCTCACTAGGCTACAGTCAAGATGTCAGTCTGGGCTGTGGGCTCATCTGGAGGCTCAACTAGGGAAGGATCCACTTTCCCGCTCACATGGTTCTTAGTAGCATTTGGTTGCTTCCAGCTGCAGGATTCATGGCAGCTTCCTTCTTCAAAGCCAGCAATGAAGAAAGACTCTAGAGTAAGTCAGCTAGCAAGACAGAGTGATATACAATGTAATGTAATCATGGGAGTAAAATCTCATCACCTTTGCTATATCCTACTGGTTAGAAGCAAGTCACAGGTTCACCTACACTCAAGGGGAGGGGATTACACAAAAACATGAATATCAGGAAAGGGAACATGGGGGCTACCTTAAAATTTGTCCATCACAAAAAGAAACTCAAGCCCAGATTTCCTGACTACGAATCTAGTGCTCCTTCCATTTAATTATGTGTCCAGGTTTGGATTCCAAAATTATTATCTATGATAATGTGGATAATATTTGCATACAACATACCCAGTTGTTATGAGGAACAAATGAAATAGTGGATGTGAATACACTCTATAAGCTATAAAGTACTCTGTAAATTTAATGGGTATTTATTACTATTTTATCCCCTTGACTGTGACGTTTCTTTGCTCTTCTTATCTGTTTAAATCCTACTCTTCCTTCAAAGACCCTCTAAATGCTACCCTATGTCTTCCACAAAGCATGTGTATCAGTTGCTACTGGGTTCAGTTTCACATAACAAAAGGACAAAATGATGGCTCAAATAACATTGAAAGCTGAGCTCATAATATAGATCCACAAAGTCACTGGAGATCCAGATTCCTTCCAGATCTCTGGTCTGCCTGGTCTAGAGTGTGGCTCTTGTCCTCAAGGTCCAAGATGGTTACTAGAGCTCCAGCCATCATATCCCCAAACTAGGCAGCTAGAAAGAAAAAATGTCTTTTATAGATGCTTCCCAGAAGTCCCACCCAACACTTGGATTGATGTCCTCTTAACAGGAACTCAGTCCCATAACTATACCTGGTTACAACAGAGCCTGGAAGTTACAGTTTTCAGTTGAGTATGCTGATATCTTGAATAAAAGTGAGGTTCTGTCACTAAGAAGGAGGAAGAAAATGAATGTGGGGACAATAAATAGTTTTTGCTGTGGGATGTTTTGGAAACATCAAGTATACACATCTACCCAGAGGAAAGACGATAAATAAGAATTTTGGTAGTTTGGAACCATATTGTGGGGAGCCTAGAATTTCAGGCTAAGGAACTGGTCTTCATTTGGCATCTAATAAGGAACAAGGACACAATGAAAAGGGTATTTTAGGAAGCTGAATCTAATGGTGACTTCATATTTGGATAATTTTATTTCTAAGACTGTTGTAATCTAGCAACAGAGTGGGAAGGTCTGAACGCTCCCTGAATGGTGATGACAGAGAAGAAGAAAATAAGGGAGTGATCTTAAAGGAAGAATCCAGTTGTGTGTAGAGGGCAGGAGAGGGTAAAGAAGGTTCAGATGTTGCCAGCCAAGTTGTTGGGGAGACAAAGGTGAGACGGAAGAACCAAAGGACATACAGTATCAATAAATTAGAAAAGCAATTAGAACTCCAAGGCAAACCACCAGAATTAAGGAAAACAAATGATGAAGAGGGTAGCAAATCTGAAAAATAAAGCAGTTAAATATGTATGAGAGAAATATCTTAAATGTATACCATCTCTCAAGCTGTGGGGCCTTAGATAGGCCCCCTAGACTCTGTGGACCTCACTTTTCTTCATCTGAAAATGAGGATAATAATTCTTACATTGCAGGGTTAGAGTTCCTGGTATACAGAATTCACAGTAGCAATGACACCTACTTTGTCAATTCAAAAGGTTAAGAGAGGCACATCTGGCAGGTGACCACATGCCTGGCTGTGTGGCTCAAACAGACACTTGGTGAAGCAGGTCAAGTTCCTTTCTCTTCCAGGAAATTACATGAATCTAGTGGCTTTAGCAGGAAACCCAACACTGGGGGAAAAGCAAAGAGAAACACAGTCTCCCTCACCCCTGTTTGAACTCAGGAGTCTTCCAACGCCAACCACTTCCACTGGCCCCCAACAAACATGTCAGTGTGTGTAGGCCAACTGCCAGCATGGCTGGGGCCACATCCAGTCCCTCCATGAGAACACTACTAGCCAGCCTCACAGAACACGCTCCAACCACCACAATGAGGGGCTGGGGACATCTAGCCCAAGACCAGAAAAAGATCTGCAGGCAACCTTAACTCCTGCCCCAAGGCCACACCCACAGACCAACAGGTGAGACGCCCAACGTGGAAAATTAACATTTGTTTCTGTCCAATCAGAGGGTTGTCAGGAAAAGTTCTACTTCAGGGACCACTGAGTGAATGAATGAATCAATGTCTCCAAGCTTTTGTTCAGAAAGTTGAGCTATAGATATAGGACAGGTGATTAATCCACAAAGTATTTTGAACTGTCACAAGATGATCCACTCTCTCAATTTCATCTGTAAATATAACATGACAACAGCAGAATAAAATCTCCTGAATTGGAATTTAGTAGGAGTTGAGAGAAGGAAGAAATTTAAAACCTTTTGGCCATGTTGCAATTTCCCATTATTTAAAAAAAAGGAAGTTGCTTATATGACATTACTTACTTTCTTAGTAGAAGACGAAGTTGAACTTTTGGCCTCAGACTTTGGCTTGTGTCTATGAAACTGGATTTTCTTCTAATGATGTAAGCAATTATTTGATGAGACCACTTTAGAAGGAAATGAGATCAGTACTAGGAAATAAATGCTTCTTGCTCCAAAGCAAATCTCACTAGAATTCACACAACCACTTGGAAAACGCTACACTTAAAAAAAAAAAAAAAAAAAAAAAATCTGACTTGGCGTCATTTCAGTGATGACTATGCCTTTTGTTAGCTGAATGACTTGTGCTGCCAAGACACATGATTTCCATCCAAAACTACCTCAACGATGTGCTAAAAATAGCGAAGCAAAATGAACTGAGCACAGCCAACCAAAGCCAGATTGAGTGTTGGGGTCACACTATAAATAGAAGAAAGAAAAGATGGAGAGAAAACAAGGTCAAAGAGAAAACCAAAATGTTTTTCTTTAATACAGACTGAGATTCCCAGGGTACAGTGAGGAAAAGGATTACCTCTTACATTGCTTTATGGAAAGCTGTCATGGTTTACACATTCTGAGATTTTCTGAGAGTTGTATTCCTGCAGATCAGCATTCTCTCCTAACAATAGGGGTTTGTTTACAGAAGAAAAGCACTGATACCTGCCTTCTCACTGGTCCCACTCAAAGTGTAACTACAGCATTGTGGAACCTCTAACTCCCAGTATTATTAAACCCCTTAGAGAGTCTATCACCCCTTTTATGTTCAGATGTCAGAGTGTTGTGTTCTACCCCAAAATCTACCACTCTGCAGCATTAGAAAATGTGTGTGTTTACTGTTGAACATGGGGACTTGCCTCAGGCGATAGGGGTGGAATCAGGTATAGATGAACAATGAGGGATATTCGAGGCCTCAAACACTCTTTTACTCCAGCTCACTCCAAAAGGGGAGAGGGAGACTTCTGGAACGTCTTCCTCTACTTCCTGTGAGTTTGCGATAACTCTGCCCTGCCTCAGACTGGCTGGCTGTCTGTCTGCCCTGGCCCTGACCAGAGATTTTGTGCTCTGCAGCTGCTGAAAAAATCCATGCCTCGGTGGCCTCCATCGTCTGGGGTAATGCCCCACACTGGCTTCTCTACCTCAGACAGGAGTTCTGCATCAAGCAGGAAGCTGCCAGAAGCTCCTGGGCACAATTATCTATCTTAGCTAGACTCAGGTTTAATTACGCTAATATTTAATTAGCTCAATAGTTGATGCTGTCCAAAAAAGTACTCTGAGGGAGACATTTAAATTCTATAAACATTGTCAGCAAGGTTTATTGTACTAGCTTTATTTTATTTATTTATTTTTAATACAGCAGGTTCTTATTAGTTACCTATTTTACACATATTAGTGTATATATGCCAATCCCAAACTTGCTTTATATTTAAACCATTAAAATTAGGCCCTACTTGCAACTATACCCCAATAAAAAATAAAAATAAATTTAAAAAATAAAAATTAGGCCCTACTTAATTGAAGGGGAAATTCCTTAAAAATGCGTATTCAGGGGCTTCCCTGGTGGCGCAGTGGTTAAGAATCCGCCTTCCAATGCAGGGGACACGGGTTCGAGCCCTGGTCCGGGAAGATCCCACATGCCGCGGAGCAACTAAGCCCGTGTGCCACAACTACTGAAGCCTGCGTGCCTAGAGCCCGTGCTCCGCAACAAGAGAAGCCACCTCAATGAGAAGCCCGCGCACTGCAATGAAGGGTAGCCCCGGCTCACCGCAACTAGAGAAAAGCCCGCGTGCAGCAACGAAGACCCAATGCAGCCAAAAATAAATTAATTTTTAAAAAATGCGTATTCATTGCTCCAAGCCTGAGCTTTCCTTTTTGTCTTGCAGAGCCCTAGGGTTTCACAGGGTTGCCCCAGACTATGAATGGAGGCAAAAGGAGACTGAGTGAATGGGGCTCTGGGTATCTGGAATCCCATCCCTGATCCAATGAAAGTATTATCTTTTGAAGTTCTAAGGGCAATTTCAGTTGGGGGAAAAAAAAGAATTCCCTAGCTAAAAAAAGAAAAGTGCTTGTGTATGTACATGTATACGTATAAATACTATACATACATTTTTATAAAACCATTTGTTTTAGGACTGTTTCATTTTCAACATACTATAGCTGTAAACTTGAACTCACTCTAAATGCGAACCCATCTAGCTTAAGTAGAAGGAAAAGATTTTATTGACTATTGTATCTGGAAATTCATAGGGTTTTCTGGCTTCAGGCATGAGTGAATGAAGGGTATCAAACTATACCATCAGGATGGGTCTCGCTTTTTCTCTCCACTTTCCTCTATGTTCGCTTTATTCTCACAAGGTACTTTCCATGTGGCAGCAAAGAAGATCCCCAAGATCTCTAGATCTGCATGGTTCTCTTTCTCCAATCTCAGAAAAAATAAGAAGCTATCTCTCTATATCCCTTTTGCTCTTTCAAAAGACTCTCCTTGACACCCGTAGGTCATGTGTCCACCCTGGGAACAAAGGAAGTCCTCTAACTGGCCAGCCTTGGGGGGATGTACCAATCTCTGTGGCAGAAGAAGTCACTTGTCCTATACTGTAACAATGGCAACAACAGGAAAGAATACGGGTAAAAGTAATAACATTTACCCTCTGCATCGCGGTAATATCAGACCTCAGTTTGTTTCACAGTAATATCAGACCTCAGTTTTCAAAAGAAAGCATAGTCCTAAAACATCTTTAATATTCTTTGTTCATTAAAGCCAAATCAGAATTTACCCAGGAAAGTGACCCAGTTATTTAAAGAGACATGAAATATGTATACTTATGTATGTGTAATTTAAAGAAACATGTAAGATTGAAAGTAAAGGTTGAAAACAATACAATATGCAACCACTAAGCAACCCCCCACCGTCCCAAAATTCAAAAAGATGGGAAGGGCTCTTCTACATCCCATTTCTCTGCTTCTCCCTTTCCTGAACCCTTCAGTCCTAAAGCCACAGGTGGTGCAGAGTAAGGTGGGCCCCATGCTGGTGGTGGGAAGCCTGCGGTGGACCAGAGCAGGTGTCAGAGCCTGTGCAGGGGCCAGAGAACGTCTATGGAGGAAGGACCCACAGGACTCATTTTAGGGGGAAGTGACATGATTCGATTATGATGCTAAAGGATCAGACCAGCTGCAGTTCATCAAATAGACTATTTTGGAAAGAAGGGCAGAGGCAGATTAATCAGTTGGAAGATTCTTACTGTAGCCCAGGAGAAAGACAATGATGGCTTGGGCTCAGGTAGTAACGGTGGAGAAAGAATACATGGCTCCAAAAATAAGAACAGGAAACGTTTCAGAGGCAAACTATTCTGTGGTTATAAACAACCTTCTCCTATTGAATTTTTTGTTTTGTTTGGGCGGGGGGGAAGGGAGGGTGTGGTGCATGTAGGTGCACATGCGGAACAAGGAATCCAGTCACCTACATTTTCCCTGATTTCATCAGAGAGCACTTACTCACCCTCCATAGCTCGCTGCTCAAATGTCCTCCCTTCCACACCCCCTTTCATCCCCTGCATTAACCACTTTTTCAGACTCCACAGCATTTTACTCCTGGGGCAGAAAAAAAAAACAAAAACGGCCTTGCCTTGCCACTCCCTCTTGTGGTTAGTGGTGTTCGTCTTCAGTTCCAGATTCTAAGTTCCTGCAGTGTGGATTCCTGTCTTGGGCAGCACAGAGCCTCAGTACCAGCAGAGTGAATCATCATATGCATTTCATAAAGTATGTGTTACATATATAAACAAAATCACTGTTTAACAGAAGCATTTTCAAAAGAGAGGTATTAAATCAATGGATTTATTGGGCGAAGCTACAGTATCTCATTTGTCACTCTACTGGTTAACCAAATTACTGTAGAACCTGCTGGATAAGTCCTTCCTCTGCCCCATCTTGAACAAAATTCTGGCTCTTCAGGAACAATTTCAGAACCTGCTTTAAACAATCAGCCCTGAAAATTCCTTCCAGTTAGGAAGTTTGGAACTCTTTCACTTGTGCCTGATTTAGTAACAACCAGATGTCAGGGCTGCCTGTATCAGCAGATGGTTGCTATAATAAGCAAGCTTTAACCAAGGTCAAACCTTCAGTCTGCTCAGCATTGAGCACTGTCAGGTGTGCATTCCAGAGAGATTAGGCTCCCCCCTTCTCCCAGTCACAGAGCTCGATTGCACTGATGCTATACTCTAGCTGTAAGAGAAGTATACTTTCCCGTAAACTCCTTCTAAAGAACGCTTAGGCATTTACTATCCCAGGCTTATATAAAAAAATTGAAGATCACTCTGAATTGCTTGTGATGGTTTTGTCCAAACAGATTTCTTGATTTCTTTGTTTTCCACCTGCTTTAGTGGATTTCCATAAGCCCAGCAACTTTGTCTTCCGTTGTCATTGCTGTGTCCCCTCATTCCTGTGTCCCCAGACCCAGAACAGCCACACATAGCAGTCACCAAATACAGGTGTTTTACTTTATAAAGCTTGAGAAATAGTAATGTGAATGCTTTCCCAAGAAAGCTTTGGTTCCCAGTTGATTTTTACAATTGGCAAGAACTTAAGGGATACGATTTTCAACCCTACTCAAAAATAAATAAATTCACTTATTTTTAATAGTAGTATCATATTTCACCTTGCGAAGAGACTGACTCTTTGGTCCCAGTCTTCCAGGCATCTCACACCCTAATCATAGCTTAGAGCTCAAAGGGATTCAAAATATTTTAGTTCACCAAGACAGAGTGTAAATATTCTATTTTCAAAGCTATCTTGGGCATCTTTTCCAGACATAGAGCCAAGAGGCCAACAGGTAGCCAGAACTGCTATATGCTTCCTACAACAGTAGGGGGTGCCCATAAGGGGGATTTTTGACTCCCATGAAGGGCCATCAAAGGCTTTGATGGGACCTCAGCCCAGGCTGTAACCTGGGCAGTCAGAGAACTTGCCAGTCGCCCAAAAATGCAGAACACACCACTGCACCTGCTTTCAGCTGCCTTCATGCTGTTAGGTTTTAGCAGTATGTATGCTAAAAACCTCTTAACTTTCCCTGTGTTGGTCCATATCTTCCTGTATATCACTTCATCTTATAAAAAGCCTTCAGCAGAGTATTTAATTTCAAAGTTATAATTCTAAAGAAGTTTTTTTGCTCTTTATATTAAAATAATGACTCAGAGAAACTATATTTTTTTTTGAAAGTTGTTGCTTTCTAGAACTTTTATTTCTACCAACATGTACCCACCCTCTTTCTATATGATAAAAGAAAATTATTTTGACGGCTTCCATAAACTAGCAAGAAGGTTATGACTACTCAAGCCAAAGACTGAAGGAAGATAGGTTATCCCAGTAGATAAGCAGAGCAGAGAGGCCAGCTGTTGGCTTTCACCTTGAGGGTGTTGGCTGAGCCAAGCAAACTTCAGCAGTGGCTTCCAGAGCCTCAATGACCTAAGGGACAAGAGACAAAGCTGAAGGCCAGCCCAAGGTGGGAAGTCTAACTAGAAACCCTTCCCTGAAGGGTGGGATCTCAAAGGGCTACACCCTTTAAGTAAGAAGAAAGTAGAAATCACCCATCCCTCACTCCCAGATGCCAGCCTGATAAATTGTCTGTGTCAAACCTTAGTGCTAAGTGAAAGGGAAAAATAATTCCCCCTAAGGATTTAAAACCACTTGGCAATTAAAAGGTAAGAACTACTTATAAACATAACAACATGGATGTATCTCAAAAACATTATGCAGAGAATTCAAAACCACCAGATGGCCTCATTTGGGTTTACAGGCTAAATTCTCACTATTTACATGGTTCAATAAACCTCAAGCCAATAAGTTAGTTTAAAGTAGTCCTGGATTGACTGTGCCCTAGTGCAGGGGTAGGCAAACTATTCCAGGTGAAGGGCCAGAGGGTGAATAGTTTAGGCTTTGTGGGCCATCCAGTCACTGTTGCAACTACTTAACTCTGCTGCTGTAGCGCAGAAGCAAACACAGACAGTGAGTGAACAAATAAGTGTGGCTGTCTTCAATAAAATCTTACAGAAACAGGCAGAGCACAGGATTTAGCCTATGGGCTGTAGGTTGCTGATCCCTGATCTAAAGGCCTGAAGGCAGATAAAATTCCAAAGATGACATCATCATAAAAATTCTCTAACCACACAAAGAAATGGCTCCATTAATGAGAAGCCACAGGGGGAAAAAAAGACTCAGACTCGCAAAAGATAGAAGACTTTGGAATAGTAGGAAAAACATATAAAATCAATACATGTAAGATGCTTCAAAACTTATTGAAGAGTAAGCACTTTTGAAAAAGAATCAAATACTCAGGGAACTATATTCAATATCTTGTAATAACCTATAATGGAAAAGAATCTGAGATAGCTATCTATATGTATATAGCTATACTGGGTTGACCAAAAAGTTCATTTGGGTTTTTCTGTAAGATGTTATGGCCAACCCAATATATGAATAACTGAATCACTTTGCTATACACCTGAAACTAACACATTGTAAATCAACTGTACTTCAATTTAGGGAAAAAAAAAAAGGATCAAATATAACTCATAGAAATGAGATATATAAAAACTGAAATTAAAGACTCAGTGACAGGACAGAACAGTAGATTAGAACTGAAGAATTAGTGAAATGGTACAATCATAAGATTGTCCAGAAAAAACTCTAGCTAGAGGCAAAGAAATGGAAAATATAAAAAAGAGATGAAGAGACAGGTAGGATACAGTGAGAAAGTCTAATATTTGTTTAAGCAGACTTCTAGAAAGACAGGAGAGGGCAAATGGGAAAAAGACATTATTGAAAGGGATATCTGAGAATTGATGAAAAATACTAAACCACAGATGAGAAACCAACAAGTCACAAGCAAGATAAATAACAAGAAATCCACACGTAGATACATCATGGTGAAATGGTAAAATAACAAAAACAAATAATCTTAAATACACTCAAAGAAATATTACCTTCAGAGAAGTAATACTGGGCTTCCCTGGTGGCGCAGTGGTTGAGAATCTGCCTGCTAATGCAGGGGACACGGGTTCGAGCCTTGGTCTGGGAAGATCCCACATGCTGCGGAGCGACTAGGCCCGTGAGCCACAACTACTGAGCCTGCGTGTCTGGAGCCTGTGCTCTGCAACAAGAGAGGCCGCGATAGTGAGAGGCCCGCGCACCGCGATGAAGAGTGGCCCCCACTTGCCGCAACTAGAGAAAGCCCTTGCACAGAAACGAAGACCCAACACGGCCATAAATAAATTAATTAATTAAATTTAAAAAAAAAATTAAAAAAAAAAAAAGAAGTAATACTTATGCCTGGTAGCTGACTTCTCAGTAGAAACTATGGAATGATCCTTAATGTGTTTAGAGAAAAATAACTGTTGATATAAACATAAACTTCTATATCCAGCAACAACTTTCAAGAATGTATGCAAAATAAATAAACTTTCAGAAAACAAAAACTGAATTTGCCACCAGCAGACTCTCAATAAGGAACGTGACCCCAGATGAAAGGATTGAGATAAAAGAGGTAAGGAATAAGAAAGAAAGTGGTCAACGTGTGGGTAAATGCTGATTATATAAAATAACCAAAATGATGATGATGACAACAATGACGACAATATTTTGTGGGATTATATAAGTAATTAAAATGCATAATATATAAATTGGCAGGAGGAATGAATGACTGGAATTCAAGGTCCTTGTATTATTCAGGAGTATAAGGATAGTGATCAATTTTAGACTTTGATAAGTATGCAAGTTGAAATTTATAAAGTAACCACAGAATAAAAACAAATTAAGACCACTGAACTCCAATTTAAGTAGAGAAAATGGATAAAGTAATAAATCCAAAAGAGGGCAAGAAGAAGAGAGAGATTTTTTAAATGGAAGAAAGAGAAAGCACAAAACAAGATTAAAAATAAATCCAAATATGTTATTACACTAAATGTAAATGTTGCTCTGATACACTGCTGCTGGGTTGTATAAAATGGTACAACCTTTTTGGAAATGTTTGGCTGCTTCTACACTAAAGGTGAAATGCTCATACCCTATCCTGGAGCAGTCCTAATTCCTACTATACAAACAACTAGGGAAACTCTTGAGCATGCCTAAAAAGAGATATGCAAGCATATTTACAATAAGCTAAAAGGAACCCTACTGTCCATTGACTGTAAATGGAATAATAGTTTGTGATTTTTCATACCTTCCAGGATCCAGTCATGTTCTACTTATTGGCCTGGTAACAAGCATGCAGGTATCTATTTTTATCATTGCCCTTAAAGTGTACCTGCACACCTTCATATACATTTGTGTGTGTTCTAGAATTACACAATAAGTAGAAAGAAGATAAATGAGAATCAGAGAAGTAAGTTGTCAAAGGCTGAAAAGCTGATGAGTGCTAGAGCCACAATTAGAAAATGTCTTTATGACTCTTTATCTCATCTTAACCATTACTCCAAAAAAACATCAAACACCAGTAGCATCAATTCGCTAGAAACCAGTGTTAAAAAAACAAAAGCAAGCGTATAGCTTTTGTCAAGTTCTTAATAAGGCCCCTAGTTCTCGGTACCAATCCCAGATCCCATCCTCCCCGCCAGCCTCCCAGCACAAGCTACTCAGACCCAGCAAGAAGCAGGTTAGATCTGCAGTACCACGTTTAAGAAAGTACCATATTTCAGAAACAATGACTGAGAGCAACTCTGGTCAAGAGGCAGCCCTCATGACCACAGTAAATTTTCTGTAGTCACGAGAAACCAATAGCCCTTATCATATATTTGCAGGTATCAATAGAATAACCCAAACGCAGCATGTGCACCGAGGGGATAATGGCAAATCACCAAGACAAAGTTGAGTTGGCCTTGGAAAGTCTGCTTATACAAGAAAACTTTCCTTGCCACTGTTCTTTGTCCCAGGCTGTGATCCAGGACTACTCCCCCTATGCTCTGAGTGTATTTGCTGATTCAGACATGGCTGCTCTTCCAGTCCCAGAATGTGCCAGGACATTTCAGAAACCCTTGGCATTCCTGAAACTCGATGTCTATAAATGTCACCAAGACAAAGGGTAGGACTAAAAAAAGGCAACCTCAAGGCTCAGTGAATGAATCTGTACAAGGGTTAGATGAAAGTTCTTATCTAATGGGATTTTTCTACCAAATCCTGCCTACCCTTGATATCCCAATACAGTTACAGAAGACTCAGGAATACACACAATATTTCGGGCACAATATTTCTAAAGTGGGTATAAAATAATATTAGGGAAGGCAAGTCCAAAGAAGGAGTTCTAGGGAGCATAAGCTAAATCTGAGCAGTATTTGCTTTCTAAAAATATGTTTTCAGTAACATTGTAATTCCTAAAACAACCTGAAAACTGGTTGTGTAAGTCAAAGACTTACAAGAAGGTTCTGATTAAAATAGCATTAGATTTTCTAGTGAATACATGACAGCATTATTACTTTCACAGTGCCCTTGGAAAGATACATATTATCAGTGTCCAAACAAAACAGCTGTTAGTTGTTCTATCAGCTTTTCTGAGAACTGACCCAATTAATAAAATGGATTTATTAATTCAAGCTATACTGAATATGAAAAGGAAAAAGGAAAAGGAAATCTTCTGAGAAAAAACAAATAAGACAAAGAGTCACCCCAACATACATATTTGGATTTGCTGATTTTCGGTCAAGCTCACCCTCAGGAGAGTTTTTGTTTGTTTGTTTGTTTTGGGTGGGGGCAAAGGTTAAAGCAAGAGCAAAGGGAAAAGTTGGGAGGAAGTGAGAAGGGAAGAGTAGCTGACCAAGATGGTCACCTGTTTGCAAATCTTCCCTTGGGATCAAACCCCTATAGCTTGATAAGAAGAATACACACTGATAGCGCTGGGGCAGGCCTACCTAGAGTCAGTTAAGAGAGAGTTGCCTGAGTTCACCTGCAAAAGAACGGAATCCAAGGGTCAGAGTCCAGACAACTAGGCTAAAAAAAAAAAAGAAAAAACACACCAAAACCAGCGGTTCATGTTTCACATTTCCCAGATGTTCCAGTCCCAGAAAATCTAACTCTGTCATTGAAATGAAAAACAAACAATCCTTGTTTGTAATGAGAAAGAATTTAACTTACTCAAAATCAGAAGAGGGTAAGAGGGTGGAGGTGCAGGGAAAATAATGCAACAGACGTTTAGAAATATAGAATTTATTTATATTCACCGTAAGACAGTGTCACATTTTGTACATGGTTACCAGCAGAGGAATAACACTCTGATTGCACTATATTGCTATCAACATTGCTTATGCTGCGGAGTCGGGAAACACTTATTTTCCCCTTTAAAAAATTTAAGGCTCAGTTTCCAAAAGGTAATTTTACCATTTATTTTCCTGTTTAAGGAACTGGGAAAGTTCTGAAATAAAGGACAAAGGGGTGGAGGGGGAAGGACAGTGCCACACACTTCACTCCTCCTACCCCCGCTGAAGACACTCAGTGTGATCTGTGGTTTTGTCAAAGGCTCCTCCTATCTGAAATGTGTTTGGTTACAAGATCAAACAAATCAGTAGATGGGAGACGCCTTAGGTATGTACCTTTAGTAAACAAACGGGAAAACTAAAAACTTTATCACTAGTTGCTGGCTAACATATGTTTATTTGCAAGTTGCCTGCAGAGAAGTGTGCACATATAGTCACGTGGACTCACTTTCCTTCAGTAAAGCTCACCAAACAGGATGTCTCTTCTAACACGCTAGTAAAAAATATTTAATTTCCTTTCAACTTCCAGATCAAGTGGCCACAAAGCTGTCCTTTCTCCTAAGTACTGTCTTCCATTTTTCTTTTCAACCTTGTAGTAGAACAAAACCATGATAGTAACTCAAACTGGTGTGTAATCCCTGTTTCAGTGATTAAAGGGAGTGGGAGGAAAGAGCGTGAGAAAGCTGATCATGAACAAAGTTTGGGGTATTTTCTTGAGAATTACCATATCAACGAGTTCCAAACACGAGTTCCCAAAGTGTTTTAGAAGCACGTTTTCCTGTACAAATATTTCATTCAATCTACAATGACGTCATCATTTTACAAAAGAGAATCTGTTCAAACTCAGTGAACTACCTTACAGTTCATGAGGCTAATGCTATAACAACAACAAAAGCCAAAAAGGGCACCGTGGGTTCTGCCTCTGGCATAAAGAGGTAGAGACAATCACTCGGTAGAAAAGATTAACAATAAAAAACAAAAACGGTAAAACAAAACAACACGCCTTCCCCTCCAAAAAATACTCCACCACATTCCATTTCTAAGGACTAGTTCTGGAAAGCCTGGGTGGCATTCAGTCTAATTCTGAGTTGAGAGATCCGTTGCCCACTATCATCTTGCTGTAATTCTTCTGCTGCTCTTCCTTATAGGTGTCCTTCACCTTGGCTCTCTTCAGCCCTCCATCCCTGAGAACAGAAAGACAAATAAACAAAAGATACTCCCAGCAGTGATTTAAAAGGGTTACCTATTAATACATGCTGCACCGTGCCATGACATTTAGCAGCTGGTCAGCGATTAGGCAAAAAAACACTGGTTTTGGAAGCAGAAGGAACCAGATTTCAATCTCTGCTCTGCCACTCAACCAGACCTGTGTTACTTTAAGGCAGGAACAATCTCTCTGATGTTTGATTAAAATAAAACAATCTCTCTGCTCGGTTTCTTTTTAGAAGTTAGGGCTGCTATAGTCAATATTTGGATACTGTATTAAAACTAGGATTGTTTACCTATCTTTTTCCCCAAGGAAAGTAAAGTACTAGGTATTTTTAGTCTAAATCAACCGATATCTTACTAGAAAGCCATATGGAAAATTTTAAATAAACACACAAGAAATGGTGAGGATACTGAGTATGTGTGGGTAAACTCCTTAAAGAGAAATGGGTTCGTCATTATTCAAATCTAATCCTACGTCTAACAAGTCATGTTTTGATTCAAACCACTATATTTCAAGTATTTATAATCTTCCATATTCCAAAACAGACTCAAAATAAAACAAGCAACAAAAACATAAACTGCATTCAACCAATAATAGTGCCTATGTAAGCAGCATTCCTTAATTCAGAGCCTGTGAATCTTTGAACTCTCTCCAGGGTGGAGAAAACAGACCTGCCTGGGTTATAAGTATTCTGTGTGCCCTTCCTTCTTTGGACAACACAAAGAAACAACAAGCTGGAAGAGCTGGAAGGGGACTGGACTGTCAGAGCCACTCTCTCTCTCCTAATCTCATGTTTCAGATTTTAACTCCTAGGAGAGCATGGACCAAGAACTTGCTTACTTTATACTCTGCCTATTTAATTTTAACCCAGCTAAGCATGAATGTTTACCAAGTGCTCTCTAATGATGATGAATGGATCATAGGTTAGCCAGTGAACTCAATGCCATGAAGACAGAACTTGACCTACAAACAGACGGCTGCCTGAGACAACTGCCATGTCCTGGCCTCTAAAGTCAAAACTAAGACACGGCCCACCAGGAGGTCCTCAACTTAAAAATAGACTTCGGTCCACAAATCTTCCAGGGGGTCAGTTGTAGGAAATTTCCATGAAATAAGGTTATAAGTTGTCGTTAGGTCTCCAGAACTGTCCACAAGAGCCTCTTTTATCCACATGAGCTGTCTCTTAACTATTCAGAGCATTTATGTGAATTCTGAATAGTAAGAACTAGGGAAGGGAGGGAGAGACAGAAGAAAGGCCATTCCTCCTTTCCTGAGGTCCAGGCCAAAACAGATAAAAATTCAGTCAGCAACATTTGTCCTTGAGCATCCTGACATTATTTTTACACAATTCTCCCTCCCAAGCATTCCAGTGAACCTCACGCTGCTCTGGGCATCCCAGCTGTGACTTGCCACCCCTAGAGACTTTAAAGTGTTACCCAATTCCCCTTTGCAATGACAGCAGATCTTAGTTCTTAAGGAGGGCAGCAGCCATATATAAAAGCCGCTTTAAGATGACACAATTAAGTTCTCATTTAATCTAGGGGAAAAAAAAAATCTAGACATGTTAATTCATATCCAAATGACAAACACATCTGGAAAGGCAGTGAGCCTATTTTCTTTTTAAAGAAGAGGCCAGGTAACTAAAAGTAACTTTTTATTATAAAACTGCAGATGGCCTGATAAAAGGAAATTTTAAAACTCTGAGGATCATTTCTGCCATTTCGTTCAAGCCAATCTGACTGGGAGTCTGTCCTGGAGCTAACTCCCTTAGGCTATTTTTATTTCGCAAGGCTTTCTTCCTTTCCTTGGTATCTGACGCTATAGATCCAAAGCGCTAAGCTTTTCATAATGGCTTCAGGGCAGGAGCAGGGCTGGGATGTCAGGTAAGAGGAAGGGGGATAAAGAGTAGAAAACAATGAACAAGGAAGAGGAAGCCCGATACACATATGAACATGGGTCACTAGGACATCTGTAAACTAGGACATCGGTAAGCCTGTCATTTCATGATGGTAGGATGTCTGCAATTTAGTTTCACATATTCCAGTTTAGAGAGTGTAATACAAATATTAGTCTTAACCTGTCTTAACCCTAGTCTTGACTTTAGGGCCCTAAAGTGAGTTGCCCTACATCAAGAACGCATACTCCTGGAGCGGTCAACTAGGCATTTAATCAGAAGGCCACTCTCCAGAAGTGCCACTATAAGGTTTCAGCTATCTTGATCTCCCATCAACTTCCCAAGGTTTGTTAATTAGCATAATGAATTTTAGAAATGGGTTTTCACTGTAGAAATTAGTAGTTTGTTCATTAGCATGACAGATGCCAGAGACAGGCTTTCCTAGGTGAAATTAGTTGTATTCAAGGTATGTGAATGGATAAAATATTTTAGAGACATTCCCCACCCTTGCATTAAAGGGTATATAAGAATCTAGCCAGGGCTTCCCTGGTGGCACAGTGGTTGAGAATCTGCCTGCTAATGCAGGGGACGTGGGTTCGAGCCCTGGTCTGGGAAGATCCCACATGCCGCAGAGCAACTAAGCCCGTGAGCCACAACTACTGAGCCTGCGCGTCTGGAGCCTGTGCTCCGCAACAAGAGAGGCCACGATAGTGAGAGGCCCACACACCGCGATGAAGAGTGGCCCCCGCTTGCCGCAACTAGAGAAAGCCCTCGCACAGAAACAAAGACCCAGCACAGCCAAAAATAAATAAATAAATAAATTTTAAAATGAATGAGTCAAGTTTCAAAAAAAAAAGAATCTAGCCAGCCCTTCTTCCAGAGGCTTAATCCCTAAACAGTCCTGCGTCCCTCTGCGGGTTCAGAAGGCTTTGGTTGGCTGGCTGACAGCCTGACTTGGTGAGCCACATCCTGCTCCTACAACATTACCAAAATTGTCTCCGATGAACTTTTCATGTCAAGTGTTTTCAAAACACCAAAAAGACAGCAGGGACTTTATTACACTTACAGGACTTGAAGTATGGACTATTTTGTGCCAGTTTGCAAATCTTATGTCTGTGTGCGTGTAAGAATCAATCTCCTATTATAACCCTCACTGATACAGACTAAATGTTTGTGTGCCCCCCAGTATTCATGTACTGAAGCCCTAACTCCCAATAATATGGCATTTGGAGATGGGGCCTTTGGGAGCTAATTAGGTTTAGATGAGGTCATCAGTGTTGGGCCCTCAAGATGGGAATAGTACCCTTATAAGAAGACACACCAGGGCTACCCTGGTGGCACAGTGGTTAAGAATCCACCTGCCAATGCAGGGGACACGGGTTCGAGCCCTGGTCTGGGAGGATCCCACATGCCACAGAACAACTAAGACCATGTGCCACAACTACTGAGCCTGCATCCTAGAGCCCGTGAGCCACAACTACTGAGCCCATGTGCCACAACTACTGAAGCCCACACGCCTAGAGCCCGTGCTCCGCAACAAGAGAAGCCACCGCAACGAAGAGTAGGCCCCGCTCGCTGCAACTAAAGAGAAAAGCCCGCATGCAGCAATGAAGACCCAACGCAGCCAAAAATAAATAAATTAATTAATTAAAAAAAAAAAAAAGACACAACAGAGAACTTCCAGCCTTCAGAACTGTGACAAAATAAATTTCTGTTGTTTAAGCCACCCAGTCTATGGTAGCTTGTTATGGCAGCCTGAGCAGACTAATACTCCCACCTACATTCAATCTTTCTCAAAGAAACAAAAAACTGAAGCCATAGATATCCATACCTAAAATATTTCACTTATTTCCTGTCAAGTTTTTAAGTTTTCTTTAATATAGTTATAGCTGGAGTTAAATATGAACAAATCTGTAAGTTGCCCCTTGCCTCCCAGGGTCCATTCCTCTCAATCGATTCCCACTTTCTTCTTCGGTGAAAGAACGCTAAATTTTAGCTTGACACATGGCCATGCAGAACAAAGACTACATTTCCCAGATTCCTTTGCAGCAAGGTGTCAGTTCAAACAGATACAAGTGGGAGTGGCTTGTCCAACTTCCAGCCTGTGCTCTTAAAGACATGAATGTGTCCTTCTTGTTTTAGTTCTTCTCTGCTAGCTATTTTGCTGTACTCACTAGGTAGAGGTGGAGCAGCCATCTTGGACCCTAAAGTAGAAGCACACGGAGGATGGTAGACAAATACAGAATGAGCTGTTATAGCAGTCTAGACTGCCTGTGTTTACATATGGGAGATGAAATTCTATCTTAGTTAAGCCATCGTTATGCTGTATAAGCCACTGTCAGTGTCAGCTAAACCTCCAGCTAACACGCATAATAAATGACATTATTAAAAACTGAGTTTTTTTAATTTAAAAACAAGTGATAATACTTCTGAAAAATTTCTTACCAAGGAAGCTCAGTCAACCCTCCTTGTATGGCAATAGCAGACTTAACCCGGTTAGCAAACTGGACTGCATCTTCTCCTTCCTGGAAAAAAACAATCACAAGTACTTCCTTAAGATAGAGTTTTCAAATAATGCTTTCAAATGTCTCACAATCATTTAGATTTGTTTTAAAGTATAAGATTCATATTTTAGCTCAAATATGCTCTATTCTGAATCATAGCAAATATCATTTGTTCTATCAAGAAAATGCAGTGCTGTATTGTTTAATATTTTTATCACGTGTATATATGTTTATTATGCTCTATATTAGCCTTATTCAAGATACAAAATTCCACAATATCTGTAGGTTCAAGAAACCAACAGCAATTGTAAAAACTATTATGGAAAAGAGTCCCTGAATATAAAACCAGCTTGATTTTGAAGACAGCTAGGTATATATACTTTTTAATGACTAATGCTGAGAAAGCAGAAAGTCCAACTGTAGCTAATGTAAGGAAGGGAGACACCCAGGTTTTCAGGTAAAGGTTTTCTTGCCTTTATCTGACTAGATAAAGCACCAAAGACCAGCTGTTATCTATGGCATACCTCTCTGGTCATGGGGGGCATGTACCACACATCACAGACAATGGCCCAGCTGGTCATCACTCGAAGCAGGTAGCTCACCATGTTGTATTTACTACTGTTCCAAAATGCGTCACCAAACTGAGGATTATACTGAGAAAAGAGAAAAGAAAATGCATTCCAGTTAGGAATTAAGTGGCAGTTTCTCTTATCCATGTCAATGGATGATAAGCCAAACATCTCTATCAGACCCCCCAAAAAAGAGAAGCTACTTCACTTGACAGAAAGGATCCAAAGAGCAAACCAAATGTAGAAAACGAATTTATGGTTACCAGGGGGTAAGAGGCGGAGAGAGAAATTGGAAGATTAGGGTTGACACATACACACTACTGTATGTAAAAGAGATAACTAATAAGGACCTTACTGTATAGCACTGGGAACTCTACTCAATACTCTGTAATGACCTATATGGGAAAGGAATCTAAAAAAGAGTGGATATGTGTATTTGTATAAATGATTCACTTTGCTATACACCTGAAACTAACACAACATTGTAAATCAACTATACTCCAAAAAAAATTAAAAGAACAATTAAAAAAACTATACTCCATTAAAAATTTTAAAAACAAACAAACAAAAAAAACCCAAAGAGCAAACCAGGCCATATAACTCCCCTGACTAGAGCCAGAGAGCACTGATACAGGAGGGTTATTGACATGACTCTTAAATATCTGTCTCCCCACTTAACTGGAAGGTGGGTGAAAGGAGGAACAGTATCTGTTTTGCTTATCATGGTGTCCTCAGTACTCAGACACTGGCCTGGCGCACAGTACCACCCCACATATCTATATACATATCTCAATAGAGAGAAAAAGTGATCAAGCAAATGGGGTAACTGTAAACAATTGGTCAATCTGAGTAAAGAGTCCACAAGTATTCCTTATTCTTGCAAATTTTAAGTTTGAAATTATATCAAAATAACATGACCAAGTCACTGCCCTCTTTTGCGGGGGGTGAGGGTGTTTTACCTTAATTGCAACTGGATATATGGTTCCTCCAATTTCAAAGCTTCCCTTTTTAAACATCATGACTGAAGTATTGTTGATGCAAGTTCCTATAAGGAAATGGGAGTAGAGGGTGAATATTTTTTAAAGCAGTCATTTTTAAAAGGAATCATTTTGATATAAAATAATTTAAAATATTCAAGTCATATCAAATTACAGATTTTTTTTCAAAAAGAAAAAAAATTACAGATATTTTACTATCATTTTACAAATCAATTCCTGCTTAAGTAGTAGTAATTCGACAGTTCTAAGCAGGTTTAATAACGAACTTTTACTTTTTTATTGGCTACTCTAAAGATACAATTTCCTCACAACAGGTGACAATTTCAGCACATCTTAAAATAAGGACTTTAAAAAGTTATGGACAATACCTTTCTAAGTTAATTACCCAGAAACAACTTCTAAGGTCAAAAAGGTACCAGGACTTCCATCAAATCTCAAAAGAAAGCAGGGAATTACTAGCTCAGAGGCCATCTCATCCCTACAGGACAGCATAGATCTGAACTAAGAACGCCAATTCTAGAACAATCCAATTCCTCATATACTTTTGGTACTTGTTATCAACTAAAGCTTGGTAATAAGCACTGCCCCTTCTTACCTTCAGGAAAGATTAATATGGGTAATTTTTTCTTATCAGCAATATGTTCTCTTAGTCTGTGAAGAAAAACAAAGGATCAAAATTATACCTTAAAAAAGAGAGAGGTGGGAATCCTCTTTGGTATTCTTTACTCTCTACTAACACAGATATACTTGTAAAGCAATAAGGAGGAAAGAAATAAGATACAAGAAAAGAAAATAAACTCCAGTTGGTCCCTTTCTAAAAAAAGTGTAAAGGCTGGTAAAGCTGAGATAGAGAGATTACAGCTGCCAGAGTATATACCGTTGCTCAGTAATCTCAAGATGGTGAACAGGTTTCTAACCTTAAAGAGATTTCAACAGGTACTTTCCATTTTACTTTTAAAAGCATGGCCCACCTTCATCTTTACAGCAATGATCAGAGTGCCTTCAGTTAAAGGCCTCAGGCAAAAAGCTGTTTCCAAACAAAGGTTTCTGGTAAGCAACTGTACCCCAAGCCCCAGAAGTTCCTTCTCCTGTTCCATAAATAGCATTAGCTCTGTCTGTCTCTACATGGATTTAAGTGATAACGGTCATTCAGCAAACACCTAATCCACCATCTATTTATTCAGCCAACTGTTACCAGTTATTTACCTTCAAGGTAGTAATTTTCAACTTTAAAAATTCAGTGACTGGACTATATCTAAGTCATGGCAATGTAAATGTATGGGCCTTCTAATCTCATCATCTATCCCACTATGACTACAGAATTCAAAAATTTTTAAATCTAGCTAAGACAGGTGATTCACCAGAAAAGGCCAACCACAAATAGAGCTCCATATGTTTTAGTTTTAACCTTTAGTACTGCTCTGCCTTCTTTGGCAGGAAGACCAAGGCTTAAAAGATTTTATGCTACCCCAATGGATACTGTGTAATGACGCTGCTTACCTCTTAGTAACCAGGTGTCGGTCCTTCATTTCTGAGCGTTCAAACCAGACATGTGGACAAGCCTTGACCATAGCTCTCTGAATAATTCCCATCAATCCACCATGAACCTGGCCAACCTAGAAGGACCATGAGAAAAAGGGGAAAATGCAAAGGCATAGTTGTCCAAAGAAAGCCTTTTTTTCTTTTTAGTACCAGTAAGTTCCTATTCCCCACTCAGAGAAAAGACTGGCCTTCTTCTACTGACTGAAGTTCTTAGTCTGTTCAAAGGACATGACTGGCCAAATATAAGCACAAAGTAGTCTTTAGTAGTGCCTTTGAATTTTAAGCTATGTTGCTATACTAGCTTTACTCTAGCTTTAAAAAGTAGAGGTCTTTCAACTCAGTCAAGATAAGGGAAATACAAATTAAAACTACACTGAGGGACTTCCCTGGTGGCGCAGCGGTTAAGACTTCATGCGCCCAATGCAGGGGGCCTGGGTTCGATCCCTGGTCAGGGAACTAGATCCCACATGCATGCTTCAACCAAGAGTTCGCATACCACGACTAGGGAGCCCAAGTGTTGCAACTAAGGAGCCCGCCTGCTGCAACTAAGACCCGGCACTACCAAATAAATAAATAAATATTTTAAAAAAAGAAAAACTACACTGAAATATAATTTCTGACCCATCAAATCAACAAAGATTCAAAAGCTTGACAATGCGCTCTAAGCCAAGGCTGTGGGAAACAGGCACCCTCATGCATTGCTTGGGATGAGGAGATTATAACACCCATAGCAGGAAATTTGGCAAATTTATCAAAACTACATATACATTTATCCTTCAACTCAATAATTCCAGTTCTAGGAATTTACCCTGAAGATATAGCTCCAACAAAATGGAAATATATATACACAAAGTTATAACTGCATTATCTGTAATTGCGACATTTTGGAAAATACCTAAACGTCCAAACATAAGAACTTAGATGAATAAACCATGGTACATGCCCACAATGGAGTACTATGCAGCTAGGAAAAGAATAAAGTTGATCTCTATGACTGATAAGGAGTGATTTCTAGGAGATATCATTAAGTGAAAAAAGCAACTGCAAAAGAGCAAATAAAGTATGCCACCTTTCGTGTTAGATGGAAGGGGAAGTATACACATGTATTTGTTTATCTCTACAAAAAGAAAACATACGCAAAACCAATGTAGTTGGAAACCTACAAGGATAGGAGGGAATGGGGTAGAATGGACATGGGTGGGGTAACTTCTATGAGTGTAGTTTTTTGTCTAGTTTTGACATTTCAAAGCATATTAATGTCTCACAAATTTAAAAAATAAATCAACAAGGATGCAACTAGCAAAGTGAAAGCAAATTTAAACAAATGAACCCAATTGTAGTTCAAATGAATAAAAGAACACTGAAGGAAGGGGGAAGAAAAAAAAAATCTAAGAAATTTACAAAGATAGTATTTGACCACATCTGCTCCATCGTGGGTGGGGTACCAAGAAATGCAAAATACCCTGAATTCTTTTTACATTTTTTTCTTTTTGTAGTAAAACAGGTGAAGCAATTCTAAAGCAATTTTAGATGTATTATAGGATTGCAACATTCTTATTATTACAATTTCTCTCTAAGTTAGAAAATATTTCTAGATTTTAAAAAAAAGTAGAGAGCTTTGTTTAGGAAGGAAAAAAAAAAAAAAAAACCTCTGAAAAGCCACTAAGAAGAGATCTTGATGTATAGTTTATATTTAGCCAAAAGAGGACAAATACAACCTCTGGAGGTTAGCTGTACAGTTCCTCCCACTTCTGCCCTCTGCTGCCTCTGATTTAAATCTGGTTGGCTTAGAAAGGATGGAGACGGGGGGAGGGAGGGGGGACAAAATTAGGTGAAGAGGATTAAGAGGTACAAACTTTCAATTATAAAATAAATAAGTAATGGCATGTAATGTACAGCATAGGGAATATAGTCAATAATGTTGCAATAACTTTATATGGTAGCAGATGGTTACTAAACTTATAGTGGTGATCAAGTCATAATGTATATGTGTTGAATCACTGTGTTGTACGCCTGAAACTAACATAACATTGTACTCAACTACAATTAAAAAATTAAAACTAAAAAAATAAATAAAGAAATCCAACTGGCTTTTGGTTTCTATCACTCAACCCATCAGAAAGTTCGCAGGTTCTATGCTTTTCTAAGCCTTGGCTAATACTGTAAATTATACAATTGTATACTGCACCTGTAATTGCAGTTATATACGATCAAGAAGCATGGAAGATGCTAACAAAATTCTGAGGCCCTCAGTCACAAATGAGTTATATTCAACTCTTTGTTGACCAGGACAGGGAATGAATATTGTATCAGAAACACAAAATCATGATTAGGAAAGTTGGTTAAGACGCTTGAACCTCTGCTTTCTCAACTACAACATCTCAGCCCTAACCCCTTTGGATTACAGAGAAGGTCAAACACAATGGATGTGAAAGTGCTTGCGCACATAAATGCAAGGAATTATTATATACACCCAGAACTGTGTGGGGTCTATCCAGGATTGTTAACATGAGGGTTTCTGGAAGGGCTTTCTGGGGTCTCTGGATGGGCTTTCTGGGATCCATAAACATCTTGAAATTATACACAAAATTTTGTTTGTATGATGCAAATGTATGTTGTTGTTTTCCTAAAAAAAAGGATACATAAATATTAACTGATTGCTAACCTAAAAAAGGTTAAGAACTACCAATTCCCATTAAGTCTTTTCAGAGTGGTGGTTAAAGCTTCCTTAAATTCAGAAAGAGCTCCACAACTTAGAGAAATTTAATAAAGTGTTAAAATGTGGTTGCCCAAGAGTTATATATCTGAACTTGTATCTTAGACAGATTAAATATCTGGCAGTGACCTAGAAGCTTTTACAAAGGTCTTTAAACCCCCCTTAATGACTGTATAAGCCACGGATTGTCAGCTACCAACACACATGCCAGCACTCCTTACTTGCCTATCTGCAGCAGACACTTAAATCAACAATGGCTCCCTTCATATGCCTTCCTTTCCAGGAAAGCACACCAGAACACGACTATCAGTCATAGGAGGAGGGGACTCAGAGGTACAAACTACTATGTAGAAAATAAATAAGCTACAAAGATACGTTGTACAGCACAGGGAATATAGCCAATATTTTATAATAACTATAAATGGAGTATAACGTTTAAAAACTGTGAATTACTATGTTGTACACCTGAAACTTATATAATACTGTACATCAACTATACCTCAAAATAAATAAGTTAATTAATTAAATAATGGCTCCCTTCAAATGCCTGCCCAGGAAAGCACACCAGACCATGACTATCAGTCACTGGAGCTGACACGTGAAATAAAATCCATCTGTTCTCTCTGAAGCCCAAGCCACCACCATGAGATATGAAAAGAAGATTCCCCAGGATTCCTCTCCCATTATTCTATTCACACGCCAGCTTAGGGCATATTTACCGCCAGCAGGAAAGAACATCTTTAGTGATCCTCCAAATTTTACTTGACATATACATAAAAGAGAGGAAGGAAATCTTGACAAGTTCTTCAGGGTGACAGAAAACACCCTTTGAATTGAAAACATGCCAGAAATGCCACAAAAAGTCTTCTGAGGTGTCTGATTTTTACTGTGGACTTTGTGGTTTGTTGATGGGTTTTTTTTTTTTTCTTTTCTTTTCTTTTGCGGCTGTAGGCAAGAACTGAGAAAGGCAATGTGGTATAAATATCTGCCTTCCTTGCTTGATCTTCATTAAAGGGACAGGTTTTTTTTCTTTAATTGCATATGACTCCCTGAAGGGAGACAGAACTAATTGGCTGGTAAGGGATTTGTACAGCTCTAAGGAGGAAGACTTTAACATCTCAAAGTGTCATTAAACATTGCAGGGATTTTTTTTTTTTTTTTACTTTTTTTATTGCTTATTAAACATTGTAGGGATTTTACAAGCAAGATGGAATCAACTTTATAAACTCTAATCATGCTCAAGTATGTCTACATTTCATTAAGTTAATTTCTTACTACTTTAAATATAATGGCTGTTTTCCTTCTTTTTCTTGCACTATATATTCCTCATGTAAATATATTAATATTGATAACTTATATACTTACATAGTATAACCCCATCACTTTCTAATATAAAACTAACTTTCTAATTTGTGCCAAAATAAAACAAAAGTTTGAACAATCCACAACACATGCAATTACTCGAAATATCAACGCTTGAAATATCAACGCGTTGTTCTTACCATAGCATAGCACCCATCCGTTGTCAAGATCAAAACATCTATAGGTGAAGTATGGTTGGCAACACAAATGCCTCCCTTCTGGGGTCTGTACTGCCTGCAATTACAAACAATGGTTAATACTAAATCTTGAAAAATGGCCACTATTTTGCAGAACAACATGTAGAAATTCATGCTATTTTGTTTTTAAAAGTACACTAAAAAAATAAAGTTTCAAAGTATACGGGCTCATCTTAAAAAGGTTGTCTCCAGGCAGTATGATGGGAGGGGGGTAAGAGTATAGGAGGAGGGGTCCATGATTTCCCTTTACATACATTTATATCACTTTTCTGTAATGATCATATTGTCCTTTTACGATGAAAAAATAATTTTAAAACATTAGACTGAATTACAAAGATTCCATAACTTTAATAAACTTTGTGATATGTAAGTTTTACTTATTTTACCATAAGTGTTTTCACATTATTTCAATCTTCATAAGTATCACTTTTAGTGGGTTCAGGATGATCCAGAGTAAATTCACTGTAGTTTCCTCCTTCCTATCCCCCTAAAACAGAGGTTGGCAAACTCTCCTTATCACAGGCCAGAGAGTAAATACTTCAGGCTTTGCTAGCCAGCCAATCCCTTTCAAAACGCCTGGACTCTGCTGTTTGGGCACAAAGGCAGCCACAGATAATACATAAATGAATGAGCGTGGCTGTGTTCCAATAAAACTTTATTTACAAAAATCAGATGGTGGGCCACAATTCGCCTACAAGCCCACAGTTTAGTGTGCCAACCTCTGTCCTAAAGTTCAAATGGTATTTCACACTAATGAAGCAAAGTGGTTTTCTTTGGACCCATACAGAGAAGAAAGGGAACCAAATGCATAACAACTTTAGTATGTTTTCCTTAAAATTAGAAGCAATTCTACAAAAAGCTGTGAACTCCTCTCTATGTAATTAAAGCTCCTTTTCTGTAGAAGATGTTTCCTCTAATCACACTTTTACCAAAACATTTTCTTCTACTCCTCACCCCAAAACTCACAGCCCAATCCCAAATCCTGTAATTTTAGAAATTTAAGGGGCCTTTTATGTTGGTAACACATGGTAAAGCCAAATGATGAAATGTTTCCCTTCTACAAAAAAGATACAAACATCCAGACACACAGATATAGAGAGCAAACGAGTGGTTAAAATTGTGTGTGGCAGGGGCATCAGAGGGGTGGGGAGTGGGAGGTGCAAACTACTGGGCGTAAGACAGGCTCAAGGACGTGCTGTACAACACGGGGAATGTGGCCCATATTTTATAATGACTGTAAGTGGCAAGTAACCTTGAAAAGTTGTACAAAAAATTTTAAATTTTTTAAAAAAGATCCAGTCAGTAAAAAGAGAGACACTTGTCATAGAACTTTTAAAATAATGATATTAAATATAAAAAAATAAAATTTAGTTTCCAGAAAAGTAATTCAAAAACAATCAAAATGGGGCTTCCCTGGTGGCGCAGTGGTTGAGAATCTGCCTGCCGATGCAGGGGACACGGGTTCGAGCCCTGGTCTGGGACGATCCCACATGCCACGGAGCAACTAGGCCCGTGAGCCACAATTACTGAGCCTGCGCGTCTGGAGCCTGTGCTCCGCAACAAGAGAGGCCACGATAGTGAGAGGCCCGCGCACCGCAATGAAGAGTGGCCCCCACTTGCCACAACCAGAGAAAGCCCTCGTACAGAAACGAAGACCCAACACAGCCATAAATAAATAAATAAATAAATAAATAAATAAATAAATAAATAAATAAAACAATCAAAACGATCTCCATGTAGCTAATAACTTCACTTACTACCTTTCTCCTCTCTGATGAGGGGTGAGGTAAGCAGAATGTTGGGTTCTGTTTTAAGGCTCAGTTGTGGGATTTTAGAAGTGGCAGAGCTGAGACTAGAAACCAGACTCAGGATTCCCAAGTCTAGTCCTCTTTCCACCATTCTGCGGGCCTGTCACCTTCACCATTTAAAAATTTTTACATGGATCCAGTTTAAAACCTGACTCTCCCATTTACTAGCCACGTGACCCTAGACAACCAAACCCAGAGCTTCCATTTCTTCACCCCGTAAACAGGATAACACAGCGCCTTCTCAAAGGGATGACCTATGAGAAGTACGGGCCTGGCCTGCACACCATAAATGCCTATTTATTAAGGTCATTACATGTTTATTATTATGTTCCCTCTGCAAATGGATTGCTTTTGAAAAGTAGGGGGTTTTTTTGTTTGTTTTTTAAACATCTTTATTGGAGTATAATTGCTTTACAGTGGTGTGTTAGTTTCTGCTGTAAAACAAAGCGAATCAGCTATACGTATACACATATCCCCATATCTCCTCCCCCTTGTGTCTCCCTCCCACCCTCCCTATCCCACCCCTCTAAGTGGTCACAAAGCCCCAAGCTGATCTCCCTGTGCGATGCAACTGCTTCCCACTAGCTATCTATTTTACATTTGGTAGTGTATACATGTCCATGCCACTCTCTCACTTCATCCCAGAATGTCCTCAAGTCCATTCTCTACGTCTGTGTCTTTATTCCTGTCCTGCCCCTAGGTTCTTCACAACCTTGAAAAGTGTTTTTGTGCACTGTTATGTCTGTGACGCTCTAAGCAGTAGGGATGAACACACTGGAAATACTCTTATTTCACCTGCTTCCTCCCACCCACTACTGTCAATCACACGCTGATTTACCTAGAGAAAGGCTGGCAGGAAGCCAGCAAACACTCACTTGTTATGATAATGAATGGTACCAGAGAGGGCACGAACACAGATCCTGCAGCAAGTCAGGTGGACCAGTTCACTCAGCCGGTTTTTGAGGCTGAAGGAAAGAGAAAACATTTTATTGTGCAGCTCTGGGCACTCCTAAGAAACAATACAATAAAAGCTTCAATGTGCTCCCTGACAGCAGCATACTGTTCAATTCTCACCGTCTCGCTGAGGCATTTAGGACAAAACTCTAATGGAAAATAGCTTCCACCCTGACCAACGATAAATCCTGACCAAGGACTAGCATGATAAATTCCTGCCCAAGATAAGCTGAAGCTTCTCTGGTGTCAGCCTCATGAGCTTGACAATACTACAAGACTCTCTTGCTTTCCTTGAGTCCCTCAGTCCATTTGCTTCCTTCTCTTCATTTCCCCTTTTGAAAAGCAACTTCTGTCAATTTAAATGTAAGCATCATGGGAAATCAAATAAAGACTATGAAGATGAAGTGAGCAGCATTTTAATACGCGTGCTGAGGCCATAAATTTGACACAGCACATAGGAATCACACAAATATTCTCTTTGTGGACACAGCTAAGAAAACGGACAATCCTATTAATGGCTGGGAGGAAGGAAACATTTCACCTGCTTTCTGGCAGCTGTCCAACCAGGGTAGTTCCTATAACCAAAAAACTGATCCCAATGAAAGCCAAGGTAACCCTGAAAAAGAAAAGAAACAGTAATGCAAAACCTAGCTGAACAGTAGGGGAAAAAGGGAAGGAATATAAAGTTCATAAAAAATTAAACTGTAAATAACTTGAGGAGCATCTACGCTATGCAATATGATGCAGCCATTCAAAGAATCGGGCAAATCTATAGATTCTAACATGGAAGAATGGTTCTTTGCACATTTTGAGAAAAAAAAAGAGTAAATCTCAAAATAATGTGTAGAGTATGATACCATTTTCAAAATAACAGCAAGCACATAACCAGTCTATAGATGCATATAGCAGGCCTGGAAATCTGTTCACAAAACTGCCACGTTCAATCTATGCAATCATCAAAGGGTTAAGCGGGCTAGTGAAGAGAATAAAAGTCTTGCCTTTCTGCTTTTCTGAAGTATTTTTTTAAAATTTTAAAAATATACACATATTAACTTCTTATATAAGATAAGAAAAGAGTTTTATGCTGTATAAAGGAGTCATTTCAGGTTGAAAGTAGTTAACTTATTTTGTTCGAGATACTTTGGTGTGGCATGGTGAGGCTGTAAAAGGAAAATACCTTGCAAAGGTCTGAAAATAACTTGTTTTTCTATGCTTTTTAATGACGGGGGCAAAAGGGCACAATTCAATTTTTTTTCAAAGAAATTTACAATTTATAGCAAATGACCAGAAAGTTTTACTTAAAGGCTCTTTCATAATAAGAGCACCAAGTTATATCACCATGTAGGAATCCTTCCATGCAAATCTAAGTGTGGTTCCTTTGTGTGGTTCTAGATAGCTCAGAAGTTAGTAAACAAGGTGACAGACAATACCTCTCATTTCCACAGACATTTTCTCATTTTTGAAAAGTGCTTTTACTTTCAAAAAGGAAATAGTCATTTTTAGAAATGTAAATAGAATTCCTCAAAAAGAAAAAGCTGAGATTTTATACCTTTCAAAATAAATGGGGCTTCCTTATAAAGACCTTGTTAAGTTGTTAAACCTTGTTAAAGTCTTGGTTTAACACCTTTTGACACAGCGATTTGAAGGTCCGATTCAGTTTTTCTTTGGATGCCATATTTTCATGTCAGTCACTAATGCAATAACTAAATGACTGCTTAATCTCATCCAACGATCGCACAAAAGTTTTAAAATAATGTTTTGTGTCATCTTGTCCTAATGAGAATCACTTGTTCCTACACATTAAATCAGAAGAGGTTATATATTTTAACATGTTTAACAACTGGGTTCAAAACTACTGAACATTTTTATTTGCTAAATTAACAGAAAATTCTGTTTTCCAGTCTCAGTGAGCCAACATGAGAGTTCTTACAGATGACACAAGTTTTCTGCCACAATCTGTGTTGCTTAAGAGCTTTACTGAGATACAATTCACATGTCATACAATTCACCACTTAAAGTGGCAATTCAATAGTTTTTGCCACATTCACAGTTATTCAACCATCAACACAATTTTAGCACAATCTGTTTTTTAAATGCTCACTCTGTAGCAACTGCTTCTTTTAAAAAGCATTTACAAAGCAATTCTTTCCCATGAAGAATATGTACTAAGAGTAGGAGCCTCAATTCTGCCATTTTCTTCTTGTTCTTGGGTGCTTATATTACTGGATTATCCTAAATCTGTGGTTTCTTTGCAAGAATCTTTTATGTCACATATCTATTTTATGAGCATTCATTTAAACTAGATAATAGAATCATATCACTATTTGGTGGGCACCCCCAGCAAGTGAAAGCTAACCAACATATGAGGGCATCTCAAGTACTCTGGGCTGTAAAATCCTCACTCTTTCTTCAGGTTGCCTTGGATACGGTGCCTGACCCATGGACCAAGTGAAGATGTAAGAGCTCGTCTATATATTCAACTTTACTGAAATTTCATTTCTTTATAAGAATAAAAATAAAATCAATGGAAGCACTAATTATAAATAGACTAGAAACTTCTAATAAATAAAAGCTGAAACATTTCCCAAACACAACAATGGATAATCTTGTGCACCCCAGAGTGCATGAACCCCACTTTGGGAACACTGGCTTAATGTTCAAGCAAGTGTGTCCTAATTTCACTTTGTTATCACAGCTGAAATGATTCCCCAAAGACATACCCCAACATCTACACAGTGGCAACATGAGCACAAGAAAAGAGAAAGAGCTTCTTAGAAATGTGCCTTTGCCTATACTTAAGCAATCTCTTCCCGCATAATAAATCTGAATGAGGCAAGGATAGGCCACCCTAGGGATGGTAAAGAGGTTTCAACTCATGTGCCAATTTTAGTCTGCTGGAAGCAACTGCCTGGAAAGCCGTATTGAGAGCACACCAAGGTCATGGCCAGGGAAATGAAGCAAGACAATCTACAGCAATATCGTGCCTGGCACCCGTGCTACTACCTGCCATCACCACGCTAAACAGACCGTAACCACTTCATCCCACTGCCCGGTGTCACCCCTTCAACTCACGATCCACACTGCGGCTCCAGTAAACTGGGCTTTGAGGCTACTTCCTCATGAAGCAGCACGCAAACTCAGAACCAAAACGGGGCCCAACTGGTGAACTTTTAATAGGAAAAGTGAGTGATCAAAATGGAACTAGGTGGAACAAATTCACCCTTCCAAATATCTCTCTCCCGTGTGGTAGCCACTCTGAGGAATTTTTTTTCTCCTGTGCAGCTATGAATGGCTACAGACCAGCAAAGAGAGGCAGTCACAGTTTGGATTACGCGCTGGTGAACGTGAAACTGTAAATACTCTCTCTTCTTTCTTCTAACTTCCCTTTTCTATCCATCCTCAAATTTTCCATGACTGAAAGAGCAACACGGATGCAGTTAATATATACTGGATTCTGAATACACACTTTCATTTGGGAAAAATGTGAGAGAATAAATAATATGTTTTGGTGGAGGTCACGTTTAGTGGTGTTTTCTAAATGGGAAGGGGTGGGTTAGTATCATTAATACTCTCACGTGGCCATTCCATACATGATTTAAAAAGAAAGCTGAACCAATTGTACCATCAAGTTACTGGGCAGGAGACGTACCTCAGAGGTAGTAGGACACAGTAGCGCACTATGACGCCCAGCACCCACACCATGGTGAGCTTCGGACTGATGTACTGGAAATTTACATTGGTCCTTGTGAGGAGATTCCATGACACTAGCTCCTCTGAGGAGAACCTCTGGGTCACTTCGTCTTCCACAATGGCTTCCAATCCCTTCTTGGAGAAATAAAACACGTCAGACAGCTCAAAGTCCCTTCCTCGCAGACCAGACAGCCCTTTTTCCATGGGTGACTCATCTCTTTGGATAATACCTTAAAAGAAAGCATCAGGACATGAGAAAATGCCATAGGACAGAAGAACAACTGATCAAAGAGGCTACTTTAACTTGTGCAGAAGACAAATAAATAAATCGAATGGGTAACATGAAGCAGATTTCAGAAATAAAAGACAAGCAACTGCAGTGGGAAAAGAGGTAAAAATCCCTGAGTCTGTGTGAAACGGTTTCTACCCAATGATTTCAATTCATTACAGAGGAATTTGGTCCTCAATAACCCTTTTGCTTGCACCTTCTCCCTATGAATCATTAGCAAAAGAACACACAGAAACAAACTCTCCCCAAGTATAAATCTAGACTGTGTAGAAACAAAGATTTATGTTTTCCCCAGATAAAAACTATAAAGCCAGAAAGCAAGCAAAATGGCAAAAGATATTTACCACAAATAGCAAAAATTTGATGTTTTTAATATGTAAAAATTACTTAATAAGAAAAACATAGGCTCCTGCAAAAAAGTAAGCAAAGTTCATGAACTGAATTCGTAGAAAAAAGATAAATAGTTAATAAATATTTTAAAGCTTTTTTACTTGTAATCAAAGAAACGTGAATCAGACAAAGAGTGGTCTATTTGCATGATCAAATCAGCAATATGTTTGTTTAATGATAAAGTTCACAGACAGAAATGACACAGGTACTCTCATACTCAATTTGTATGAGTGTGGAACTAGGAGCAATTTTGTCAAAATCTGTTTGGCATGAAGAAACTAAAAATAGTTTTGCTGATGATTCAATAATTCCAATTCTAGGAATCTGTCATAAGAAAATAATCAGAAACGCAGGCAAGAGTGTTCACTGTAGCATTTTCATTATAATAGATCCAGACAGGGACTTCCCTGGTGGCACAGTGGTTAAGAATCCGCCTGCCAATGCAGGGAACATGGGTTCGAGCCCTGGTCCAGGAAGATCCCCCATGCCGTGGAGCAACTAAGCCCGAGCACCACAACTACTGAGCCTGTGCTCTAGAGCCTGCGAGCCACAACTACTGAAGCCCGCACGCCTAGAGCCCGTGCTCCGCAACAAGAGAAACCAACGCAATGAGAAGCCCTCCCTCGCCGCCAACTAGAGAAAGCCCACGCGCAGCAACGAAGACCCAACACAGCCAAAAATTAATTAATTAAAAAAAAATAGATCCAGACAATGAGATATAGTATATCCATTAATAAAAACTATAATGTTAAGTGAAAAAAGTCAGGATCTAAAACTATGGTTTACTCTTAACTCTATGAAATATATATATAGTAAAAATGTCCAGAAGGAAACATTAAGTGGTTATCTCTGGGCAATAGGACTAGGTTTTCCTCTTTATACTGTTATTGTATTTTCCATAAAGAAAATAATTCAAAGATTTTTTAAAGTAGCATAAGTTTGGTAGATTGAAAAATGACTACTGCCACTCGGTTCTACCCACTGAATAAAAATAATAGATGAGAAGATCTTCAAAATAAAAAGTAGCTATATACACAGTGACATGGCTATCCATTTGTCCCTATGGGGCATATCACAAATGAATTTACTTCTTACATTAATTAGAAAAGTCAAGACTTAAGACGATGAGTTCCCTGAAAGAAGATCCCCTTTGATTTTCTCATCTTTCAGTTTACTAGGAAATCAATGAGGAAAGTGGAGACAGCTATGTGATCTGCCCTCTGGAGAACTTGGATGTGCATCTGTAGGAGGAGCTGTAATACACCCGTTTTTTGAAGGGATGGCAGCATAATGCACTGGAGTAGAAAGTAAAGAGGATCTGGAATCCAAAGTCAAGTTCTGTTAGGACAACCACCAGCTTGCTCTGTGACCGGGGTTAACCAATAAGTCACCGAACTTGGTGTTCTCCTTTATAAAATGGGGGGCAGGGGGCTGGGAAAGTCCTTACAAAGGCTAAAGTTTTCTGATTTCACTTTTGAGTTTTTTGGTGGGTTTTGTTTGTTTTTGCCCGCATGCAAAGCTAATACCTAACCACCTTAAGAATGAGAGCACGAAAGTAAGTTCTTGAATGATCATTAGATTATCTTTTTCAGTAGCGTACTCCAAGTGGTTTAATCTTTCCTCATCTCTGCAAAGGGTTTAATCAGTATTAGAAAATGAACCAAATAGTTTTGCTACTGAATTACCCTCTTGCTCTGTAGGTGCTGCAGTACCACTGAGAGCAGGTTACTCAATCCGAGCACTGGCCAATATTTAGCAGTGCAAGAGTTTCATTATTTAGCAATGTATAGACTTTTTTTATTAAGTCTAGAAGGGAAGAAATGAACAGTTACTTGGGAAATCGCTGAATGAAATACACTGGAGACAGGAGACTGCCCTTCTAAAAAATAACCTTTTTCAGAAGGACCAGAGATAAAAATACAAGTTCAAGTTGCCTCATATTATTTAACTGAGCCAGGAGAGAAGAGATCTGTAAACAGAAGCCAACCCTTTAGCCACTACACATTTGATGTGCAATGTTTTCTCTGCCCTCTGACCTACTTTATTCTGTGTAACTCAAATAAAATATAACTCAATTTTATATTTTCCTTAAGCCTCTTTCGAAAGTATGTGGGTAACTGCAATGCATCTAACTGACAAAGGATTCATTTCCAGAATATCTTAACATACAAAAAATTCATAAGAAAAAGTCAAAGAACTCAGTTAAAAAAATGCTTAAGTATATGGCGAGGAATTCATAAAAAGAGTAAGCCTTAATGACTTACTTACTTTTAAATAAACATTTAAAACGATGTTCAGCTTCCCTATAATCAGAGAAATGCAAAAACCACAATGAGATACTATTTCATACCCATGAAGACCGATAAAAATTTTTAATTGAATAATATCAAGTGTTGGTAAAGACCTGGGACAATGGAATGTAATTAGCACAACCACACTAGAAAACAATTTGGCACTGTCTAGTAAATTTAAAGATATTCACAGCCCAAGACCCAGCAACTCTACTTCCAGGTATACACCGCAGGAAGATCTGCATTTAATAATTGCAAATATACAGAAAAACTGCAGTGATGGTTCACTTTACCCAGATCCACGAACTGCCAATGTTTTGTCACATTTGCTTTACTGTCGTATCTCTGTATGTATAAAACAATACTTTTTTCTGAACCACTTGAGAATAAATTGCAGACATCATGCCCCTTACCCCCAAATATTTCAGCATAGATTTCTTTAGGACATGGAGCTTCACTTATTTAACCTCAGTACTTTTTTTTTTTTTGGCCTTGTCGCGGGGCTTGCGGGATCTTAATTCCCCAACCAGAGATTGAACCAGGGCCACGGCAGTGAAAGCACCAAGTCCTAACTGCTGGACCGCCAGGGAACTCCCATAACCACTGTACAATTATCAAAATGAGGAAAGTTGACATTACTGCAATACTAGTATCTACAGACCTTATTTAAATTCTGACAATGGTCCCAATATCTTTCATAGCATTTTTTTTCTGGTCCAGGATTCAACCCAGGATTGTACAATACCTTTACATGTCGTCTCTGTAGTCTCCTATTATATGAAAAGTTTCCTCAGCCTTTCTTTGTTTTTCAAGATACTGACATTTCTTAAGAGCACAAGCCATTTATTTTGTAGAATGTCTCAATTTGGGTTAACGTGATGTCTCTTCGCGATTAGATGCAGGTTGTACACTTTGGGCAGGAATACTATGTAAGTGATGCTGTATCCTTCTCAGTGCATCACATGGGGAGGCACTGATGTCAGTTTGTCCCATGATTTGTGACGTTTAACTTTGACCACTTGGTTTGAGGTAGTCAGTGCTTACAGGGTTCCTCCACTGTGAAGTTACTATTTTTCTCTTTTTGATTAATAAGTAGATAATTATTACCTATAAGTATCTATAAAAAGGAGATGCTTTGAAACTACAGAAATATCCTGCTCCTCACACTTTCACCCCAAATAAATTGGTGTCTTTTAAAATAGTATTTTAATACTATGACACTATGTGTGTCATAGTGATATGATAAAGACACTATGTGTCTTCTAAAATAGTATTTTCTCTCTCCTTCATTCCCTCTACATTTATTATTTGGTATTCCACTTTAAGGATGAGCTTTTTCCTTATATTCTAGAGAGATTCTTATAAAATTGTGCACAAACAGGCATATATAAGAACATCTTGCCACATAGTTTATAATAGCAAAATAGTGGAATCAATACAAAGGTTCATTCAATAGGTGGATATACAGCAATATATACAAATATCGGGACTTCCCTGGTGGTCCAGTGGTTAAGACTCTGCGCTTCCACTGCAGGGGGCACGGGTTTGATCCCTGGTCGGGGAACTAAGATCCCACATGCCACCCACATGGCATGGCCAAGAAAAATCAAATTTAATTTAATTTAAAATATATATATACAAATATCGAATCATTATGTTGTACACCTGAAACTAATATAATGTTATATGTCAATTATACGTAAATAAATAAATGGCAGTTCATATTTTTAAAAATGGATATATGAAGTATATACTACATAGCAGTTAAAAGAAATTAACTAAAATTTACCAAATTAGATAATTCGCAAACATCAGAAGGAACAAACAATTCAGAGTAATATGTGAAAGGTGATATTTTTATAGAGTTTGAATAATGCAAAACAATAAATACTACGTATTGTTTAAGAATACATACATGTATAGGGGAAGTATGAAAATAATAAACATCAAAATCAGAGTAGTACTTTCAGGTTTGGCAGGGCAATGGAATCAGGGAGGGATAAACAGGAGAATTTGTTTTGTAAAGTTTTATTTATTAAATTAGGTGTTGGCTACACATGTGCTATAACCAAGAAAAAAAAAAAAAAAGTTACATGGAACTGACAATTGTTCCCAAGATGAAGCTCTATATTGTAAGAGAGCAGGTACTAGCTTAAGAGCTCTTTAATAAGGCACACAAAACCTGAAATTAGGTATTATAAAATTAGATGTCAAAAGAAGCACTACTGAATTCATAATGTTACTTCCTTCCTGAATATTGACTACTGAGGGTCAGAAATACTGACTGAATTCACCTTAAGTATGAACTTCTAACAGGAAAAAATATTCAATTCAATCCACATATAGGGGATACTCACTATGTATCAGGCATCAAAATACACCTTAGAAAAAGAGGAAATATTTCTTTTGACACCAAAAAATGTTCATAAGTAGACCAAAAGTCTTCAAAATATAGATATAAATACATATCAGATTTAACTAGCACAGACAGTTTCTACACTGGTTTTATTGTCATTAAGGAAACCTCGTTATTATTAATAAATTAATCCTGATCCTTCAGAGAACCCACAGTTCTTAAATTGGTAAAACCCTGATTCTAGAAAATATTTCCTTTTGTTTCGCAAGTTAACCTCAAAAAAGGAAAGCCATAAACATTTGAACTTTGTCCTTACACCAGTGCTTCGGCCAACACGACAAGGTTCATGCTTGGATGAAAATAAAATTAGAACAATTATATCTAATGCAAGAGATGAATTGCACAAGCTGTCTGTGCCACCTGCCTTGAGCAAGTCACTGGTACATAAATAATACTAGCTATGAAAGGCCTGTTAAAAGAAATGGAGGCTGAAGTTAAAACCATCTCAAATATAATTAACTCTAAATTAGCTGAGTGAACTCCTGGAATAACTGCCCATTTATAAATCACGCTAGTTTTTCCATCTTCCAGCTGTAAAGTATGCTTTCTAGGTCAGCAATTACGGAAAATCAGGGTCCACCACAGACCAAAAGTGGATATAGCAGGCTTATGTACAGAAGTTGATCCTTAACCTACCAATAGGCTATATTCCAAAAGTCAGAAGCTCAGAGTTTAAGACACACTCTCTCATGGAAACTTTGAATTAGTCTGTTTAGAGCTAGAGTCCTATCCAATCATAAGCCTAATTAACCCAAAATATACGTGATCATATAGTAGTACCGTGAAATAGAAATCTCCTTTAGCACTATTTCCACAGGAAATTTAAAAATTAAATCTGGCTTGGAATCAACAAAAACAAAACAAAAAACTTCCTCGTCCTGTAGTGACTTAGAGGGGGCATTAGGGGCACTTTCTGGGACACTGTTAATGTCCTATTTCTTGATCTAGGTGAGAGGTCCATGAGTACATTTACTTTGGGAAATCCACCAAGTTGTACATTTATAATTCTACACTCTTGTCTATGTATATTATGCTTCAATTTTGTAAAAATTGTACTTGAGATCTGCTGGATGGCCTAGAGTTAACAATACTGTATCGTACACTTAAAATTTTGTTGAGAGGGTAGATCTTATGTGAAGTGTTTTTACCACAATTTTAGAAAAAAACGAATTGAAGGAGACAATATCTGTTAATCCCCTATTTCCATGATTTACCTATTACAGAATTAAATAAATACTACGTCTCTTAAAAAAAAAAAAAAAGTTTACTCTATATCCCCCTACCCAATTATTAAGCAATTGGGCAGGAAGGAGTTTACCTGTCCCAGCACCAACTAGTGGTGGCAAGGTCCTTTTTCTGCTATGAGAATCTCCTCTGAGGGTCTCTAGTTCTTGGCAAGAAAGCCAGGCCTACATTCTTCCCTCCCATGCCCCAATATCCTTCCTGATCCATAAATGTGATTGGCCTGATTAAAGAGACCAGGGTAAAGTAGCTGTAAAGATTAATTGTATGCGGGCTTGCCTGGTGGCACAGTGGTTGACAGTCCTCCTGCCAATGCAGAGGACATGGGTTCGAGCCCTGGTCCAGGAAGATCCCACATGCCCCAGAGTAACTAAGCCTGTGCACCACAACTACTGAGCCCACGTGCCACATCTACTGAAGCCTGTGCACCTAGAGCCCATGCTCTGCAACAAGAGAAGCCACCGCAATGAGAAGCCCGCGCACCACAACGAAGAGTAGCCCCCGCTTGCCGCAGCTAGAGAAAGCCGGCGCGCAGCAGCAAAGACTCAACGCAGCCAAAAATAAGTAAATAAATTTATTTTTTTAAAAAAAGATTAACTGTATGCGGTTGGGGCTGGGGAGTAGGGTGGATCAGAGCAGCTGGGATTAAAGAGCGGAAATATTCAGTGCCAGCCTCCGGAGAGATAAGACCCATGTTCAATCTCTAGGCATAGTTCAAGGTCCTGATACAATTCTAACAAGCCAGAGCGAAGGACAGATCCCTGAACAGACCACTGAGCTCTGTCCTCATTCTTCTCCAGTTCATTAATCATCACAGATATTCACACACTAATGAGTGAATCAACTATGCAGTCACCCAATTGCACAGGTTTCCAGCCCACTTTTTGCCACCTTTTTTCAAAATAATTTACCATCACAAGGCTAAGCTTGAGATATACCATGTGCAAAAAATTCCCTGGGCCGTTAGTCAAGTTACAATTTCCAGCACATAAATTAGGCGATTTGACTATGCTTATTTCACAGTGAATCCTTTGTGTTCCTGACTACCACTGCTCTCCTTCCTAAGGACTCTTTAAAAATCCAGTTTACTGGGCTTCCCTGGTGGTGCAGTGGTTGAGAATCTGCTTGTCAATGCAGGGGACACGGGTTCGAGCCCTGGTCTGGGAGGATCCCACATGCCGCGAAGCAACTAGGCCCGTGAGCCACAATTACTGAGCCTGCGCATCTGGAGCCTGTGCACCGCAACAAAAGAGGCCACGATGGTGAGAGGCCCGCGCACCGCGATGAGGAGTGGCCCCCGCTTGCCGCGGCGGAAGAGGGCCCTCGCACAGAAACGAAGACCCAATGCAGCCATAAATAAATAAATAAATAAAAATTAAAAAAAAAAATAAACACACTACATCTAAAAAAAAAAAAAAAATCCAGTTTACTGTTATTAACTTAGTTAAGTGTAATAATGGTATCCAGATTATGTTTTTAAAAAGTCAGATTTTTGAGACGCATACTAAGGTACTTAGAGGTAAAATGACATATATCTAGTTTTAAAATACTCCCATAAAAGGACATTCATTAAGGTGAGAGTACGGGGGGTGGGGGGATGGGATGAATTGGGAGATTGGGGTTGACATATAACACTACTGATACTATGTATAAAATAGATAACTAATGAGAACCTACTGTACAGCACAGGGAACTCTACTCAATGCTCTCTGGGTACCTAAATGGGAAGGAAATCCAAAAAAGAGGGGACACATGTATATGTATAGCTGATTCACTTTGCTGTACAGTAGAAACTAACAGAACATTGTAAAGCAACTATACTCCAATAAAAATTTTTAAAATGAGTCACTACAATTATACATTAAAATACATGACAGCACAAAAAAAAAAAAGTGAGAATACGGTGTTTCTGATTGCTTATCTGTATTCTCTGATTTTCGACATTGCTCACATACTACATCTGTAATTAAACTTTTAATTAAATAAAATACTTCCACAAAGGAAAAACTGAAAAAAAGGATAGATAAAGCAAATTCTTATTGAATTTGGGTGATGGCTATAAGGGAATTAACTGTACTATGCTCTTTACTTTTTAAAACTGAATACTGTATTTTTTTAAAAATCTGTTTAAGAAACTCATTTGAAAAGTCAGTTTAGCTGGGAATCAACTTCCTCATCTAAATCTCATTCATTCGTTCATTCAGTCATTACAGAGAGTGCCAGGCCAGGCACTAAAATATTCAATACACAGATGGGAGAGGGAAAAAAAGGAGTTGAACTAACTCAGTAGTTCTCAAGCATGGCTGCACATTAGAATATCTTTGGAATCTATAAAAGTAAAGACATCAGGGTCCAACCCCAAATCAACTAAATTAAAATAACTACACTTTTTAAAATATATAGGAATGGGGGAAAAACTATAAGGAAAGATATCAAAATATTAGGTCTTCTCTGAGTAATAGGATTTCATGTGGGTAACGTTTAATTTTCTTATACATCTGCAATGTCTAATTTTTCAATAAAGTATATGCATTATTTTACATAGTGAGAGAAACGTACTAAAAATGCTATTTTTAAAAACCAAAATGAGATACGTACTACTACTTACCCACCACAATGGCTATAATTAAAAAGGCCAAAAATACCAAGCACTGAAGAGACTATGGAATGCAGACACAGCTCTGAGAGTGTACAACCGTTTTGGAATACCATTTAGCAGTTTCCAACAGTTAAACACACTTGCTTACCCTATGACCTGGCAATTCCGCTTCAAGGTATGTACCCAAGAAAAACAAGTAAACAGGTTCTCAACAATGGTCATAGCAGCTTTATTCCTAACGGCTAAAAACTGCAAAATAACCCAAATGTCAATCAACACAATAACGGGTAAACAAATTATTATGTATTTGTATAAAGAAATACTCCACAGCAATTTAAAAAAATGCACTGATTCATGTAACAACATGGAGAAATCTCATAAACATTATGCTGCTTGAAAAAAACACAAAAGAGCCCATCCTATATGATTTCATTTATGTGAATTTCAAAAAAATAGGAAAAACTAATTGATAATGGCAGAAATCAAAAGAGAGGTTACAATGAGGACTGAGGGATGAGTCACGCCTACTAAGCAGGGCCTGAGAGAACTTTGAGATCATGAATATGTTCTTCAGCTGAATCTGGGTGGTAGTCACATTGGTTTACAAGTACGTAAAAATTCATCTTGTTGAACGGTTGATATTTGTGCAGTTTAATGTATGTTAATTATGCCTCAATTTTTTTGGGGAATCAGAAAACTGTTACAGAGACTTCCGTGGTGGTCCAGTGGGTAAGACTCCACGCTCCCAATGCAGGGGGCCCAGGTTCAATCCCTGGTCAGGGAACTAGATCCCTCATGCTGCAACTAAGAGTCTGCATGCCGCAACGAAGATCCCGTGAGCCGCAACGAAGACACGGTGCAGCCAAAATAAATAAATAAATAAATATTTTTTAAAAAGAAAACTGTCACATTTAAGAGTCTCCACAACTTTTAGCTATAATCCCAATTAGAGGCTCTAGCCAATCATACCTACCCTTCCCACGAATAATTTTGTCTACCTTCCTAAACTAAAAAGACAACTGACATTTATTGAATGCTTCCTGATGCCAGACTGTGTGCCAAACCCTTGACATGTACACTCATGTAATCCCCATAATCCTATGAGGTATTGTCTATTATCCCCATTTTACAGACTAGGAAACTAAGGCTCAGAGTGACTGGGTAACTTAGCTGGAGGCATGGGGAGAGAAAGAAATAGAACCAGGATTTGAAACCAAGTCTGTGACTCCAAAACCAAATGTTCTCTCATATCCTAAACCTTCAAATTCCATGTCACTCTCCAACAGTTGCTCTCTGACAAACCTCAAAGATGTAAGATCTTTCCCATCAACTCCACATCAGCCCCAGTTCTTCCTTGCTAAAGAGAAGCCCTGAGTAGCAGTTCTACTGAGTATCTCTCCTACCTTTGAAGGAAGAAATGGAACTTTGATATGGGAAAACCTATAAGTGTCCTCCATCTGTCATTAATCTGGACACGCACTTGTCACTGACTGACTTAGGCTTAATCATCCCTCCCAGGAAGCAGGAACTCAAGTCACTGGTTTTTTTTTTTTTTTTTTTTTTTCCATCTGGGGCAGGAATCTTTTACAGCCTGGAGCACATCCCATTAGGTCTTCCTACAGTAAGCCCAATAAAAAACAGCCCCTGGGCAGTGGTCCATTTAATACTCCCTCAGTTTGTAGTTCAGCCAGGTCCAAGTTGCCCAGGAGGCTGTTCTGTCCAATTTGTGATTCAGCACACAGATGTCCTGCGGTATCCTTCCTCTTCAAGTCCTCTCTGAGGCAGAAGCAGCTGCCCCAGGCATCTTGCAGGTTAGTCAAGGTTTAGAAAGGATAATAATCACCCTTGATGTTTTATCGTTGTCACTGTTAGGGTTTATTCTAAAGTCATTTACCTCTGTTATATCCTCATTAACCTGGACTGTTACCCAGCCAAGGTTTGTAGAAAACAGCCTCTATACAACCTGTTGTATCCTCAGCCATGACTCTACATTGAGTTCAAGGTCTCTTGAGCCAAAGACAGAGTGACTGTAAAGTTAAGAAGGTTAAGCTTCAGTCTCCTCACCTGCACGGCCCCTGCCGAGCTCCCACACCTAACTTTGTGTATTCTTTTTCTTAAAGAGAGTCTCCAAATTGTATAAGCTTCAGGCCCCCACAAAACCTGGATTGGTCCCCACCTCTGAATCAAATTATTTTGTTGCTACGAGTGACAGATCTACGTTAACCCCTCACCCTACAACCTAAAATGATTTAGAAGAAGAAATACTTAGGATGAGAGAAACATGTTATTACCAGTAAGTATTAGAACACTGAGAGTTCACAGACACACATTAACATCTTTCTGCTTAGTTTCACCTATTATTGATAATATTTTATCGATTTGATGGTCAAATTAGCAATATACTTGTAAGAGGGGTTGCTGTTGGCTAGGTCATTTTTTGGTTGCTGTTTTAAGGTTTGAAGTTTATCTGTTCTTGGAAGTAGAGAGATCGGTAAGGATGAAAAACGAAAACATGAATACAATGCAAACTGAAGAAAAAAAAAACTCACTACATAAAAGTTTCACAAGTGTCCCTGCTTTAGAATGATATTCGTATGTACCATATAATAGGTCCATAAAAAGAAAAGGGGGCAAAATCAGCAGAACTATCATGACCCATGATATACATGAAATGGGCTCAAAATAAATGCTGACTTAGCATCTCCTTTGGTTCCCTAAGAGCTACTCAATCACGATTGCCTAGTTTTTAAAAAAGCTTTAGAGTTATGAAACTACTCGTGCTCCCCTCCCCCCCCCAGTAACGTTTCCCCAGTTGGCACATTTAAGAGTCACATTCAACTTTTTTTTTTTAACATGAAAAGGGTAAAGTTTACTTTAAACACCTACACATCCCACTAGTTAATCCAAGTAGGAAAAACAAAATAAGGACAGGGGAGAAAGTCCACATATGATGTAAAATAAGAATTTACAAAGAAGAAATAACATAAACAGAAAAGTATAAAAATCATAAGAAACAACTTTGCATAAAGTCCTACGCAAATGAATATAATAAAAAGCTAGGCAGAATGGATAGCTTTCTAACTAAGAAAATAATACTAATACTGACACCAAGAGATGATTGCTCTAAACGATGGGGGGGACAGTTCAGGAGGTAATGTGAGCACTGGGGAGCAACAGATGAAGCTTCCCTCGACCACCACTCATCTCCTGCTGTGCGGCCCAATTCCTAACAGGCCTCATACCCGGGGATTGGGGATCCCTGCTCTAAAGGGAACCATTTGCACAAATGCAATAATGTTGTGGGGAGTAAGGAAACTTTACCTGTCCCAGACCCAAACCATTTTACAAGGAATTTTACCAAACCTTTAAATCTGAGAAGAAAGGGCATAAAGGGGGAAGGAGGGAAGCAAGTAGTAGGTAATACACTAATCTCAAATATAAGGATCAATTGCAAAAATCCTAACTCCAATTTTGGTAGACAGCTTCCAGCACCATATTATGACCAAACAATGTTTAGTCCATAAACACAAATATGACTCTAATATTAAGCTATTAATGTAATTTACCATAATATGCCTAAGGGGGTGGGGGAAATACTCATCACCAGATATGCTGAAAAGCATGACAAATTCAACATTCATTCTTGATTTACAAAACAAGCATCAAGAAGTATTTACTGGACTTCCCTGGTGGCGCAGTGGTTAAGAATCCGCCTGCCAATGCAGGGGACACGGGTTTGAGCCCTGGTCCGGAAGGATCCCACATGCCGTGGAGCAACAAATCCCATGCGCCACAACTACTGAAGCCCGTGCGCCTAGAGCCCGTGCTCCGCAACAAGAGAAGCCACCACAATGAGAAGCCTGTGCACCACAACGAAGAGTAGCCCCCGCTCGCCGCAACTAGAGAAAGGCCGCGCACAGCAACGAAGACCCAACGCAGCCAAAAAAAATAAATAAAATTAAAAAAAAAAAAAAAAGTATTTACCATAAGATGGAAAACTAGATCAAAGCCAACCTGATGCTTACAGGGACGATGCTACAGGCACTACAGCCCGTCCCCAGCAGGAACGGCAACTAACACCACTGCTAGTCAATGCTGTATTGGAGTAGCAGCCAGCACAATTAGACAAGGGAAAGAAATGAAGTATAAACTGGAAAAGAAATAAAATACAAACTAAAATTGAATAACAAGTGGTAAAACTATCACTACGAAGATAAAATAGCTGCATGCCTGAAAAAAAAAAAAAAAGGAAATCTGAAACCTACATAAGTAGAATTCCTACTTTTTTATATCCTTCTGCCTTACTAAAGTCAAAGCTTTCCAATATACAAACAACAATCAGTTAGAAGATATGATGGAAGAAGAGGCTCCATTTATAATATCTACTGGAATTATAAACTTAAGAGGAAATGTACACTGTCTAAGGAAAACTTTCAAACACCTCTGGAGGGTACAAAGAAACACCTAAACAAATGGAAAGATGTAATGTTCTTGGAGAAGAAGACTCAACACAGATAAGGTCAAACCACCCTCAGTAAATTTTTAAATTTACCACAATGCCAATAAAAATAGATAGTTGTATTTCCTCTGGAACATAGACAAGCTGAATGTCAAGATCATACGGATCATAAGCAAGAATTCACAAGACAGTTCTGTAAGGAAAAGAAATGAGAACAACGATCCCTGCCAGATATTAAAATGTCAATAATTAAAACAATGTACCAGTGCATGACAAGACAAGTAAACACTGCAGAATAGAAAGTTCAGGAATAGATCCAAAACTATACTAGAATTCAGGAAATTATTAAGGTTGCATCACAAATCATTTGGGTAGAGATGGGCTTTTTAATAGACAGTGTTGCAACATCTGGGTAGCCATCTGGACAAATACACCAGAATAAATGAATCAAAGATTTAAATTTTTTTTTTTAAGCCATAAAAGTAGTCAAAGAAAACACTGGAGAATTCCCTTAAGACTTGGCAGAAAGAAAATTTTTCTACTAAAAAAAATAAAAATCCAGAAGCTATAAAAACAAAATATTGATAAATTTGACTACATAAAATTGAAAAATATCGGACTTCCCTGGAGGCCCAGTGGTTAGGAATCCGCCTGCCAATGCAGGGGACACGGGTTCGAGCCCTGGTCCTGGGAGATCCCACATGCTGTGGAGCAAATAAGTCTGTGTGCCACAACTACTGAGCCTGCGCTCTAGAGCCTGCGAGTCACAACTACTGAGCCCGCGTGCCACAACTACTGAAGCTCGCGCGTCCAGAGCCTGTGCTCCACAACAAGAGAAACCACTGCAACGAGAAGCCCGCGCACCACAACGAAGAGTAGCCCCCACTCGCCGCAACTAGAGAAAGCCCGCGTGCAGCAACGAAGACCCAACGCAGCCAAAAATAAATAAATAAATAAATTTATTTAAAAAAGAAGAAAATATCTGCATAGTAAGAAGCATGATAAGCAAAGGGGAAAATACAATTGCAAACTGAAAGCAGTATTTTTAGCTCAGACAGACAAAAGCTAATCACTTTAATATATGAGAAGGTCCCAGAAATCAAAGTGAAACAGAAATCAAGAGAGAGAGAAAAATGGGCAAAAGAAAAGAAAAGAAAAATTGCCAAAAGACAGTTTCCAGAAATAGAAATAGAAATGGCCCTTAAACATAAAACGTGTACCAAATCACACTCTCTATAAAAGAAATGCAAATTAAGACTAACATGAGTTTCCACTTCTCACCTATCAGACTGGCACAAACCCAAAAGTTTGACATACATTTACACCATTGGTGAAGCCGTGGGGAAAGAGGCACTTCCATACACCCCTAGTGGAAGTACAAATAGTACAACCATTAATGAAGGGTGATTTGGCCATCAATCAAAATTACAAATGCTCTCTGACAGAGCAATCCCATTCATGTCACAGATTTATGTTACACGTAATTCATGTTACAAATGGTGTGAATCGCCACATATTCTTTGATAGCAAAAGGTGGAGAACTACAGGTAAAAAACCATTTGCATTGATGTAATGAAATTTCTTGTAGCTGTTAAAAAAAAGAAACTTTCTAAGTAATAATATGGAAAGGACTACAGGCTACAAGTGAAAAACTGGCTCAGAGTAGTGTTTACTGTACATCATCTTTGGTATTAGCAACTCAAGAAAATAACAAACATTTCCATTACAATAGCATGTTTGAGGTCACATAAAGAACCACTGGAACATCCATAAGACACTAACATGGCATGGAGGTAGAAAGTAACGGCTGGAAGCTATACTTATCAAAGCACATGTTTTTAAATTGCTATGATTTTTGTACCATGTGAATGTAAATACTACCTAGGCCAGAAAGTTTTTAAAAGATGTGTAAACCCAAATTTAAAATGTTTACACAAGAACGTGCACACACATATCCTTTGTGTGTCATCTGCTGGCTCTCCCAGAATCCCATCAGTCTGATGGCTCAGACTCTGCAGAACTGCAAAGATGCAACAAAGTGAGACCGTACTATGACCACTTTCCACATAAACCAGTGTCACCCCTGCATTTCAAATCTTACCCTAAAATACGTAATTTCTACGTTAGCTTTAGAAGTCCCTAATAACCCCACCACCACCTCACGTGTGTAGACACTCACAAAAAAGCAGTTTACAGATAAGGTATTCACTGCTTTTATTTCTGAAAAAGAGTTGATAGAAAACATCTATCGAAAAATATAACACAGAAGAGTATCAGTGGGCAGAGGAATAAGGAGAGAGAAAATATAAAGTTAGAACTCTCTCTCCTCTGAGTTTCCACTCTCTCTGCTCCTATTCTTTTCCCTGGTTGATACTCATCTGGCTCATTTATCTCTTCCTGCCCCCCTTTTTTCTCTAGCCTCTATAAATGTCTTTCACTCAGTGAGTTCATTCAATCTACCATTTCAACTTCCACCCTCTGCAAATAATTCCCAAATGTACATCTGTAGTCCTGACTTCTTCCCCAAGGCTCACATTTTTACATGGCTGCACAGACCCTCCACCTCTGCACCAGCCCCATGGCTCTGGTTCAAGGCCCCAGTACCTTCCAGAATGGCTTTCCATCTACCACCCTCCTTTCTCCACTTTCCCCACCCTCTTCCTAACCCCGCTTCCAAAAAGCTACCAGATTTGTCCTGAATTTAATTAAGTAATTTCTTGGCCTGGAATTCAGGGCTCTTTAGGATTGAAATATTCAATCTCGACACTCTGCACCTCCAACTCACCTTCACTCATCCTAGCTCCAACCAGACTAAATCAGTTCTTGGGCCCCTAATATCTCTTAGGCTCTCCTACTCGCCTGCCTTTGCTTACAATTTCTTCCACCTGATACCCCTTTTTCTAAAATTACTCAAGATTCTTCACATCAGCAGACCTCCATTTTCCCCTTTTTCATTTTCCTTGAGCCCATGAACCACCAACCCCATTCATTATATGATGCAGGAGTTGTTTTAACTGATTATCAGCAAAGACAGGAAAAAAAGTACATGTTACATCAAACTTACAAAACATCAGTTATAAGTTTCTAAAACTAAATCAGGCTTACACTAAAAGACACAATGGATGACTTGTCCTATGAGGGTGAGGGTGAAATGGCAAGGCAATGCCCTCCCTTAAAAAAAAAAAAGATGTTAGTTCTTTTTTGTTGATTACAAAATGCCTGTTTTTCTCTTGTACACACACCCTGATACACACGCCTCTCTATTGATTAGCAATCTTGGGCACAGGCTCACTTGAGCATCAGAGGCTGAGCACCCGTCACACGCTGGGATTTCGCAATGCCTGCTGGCATCACACACGATGTCTGTTGCCGAGGGTCATGTGGGTTGACCACTGACTGGCAAGGAAACTCACTGTTTAGAACATATGAGTCACTGAAAATGAGGACGTTCATTTAGTCAAGTAAATTTGTGCTAATGCTGTTGCAGAAGCAGGAAGAGGAAAGGATTCATCTGCATGATACACTAACAGATACCAACTTAATTTAGTAAACAAAAAGCTTACCACACTTTGAAAAAAAGAACATACACCTACCCTTTGCAAAGGTTTGGAGTACTTTACATAGTCTACCAAGCAGGTGAATGCTTGAATTAATCACACATAGCCAACGTCTGTACTCTCTATCCAATCTTAATCTCATTTTCTCTCTCTCTTCTTTTTTTTAAGGGATGGTCTCTGGAATTCATTATCAACTTCCCCTCTGCTAGTTAGCTATTTATTTATTTATGTATTTACGTATGTATGTTTGTTTGTTTGTTTGTTTGTTTATTTGGCTGCACCGGGTCTTAGTTGTGGCACTCAGGATCTTCATTGCTGTGTGCGGGATCTTTAGTTGCAGCATGTGGGATCTTTTAGTTGCGATGTGCGGGCTCTTAGTTGCGGCATGTGGGATCTAGTTCCCCAGGGATCGAACCCGGGCCCCCTGCATTGGGAGCACGGAGTCTTAACCACTGGACCACCAGGGAAGTCCCTCCCCCCTGCTTAAATCAAGAGAATGCCACTGGTTTTAAAGGGATACCCGAAATCACTGCCCTTAACGCTGTTCTCTCTTGCAACTTGAAGAAGGGTGTCATTTGCTATGTATATGCGCTGTCTCCAGAGTACCTTAAATTTTGTGAAGGCCTGAAGCCATGTTCCTCCAAGTTGCTGTCCTCTGCCTACAATGCATTTTCCCAGGTATCCAAAGATAATAAGGCCAAATGATCCACCGACACAGTTTGTCCACGACACCCCCTGCACCCGCAGGCATCAGGGTCCGCTTCTATTTCCCAGGTGAAATTAGCAGGTGCAGAGCGGGCAGCACCAGCGAAGCACAGAAGCAAATCCTGCTTCCAGAGAGAAACACCTGGAAAGGAAGAAGCCTCTAAAGCCCTAACACAAAAGCGTCCCGTTCTTCACTCTTGTTCACCAGGTATCCCAGAAGTTACAGGAGACGTAAGGGGTCTACTAGTTCTGCTCCCTGAGGAACCTTCAGAACACGGGCTAGGGCTCCAGGGTATAGAAGCTCTTCTCTAGCCAGCCCAAGCTTTGGGGGAAACAGAGCTTTTGAGGAAGAGAAGCAGAGATACCAGGCACCTGACATAGAAAAGCGAGTGAAGGGGTCCAGAGTAGAGCTTTTCATCACACTGTTCTGAGGTTGGCACACCAAAGAGGAGGCCCCTGCCTAAGAGTTGGGCTCACCCCCAGGGCATCCAGACATCACTGGCTTCTTCCTACCCCAACCCAAGAAAAAAACTGTCTAATCACAAGTCCAATGGGATCTCTCCTTTCTCTGAGCCCAAGAGTCTCTTCTCAACAAACGTAGAACCCACACTATCTGCTCCCTATCTCCCCCACCTTCCGTGTACGAGGCATGCTTTGGTGCCCTCGCCCCTCACTTTCTTGTTGGTTCGAAAACTTATGCTGCCCCGAGTGCTTCAGCAAAAAAAACCAGAAAATTGGGAACCGCTATTACAAAATCTCTTGAAGAAAGGAGAAAAGGTGAAGAGGGCTTGAGGAGTTGTTACCACTTGCTGGCGAAATAACAGAACTGATGAAGAGCTTTCTTGCTTTCTCTGCCCATAGAGCCAGTGACCCACAAGTAGACAGCGATGTTACAGAGATAAACACCACATAAAGACAGATTGAAAACTGAAATACTTAAAACATTTATAGGGAATTTGTTACAACCAAGACAACAAGGCACAGCTAAAAAATGAAAAGAGTTTTGTTATATAATTTATACCTCTCCCAAAATTCTCAATTATCTATCCAATTTGCAAAAAATCTCTACGTAATCTACCTACTAGCCTGGTCCAGTTTTCGTATCCTTTTTTGCTAATGAGAAGTTCTTTCTTACATCTATCAATTTTTTTACTTCAATTTAAGGCAATCTTTTTGTTCCATCTTTTATGGATATGGAGGGAAAGTGGGATGGCTTCCTCCTTCTAATAATTAACCAACTGAAAAATGTATAATCCCTCAGTTTTTTGTTTTTGTTTTTTTCTTTTTCTAAATTCAAAAATCAACCCTCGGGCTTCCCTGGTGGCGCAGTGGTTGAGAGTCTGCCTGCCAATGCAGGGGACATGGGTTCGAGCCCTGGTCTGGGAAGATCCCACATGCCACGGAGCAACTGGGCCCGTGAGCCACAACTACTGAGCCTGCGCGTCTGGAGCTTGTGCTCCACAACAAGAGAGGCCGCGATAGTGAGAGGCCCGCGCACAGCGATGAACAGTGGCCCCCGCTTGCCACAACTAGAGAAAGCTATCGCACAGAAACGAAGACCCAACACAGCCAAAAATAAATAAATAAATAAATATTTTAAAAATGCATTTAAAAAAATAATAATCAACCCTCACAGATCTCATTCAACCCTTTATACAGGCTTCAGAATTTCCTCTTTACCACCCTTAATACAAACAGTAAACCTGGACTTACCTGTGCCTTTATATCACATCTAAACTGGTTTGCATTTGAGGCCCTTCATAACCTAATCTTATTTCTATCTTTCGTCTCTTCTATAAACTAAGCTCACTCCCACTGCTATTTAAATGATTCCCTCATTTTCCCAGTTTAGAAAGCCATCACCTTAGTTAACCTCAATCCACCTCCACATGGCCAGTTCAACACCAAACATCCACAAAAAAACCCTCTCTGATGTCCCCCATCCAAAATGATCTCCTTTCATGCTACGCTCATTAAGTTTCTTCCTCAAATTAATTATATTTATATGTTTGTGGACTTCAATAACACCAGTGCTGCCCGATTCTCAACTGCCACATGGATATCCGGATCTTGGTGATATCTCCTTAACTAGGCTAAGGGTTGCTTGTGGGCATAGTTCCGAGTATAACGCAGGCACACGGAAGACACACAGGAATCACTGTTCATGGCCAAGACCAGGGCTAGTAATTCAAAGCAGCGCATCACTGTGTAGTTAAACATGCTGGCTCTTTTATGCACTGCAGCATCAGTCTAGGTTCTGTGCCCTGCTTTCCACTGCCTGCTTATCTAAAACTCTGCCTGTGGCTTTCTGAAGGGGCCAGTTCCTATCATGCATGTAACCAAGCCTGGTTTTTTATCCCATTTTGGAGCATCCTCCTTGGGTAAAGGATCTTGAATGTTTTCCCTCTCTCTGGTGGCTCATTCATCAAAACCATCAAGGTTACTTTAAACTCTACTCCTGTTTCCTAGGCTGTTTAAAACCTGACTAATTTAAAAGCATTCAGTCCACCATACTGCACTTCAATGATGTCAAAGTCATCAACGTAACCTCAAACAATACAACCAAATCTAAGCCAAACCCAATTACTCAACAGGTTCCCTTCCTTTCAGTTAGTGGTCCTCTGATGAGCAGTGTGAGAAGCCCCATCTAATCTCCAGATCAGGAGTGTGACAAGGTTTCATCAGGAAGGCCAACCCCAGGTCAGTTGGTAGTGAGAAGCTGTCTGCAGGTTTGTGCTAAAGAGGACTTTTGAGGCCACATCTTGGTTCAGTGCCAAAGACGTCATCAATTAGTGATGTCTGCCAGGGTCATGGGAAGGGTAACAGGTAGAATGGATTTGTTGACCCTGTTATTTGGGATTAAGATAAAATCAAAAGCTTTACTGAAATAAAGCTTCTATTTTCCTGATTTCTACATGGTTTATATATCTATAATAGAATAATTTGCCTTTTTTGCATTGTGAGTAATTTTCTATTAGTGTCTCTCAGTTATCAAGACTAAAAGTACTAAGCTAGAAGTACTGGAGATGTACTTTTAGTCTCTTGAGAAAGGTGGATGAGAAAATCTACCTCCTTTTTCATCATTATTTACCCCAGTAGTTCTCCAGAAACTTATAAAATAATCAATGCTGATTATAAAATGGGAGGATTTTAGCCCCAGATATAAATACTAATCACAGAATTAAATATGTGTTTATATCCATTTTAAAGCATAAATGGGGTGGAAGTATGGACATTGCAATCAGTTGTCAATCAACATTGCAGAGAAACCAACAGGCATTTAGAATAACAGGCAGAGTTTCATTTTAACAACTAACATTTTAACATCTCATTCAATACACTGTTGACCCATATCTTGACTGACATCCACATTAACTTCGTTTATTTGGACATAAGTAATCTGATTAAACAAGAAATCCCACAACATAGAAGAGTCCATAAACTTCATCATCAAATGAACCATCAATTCAATTAAAATGTCAACCTTATGGTTTGGCATTTATGTACAGTATCTTTGATCATAATGCTGGATAGTCTTAACGGATTTGTTTTCTTTAAAATTTCTGTTGATGATTTAGGATTGAAATGTTATGAGTTTCCTAGGATGTGACAAAGCCAACACTCAGCAGAGGAGATTCCATTTGTGGAAGAGTCACCTCAACCTTCAAAGGGAGAATTAGAAGACATTGGCCAGAGGGGCTCGTAAGGAAGGCATGGTTTAGGGTAGGAAGTGGTGGCGAGGGATTCTGAGCAGGAAAGACAAAGTGGGATTCCTTTTCAGGCTACCTTTGACTAGCGATGTGATCTGAAGCAAGTTACTTGACCTTCTTCACCTGCAGTTTTCTCATCAGTAAAATGAGGATTAACAAGATGTTATCCTCATGTAAATAATGTAAATTAATTTTGCACAGTGGAGTTGGTGTTTAAGAAATAGTGGTGATTATTATTATTATTGATAGGTTCTTATCTATAAGGCAGAAACAAAATGGAGAACCTCTGGAGTTTTAATTAGGGTTTTCTCTGTGGGGTAGGGTGGCCAGAAGCGGTATGGTGAACGGGAGGTTGGTTTGGGGAATGCTTTTTTATTTATTTATTTATTTATCTATCTATTTATTTATTTATTTTTGGCTGCGTTGGGTCTTTGTTGCTGCACACGGGCTTTCTCTAGTTGCAGCGAGCGGGGGCTACTCTTCATTGTGGTGCACGGGCCTCTCATTGCAGTGGCTTCTCTTTGTTGCCGAGCACGGGCTCTAGGCACATGGGCTTCAGTAGTTGTGGCATGCGGGCTCAGTAGCTGTGGCTCATGGGCTCTACAGCGCAGGTCCAGTAGCTGTGGCACACGGGCTTAGTTGCTCTGCGGCATGTGGAATCTTCCCGGACCAGGGATCGAACCCATGTCCCCTGCATTGGCGGGCAGATTCTTAACCACTGCGCCACCAAGGAAGTCCCTGGGAACACTTCTAAAATGACAAGCTGGATTTTGAATTTGATGGGCACCTGATGAGATGTCCGCTCCTCCCAACAGTAAAGAGAACTCTAAATAAACAGGGGATGTGTTCTCGAGTTGACTGTCCTATCATCTGATCCTATTATCTTTTCACTCTCAAAGAATCCTTGTGTCTTAGTTTTCACCCAGCTTTTTCAAACCTCCACAGTTCTGAGATGAAGGTACCCTCTTCTAAACTACTGAGGTATTTGGGACTAAGAGAGCTAAATCACCAACAAGATCCCCAACTAGTTACTGCTGAGGAGAGAAAGATTTAAAACCTGCTTATATTAGGTACATTTTTTAAAAAACTAATTTCATAGAAAATAGGGACAGGGCACAGGGCAAGTCATCCACTTTGTTACAGCTGTATGAAAAGAAAAACAATCTGAAAAATAGTAGAGAGTATGTTTTATGGGCTAAAATATACTGGAAAAACTGGTTTATTAGCAAGGGAGCCTTTCTTTCTGTGACTTACCACTTAAATTGCTCTTTTCCACCCATCCCTCACAATGCAGTTAAAAGCATTAGTCTGCTCTGACATTCTGTCTTCCTCCTTCCTGCCAGAACCACTCCATCCTGCTTACTCATTGTTGGCCAGAATTACGTGCTAAGTCATCTGCTTTCAGAGGTGAGAGCACATACTCATATGCAAGTCTCTAACCCACTCTAAAGTAAAGTTTCCTCCAAAAGAAGCAGTCTATTTTCCTCGGATTGCGAGGTGAAGTTTGAAGGAAGATTCCCTTGTCTCACCTCTACCTGTCCTTAAGGAACATGCCTCCTCTGCCACCATCCAGTGACCCTGTTAACCCTGTGATTCCCATGCCTTACCTTGCATTCCATCTTCCCCCAAACCAGCCACCAAAAACTGTAGAAATCAAGTTCTGCTCCTTCAAGGGGCTATGAGTTAGAAAGCTAGAATAAATTATGCCAGTGAGAGTGGGTACCAATAGATTAGTGCATTATTCACTAAGAGAGGTGGTTCCCAAAGGAATGGTCCCAAAGGAGGGAGGGGGGAGGGAACAGGAGGATTTTGCCCCCAGGGGAAAGTTGGCAATATCTGGAGACACTGTTGGTTGTCACATTAGGGGTGTGCTACTGTCATCCAGTGAGTAGAGACCCGAGACACTGCTAAGCATCTTACAACACATAGGACCACTCCCTGTGACAAAGAATTATTCTGCCCAAAATGTCAGTAGTACTGAGGTTGTGAAACCCAGCTCTAAGAGGTAATATACTTCAATTAACAACGCCTTTGTTCCACAGGTTTAAGTTTCTATTTCAGGCACTAGGCATGCTGACTAGAGATGTATTTTGGAGCATGTAAGCATCAATCACACCCCTGAGACAGGTACCTATTTTCTATTCATATGAAACTAGTTCCATTTATCAGACTACAGACTCTAGCTGAAGGCTTATTGATATTTTATTTGTTTGGTTTTCTTAATGTTTATGTTTAAAATACAAGTTTAACCAAAAAATATGAGTTCAACAAAGAAAAAATTCCATTGTCATATCTGCTTCAGATATTTTTGAAGAAAAAAATTATAGGTACAGTTAAAGCCCACCTCCCCATCTATTCTCCTCCCTCCTAGCAGATATATCATTTCCACATGTATTTTATACTTATCTACATACATCTACATAAATATATAGTATCTGTTTAAGGTACTAAATTTTAAATGAGTGTTATTATACTATACATTTCTTCTCAATGTTTGTCCATTTTGTTTTCTTCATTAAATCCAGTTAATTCATTTTGATCACTGTACAGTACAAATAAAGCAGCTTACATAATTTTCCTCCTAAGGAGTGACTGGGTCGTCTCCACGTTGCCACTATTTGTATGCAGCTGTAACACGTCTCCTAACATACACATGCTGAGAGTTTGGGTAGGTCTGGTATCTTAGGAGAAGTGGAATTGTGGGGTTACAGTGCTACGAATCGCCAAATTGCTCTCCAAAGTGTCACCGAACTAAGTTTTCATTATATTGCACTTAGAAATGCAGATGACTGATCTTACGGTTTTAAAACAAACAAAAAAGAATCAAACCTTTGCCTTCTGCAGAACTAGATTAACATATGAGGATTAAAATACATGGTATGCTAGTGAATTTTTTCAGAATCACCTTCTATCAAGTAATTTTTGTTCCAAGAAGAGAAACTGTACTCCTTATGTCCAATAAAGACAGTGTCAATAAATAAATAAGCAAACATATTTGTGGACCGTGACTGAATGTCGAATCAAACAATCAGTTATCAAACCATTTTGAAACTGTTACAGAAATTTATATATGGACTATGTATTAGATGATATTAAGAAAATATTAAGCTTGTAAAAGGGATAAAAGCATTGTGGTTATTTTTTAAAGTCCTTTTTAAAAAAATGTATAAAAAGATGAAATCTTATATCTGCACTGAATACTTTAGCAAAAACTGAGGAGTGATAGATGAATCAAGTGTGGCAAAATCTTGACAAAAGTTGGCTATATGGGTTATCACACTAAGTAAAGTTAAGTCAGAAAAAGACAAACATTATATGACATCACTTATATGTGGAATCTAAAATATAGCACAAATGAACTTATTTACAAAACAGAAACAGACTCACAGATATAGAAAACAAACTTACGGTTTACCGTATGGGAAGCCAGCAAGTGGTGGGAGGATAAATTAGGAGTATGGGATTAACAGATATACACTACTATATACAAAATAGATAAACAACAAGGACCTATTGTATAGCACAGGGAACTATATTCAGTATTGTGTAATAACCTACAGTGGAAAAGAATCAAAGCAAAAAAGGATAGAGATATATACATATATACATGTATAACCAAATCACTTTGCTATACACCTGAAATGAATGCAATACTGTAAATCAACTGTACTTAAATTAAACAAACAAAAAACAAAAACAAGTTGGCTATATGGGTCTCATTATACTATTTTTCTACTTTTGCTTATGTTTGAAAATCGTCATCATCATCATCGTCACCATCAGGTACAAGATTTACCAACAGAGATAGACTAATAAAAGCAGGTAGACATTTGGCTGTGATAAAGAAAATCTCAACCTATAATCCTTCCATATCCCATAACTGGATTATTTTTCCCTCTGCAAGTAGTTAGACGCGTTCTAGGATTTTATGAGCAAGATAACCCCATTAAATGCATTATAGTCCATATCCTTGAGGACAGCAGACACTGATTTATATTCAGAGAACTTACACCAAGACAGTAGTACAAAATCAACTTAGCTGATTTAAACAGACTATCAAAAACGGCCCGCCCAAGACAAAATGAGTACAGAACATGACACTCCTCAAATTTCTGTTACAACGTATTATCCCACATTTTCTGGGAAGTTCAGAGATCTGATTAATGTTGATGTAACCAATATTGTATTGGCATCAACGTGGTTAGTCAATTCTCACAAAAGAATCCCAAATGTAAAAGTAGAGGGAAACGTTAGGCAGCCTGAATTCTCTCTGGACAGGTACAACATCAAAGGCTTCACCGTAGCATTTTGTCCTTTGTGTGTGTTTGAGGGGAGGAAGAGGTGGAGGGGGCTGAGGGCAAGAGATACTGGGCAGAAGAGAAACTCAGCCCAGGGCTTAATTAACGGTGGGCCACGTGACCCCAAATCCTTGCTGGAACAGGGCAACGTGGAGGACCTGAGGAGGCAAGTGCATTTCCTACTGCCAACAATGCCGAGTCAGGCCAGCAACTCACCCCAGGGAAAAACACCGGAAGGACTGAGCCACAGCCTCTACTTATTTGTATTGTTTAGGACTCACTCCCCAGGCAAGGGCACCTGCAGGCCTTAACTACTGCCTGTCGACATTTAGTCGCTAATCACTATGATGTCCTAGCATCATAATGCAATTACAGTGGAATTAATCCTGAGTCATGAAAATGACATAATTAATTACATTCATTTCAATCACAATTAAAATTACTGACTCATTCAAGTCTGACAGCATAAGTTCTGGAAATCAGGTACCCAAAGAGCGAGACTGGTGGCTCCTTAGCCAGAAATATCTCAGAGTCAAACGGTCCCTTGCACTAGTTACAGCAGAGTAAAATGAAAGCTGCTAAAATCTCCATCAGACCACAAGCCAGGGTCTGAGAAGATGCATTTGTTCTATGGCTAGAGTGGTAAAAGTACAGCTGATGCAAAGCAAAAGACCCAATACCCCTCTCTCTTCTTGTTTTACCTTCTAGCACATCAGCTCTCAGGGAACAAAAACTAGGGTAGAGGGTAACTCTGTATTCTCCACTGAAGTTGAATGCTTACCTATAACACAGTTACTTGAAGGGAGGAGAAAATTTATATTCACCGCTGTATTAACAATGAGGAAAAGTCCTTAAACCCAGAAGAGGAAGGTACAATGATAGAGCTTCTTAAAGAGCTTTTATTCATGATCATTATCTGAAGCTCAATGAGCTGGACAGTGTTTTAACAGAAGACACGGTAGAGTACAGCCAAGGACAGCAAAGAAGTATTTAAGCACAAAGATAATAATTCCCGAGGTTCAGCTTTCAGTTGGCTTATTCAATAAAAGCACAGAAGAAGTACAACACAAGAGGGGTTTAACTGGAGAGGGAGATTTGAAAACTGTTTCCAGAAATGTGCTTCACCAAGTAAAAGAGCGGCAGAAGGAATTTTCTGGTGCAGAAACTAAACATAACTCTTGTCCCTGTTTAGCTCATCTCTCCCTCTCAATTCCCTAAACCTATCATCAGCACTATATCATTCAGACATCTCAAAATTGCACCCACACCCCTGGGACCCGTGGCCTGCCAGTGACCCTTGCCTAAACTTTGGCCGGCTCAACACTGACTTGTGCTCGGTTGGCTGCGGTACCGAGACACTATGCTCTGAGGGTAGGCGACTGCACCGGCCAGACACACAGGTGCTCAGGGTTTCATCACCCTCTGCCTCTGCCTAGGACTGTGATACTACCTCTCGGCTGACTCTAAACACCAGAATGTACAGGTGTTTAGAGTCAGCTGAGACTGACTTTCAACAGGGCACACACCCTGCCACAGGGCGACTCAAGCAGGATGTAAGTCAGGATGGGAATAGAGGTGCATACCATGTACAGTTGTGGTATTAATACGGATGAAAGCAGCACATAGCAGAGCCTAAGTGAGATCTCACCTCATCCTTTGCTTATGCCACTATTTTAGCATTTATCACAGTGGCCTATCTGATGCCTGTCTCCCCACAGGAGCCATGTCTTAATCATCTTGGGATCCCCTGTCAACCTCACAGGTAGCAAATGCTCAGTAACTGCAATAGTCAATTCCCAACTGCACAGGCTAAAAGGAAGAGCAGCCACTCTGAATGAAATATGATAAATTTTGTAGGCATCAGCCATACTCTAAACCAATTATTATATATATTTTCTCCTCCTGCTCACTTCCACTCTTTCCTGGAGGTACCAAGAAAAAGGCAAAGACCAAAAATAGAAAAGACAGATGCATGATAAAAAAAAAAAAAAAAATCCAACAAGTGGAAATATTCACTCCCATTAGCCTGAAAAAACTAAAACAACGCTACAAACACCCTCAGCTAGTGGTTTTTTAATCCTCTTAACCTACCAAATTGAAACACTTTGTGCCCTTTTAAATTCATGGCCCAAGACATGCGCCACCAGCACCCCAACCTGTAGGGTCCCATAGAATTTCATCCAAGAACAATGACAGCCCAAAGTCTCACCAAGTACAACAAAAAATCAGCAATAAAGTTTGTTCTCTCCTTAAATCACAAGGGCACACATTTAAAAAGAACCCAGAAAAAAAATTTAGTAAATCTGCTACACCTGAGAGAAGGTCTCTCTCAGGTCAATAAGAAGAGGACCAAGTAGAGCCAGAAATATCCAATCTTGGTTAACATGTTATTGGTGCTAACCCTTTGGTGTTTAAGTAGACACCATGAAGCTCTACTAGTTGCTTTAATCATTTGAACATAACAATCTAATTACACAAAAATGCACAGATGTTTTCACTCAGATTCTTTATTTCCTAAATGCACTATAGCATATAATTTCTACAATTCCTCTTAGACAAGCCTTCAGAAGATAAATTCCTTCTAGTGAAGTGTTTGACATTTTGACCATCTTTAACCCTAAATCAGATGGGCGCAAAATTGTTTCTATATTATTTTTGAAAAACACATAAAGCCTTAATCTTTTAATTAAATCAAGGGTTTATTTCTCCTTAATTTCACAGCCATCACTTCCATAGAATTCTACTCCCCTTTGAACCCAGTGTCTTAAAAATTCTTAAAATTCTTAACCCAAGTGAAAGGGTTTATTGGGACAAAGGCAAAGCACACATATAGAAGCAGGGACGGCTTAGCTCGGTTGATTTGTTAACTCACTTCTAACAAAAATTAAGTGAGTTTCTTCACTACAGGACTTTTCTGAGCCTTTGTTACTATACATTATTAGTCTCCAAGAGGAATGTGTAGCATGTGGTGATTCCCAAGCTTATTTCACAAGGGAGTTATTTTTTTATTTCATGCATTACTAATTAGTTTTTAGCAGGAAAGAATATTTTGAGGAACATACTTTGAGAACCACAAGTTAGAATAAGGTGTTAACAAAACCTCAAACATAGGTTTAACTTAACCCCAGGTAGTCCGATTAGCCTTTTTTTTCTTAAGACCATTAACTACCATGGGCAACCACCTTTAAATGCATACCTTTAGAAATACCCTATAAGAACACATAGATGAACCAGCACATATTACATCTTTACAGTAAAAACTCATCCAAAACTCAGAAGGCTGCTATTTTGTATAAAGGACAGAATTATGAACAATCCAAGGCCCATAAAATGTACTACACTATGCATATTTGAAGTTCAAATTGGGTAGGTACATCTACCCAATTTGGATACTTTAACCATTAAAATGAAAAGGAAGACTTACCAACAGAAGCTGAGTTTTTAAGAACTGATTCCTTTGAGACTCCTTTTTCAATTCGTAACGTGGCCCACTGTTCAAAAAACAACAAGTATTAATGTAAACTGTGCCACAGACACAATGCAAGATATTTAAACCATGTTTATATAGACATGAAATTAATCATTAAGCCCTGGTGCTATGTGAATTGAAGAGATACCCCACTGAATCTCTGATGTAATAGTATTCCAAATCCCAGGTATACTCTTATATTAGTTACTGGTAATGCCCAAATAAAAGGAGAAAAAGATCATGTTTACCCTATTAAAAAACCCTCACACACACCTGGTACCCCAATAAATTACTCCTTAGAAAGGTCAGAAAGCATGAAGGGCAAGAGCACAGACTATGGCATCAAGTCTATCTGGGTTTAAAATTACTTAATCCCTCTCAGTCTCAGTTTCCTCATCTGTAAAATGAGGATAATAGTTCCTATTCCATAGGGTTGCTATGAAGATTAAATGAGATTAACACATGTAAAGACATACACACAGGGCACAAAGAGTATTATTTTCATAAGAAATTAGGCATTCAAGGATGAGACACACTCAAAGATGCCTAATTGCCTGTATCAGACAAAAGCTTTCAAAAGGAGCAGTGTGAGACTTGGAAAGCTGGAAAGGAATCCATGAAATCACTAACTAAAAAGACATCTGCCAGGAGATTGGGATTGACATATACACACTACTATATATAAAATAGATAACTAATAAGGACCTACGTATAGTACAGGGAACTCTACTCAACACTCTGTAATGGCCTATGTGGGAAAAGAATCTAAATGAGAGTGGATATATATATATATATATATATATATATATATATATATATATATTACTGATTCACTTTGCTGTACAGCAGAAACTAACACAATATTGTAAATCAACCATACTCCAATAAAAGTTTTAAAAACAAACAAACAAAAAGTTAAAAAGACATCTGGGGGCTTCCCTGGTGGCGCAGTTGAGAATCCGCCTGCCAATGCAGGGGACACGGGTTCGAGCCCTGGTCCAGGAAGATCCCACATGCCGCAGAGCAACTAAGCCCGAGCACCACAACTACTGAACCTGTGCTCTAGAGCCCACGAGCCACAACTACTGAGCCCACATGCTGCAACTACTGAAGCCCATATGCCTAGAGCCTGTACTCCGCAACAAGAAAAGCCACTGCAATGAGAAGCCTGCACACCGCAACGAAGAGTAACCCCCACTTGCCTCAACTAGAGAAAGCCCACGCACAGCAACAAAGACCCAACGCAGCCAAAAATAATAAATAAATAACTTAATTTTAAAAATATATATATATTATCTAGATGACTACAATTCTAGAAGCTAACAATGTCCAAATTGACTTGATTTGGGGAGGTCGGAGAAGAGCAAAACAAGAGGTAAAAGGCACTATAATAATTATAATTACGACTTAGGCACTCTTGAAGGGGCAAAAAGACAGAATTTATTAAATATGTCAAGGCAAAAACCTCAGTTGTTGCTGGGCTTGAAGGGCTCAAGCAGAGAGGTAAACATTTTTTCTCAAATAAGTAAGAAAATAAGTAGTAGAAAATAAATAACCTAAAACATGTACACGAAGGTCAAGGAGCAAAGCATGATCTGACTACATCAGGACCCCTGCACAACATCCCAAAGAGCAAAGTAGGAACATGCCATGGGTGCTTAGAAAACAGCCTATGAATAGAGGCCTAATCTTCCCAGCTTCAAGTGGCAAGTCACAAATGATAATAGGCTCGGAGTCTTAATCTGGTTGCGTCCTTTTCTCTTCCTTGCTGATCTAGGCAGAAATTCTCAAACTCCGGACTTTACCTCCCATCTCTTCTCAATAGAGGTAAAGGTTTATTTCCACAGTTTTTCACTTTAAAGCCTTGTTACCTATTATCAGTTGTAAGGAGACCTAAGACATGATTACAATAAAATTTTGTAAACAATCAATCATCCTTATCCTGGAGCTCACTTTTTTCATTGTGGGCATGTGATTTTATATTTTATATAAATGGTAATTACCTTAGACCAGGACAATTAGTCCATGCTTATAAGATGGAAAACATTGGTATTCTGTGGCTATTATGGGCTGAATTGTGTCCCACACAAAGCGCCCCAAAAATTCATGTGTTGAAGCCCTAACACCCAGTGCCTCAAAATGTGACTATATTTGGAAACCGGGCCTTTAAAGAGGTGACTAAGTTAGAATGAGGCCCTTAAGGTGAGGCCCTAATCCGGTATGACTGGTGTCCTTATAACAAGAGGAAGAGAACCAGGGGCATGTACAGGGAAGACAGACCATGTGAGGTCACAGCAAGACAGCACCATCTAAAGCTAAGGAGAGAGCCCTCAGAAGAAACCAAAGCTGCTGACACCTTAGTTTTGGACTTCTATCCTCCAATGCTGTGAAAAAATTAATTTCCACGGTTTAAGCCATCCAGCCTATGGGACTTTGTTATGGCAGCAAACTAATATGGGGGCATTTCTCCAATAACATGATGTGCTCCAAAGAGCTCCCTGTGCCATCATCAGAAGTTTCTCCTGAAATGCTAACTCTGAGGTCTATCCTCCAAAATGTAGTTACAATGTTCACGATTAGCAAGTTTTAAGGTTGGAGGAGAAGTCACTTAATGCCAAAGGCAATTTGTACTGGAAAATGGTTTTCTTCTTTGGGCTAACTCTCCAGTGAAAATGACCAAGTGCCTATGCTCTGCAGCTGGACAGACAGAAGTACACGTGAACTGCAGTTCTGTCACTTCCTTGCTGTAATCATCTCAAACAAGACTTTAACCTCCTGGGGTCTAAGTTTTATCATCTCTGAACAATACCAAGGGTTGTTGTAAAGATTAAAGGAGATAATCTATCCAATGACCATCACACAATCAGCCACAAGGTAGAAAAACGTTGGCTTTCTCCTCCCTCCCTACATCTATATAGGTGCCAAAATGATCAGGTTTTTTTCCAGACCATCAGTGCATCTCCCAATAAATAGCTATTTCTCTTTCACCACGCCAGCTTCTCTAGCTGCTCAGGTAAGCCCAAATACAGAGGAAGAATATCTCTTTAGAGGTTCTAAATCTCTTGAGGTATCTCAGGACACATCTACCTCAAGGCACCAGGAAAGATGCAGCTCTGTCTGCAAAGGGCCCTGAAGACAGCAGCTTCGAACAATCCCGGCTACCACTCCCCATCTCACTACCCCTACCAAGAAGGGTGACAACTTTCAATCAGGTTTTCACCCCCACTTAATTTCAAAATCCTCTTGGAAGAAAATAAGTAGCTGTCTACAAGTCACCAAAATAAAGAGTTAAGTATAATTTTTAAAGCTTAGGCCAAAAGCTTGCAGAAACGTGACACTGTCACCTAGACAATTCAACTTTCAGTTTTCACACTAAAAAGACATTTAAGAATTGACTAAATAGAGGGAAAGAAAAAAGGAAAAATGTAAAAATTATATAAAAATTCAAAATATTAGGCTTACTCAAATAATAGCTGGCCATGATCTGTAGCAAAATAAAAGTCTCTCAGCAGAGTCTGTCATCTTAGCAGAGTAGAACTCAGGCTCTAGATTCAGATTAAAATCCTGATTCTACCACTGACAGCTGTGTGCCACTGTCCAGACAAATCACCTCTCTGAACCTCCGTTCTCCAGTCTATCAATGGGAATAATAACAGACCCTAACCCAGAGAGGTGCTGTAGAATTAAGTTATCTGAAAAGCATATTGCTTTGGTAGCTTTTCTTTATTGTTACTTTCTGTCATAAACAGTCATGGCCTTCTAGCAGATTTATTATATTTCCAACACCAGGGATAATACCTGAGTGTTATAATAAGAGGTGTTTATCAGCTGAAAATTATTGACCTGCCTTTTTAAAATGACTGAAAACTAATTGGTGGTTGGAGGAAAACTAACTGGTGGATGGAGGAAATGCTAAGGGAAAGAATAATAACTAAAATAAAAGGCAGGAGTAGGCTGTTCTGAGTATGAATGTGTGCTGACCCATCTGAAGGTAGGTTAAATCTTAGCCACATAGGAGCAAAAAAACCCCAAAAAACACAACCAAAGAGTGTTCCAATTCAAACTCCACTAAGATTTGAGCACCTACTATGTATCAAGTGCTTTTATTCACCTCTCCTCATTTAATCTGCGCAATAACTCTGTGAGGCATATTCCTACATACACATGTAGAAACTAAGGTGGAGATGTTGAGTGATCTGCCCAAGGTTACAATGCCAGAAATTTGGAGTAAGTTGTTCATGCATCCAACTTATTCCTCAAAAGTTGAGGGAAAAATCAGGCCATTAACATTTATCTTCTCTGTCTATTGTTTGTATTATCTGGTTAGATTAGATAATTTACATATCATTTCCCTGCCTTCTTCTTCTCCATCAGTCCTATATTCTCTTCCCATTCTTTATTTCCCTCTAACCATGAACCTTAGGCCAATGAATAGCGAACCTTAGGCCAATGAATAGCAATCCTTAGGTCAATGAATAGGAAGCATCATTAACCTTGCAGGGTTGAGAACAGCATATTTCAACCTTTAATCCATGCTCCTGTTTGATAAACATAAAAAATTCACACCCACTCTCCCAGAGATTCAGATATATACACCCCACCATGCAGATGGACTACCCTCTACAAATCCCCTCAGCCAAAAGTTTTACTTTTCATGGTTTGTATTCCTAAAACAATTTTCCCCAATATACTGCTACCATATTGGCATATATACTCCTAAGAAATTGTTATATACCCCTTGAAAATCACTGGTTTAGAGAATCACTACACTTACTCTAGGCTAAGAATTCAAGCCTTATCCTCAAGCAGCTTGCCATATCAGGGACTTATGAACACATCTAGAGATATTCAGCAATGCAGAAGGCAGCATTCAGTAGGTACTCAATAAATAATTATTACCTGAACTGATGAGCTAAGAAGGGGCCCAAGAAGAGCATATAGCTGGCTGAGTTACTTGACAATTAGCAATTACCACCGTCAGCTATTCTGAAGGTACCCCACACACATTGCAACTTCCAGAATTTGAGTTTATGGTCACAAAAAAGCTACCCATTGTCAAGAAAACTTACCAAAGTAAACACATCATGTACCAAACTAAATGACCTTTTAAAATGGTGTGTAAATTGTAACCAAGGAAACCTGTGAAATAGCTAATTCCAATCAAAAAGCCCAAAGAATATTCTTGGGACTGGAATGCAAAAGAAAGAAAGAAGCAAATCAGTTGAGAACATACTAAAGAATAATGAGTAACAGAAGGGCTGGGCCTTGAATGGACTCTACAAAAAGGCAGGGTATGTTTCCAGATCTAAAGATGTTCTAATATTAAACAACCAGCACAATTTTTAAGAGAATTATCCCCATAGTTGGCAAAAAAAAAAGCAATCCACTGTACCAACCTCTGCCTAACAGAAATGTCTCTGAAACATCTAACGCTGTTCTGGTTAGAGGATGAAAAACCCTGGGTTGCCATCTCCCTCTCCTGTGCCTAAAGCAGATATCGCTATGGAATCATAGCTCTTTCCTGAGGAGCCCAGCTGCTCCCAAACACAGGCGCTCCAGGCAGCTACCACCAAGTCAGAGTTGGCTCACAAAATGAATCCCCATTCTAATTCCATATATGCCAAGCATCTCTCTGACCTAATAACTTTGGTCTGAGCAAAGAGGATGGTTCCTTATGCTGTCATCTACCTGGTTTCCAAGCTAGGTGGTGTATGTCCCACCATAATTAGAAAACTAGCATTCTTGAGAGTTTGATTAACAAGGAGTGCCTCTCTAAGTCTCTTCAAGTCTAGATGGACAAAAATTAAAACTTGAGGCCCTGCCACACTGAAGCCAGACCCTGGACTGGAGATATCCCTTCAAAGTATAATAGTTATTTGCCAGGCTAACAGCAACTAGCAGGCCTCTCTCCTTGACACCTCTTTAGCTGTATCCTGACTTACTCAAGCAAGCATGTAGGAGTCAGCACCTGGAAGACAGGGTGTGCAACTTACTTTACTCTATCCTCACCTGGGGTGTCAATTCCAAAAGACATTGCTATATGGGAGAACAGTTCAATCATTCCAGTTCTGAGAAAGAGTGAACACCAGCTGAAGAGGATCAACTGCTAAGGGGAGAGTATTCTGAAGATCTAACAGTAAGAGGCAGCTAAAAAATTCACAGTAGAGTGTGACCAAGTTCAGAGTGTGACATCAACAAGATAAGTTCAAGACTGTGAAATATCTCGCAAGTAGAAACAACAGAACTTTTAAAACACGAGGGCTGAGGATGAAGAATCAAATATAACTTCAAAGACTAGACAGAAAAATAGCCACAAAGAGAAGTACAACAAAAATGTGGGGTAAAGCAGGAGATGAGCAGGTAGAATAGATTTGCAGGAGATTAGCTGGTGGGGGATCTGCTGGTAATCTCCAGGTAAGAGATAAAAGATTAGAGATGTATATCTGGGAGCCACCCTCCTGCCTGAGGGAGAAGAGCAAATAAAGCCACGCCTGGGGGCAGACATAGAATAAGGGCAGAAAAATGCAAACCCATATTAGAAGATACTTTAGTAGCTACAGAAACAAGGATGCTAGAATCTAAGTAGTAATATTATTACTTTATTATTACTTTAATAATAAGAATAATATTATTCTTTTAATAGCAGCAAACACGTACAGATACCATTCTAGGATGCTTGACATATTTTAACTCACTTAAACAGCCCTATGGAAATAGTTGTTATTGTTACTCCTATTTTACAGATGAGGCAAATGAAGTACAAGAAGTAGGTGACTTCCCTATGGTCATATACTGAGAAGCAGAGCTGGGATTTTGGTACCAAATCAAAGCAAATCTGCACCCAAAGTCTGCACTATTAACCAATAGCTACAGGCCCTCTCCTCAGTTAAGACTCCTGCCTCCACCACTTAATTCAAGCAAACCACTGAACTTCTGAGTCTCAGTTTCCTTACCTGTAAAAGGGGGAATAACACTTGCTCTCCCCACCTTCCAAGGCTTTGGGGAGCATCTGATGAGAGGATCAACAGGGAACCCTCTGTGATTTAATAAAGCCCTGTATTAAGGGTAAGCTGTAGTTGTTCCCCATCAGGCCCACTTAGAGTTGAGGTCAACGAATATAGATTTTCAATGACATTTCAAGTGCCGTTGGTTAGATTAAATTTCCATGACTCTGTTAAAATATAATCAGATTTCTTCCTACCATCCAGCAATTGGTTTCTTATATTGAGCATACACTAGAACATGATGCCTTTCTGGACAGGATGCCTTAGTCCACGAAAGGACCTCTGAAACCTGGGGCTGTTAAACCTAAGGACACTGAGGTGACAGCTGCCCCGCAGAAAGGATATAAAGAAATTCGGTGATAGAAAAGGCGGTTGCATTGATATTCTGATCAGTAAAAAATCATAATAACAACAGCAGGGGGTGGAGGTAGTTCTGCCTTCAACCACAGCAACAACAGGGTGGTCCAGTGGTTTTAGCCCGAATCCCTCCAGCTCTGCGGGAGAGGAGGGATGCAGCCGCGGATAAACTAAAACGCACACCCCTCCGGACCACTGACTTTCCTCACTGGTCCCCTCGCGTCTACTCGGCTTTCAGCTCTACCCTCGTTTCGCATCGCCCCAGGATCTCCCTAAAGCCCTCGCAGGAGGGGGCGCGGCATGCCCCCATGCACTCACCTCTAAAGTTTTCACCAGGATCTTCATGTAGAGCTCGGAGATGCCCAAAGACACCCCAAAGGCCGAAGGCAGGAGTATGAAGCCGAGCACCAGAGTCAGCCAGGTGTAAACGATCTTCCCGACCAGCTCCGCGCCATCCATGGCTCGGCGCGCCCAGAAAGGGTCCACGGAGGAGGTCCGAGCGCGACAGCTGTCCCTGTCCCCAGGTAGTCGGTTGGCAGCTCCGGGAGCAGAGGTGCGGAGCCCAGCTCCCGGGAGTCAGCGCCGCCGCCGCCTGGCACTCACCTCTGCAGGGAAAACAAGAGAGGACGGGAAAAACTTTCAGAAGGACAGAGATTTCCTTCCTCTTCGGGCTCCACCTCGCCGCGGCCGGTTAACTCTTTCTCGGCTGGAGGCCCAGGCCCCCACCGAAGCTGCTGCCGCTTGCGCAGACCTGGTAGCGCCGGCCAGGCGACCAGGGCTGGGGGTGAGCGTGGAGACACGCGAGCGCAGCGGGGAACGTGTCCCACCCTGTGCCTGATTTCAGTTGGGTGGTGATTGGGGCAACTCAGCGTTGACTCACGGAGGCCCTCCCGGAACGAGGATCCCTGCGGCGCAGTGCACCGCACCACCGCACACGAGCCGCTGGCGGAACTGACGCCTGGTCCAGGACTGCGCTGCTGGTGGGCTGGCTCGGACGCCCAGCGCCCAATTTCTGCACCCTGCCCTCGCCCCACCTCCTCCGCCACCCAACGGGGAGCTTCTGGCTGGGATCTGCACGGAAAGCGCCTCAGCCTCCCGGGCGGCCTCCAGTCTTCCCCGCGCCCCGCCTCGCCAGCACTCTCAGCGGAGGTCCTTTAGGGAACAGAGTTTTCATCTGCAGCACGTTAGCATTTTCTCACCCCCAGAATGAACTACTGACGTGTCCGGAACGCTTGAGAAGGTCCTGCTTGTGTGTGTATAAAACGACCTCTCGGCAGGGCTGTCAAGGAGAGGGAAATGCCCACGGCGCTGCTGGGCTGCGGCTTCCTCCGCTTCCAGGTCTCCCACCCCTCCTTCTCCCTCCTCCTTCCCCTCCCTACTCTACGGAGCTGCCGGGCGAGATCTTGCTCTTCCTGAAAGTGGAAAGCTCTCTCCACGAGTCGCCTTCCCAGCTCAGCCGCCGTTGCCTTGGCACAGAAATCCTTCCGCCGAGGGTCGCTCTCTTCCTGGGGCAAGATTCCAACCACAGCTTCCCCTACCTTTCACCCAACACTATTCTCACAGAAGCCCCAGAAAAACGCCAGGCCCCCGCTAGCTGCATCCAGCTGACGCGCCCTTCCAGGGAATTCAGTGCCCGCATCGCTGCCTCGCTAGCCCTTCTTAGAACAGTAAAGAGCAAAAAGCTTGTACGGGTATTTACTTCACTGCGGTTCATGCCTCTTAGAAACCTGATCTGTTTTTAAGAGTAAGCATGAGAAGGGATGTTGAGACTGTAGTAGACAAGAAAATCAGGCTCCCAGCGTTTCCAGATCGTCACTGAATGGGACCAAAATCTCGTACAGGTCTCTTTCGGGTGTAATTTCAAGCTAGAAAAACTGGGACGGCAAGCAAACTGAATTCAAAGAGTGTTGACAACAAATACTGCGAAAGAGGCTGCCCCGGCCCAGGGTGTGGAGGAAATGGAGAGCGGAAGAGAGGAGAAGCCCCCTGCAAAGAATGTAAATGTTTGGCTTCTGCACCTCCTGCCAGGCAGGTATCACAACTCCTTCCCCCACTAGGAAGGGAAAAAAACTGTAACTTGGTCCTAAAAACCAAGTTAAGAATAAAGAAGTTTCAGGCGCTTGGCTTCTCAAAATTAAACCTCTTTATAGTCTGCCATTTTACGAAAACAAACAGCAACAACAAAAAACCACACATGCCAAAATTCGTCTAAAGTCTTTGCTGGAAACAAACACATATTTAGCACAAAACCTCAAAGATTATATTGACTCATTTAACACCATACATTCAGGCAAAGCTCTTACCCTCCTTTCATTTCCTCAAAGGAAGATGACTAAGGAATGCTGAATGATTGTACCAAAGTTTACCCAACAAGTCTCAGTGCAGGTAATTTCGTTTAAGGATGGCCTTTTTCTGCCCATCCAGACAGAGGAGCTGAGTGCCCACAATCTCCAATGATTTCTTGTTGCTCATGACCAAATTTCATGAACTAGGTTTGCTTCTTTGGTTTTGGTTTATTCTTTATGTAAGAATTATTGTCCCAGAAGGGACTTCCCTGGTGGCACAGTGGTTAAGAATCCACCTGCCAATGCAGGGGACACAGGTTCAAGCCCTGGTCCGGGAAGATCCCACATGCCGCGGGGCAACTAAGCCCGTGCGCCACAACTACTGAGCCTGCACTCTAGAGCCCGCGAGCCACAACTACTGAAGCCCTCATGCCTAGAGCCTGTGCTCCGCAACAAGAGAAGCCACTGCAATGAGAGGCCCATGCACTGCAACGAAGAGTAGCCTCTGCTCGCTGCAACTAGAGGAGGGCCGCGCCAGAAACGAAGACCCAGTGTAGCCAAAAAACAAATAAATGAATAAAAATTTTTTAAAAAAAGAATTATTGTCCCATAACGGAATGGTGGAATGGTAATAACTTGGAGTCTGAAGTCTTAGACTGACTCCAGACTGACACAGACACTTGTAAGTTTGAACAATTCATTTAGTCTTCTGTGCTTCAGCTTTCTCATCAGTAAAATGGATTCTTTTTAGGGTCAAATGTGATTATGAATTTGAAACTGCTCTGTTAAGGACAAAGCTCTGTGCAGACATCGAAGGCAGCTTGGTGCAAGTGTAAAAGCTCTCCAGCTTTTTTTTTTTTTTTTGGCTGCGTTGGGTCTTCATTGTTGCACATGGGCTTTCTCTAGTTGCGGGGAGCAGGGGCCACTCCTCATTGCCGTGTGCAGGCCTCTCACTGCGGTGGCCTCCCCCGCCGCAGAGCACAGGCTCCAGCCACTCGGGCCTCAGTAGTTGCAGCATGTGGGCTTCAGTAGTTGCGGCTTTCAGACTCTAGAGCGCAGGCTCAACAGCCGTGGTGCACAGGCCTAGTTGCTCCTTGGCATGTGGGATCTTCCCAGACCAGGGCTCGAACCCATGTCCCCCGCATTGGCGGGCGGACCCTCAACCACTGCGCCACCAGAGAAGCCCAAGCTCTCCATCTTTATCTCACCTAAAACACAGGAGAGCCAAGATAGGTTCATCTTTGCAATGATGAGGGAGGGAGAGGGAAGAAGTAATGGTGGGTGGTCCCCAGGCTCCCTTTCACTCACCTCACCTCTCCCCTTTCCTTGCACACCTTAAGGCTCTTTCATTTAAACCTAGGAAGGATCCTCCCTCCCTTCCTGCACTTACAACTCCCTTCACTGTATTAGTTTCCTAGGGCTGCCATAACAAATTACCACAAACTTAGTGACTTTAAACAACACAAATTGATTCTCTCAGTTCTAGAAGCCAGAAGTCTGAAATGGAGGTGCCTACAGGGCCAAGCTCCCTCCAAAGGTTCTAGGGGCGAATCTGTCCTTGCTTCTTACAGCTTCTTGGGTAGCTACCCGTGTTGCTTGGCTTGTGGCAGCATGCTCCCTGCCTCAGTCTTCACATGGCCTTTTCTTCTTATCTCTTATGAAGACACTTGTCACCCTGGATTTAGGGCCCATTCTAATGCAGGGCAATTTCATCTTGAGATTCTTCACTTAATTATACTTAATCTGCAAAGAACTTTCTTTTCCAAATGAGGTCACATTCTCAGGTTGGGATTTGGGCATATCTTTTGGGAGGCTACAGTTCAACCCCCTACTCTTACCATATCTGTAACCTGGGGATAATAACACCTACCTGGAGAGGTTGTTATTGGGACTTGAGATTATACATTTAAGCTTTAGCTGATAGTACTCAATAATGAGGTTGTTCGAGACAATCCTGTTTTTCACCTGTTGTCCTGGCATATATATATATATATATATATTTTTTTTTTTTTTTTTTTTTTTTTTTTTTTTTTCGCTACATTGGGTCTTTGTTGCTGTGCACGGGCTTTTCTCTAGTTGCAGTGAGCGGGGGCTACTCTTTGTTGCGGTGTGCGGGCTTCTCATTGCAGTGGCTTCTCTTGTTGCGGAGCACGGGCTCTAGGCGCGTGGGCTTCAGTAGTTGTGGCACACAGGCTCAGTAGTTGTGACTTGCAGGCTCAGCAGTTGTGGCTCACGGGCTCTAGGGCACAGGCTCAGTAGTTGTGGTGCCCGGGCTTAGATGCTCCACGGCATGTGGGATCTTCCAGGACCAGGGATCGAACCCATGTCTCCTGCATTAGCAGGCGGATTCTTAACCACTGAGCCACCAGAGAAGTCCCTGGCATATATTTTTAACGATGTTTCCTTTCACTCTCAAAAATGTCCTGGTTTGAGTGAAAAATCACATGGTTCCCTTATTCTTACATAATTTCTAAGATCCCTTCCAGTCTTAAAATATTAGACTTTTGATAAAACTGTCAAATCCATGCATGACCCCTTGTCAAGATCTGAGGCCAAATGAAGTTGTATAGGAGAATGAAGAAGAGGGATTAGCAAGTAGTCCAGAGCTTCTCAAACTTTAAAGTGGGTAGGAATCCCTGGGGCTCCTGGGACTGAAGATTCTTCCAAGGGCTGGGATGGGGCCTGAGAATCTGCATTTCTAGGAGCTCCCAGGTGATGCTGATGTTGTTGATGTACAGACACACCTTGAGTAGCAAGCCCTTAGAGTTCGGACAAGAGGGGAGTTTTATATTTAACTGATGACAAAAGGCCATGGGAAAAACAAACATACGGTTACCAAAGGGGAAAGGTGGGAGGAGGGATATATTAGGAGTTTGGGATTAACAGATACACACTACTGTATATAAAATAGACAAATAACAAGGACCTACTGTATACCACAGGGAACTATATTCAATGTCTTGTAATAACCTATAACAGAAAAGAATATGAAAATAGAATATGAAAAAATATATATATATTACCGAATCACTTTGCTCTACACTTGAAACTAACACAACATTGTTAGTTACTTCATGAATAAAACTAAATAACTAAATAAATAAACAAGAAAAGACCGTGGGAGTCCAGGTAAGTCTCCAGGAGCCAACACAAGAAGAATTGATTCTGAAGAGCTCCTCCTTACCTGAGGACTTGTTGTATTATCTGCATCTTTTTCCATACCCCTGCTTTGACAGCAATTGTGAGCAATTGTGAAGAGAGGAGTTTAGGCTACAAAGCTTTGAGCAAATGTCAATATGCTCATGAATAGGTGCCTATGACAAATAAGATGTCATAGTTGGAGCCAAATGGCAGATATTGATTTAATTTAAGAGGGAGGAATCCACGCTGGCAAAGGAGAAATCTGGGGGTGTAGCAGATTGCTGAAGCATTTTTTGAACAGGCAAGTCTTGCATTTCTTGTCTGCAGTCTCTGTGTGAGACCTCTCTTTTCTCTCATTTCACACCTTTCTTGGGCCTTCATCATATCCCACCTTGATTTGTGTATTTGCTTCATCATCCCACTGTAAACTGCTTAATACCAGGAACTGTGTCATTTATCTGTAGCTCCTTCCCACTATTCTGTCCCTTTCACCTGCACAGAGTTTTACTTCATGCCACACTACTGTTCAAAGCCAGCAGTGACTCCCTAATGGTCACAAATTAAAGTCCAAATATATCGAATATCTTAGGCTGGATCTTAAAGCACTCCAACTTTAACTCCCTGACATTCCAGCAAAACCTTTCTCACCTTCCCCTGGTTTCTGCAGAGCTTCTTCTTCTCTGGACGCTTGATCACATCCCAGTGCCCCACCCCCACTCTCATCCTCCCACACCCTGCCCTTTGCACACCACTCTCCTGACCTCTCATCCAAATCTCTCACTCCACAAGTTTGGGATCCAACAGGGGGATCCTGACAGTCACTGAGTCTGTCTATTCCAATTATGCATCCCAGAACTGGGGAAATAGCCACAGGGTGGATTCAGGAATTCACTGGGCCCAGTGTTAGATGCACCTGAGCTAAAACCCCATTGTTCACCTGACATCCACAAGCTCCTATTTTCACTGATAGACCAGAGTGACATTTTGGGTCTCTAGGAGTTAGTGTCACTTCAGAAATAGTGTCCAGTAATCCCTGAAAAGTCTGATTATTTCCCTTTCTTCAAAGAGCATTCACCCTCATAAATGGCCTTAGGTCCCTTTGTGGAAGACTGGGAAACAGAATAACAGTATAAAACTTTGGCAGTCTTCCAGGGGACCCGCCCCCCCCCCCCCCTTCTTTCAAGTGGTTCTGGGTCTGTAAACTGGCTAAAGTTCGGGAATTAATCAAGAGATTGTGACTGTTTTGGGATTTGAGTTAGACATCTGTTGACTAACCTAGAACTTTTCCACTTATACAACTGAGAATTTAGTTGATTGCCATCTATTTCTTTTGATCAGTTATTCAACGCCACAGGTTTCTTTGAGTCAGACTATTCTGATTACTATATACTTGGACTCTGCTGCCCATTACAATCGTACTCACTTTGTCTTTGGTAATTAAATACAGCCACTTGGCACCTGGCTTCTTGGAGTCCTGTTATCCTCGTTGCATTTAGGGACACTAGTTGAATGGTAGCAGTTCCCACTGTAAATTCTGACCTACAGAGAAGAGCAACCACAGAGCTCTTCAAAGATCCTGGGGCTCCTCTCACAAATATGATTCTCACAGTTGAGGTAAAAGGTATGTCTTTCGACCTTCCCAGGGTGAATGATCAGCTCTTACATGATAAATCCACTCTAACATTCCATCTCCCTAAGCCTTTGGATGCTTCCTCTACAGTATACCAACACAATTCTGGCATTTGAACTTATTCAGTGTAGACCACTTATGGATCCATGTTTCAATAACAAATCAAACAATCCATGTTTCAATAACAAATCAAATTAACCCCTTGAGCTAAAACACGAAATCTAGAATTTCTGCTTAGTGGGTCTACCTCAATAAATTCCACCTGATCCAACTTTCTATTCCTTCCACCATGCCCTCACACCCTTAATATCCATTCCCACGCATATTCCCTAGATTTCTGCCTGTATAAACTGGAAAAATCATGCAGTTCTTTTGGAGCATAGCTCACCTTCTCATGGAAGTACCTCATACTTTGTACCTCACCTTTCAGGGCCTGCCGGGACTTGAGTTTAATTACAGTTCTAGAAGCAAAGAGTGACAGAGTCAGGTCCTGAGGAGGATCATCAGTGTCTTGCAGGGCAGGTACTTCAGGGGAGGCCATTACAGGTTCTTTGGACAGAGGTAGAAAGTTGCTTCTACTGGCAAAGATGACTCAGCAGAATTTAGGGGAGGAGTTCAATGTTCCTACCTTCATCAAGATCTGCCCATAGATGTCCCCATGCCAATTTTCAGGATCCTGTTTCTTCCCAATCAATGCCCTCACTTTTGTGTTGTAGTTCAGCCACTGAAGGATGAGTCTCTAGGTTTGGTTTTCAGAAATCTTGGCCCATAGCTATAGGAGATAAGGATTTCCTTCTGGGCAGATATAGAAGCTTTCAGACCATTATGTAAAGTTCAACCTGAGAATCTGAAGCTTTTTTCTTTTCCCTGCTGGAGGGCAGTTAGGAGCAACTAGCCAATTTCATTATATTCCTCAGTTTGACTAAAATGTTCTAAAATAGCTAATATATGGTCACCCAGAACTTTGCCTTCTCCTGCTATTGATTAGAAGTATCCAATGGCCATATTTTGGGTATCTCTTACATATTATGAAATGGACTACCAGTGCCCTCTCTAGCACTGAAAATAGAGGCATTAGTGTCTTTAAGTCTAGTTAAATTAGAAAATGAACTCCAGAAAACTCATTCTTAAGATTCTGTTCTTTAACCAGACCCACCCAGGTTATCTAGGATTATCTCCCCTACTTAAAGTCAACTATGTACTTTAATCACTTATACAAAATAATGTCACAGCAGCACCTTGATTAGTGTTTGATTAAGTATCTGAGGAGCCTGGCCAGGTGTACACATCAAAAAGACCGTCAATCACACGTGTGAGAAAATAAGAGTGAAAAAGGAAAATAACCTCTAAATATTACTATAAACGCAGTTATGACTTCATGCACCCCCTGAAAGGGCTTCAAGGACTTCTGGAGTCCCTGAGCTATCCTTTGAGAACTACTGACCTACATAAAAGTATTTCTCCAACAAAAACATAACAGTGCATGGAGGCACATTACTTACAGTGAAGCTGCCTAATACCTCATGCCGTACTTTATGTCTCATTTAATTTATTTGAATTAAATTTTATGACTAAAATAATGAAAAGAGCCAAAATTGAATAGTAGGCAGCATGTTGAGATGAGGAACATAAATCTGCTTTTCCTTCTGAAGGTCTCAGTTCCTGGGAGGTCTCTCAAAGTGTGAACATTTCCTCCACTGACTGTGATTCTGCTGTTTAATGCTAGAGTGCATATTTTTAAGAGCTTGCCCTGAAAGTCAAGCAACTAGTTCATCTATGCTCAGTCCAGGAAACAATGAACCTATTCCAATACTGAAGGAAAAACTGACACGGTGATAGAGTCTATCGGTCTCCATGATGGAGCATTCCCAGGGAACTTTTCAAGGATAATTTTGACATACCCAACTTTTTCTTTATGGATGGGCTTAGAACCTAATTCTTGGATCCAGGATGTGACTGTCTGAATTCTAATCTACAGTCTGATTGGGAACCACTATGATAGGACGTGATATCTGAACCTACAAAGGTTCAGATCAAGTCTCCAAAGTAAGAACCAATGATGAAAATTTTTCATCCCAGGGCACACCGTTATGATATAGTGATATACTCAATGCACACTTGCTAAATTGAACAGAATGCCCCAAAAGGGCAAGAGTGTAGCTTCAAGGATTATGTACATTGGCGGAAAAGTCTCTGACAAGAAAGCCCAGGCTCTCCTCTTCCCAATCCATTTATTCACTGGTTATATGTAAATCAGCAGTCAGAAACCAGAGGGCCTTTACAATGATCCATACGATATTTTTTAGAAAATTTGAATTGATTGTCCACATATTAAACTATTCACACTAAGATTAGAATTTCTGGATTCTCTTAGAATCAGGCAGCACTGAGCTCCCATTCCTGTAGGACATAACCTCTCCTGTGTACTCTATGTCCATCCCCCTCGTGGTCTTTTGTCATCACCATGGCATTGATGTATTTCTTATAGTAGAGTGGACTTAAGGAGAAAATGACATGTACTTTTTACTTAAGTACTTACCAAAATTTTTCTTAACCCCAGCCTACTTCCTCATTTTCATTACCTGCCCAGCTTCTTTCAGTAGTTATTTGAATTTGAATATAGATAAATTTCAGCTAGTCCTGATTAGTCAGAATTTCTTCCACCAGGAATTCTATTACCCCATTACCACCAAAGCTTTAGATTCCATTATTTAGATTTCAGTATTCATCATTATTTAGATTTCATTATTTTTTTTTCTTTTCTCTTCCTTCTTCCTTTCTTTCTTATTTTATTTTTTGTTAGAAAGATTAAAGAAGGAGTTTGATGGCCAAGTGCGCTGTGTCTCCAGGACAATATTAAGACAGAAGACCCCACCATAGAATTTGGCACCTCTGGGGAAGGGGAGAGAGATGATAACAAAGGAAAATAAAAGTGGAGGATAATAAGAATGTTGGCAAAATTTTCCATTAAGAAATGGTTCACTTAGGGAGGGTCTTCTTCCTCAGACAGTTGTAATCACTTTTATCCCCCGTAGTATCCATAACTTATCAATCTTCCCAAAATATCTCTCTAATTTTGTAAGAATCATTACATTATTATAATAACCACTAAAACCTTTAACAGATTTTTTAAATTGACTTTATATTTGAATTTTCTGGATAATAACAACATTTTGCTCAGATGCTGATACTTTATCTAGCTACTCTCTAGAGAGAGTGGGTAAAGTACTCATCTCTGGTGAAAGTATTGCACCGTATCTACATGCACACACACATGCACACACATATATGCATGTACATAGGTCTTGCTTGTTTGGTGATTCCAGGCATGGTTTCATGATGTATAATTCTCTAATGGTATAATCAATCCCTCACCGAAATTCATTCATGACTGGAAAACTTGTCATAGAGATTGATTTTCTGTCTCTTTCCTTAAAGTATTCACATTTCAGGGACAATTTTTAAAACTTTTAAAAATAAAGAATTTTAAAGACCAAATGCAGCTCTGAATTATATATTTGGGCAAGTGGTAATAAATGGAAACTAGTATTTTAAATATTATTCAGGAACATACCTTCCCTTCACTAAGGCAGAATAAAAATAAGTAGGTTAGTAGTTAAACAGTCAATCTTATCCCACAATTAGTCTTGGAGTCTTCCATTCTGCATGTTCATAAGTTAAAACCTTTTCAAATCAGGAACGTTTCCTTTAATTAATGGATTGCTGTCACCACCCTGTAATATATAGTGCTAAAGTTCACCTCTGCATTTTGAGCAGAGAGTAACTGGCTGACAACGACAATAAAAAAGAAAACAACCTGCTGACTAATTAATAGCTTCAATGCACTCTGGCCTCTGTTAAAAATAAAATCTTTTCAACTACCATGATGACTGTTATAACACAGTCCGATTATTTATAATGTTTCACCCAGTACTCTTTATTTGTCCCCTCCCTGGAGTCCTGAGGAAAAACACCACCCTTATCAAACCAGAGTTTAGTTGAGCAAAGCTTGATAGAGATAATGGTGCCAAGCACTTCCTGATTGATTTCTAGGCTTCAATAATCTCCACAATTCTTATTGTTATTTTAACAAACCAAAACGTTTTTGTTTTATTTACATTTTAGTCTGTCACGTATTGCTCTCATTAAAAGACTAACAACATATTGGGCAGAACTTCAACCTAAATGCAAAGAAAACTGGTAACCCAACTTTGTCCATGAGTAAACAATCAGGTGAAGGCCATCATCTCCCCAGTGCTTCTCAAAATGGAGTCCCTGGAACCCACGGGGGACACAGACATATTCTCAGGGGTCCATAAGTCCTCTGTGAGTAAGTAGTGGCCATCCATTTTTTTTTAAATTAATTTCTTTACGTATTTATTTTTGGCAGCGTTGGGTCTTCTTTGCTGTGCGCAGGCTTTCTCTAGTTGCGGTGAGCGGGGGCTACTCTTTGTTGTGGTGCGCGGGCTTCTCATTACGGTGGCTTCTCCTTGCAGAGCATGGGCCCTAGGCATGCGGGTTTCAGTAGCTGTGGCATGTGGGCTCAGTAGTTGTGGTGCACGGGCTTAGTTGCTCCGCAGCGTGTGGGATCTTCTGGGACCAGGGATCGAACCTGTGTCCTCTGCACTGGCAGGTGGATTCTTAACCACTGCACCATCAGGGAAGTCTGCCATCCACTCTTTTATTCAATATTTCTTAAATTAGCCTAAACAAACATGTTAGAGATCTGAGAATTCTCTGGTTTGAGTACCCCAAGAAGATGGTGATATGGTTCTGAATCTGATGAACTTAAAACCAGAGGAAGTATTCTTTGGAACCAGGGAAAGCCCAGCCTATGAGTCTGTCACTAAAGACCTTAAAAAGCAGATGGTTCACCTACACATGTGTTTTGAATGAGTTAAAGAGAACATCAGCTTGCTTACTTTTGATTGAAGCTTCAGCCTCTTAGATTATCCTATTGATCTGCCTTTACAAAAGTGCATCTGAGGGGCATTTTTTCCATGACTCCTACCTGGAAAATACCATGACCCAGTCTCCCCAGCCCTCTGAAAGCCAAAGCCACGCCAATGACTCCACAGCAGAGATTCTGCAAGAGAGTCTGGGAATGAGCTACCCTGAGGACGCAGGCTCTTCCCCTAGCACTCCAATGGGGTTAGAGAGGATGAGACAGAATATCAAAAATGGGGACCCACCACGACCTTAGTGTGATCATCTCCTTTTGAGATAGCTAAAATGGCCTTTGGTTTTAAAGTCAAAAGCTTGATTTGGTCGGGCTTTTGTGGCCAGTTCATAATAATCAGATTCACAGGAGACTGAGGTACAAATCAGAATGCCAAGTGCCATGTACGATCCTATATATTTTTTTCTAGTAGCCAGAACAGTTTCAAAATATAGTGCCTCTTCCTTCACTGTGTCAAGGGATGGAAGGCCAAACTCACAATCAAAAGAAAAGAGAGCAAGAGAGCAGTATAGTGTAGAAAGTTTTTTCATCCAGGGCCAAGAGAAACCTGAAGCAGAATCACTGCTGTGGGGCTGAAAGATGAGTGACCACCATCCAGTTCCCCCTCTGGTCAAGCTACATGATAGCTACGTGATGACACCCAAGTCAGCCTCTCTGGTATCTTTTCTTTTCTTTTCCTGATTTCACCTGGACTCCCTGCCTTCCTTCTTTAAACAGGTTTCTAAATAGTCAGTGAGGTCACAGGTACCTTTCACATTAGTCATTTTCTGGTCATTCTTCTAGGACGTTTACTCTAGTCACCTTCCTGGATGTTCCCCACATCTCTTTGGCAACACATTGACTGGTTTTTTTTTTCTTTTTTTCTGATTTTTCTTTTTTTTTTTCTCCACTGCCAATGGCTCACTATGCATGGTTTCATTCATCCCCTCAAATCATTTTTGGAAAACAGGGAGAATAAGAAATCAAGAAAAAAAATGATGAGCAAAGAAGTATATATATATACATTATTTTCATTCTCAAAGGATGTTCTTATTTCCAAATTCTGGTGATCTGAGGATGCCTTACTCCATACTCTACATAATGACCTTTAAAATAATTTCCTAATGAAAAAGTCCATTCATTCAATAAGCAAATATGGAGGGCATACTATGTATATGCCAGATAGTATGATAAACCTTGGAAGTTTGAGGAGGAATAAAATAGTCCAGTGCATGCGAACAAATTAACTATCAAGGTCCATAAATACAGAATAACCGAGAATGAATCCACTTTTGCCCCTCCCGATCCGTTCTCCGCTCTGCTATTGGAGCAGTCATTTTGAAAGCAGTCATCAGCATATTTGGGGTTATGCGGTCTTAGAGTCGTGTGTAAGGTATCAGCATTCCAGCACAGATTAGGTTGTACCAAGTCCAGGCCTCTTCCCCATTACTGTCTCCTTTAGCATAAGGTGAAGTCTCTGGCTCTTTGGCCCTGGGACAAAAGCTCTGGATCTCCTGCAAGCAATTCTTGAATAAGCCCACACCCACCTCCTCAAGGGTAAGCCCCCTTTGCTTGTAACCATCAACTCTAGGTATAAATAAAATCAAGAAACATTTCTCACCACAGAAGCAGATGAGTCTCAGTATGCAGTAATGATTCAATTATCTACAACTATTTAGAGTCCAAGCACTGATTAAGACTTCCGTCTAAAACATCTACATCCTTGTTTTTCTTTCAGTTCTCTCCTAAAAGCAAAGGGTAAGTATTTGCTTTACATTTGTGTAATCAAAGGGTTCATTCAGGTGATTTCCCAGAATAAAGAAACATTTCACAGTTGAGTCAAAATAAAATTCCAAAATATATATTAGTTTTCTCTCTCAACTCAAGTAACCCTTTCGCCAAGTTTTGGTCAGGACTTCCACACCCCTGATGTTCCCTTGCCTGAGCACTGGTTCTTTCCCCGCCCCTTTCCTTCCAAACTTTTAGGTCCTTGAGAAGACTTTTCCTGATCCCAACACTAGGGGGAGTAGGTACCTTAGCTATCCTTGCTTCTAGCTTTCTATATTTTTCCTACAAAGTGTTGATCAAAGTGTTGTAATTATGTCATCATATAAGAGATTATGTCTATAATGTTTCTGTCTCCAGCTAGATTATAAATTCCATTGGCGCAGACACCATATGTATTTTATTATTCAATGTACCTTCAGTAGCTAGCAGGGTACCTGATTTAAAGCAGGTATTCGTTAGGAGTGAATTCATGAATACAAGGAAAGTATAAGGCAAGATTCTTGCCCTCCAAGAACTTAGAATCTTACTGAAGGAAGAAAAAAATCCAAGAAACACCTTACTAGCCCAACAGTCAATAATTAAGAACCAAAATGTGTTCATTCCACAAATATTTATTTAGTGTCAACTTTGATCTGGGCCTATTCTAGGGATTGAAAATAAAGTGGGAGTTTGGGGAGAGATAAATAATCTCTATTTGTATGACGCTCACATTTTAGAAAAATGGTTGATATTGATAAAAAAAAATCTATAGGAGCAAAAATAACTTTCTACAATCGGGAAACTAGAACGCCAATAGGTGGAATGTAGATGTATAGGAAAGAGAGAAGACATGAAAGGGATTGCTGTGGCCTGAATGTTTGTGTGTGTGTCCCCCCACCACTCATAGTTTTAGTCCTAACCCCCAGGTGATGGTATTAGAGTTGAGGTCCTTGGGAGCTGATTGAGTCAGGAGAGCAGAGCCCTCAAGACTGAGATTAGTGTCCTTACAAAAGAGACCCCAGAAAGCCAACACATCTCTTCTGCCATGGGAGGGTACAGTGAGAAGAAGCCCTCATCAGACACCAAATCTGCTGGCGCTATAATCTTGGACTTCCCAGCCTCCAGAACTGTGAGAAATAAATGTTGTTAATAAACTACCTAGTTTATTGTATTTTTGTTATAGCAGCCTGAACAGACTAAAGCAGGGATATAAGAAAATAAAATGTTATAGAGAAAGAGCATGATCTTGGTGGAGAGTGGAGAAGAGGTTGTGGTTTAGGGTGGTAGAAGATTAGGTGTATTACACAGTGAGGCTTTTAAACAGCAGAATAATCTTCTGCTTTAGGAAATGAATTAATATGCTAGGACTGCCTTAACAAATTACCTCAAACCAGTTGGCTTAGATAACAGAAACTCACTGTCTCACAGTTCTGGAGGCTAAAAGTGCAAACTCAGCAGGGCACGGCTGGTTCCTTCTGAGAGCCAGGAAGGAGACTCTGTCCTGTGCCCCTTTCCTGGCTTCTGGTGGTGTTAGGGGAAACGCTGGCGGAAACTGTCCGCACTGGCCAGGCCCGATAGTAACCACTTGCGTGAGTTCTCTTAGAACAGGAGGTCCTGGTAAGGAACACGGAGCTAACAAGCTACCACCAGCCAGAAGAATTCGGAAAAGGCCAAAAGGAGAGAGGAGACGCCAGTCCATAGGTCCTACCAACTTCCCAGAAGCCTCCCCGCTGGAATCCACGTCGGCTGAGCCACGTGTGCACCACCAGGAAGGACCGTGACTCAGAATGATTGGCCAGAGACAACCCAGAAACTAATCCCATTCCCATAATACCTGATACTGCGAGCCACGTGGCAGAGCAGTTCTCCTGGGTTCCCTTACCCTGCTGCTCTCCGCCTGGGTGCCCCTTCCCAATAAAGTCTCTTGCTTTGTCAGCACGCGTGTCTCCTCGGACAATTTATTTCTGAGTGTTAGACAAGAGCCCACTCTCGGGCCCTAGAAGGGGTCCCCATTCCTGTAACAGTGGTTTGCCTGCAATCTGACATTATTTGGCCTGTATTCGCATCACCCCATTCCTGCCTTCATGTTCACAGGGCATTCTCCCTGTGTGCATATCCGTCTCTTTACATGGCATTCTTTTGACAATAAATATACATCTTAAGTGATTCTTAAGTGATTTGAGAGCCACTGATGTGGGAACCTATTATCAGTACACCTCACTCGTAAGTGCTTCAAAACATTTTCTGTGGTTATGAATCATATATTGTATTTAGTTAATTCATGTTTATAAAAGCAAAGATTTGCATTTGTTTTCTCCCTACTTCATCTCTTCCTCAGTTCTGATATATTTGTAGTATGAAACGGGTTCCCAGGAATGAAATTCCAATTTACAACATTGCCTCTCTAGGAAATAAGGACTTGGTTGACTAAAATCTTTGAGAACTGAGAAAACTCTTTGCCTGAACACTCCATTCAAACCCCTGCAGTAGGAAACTCCGCCAAACTTTTACACGGCTTCTAGCAGCCTAAGCCCACTCCCTGAGGCCATCCAGGCCCCTACTGAGTTACTATATAAAAAAGTTCAAGGCTGCCAAAAGATTTACTGTTCGTTCCAGAGAAAGACAAATACCGTATGATCTTATATGAAGACTCTTATATGTAGAATCTAAAAAAGTTGAACTCAGAGAAACAGAGAGTAGAATGGTGGTTTTCAAGGGTTGAGGGGTGGAGAAAATGGGGAGATGTTTGTCAAAGGGTGTGGGGATCTAATGTACAATAAGGTAACTATAGTTAATAATACTGTATTGTATACTTGAAATTGCTAGGAGAGAAAACCTTAAATGTTCTCACCCCACATACACAAAATGACAACTATGTGAGGCAATGGATGTGTTAACTAACTTTATTGTGGTTATCATTTCACTATATATATATATGTGAAGTCATCACGTTGTACACCTGAAATTTATATAATTTTATTTTTTAATTGTACTTCAATAAAGCTGGGGAAAAAAAAAACCCGAGAATGATTTTGTTTTGACCTGTAAAATGATCAGCATGAATATTCATGTTGGATCAGTGATTGGAGATTATTTTTTAAATTGGCACAGATTTGAAGCTGTGATCTTTATGGCTCAGAAAAACCTTCACAGGTGTATGAAAACACAGGTACTCTGTCCATGTGGGTCCTTCTGCTGAGAAGCAGACACAAAGATAGGATTAAATGTGCAAGAGACACATTGGGGGAAATGCCTGTGAAAGATAAATGGGGAGAGAGTGAGAGTAAGCAGGCAGAGGCTTCAGAACGCCAGCTCTCTGACACCTGGGAAAGAGGAACGGAAGGAAGGAAGACAGTGGAGGAGGGGTTTCAGGCTGCAGGACAAGCTAAGAAAATCTCCACCAGGCTGACGGGGAGTCCTTGAGCCACAATCCCCTGTCGAAGGACTCTGGAATCTCGTAACAATGAGCCTGCATTAGTTCCTCCAACATCTCATGGATTGATTGGAAGCAGCCAGGATGGGGGGTGGGGGCAGGATGGCCACAGAATCCACAGGGGCTGCAGGTGGAGGCTTTCCACCAACTGTGCTCTCGCAGTGGGTTCTCTTGAAGGAGACCTGACTGGAGCACATCCTTGGCCATCACACACTCCGTTCATTTTGAAGAAACTATATAAATAATGATATGCTGTTAAGATAACTTATGTTTTCCTTTATGATGCTCATTTATTTGTATGCATATTTGTTCAAAATTTGATGCCACGAGTGCAATCATTGCTTTCCATATTCCTGCTATGATCCTTTTTATGAGAAAAATAGATGTCTAAAACTGCAAATAGAAAGGTCTTTCCTTGAAATGATTTGAGTTTTCATTAACTCATCTATTTAAAATGCCACAGATATTTAACAGAGATGAATACTATTGGATCCCAATTTAAGCAAGCAAGCACATGCCTCTGGAGCATCAAACCTATAACTAACATGATTCTAATAACACAGCTAAAGTGTCTCCCCATTTTTATTGTGATTCTTTGTTCTGGCTTTATTTGACTACTAGGTCAATAACTTACATTATTCCTAAAATTGTTATATTGTAGTGAACATAAATCCCTGGCTTTCATAGGAATTCCAAACAGAATGAGACTATACCTCATTACTTATGTCCCTGGTGGAAAAACTGTAATATTACTATTGATTATTACATAGACCAATGTGTAGATATGAGTTTCTCCCATTTCAAAAAAAAAAAAAAAATACATCAATGGAATTAAAAAGTATTAATCTACTATTTTGTCTTTTTCTGTACTCTAATCTTTATTTTATTATTAATTTGATGTTTATTTACTTATTTTTCCTGGCATAATTATACATACAGTTCAATTTTTTTAAAAGTTTCAACGTTTGCAATTGTTTTCTGGACTTTATCATTATTTACTTCATTTTGTGATTATTAGTGAAAATAATTTTGTTGTATAGAGGAAGGAATGTTAAAAAAAACAACATACTTGCTCCAGGTGTCAATTACACTAAACTCACCACTGGGAGTTTGCATGCTGGTCCAGATTATATCATCAGCCTGGCAATCCCAGTTTAGCTCTCTCAGACTCAAAATGGTACTTTCAGAAAAATTAAGAAATAACTGGCTTTTCTTGGGACTAATTCAGAGACCTTCCACTTAGGTAGCATATTAGGAGTTTACTCTTGGTTACAATTAAACAAAGGTAAAAAGAGAATATATAGGGCTTCCCTGGTGGCGCAGAGGTTAAGAATCTGCCTGCTGATGCAGGGGACACGGGTTCAAGCCCTGGTCTGGGAAGATCCCACATGCCATGGAGCAACTAGGCCCGTGAGCCACAACTACTGAGCCTGCGCGTCTGGAGCCTGTGCTCCGTAACAAGAGAGGCCGCAATAGTGAGAGGCCCCACACCGCGATAAAGAGTGGCCCCTGTTTGCCGCAACTAGAGAAAGCCCTCGCACAGAAACGAGGACCCAACATAGCAATCAATCAATCAATAAATCTTAAAAAAAAAAAAAAAAGAATATATAAAGGAGGAGACAAGATGGGAGGAAAAAAGATAGTCTAAGAATAGTGGGCCTATTTTTTTTTTACTTAAGTCATCTGATTGACTGGAAAGCATCCTTGAGGGCCTGTCTAGGAGTCCACTCTGGGGCATGCTGACTGAGTCCTGAGGGAAAACAATTTCAGTTACTTGCAGATTGTCTTGAATAGCAGCTCTCAAATGTTAGGGCAGGCGCTTGGAGAGGCTGTTGAGACACTGTGTGCTGTGCTCCACCACCTGAATTTCTGATTTCTTAGATTTGGGGTGGGGCTGGAGAATTTGCATATCTAACAGCTTCCCAGATGCTGCTACTCCAGGAATCACGTTTGGAGAACGATTGCTCTGAAAAGTCATGAGAGCTTTTATCTGTAGTGTGTAATGTCTGCCTTTGTTCTTCTGTTGGCACCTCTATCTTTGTTAAACCAGGATTATACCCCTTTCCTCACCAGAAATTCTCAGTTCCACCCTTTTGGTCAATGTCGGCTCCTAAAGGAACCAAGTTGTCCATAAGGGCTGCTTTTTTTTTTTTTTTTTAATATTTATTTACTTATTTTATTTTTGGCTGCGTCAGTCTTAGTTGCGGCCCGTGGGATCTTCTTCACGGTGCGCGGGCTCTTCGTTGTGGCGCAGGCTCAGTAGCTGTGGCAAGCGGACTCCAGAGTGTGTGGGCTCTGTAGTTGTGGCACACAGGTTCTAGTTGTGGCTCACGTGCTCAGTAGTTGCGGTGCGCGGGCTTAGTTGCCCCGCGGCATGTGAGATCTTAGTTCCCCGACCAGGGATATAACCCACGTCCCCTGCATTGGAAGGCAGATTCTTAACCACTGGACCACCAGGGAAATCCCAGGGCTGCTTTTTTGACACAGTATTTTTAGTTGGAATTGCCTTGGGATAACGACTTCATAGCAACATTAAGTGCCTGAATGTCAGACAATGAAGAAAGGCAAAAAGTGCAGTGACAATCATCAATATCATAAGAAATATTCTGAACCTATTTTTATATCCAATTCTTTAGCCAGCCTAGGACTAGCCAATTTGGATCATAGTCAGGGTTAAATTATGTATCACAGATTTTTGTTCAAGAACTTGTAGTCAGGTCAAACATCCTTGCACAAACCAGTGACATGCAGCGTCTTAGACCTCCCCTGGTAATTTATCATCTTAATAAAATATGAGCAACTGATGGGTTTATTTTGAATATTTGGAAAGTACAACTGACCACTGGTGCATGTTGTGTTCTTTGAAAGCCACGGCTGAGATGGAATTTTGCCTGTAGGGCATTGATTAGGGACCAATGAAACCGAGCAGGACCCTGCAGGGCCTTCTTGGGTACAAAAGCCCCTCCATGTGCCCCGCTTCTTGTTTGTAGAAAACTTTTAGCCTCCTAGGACTTCCCCAAGTTCCAAAGACTGCTCTCAAGCAGTTAATAATTAGAGAAGCAAGGAAATACAGAAACAAAGGAAAAGCAGTCAAGAAACAACAGTTCAGTCATAAAGCAGAGTCACAGGACTCCTAGTCCCTCCTGAAGGGACAGAGATAATAATCTGAGGCATATCTTTGAGTTGTTCTGCAGAAACTAAGACCCCCCACCCTGTGGAGGATGGTGACGACAAGCTGACCACAAGCACGTAGACCACAGACTGGTTGAAAGCAGAAGACTAATGGTTAAGATTCCCAAAACATCACCCTGTTACTTCACCACAAATTAATCAGAAGAATGCCCACAAGCTGATCAGATACCCTGTGACCCTCACCCCTAAAAATCCTTTAAAAATTGTTTCCTTTAAAAATCCTTTCCTGGGACTTCCCTGGTGGTCCAGTGGTTAAGAATCCGCCTTCCAATGCAGGGGACGCGGGTTCGATCCCTGGTAGGGGAACTAAGATCCCACGTGCCACAGGGCAACTAAGCCCGTGCACCGCAACTACTGAGCCCTCATGCCACAACTAGAGAGAAGCCTGCACTCCACAAGGAAAGATCCCACGTGCCGCAACTAAGACCCAACACAGTCAAAAATAAACAAATAAATTAAAAAAAAAAATCTTCCTAAAAGCCATTGGGGAGCTTGGGTCTTTTGAACACTGGCTTTCCATTATCCCTGCTCGGTGCCCTGCAAAAAATGCTGCACCTTCCTTCACCATAAGCCAGTGTCAGTAGATTAACTTTACTGCATGTCAGGTAAGGGGACTCAAGTTTGGTTCAGTAACACCAACACCTGGGAGGCTGGGGAGTGGTGTGGGGGAATAGGATTAGGCAGAAGGCGAAATCTAACCGTCATGCAAGCCTGGCAAAGCCTCAGCCAAACCAAATCCATAGGAAGCTCTGGGGCATATATGACCCACAAGAGTTGTCCCTCATTGGGCCAAAATGGCCAGGCCTTTGTACCCCTGCACGATCAGTTAGATGTTAGCCACGCTAGAAAGGGCAGGTCCTTGGACAAGGTAGCTTCCTGGAGCTAAGAGAAACCTTGGCAGCTGAAACAGTAAATCTTGTTCACCAGCATCATGTCTAAATTACAAGTTGCATTTTGATGAGGTAATCACAGGAAGAACTCTCCCAGGGATTCTCTCATTCAGGAGACAAAAATGTACAGCTTAAAGTATCAGTTGCTGTCTGAATTTTGTTGGTCTGATTGTGGAGGACAAATGCCCTGAATTGTATTAAATAAATCACATAATGGTTTCTATATGACTTGGTGAGAAAATAGATAACAGCTTCCATTATTAGTCCCTTGTCTTTTTCTATTCTTGATGTCTCTTGGGTTTCTTTAAGGCTCTGGAAGATGATAGTAATAGCAGCTAATTATTGGAGGCCTAGAGCACACTTGACCATGTAGATATGTTGCAGCTGATAATATTCCAGAGGGTTCCAGGGTCAGTTAATCCAATAGTTGCAAAGTCCAATGGTTGGAAAGTCCAATCCTTAGAAAGATTTGCAGTCACTTTGATTGTTTGAAAATCATATTTAGGGATTTTAAAGTCCATCGTCAGATCATAGATCTTGATCCAAAGGTTGTGGGAGAAAGATGTTTATACTGAGAACTGCAAAAACTCTTGGCACAAAAGACTCCATCCAAACCCATGCACTAAGAGACTTGACCAAACTAAATGGCTTCTAGCAGATTAAGGTCATGTCCCTGGGATGACCCTGCCGCCCCTTGAACTTCTGTCTTGAAAAGCTGAAGACTGCCAAAAGAATTTGCTGTTTGTTCCAGCCAATACCGTATGATAGGCCCCTGACTTCCCTTTCTTAGAACATTTACTAAAAAGGGCTTACAATGATAAATCCTTCCTTTGTCCCTTTAGATGTATTTGTATTTCCTACAATCCAAGAGTGTCTTTCTCAAGGACCTGAAAACTATTCCTTTGAAATGTAATCATTGGGAGGGACAGGGTCTCTGTCTCCTAGTCTCTTTGGAAGGGTAGAAGCCTAGAAGAAATGCCAATTAGCAGGCACAGACTGTTTAGGTCTAATCATATTTACATTGACCAACCCTCTTACTCTTTTCTGGTAATTTTTCACCTCCCTGCCTCTGCTTAAGCCTCCACTCACTCCCCCTTCCTATTCCCTCATTCTTCCTTGAAAATGCCCAGTCACCTCTGCACAAATTGGAGTGGAGCTCAGCTCTTTCTCCTATGGTAGTAGTTACTAAATAAAATCTTTTTTTACCACTTTAACTAATATCCAACTTTGTTTATCTTTAACAATATCCGATGCCATCTTCTTGATACATAAAATGTTTGGCATGTAGACCTGAAACAAATAGACTGCCAGGTATTTCTCCAGCAAAGATGGGTTTATTTGGGATCGGCAGAGAAATACAATTCGGGGGTCTGCAGCCATGGCAAGCCACATGCAAGTTCCAAAACAACAAGGGAAGGAGCACACTTTTATAGAGAGGAAATGGAAATTGGGAGGACGATAGTAAACAAAGCATCCGTGGCTTTTCATTTGCTGAGTCCTTGCCAGGAAAGAATGGTCTTTCTTCTTGCTGAGTTCTGCTGCCGTCACAGGGTGTGAGAGCTCCCCCTTCTGGTCTCCCAACTTGATTTAATTGAGGTTTCTGTTTACTAATTTTTTACAGGGGAAAGCTTTCTACTTTTGGAAGTCATCTGTTTATAGAGACCATTTAATGAGCGTCAGGATCAGATTTCCAGTGAACTAGATATCTGGGGCTCTAACTGCATCAGGCTGGTGGTATGGAGTGAATCGTGTACCCCCAAATGCTTATGTTGAAGCCCTAAAGAACAGTACCTCAAACTGTGACCTTATTTGGAGGTAGGGTCTTTAAAGAGATAATTAAGTTAAAATGAGTTCATTAGGGTGGGCCCTAATCTAAATGACTGATGTCCTTACAAGAAGAGAAAGTTTGGACTTCCCTGGTGGTGCAGTGATTAAGAATCCGCCTGCCAATGCTAAGGTACACGGGTTCGAGCCCTAGTCCGGGAAGATCCCACATGCTGCGGAGCAACTAAGCCCGTGTGCCACAACTACTGAGCCTGCGCTCTAGAGCCCACGCTCTAGAGCCCACAAGCCACAACTGCTGAGCCCACGCGCCACAACTACTGAAACCCACGGGCCTAGAGCCCATGCTCCGCAACAAGAGAAGCCACCACAATGAGAAGCCCGCGCACTGCAATGAAGAGTAGCCCCCGCTCGCTGCAACTAGAGAAAGCCCGTGCTCAGCAATGAAGACCCAACACAGCCAAAAATAAATAAATAATAAATAAATAAATTAAAAAAAAATTTTTTTTAAAAAAGAAGAGGAAGTTTGGATACTCGATAGATGTTTGTGCACTGAAGAAGGACCATGAGAAGACACAGCAAGAAGGCCTCCACCTGGAAGCTAAGGATAGAGACCTCAGAAAAAAAAAAATCCTGCTGGTACCTTGATCTTGGACTGCTAGCCTCCAGAACCGGAAATAATTTCTGTTGTTTAAGCCCCACAGTCTGTGGTATTTTGTTATGGTAGCCCTAGGAAACTAATACAGCTGGGAAGCATATTCCCACAAGAGTATGCATTGGTGCTTGGAAACATAATTAGGATCTAAAATGTTCTTTTCTAGTATGTTCTAAGGCTGACTTCTCTTAGTGTGTTTTCTTTTGTCTCCTGGTGGTACATCAAGGAAGGGTATGTCTGATAATGTTCTTTTTGGAAACATATCTTGTACCTGTTGGACATCTACTGTGGAAATGATACTCTGAAAATACTTGGTAAGATTGGAATGTTGTAGGAGGAATCAATCATAGTAGGAGTCATGCCAAGCTTTATGAGCCTTCCTATAAGAATTTCATATGGTGGGACTTTATGGGGATTTTGAGGTAAAGATTGTATTATCATTATGTTGGGGTAAAACTTGGGCTGAAGGGAGATTATGCTTCCTAGAAATTTTAAACTATTTGGAGTTTATAATAGATTATCTCACCTTATCTTCTGAGTTTGGGGACTCAGAATGACATGGATAATGACATCTCTGATTCATGAAAGTATCTTGTATAGTTCTTTAAGTATTTCACCTGTAAAATGAGGTGTTTTTTTTTAATTAATAGAATGTATTAAAGGAATCCCCAGATTGGAAAAATAAAATCCATGCTTTTTTTTTTTAAGCAAAATTTCGAACATGGCAGGGAAAGTTTCAGTCTGGCCAGAAAATTTACAAACTATTATTCAAACGTATTCAAAGCTAAGCAATTTGGGTAACTGAAGGAAATCTATTCGTAAGTTTTAAAAATAGTTCTTGAAGTGGAGGTTTCAGAGTTGCTCTATTACTCAGGTTTTCCTGAGTTAACATATGTTAATTATAGAGAAGGCAGAATAAAATCTGGTAAAATTCTTTTCACCAATTGAACCAATTTGTCCCTGTCATTTTGGGTTATTCCTTGCAGCATTTGGTTACCTGTTTCTTTGGTTTTCTTTATTTTTTTATTTTTTATAAATTTATTTATTTATGGCTGCACTGGGTCTTCGTTGCTGCGCTCAGGCTTTCTCTAGTTGCTGCGAGCGGGGGCTACTCTTCGTTGCGGTGCGCGGGCTTCTCATTGCAGTGGCTTCTCTTGTTGTGGAGCATGGGCTCTAGGTGCATGGGCTTCAGTAGTTGTGGCATGTGGGCTCAGTAGTTGTGGCTCGTGGGCTCTAGAGCGCAGGCTCAGTTGTAGCACACAGGCTTAGTTGCTCCGCGGCATGTGGGATCTTCCCAGACCAGGGCTCGAACCTATGTCCCCTGCATTGGCAGGCTGATTCTTAACAACTACCCACCAGGGAAGTCCCCTGGTTTTCTTTAATCTAGAACATTTTCTCAGCCTTTGTGTTTCATGCCATTGACATTTATAAAGAGTACAGGTCAGTTAGTTTATAAAATGTTCTTCAATTTGAGTTTGGTGTTTCCTCATGAGAAAATTCACTTTTAGCAAGAATATGGCTGAACTGATGTTGTCTTCTCAGAGCTTCATACTAGGAGGCATCTGATGTTGACTTGCCTCTTAACTGGTGATGTTAACTTTCATTATTTCATTATTTGATTAAGATGGTGTTTGTAAAGTTACTTTTCCTCCTGTCATTCATAAATATCTTTGGTGGAAATACTTGGACACTACATAAATAGGCTGTTACTCAAACTTTACCCTTTAGTTTTAGTACCTGTTGCCTGTATCAATTATGATGATGATGATGAGAGTTGCCAAAAGGGATTTTCTAATTTTGTGATTCCTTCTACATTTATTAGTTAGTATTCAACTGTAAGGAAGAGCTTTCTTTTACCCCATTTATTTATTCATCTACTCATTTGTATCACTATGGACTCAAAGATCCTTATTTTATTCAATGGGACATAATTTATTACTATTGTTATTTATTTTGATATTTTGCCTCAGATTTGGTCAGTATCAGCCCTTTCCACCTGACTCCTATGTCAGGTTGACATGTTTACCTCATTTTTTGAGTCCATCTTTATTTTCCGACACCAAATAAATATTTCAGGCTCATCTTGTATTTTCTCTTGCTCCAGCTTTCAAAATCAGCCTTTTCTCTAAGGAGTGCTAGTTCCTTTTGGTGAAGAAAGAAACAAATTACCATTAAAAAAATATTTTTAAAGCAATTCTATTGTTTGTATGGATCCGGTGTTTAGACTTTTGGTAAATGATCTCTGTTAGGGTTCCATTCTGCAAATGGCATTAGTCTTAGTTAGTAATTGCCTTTTTTTTTTTTTTTTAATTTATTTTTGGCTGCTTTGGGTCTCCGTTGCCGTGCACAGGCTTTCTCTAGTTGTGACGAGCGGGGGCTACTCTTAGTTGCGGTGCGCAGCCTTCTCATTGCAGTGGCTTCTCTTGCTGCAGAGCACGGGCTCTAGGCGCATGGGCTTCAGTAGTGTGGCTCGAGGGCTCAGTAGTTGTGGCTCACGGGCTCTAGAGCACAGGCTCAGTAGTTGTGGCGCACGGGCTTAGTTGCTCCGCAGCATGTGGGATCTTCCAAGACCAGGGCTCGAACCTGTGTCCCCTGCATTGGCAGGCGGATTCTTCACCACTGCACCACCAGGGAAGCCCGTTTGGTGCATTTTAATATTGCGAAACCAACAGGGGGTCCATTTGGTCCACCCAAGCTCCTTTTCTCAACCCTATCAATGCACACTTTGTTCATCCCATTTCTTATTAACCATCTAAAGATTTCCACCTTACTGAGAGAGTCCCTTGATTCTTCCCTCTGCCTTTCCCCATTTTCTTGGTAACTAATTTAATGTTTTTATTAGCCTATATAAGACCATGAGGGGAAGCTGAGACAGCGAATTTGATAAGGCTTTTCAGACAGTTCCTTGATTTTTCTCATAGAACCCTATTTTTCCATGGCTGAGTAATATTCCATTATTCCCACATCTTTCTGAGGAGAGGTTTCTCTTTTTTTATTTTGGATTATAGAAAATTTCTATACAAAAATAGAATAGTAAAATAAACCCTCATGGACTCATCACCCAGCTTCAACAATTATCACCTATAGATTTCTTATTATCTAGTTTAGCTATGACTGTATTATCCTTTAGTATTGATTAAATCACTCTTTTTTTAATATTTTTTGTTGATGTAACATTGGTTTACAACATTATATAAGTTTCATGTGTACAACATTATATTTCTAATTCTATATACCCTACGTCATGGTCACCACCAAAAATTTATTTTCTCTCCATCACCATATAGTTGATCCCCTTTACTCATTTCACCATCCCCCAGCCCTTTCTCCTCTGATAACCACTACTCTGTTCTCTGGATATATGTATTTGTTTCTTTTGGTTTGTTCATTTACTTTGTTTTTTATATTCTACATATGAATGCAATCATACAGTATTTATATTTCTCTGCCTGACTTACTTTACTTAGCATAGGTCCATCCATGTTGTCAAAAACGGCAAGATTTCATATTTTTTATGAGTAGTATCCCATTGTGTGTGTGTGTGTGTGTGTGTGTGTGTGTATATATATATATAAATATATATGTAACAACATCTTCTTTATCCATTCATCCATTGATGGGCACTTAGGTTGTTTCCATATCTTGGCTATTGTAAATAATGCCACTATGAACATAGGGGTTCATATACCTTTTTGAATTTGTGTTTTTGTATTCTTTCGATAAATACCCAGAAGTGGAATAGCTGAATCATATGGTAGTTCTATTCCTAGTTTTTTTGAGGGATCACCATACTGTTTCCCACAGAGGCTGCACCAATTTATATTTCCACCAACAATGTATAAGGGTTCCCTTTTCTCCACATCCTCACCAACGCTTGTTATTTCTTGCCATTTTTTTTTTCAAAGTAAAGGATAAAAACCCGCTTTTATTTAGTCAATTGTAATTATTCAGTTCAGGTTGCTCTTGTCCACAGATTTTGATTCAACATCTTATTTATTTATTTGGCTGTGTCATGGTGGTACGCAGATCTTAGTTCCCTGACCAGGGATCAAACCTGTGCCCCCTGCAGTGGAAGCAGGGAGTCCTAACCACTGGACCGCCAGGGAATTCCATTTCTTGCATTTTGTTTTGTTTTGTTTTGTTTTGTTTTTGGCTGCGTTGGGTCTTCATTGCTGCACACGGTCTTTCTCTAGTTGTGGCGAGCGGGGGCTACTCTTCGTTGAGGTGTGCGGGCTTCTCTTGTTGCAGAGCACAGGCTCCAGACGTGCAGGCTCTGTAGTTGTGGTGCACGCGCTTAGTTGCTCCGTGGCATGTGGGATCTTCCCAGACCAGGGCTCAAACCCGTGTCCCCTGCACTGGCAGGCATATTCTTAACCACTGCGCCACAAGGGAAGTCCCCATTTCTTGCATTTTTGATAATAGACATTTTAACAGGTGTGAGGTGATATCTCATTGTGGTTTTGATTTGCATTTCCCTAATAATTAGTGATGTTGAACATCTTTTCATGTGCCTGTTAGCTGTCTGTATGTCTTCTTTGGAAATTTTTCTATTTAGCTCCTTTGTCCATTTTTTAATTGGGTGGTTCGGGTTTTTTTGTTGTTGAGTTGTGTGAGTTCTTTATATACTTTGGATATTAACCCCTTATTAGATATATCATTTGCAAATATTTTTTCCCATTTGATAGGTTGTCTTTTCATTTTGTTGATGGTTTCCTTTGCTGTGCAGAACTTTTTAGTTTGATGTAGTCCCATTTGTTTACTTTTGCTTTTGTTTCCCTTGCCTAAGGAGACCATCTAGAAAAATATAGCTAAGACTGATGTCAAAGAGTGCACTGCTTATGTTTTCTTCTATGAGTTTAATGGTTTCAGGTCTTACATTCAAGTCTTTAATCTGGAACCCCATTCTTTAGGGGTTTTAATGGAGGTTTCATTACTTAGGCATGGTTGATTAAATCACTGGCCATTAGTGATTTTGTTGCAGCAAAAATAGAAATGAAGTTTTCCCTCCCCTGAGAACAAGGAAAATAAAGGGAACAGTGAACAGGCTAGAGAAGAAACATACCCTGGCCTGAAAGAGTTAATCACTCCTAGGTTTGTTGGTTTTTTTAACTGTTACTAACCTGTAGTGTCTGTAACTAGATTTGTACTTCACAAAACTAACCTATTACTCTTTAGCACTATGCGAATTACATCCTGCACTCCCTTGTAGCAAATCACCCCTTGTAGCATTTGCATTTCAGAAAAAAAGGTCGCAGGCCTTTATAACCCAGAGACAAACGGACCCAATTGTCAATTACCCGGCTGCCTGAAGCCCGCTGCAACTGTTCTGAAGTAACGCAGGAAGAAGAAGATAGCAAGACCTTCACTACTTTGATCCTTATCATATACCCTGGACTGCCAGCCCCACATATAAAAATCTTCTCCAATTCCCTAAGGTGCGGGGCACAGTTCTTGAGGCTCTAGCCTGCTGTGTCTTCCCTTCTGCCTGGCAGAAAAATAAAGCCAACTCTCTCTTCCTCCAAAACCTCTGTCTCTGTATTTCTGTTCGGCATCGGTACACAGAGAAGCCGAGATTTCGGCAACAATTTAAACTCAGTCTCCCGCCCCTCTCACCTAAGAGGTCAGGAGTGGGGCTAAAAGTTTCAATCCTCTGATCAAGGCTTGGTCTTTCTGGAAACTAGCTCCCATCCTTAAGCTATCTAGTCTACCACCCTCCCTCCCCAACAGTTAGCATACAGAAGACACTATTATCACTCTGGAGACACTAAGGGTTTTAGGAACTCTGTTCCTGGATGCAGGAACAGAGACCAAATATATTTTTTATTATACCATTGCTATCCTAATGGGTGTGAAGTGGTATGCCATTACGGTTTGATTGCATTTCCCTAATGATTAGTGACGTTAAGTATTGGTATCTTTTCATGTACTTATTGGCCTTCTGTATAGCTTCTTTACAGAAATGTCTATTCAAGATGTTTGCTCATTTTTTTTTTTTTTCAAGGCCTCCTTCAACTTTATTGCTCTGTTTTTATCCACATGGCCCAGCATTCTCACCAGCAGGCAGAGGGGGAGAGAGAAGGAGAGATATCCCCTTTTCTTTTAAGAGCATGACCTGGAAGTTGATCCCATAACTTCCCATAACTTTCTTTTTTTTTTTTTTTCTTTTTTTCACACACCCACTGTATTTTATTTTTACACGAGATAAATAGACTGACACCAAGCATTGTACCTGGATGACCACAACAAAAGCAACAATGATTGCAATTACCAAACATGAAACACACTCATACTATGTCATAATATTGACATTCAGTCCAGTAATCCTCCACTGTAACAGCTCCTTTACTTTGCAGTGAAAATTGATTTGTATATTCTTTGCCTCTGAGTCCTTGTGGGATTTTTTTCTTTTTTTAAATTCAAATAGAAAGTCACAAAAATTATACTCATCCTCATCAGTTCACTCAGTCCCATGTAATTAATTTTTTTTTTCATCTTGATCTTTTGTTAGCACTTTTATGAGCTCATCAGTTTTTCATTAGAGTTCTGAAAATGCTTATTCATTCAGTTCAGCAGTACAGTCAGTTACCAGAAACCTGTACTTGTCAGAGTCTTTTCCATGAATTTCCTGAAGATGAAACCCTTTTATAGGAACATATTTACAAAAGCATCAGGGTACACTGGGTTTTTTTTTTTTCTGTTGAGTTGTAGCTCTTTATATATATTTTGGATATTAATTCCTTATCAGATATATGGTTTGCAAATATTTCTCCCATTCTGTAGGTTGCCTTTTCACTCTCTTGATAGTGTCCTGTGATGGACAAAAGTTTTTAATTTGATGAAGTAAAATTTGTCTATTTTTTCCTTTGTCTTTGCCTTTGGTGTCACGTGCAAGAAGTCATTGCCAAATCCAGTGTCATGAAGTTTTCCCCAATGTTTTCTTCTAAGAATGTTATCGTTTTAGGTCTTACATTTAGCTCTTTTATCCATTTTGAGCTGATTGTTATATATGGCATAAGTTAAGGATCTAACTTCATTCTTTTGCATTTGCTGAATAGCCTGTCCTTCCCCAGTGAATTGTCTTGGCAACCATGTCAAAAATCTTTTGACCTTACATGTGAGGGTTTACTTCCACTCTCTTGGACTAACGTTTTTTATTTTTTAATCCTTTAGATCATTACTATCCATAAAACACAAATTACGTGAAAATCTCTTCATATTAACAGTGATTATGCTGAAACGACAGCACGAAACAATTTTAGGGAATAAACACATAATGTTTAATTCTACACGTCTTCAATGTGTTAGTCCAATATGGCTGCCACACAACAAAACCCAGAAATATGCAATATCAATTCAATTCAGTCTGATATTTTGCTGGCTTTCATTTAAAAACCATAGCTTTACATATAGTGTGTGGAAAATTGGCAAGCCCTGGTCTTCCTACTCCCCTTACGTTTATATCAAATGATCCATCACAGTACGTTTATACCTATCATTAAATTGTCAGAACAATGTTAAAAAGTCTGTATATTCTTTGAACTGAGTCATTAATTTTCTAAAAGCAAGCAAACTCTCAAAGAAACCCGTTCCCCTCCTCCCCACTGCATGGGACGGGACATCGCTGGAGAGATCCAGAAAAGACATTCTCTCAAACGGTCGTTAGTATTCCAGAAGTTTCAATGGGTAACGGGCAGCATCTGACACTCTGAAAACCCCAAACGTGGCACTTCCATTGTGATATTATGCCACTAGGCAATGCCTCTATTCTGTCAGAAGTGTTCATTTATTACAGTTTTGCACATATGCCAGGGTCCCTCAGTAGCCACCAAAGCGCTGTCCGTGGCCTGGCGCTGGGCAGAGGTGCCCAACACCGAGAGGGACGGACCAGGGGCTCTTCTCAGAGCCGCCTCGCCGCCAGCGCCTCACCAGAGAGCCCCAGGGACTTTCCCCCCCGCCCCTCGGGGGAGCGCGCCGCGGCCACTGCGCCGGCGCAGATCCCGCCTCCTCGCTCGGCCCCGCCTCGCCGCCGCGCCGCCGAGGACCCGGCCTGTTGCGGCCCGCCCGAGCCCTGTCCGCTCGAGCAGGGCGGCGGCGGCGGCGGAAACATGGAGGGCGAGAGCACGTCGGCGGTGCTCTCTGGCTTTGTGCTGGGCGCCCTCGCCTTCCAGCACCTCAACACCGACTCGGACACGGTGAGCCGAGAACCGGGGCGGGATCTGGCGTCGCCTCGGAAAAGGACCCGCGCGCGTGCGCGCGGGCGCCGTCCCGGCCGTCGCTGCCCGGGTCCCGCCTGCGGGCTCCCGACGCCGCCGCGCCGGCTCTGTGCAGTCGGGGCTGCCTTCTCCCGCTCCCGGGCGGCCGCGGAGGTGCCTCCGGGCGGTGAGCCTTTTCCAGGGTTAGCCCTCCCTCTCGCAACCAGTGTTTATTTCCGCGCCCCGCCCGCAGTGTCCCGCACGCCCGCATTTCTCTCTTTCAGTAGTCCCCCTTTTCTGGTTCAGCTTGGTTGTGAAGGAATAGAAGGTTCACATCGCGCTCTCCCGCTACCGCTCGCTGGGAAGGTTGCCGGTTAACTTTCTCCTAACTACCCACAGTGGTTTTCGCAGACAACTCAATTTTCCCCTGCAGAGCAGCTACTGTGCACGTTTGTTGAAATGGAAGGCTTGTAAAGGAATGAGAAGTGATGCATCCAGTGGCTATTTTGGGGGGAATCTTAGTAGATGAAGAAGATTAATTTCGTATATTGGATAGCTGACTTTTGTTTGCATTGGTATCAAATTTATTAAGTTGTAAGGTCTGAGCTAGTTCCTTGTCGGATGCTTTCGGTTGTAATTTAAACATTTAAATTTATCCTGAAATATTAGATATTTAAATGCTTACTTCACACTTTTGCCTAGGTTCAGAGCCTCTAGATGAAGTTAAGTAGTGAAGTAGTTTTTTAAAAAAAATACAGTACCTATTTTTAAAAATTTTCATTTGTATGAAATTTAAAAACACTGTAAAACTTTTGAATCTGAGAAGTAGTGTCCTAGAGTAAGTGCTTAGTAACTTGCTAATACGGTTTAGAGAATATCATACTGAACAAAACCTAGTGATTTCTGCTAAATTTTGTGCCCTTCATTTTATAATAAAGGCTTGCCTTATCCAAAATAGTTTTTTGGCGCAGTCCTAATAAGGTTGGGATTGCTGTCTTTCATGTATGCAATTTTAAATACGCTTGTAGATTAACACCTAGCAAAGAGCAGATGTATGATGATTTAAAATGTGTGTGGCTGTAGAAATTACTTTGGAATACCTTAGTGTAAACATAACCAGAGTGGGACTATAAGTCCTCTGTAGCTTAAAGGATTAGCACTTGCAAAGTACCATAGTGTTAGAGCGGACTCTTCCTTTGATCTTTTTCCTGAAGTCCTTAAAAGGCGGTTTGATGGAGAGCTGTACTCGCATTGTCTCTTTTCCAGGGGTTTGTGTAGAACGCTAGAGAGTAGAGTTCTGGATTGTTCCCCTTTGATTCCAGCAAAGACTCACATTGTGGAAACATTGCTTTTGTGTTCTTCTTTTAATGAAAAAAAACCACCATTTTTAACTAAAGAAGTTATAAAGACGATAAAAAATTCATTGTCAAGCTCATTGGGTTTCTAAATGTGCCAAGAGAAATAATTGAATCCTCTGGAACTCAGAGATCACCGCTATTGTGGCAAAATGCCTGCATTTTAAAAAGAACCAGGGCTCACAGCTCCTCTTTTATACAGCAGACTCTAATATTGAATTACAGGTCTTTGATATTGTGCACATTCTTAATCTAAAAGTCCATCCTGTGTCATTTCATAGCTCAGAAGCCTCCACTGACTCCCAGAAGCATGTGCCATTAATCCAGACTCCGTGGCCAGTCATTCAGGATGGTCCATTATTGGTGCTGTTCATAGCTATCTAAGATTTCCTTACAGATGGGAGGCTTCTATTCTCAGGCTAACTGCTCTAATTCTTGTTCCTTGAACATTGTGTTCTCATTTCTGCCTTTAAGCCTTTTATACTTCCAAGAGTGCTAAAGTCACAGTGGTATTTACAATCTCTTCTACTCGTGTTTTTGAACCTGGTTATGTTGCCCAGGTAAACTGGAATGCACCTAGCCTTTCTTTTGTGTGTGCTCCAGCTGGTAACACACGCTTGTACGTGTTGTAAAATTCTTGGGAAATACTGGTTAGTTAAGTGACTGAAATTGGTAATTCTATCAGTGTATTCCATATACTGCTTATTTTTATCCTCATAGGAAGGTTTTCTCCTTGGGGAAGTGAAAGGTGAAGCGAAGAACAGCATAACTGATTCTCAAATGGATGATGTTGAAGTTATTTATACAATTGGTGAGTCACTTATTTCTGTGTCTTCTATTTTGATAGTTTATGCTGAAAGGGGTCAGTATAAATTACTTTTTAAATTATTAAGCAATAGATATCAGGACTTCCCTGGTGGTCCAGCGGTTAAGACTCTGCGCTTCCACTGCAGGGGGTGCGGGTTCCATCCCTGGTCGGGGAACTAAGGATCCCACATGCCCCGTGGTGCGGCCAAAAACTAAAACAAACAAACAAACAAAAGCACCAGAAATAGGTATGAATTTTTTAAATCAGATTTTTAATTTTATTTATTTATTTATTTATTTGTTTATTTATTTTTGGCTGCATTGGGTCTTCGTGGCTGCATTGGGTCATCGTTGCTGGGTGTGGGCTTTCTCTAGTTGCAGCCAGTGGGGGCTACTCTTCGTTGGTGTGCATGGGCCTCTCATTGCGGTGGCTTCTCTTGTTGTGGAGCACGGGCTCTAGGCGCGCCAGCTTCAGTAGTTGTGGCTCTCAGGCTTAGTTGCTCTGCGGCATGTGGGATCTTCCCGGACCAGGGCTCGAACCCATGTCCCCTGCATTGGCAGACGGATTCTTAAGCACTGCGGCACCAGGGAAGTCCCAGAAATCAAATTTTAAAGGAATATATTGCACTCATTTCTCAGTTAAAGTTATGGCTATGCCCTAGTCTAAAGCAAGAAACAATATGAGACATAGGAAGCAGATTAAGACTACTGTGGGGAAAGAAGGATGAAATAGCTCCTGTGTATATGTGAGTGGCAGAAAGATGATCCAGCAGAAGTAAGAACCAATAAGCAAGACCAAGAAAAAAGATAAAACAGGTTCAACAGAAATGTAAAATGCTGCAGAAAAGCTGGAAGATGAGAACTGAAAAAACTCAGTCATTAAATAATTGGAAACCTTACATAATTTCGGAAGTGTAATGGGGAAAAAGCCAGACTGCAGAGGGTTTGAGAAGTGGGTGGTGAAGCAACTGCAGCTGGTGGCAGCTGTTCTTTCAGAAAAAAAGGGAAATGGAGCTTTAAAATACATAGGGAGTTTTCTGATTCTCTAACATATGCACTTTTTTTCTAAGCATATATATATATATTTTTTAACAAAATTGGTGGTATACTTTATAAAAAATTTGGTGTCATCATTTTCTCATAGTAAATAATCCTCTAAATATTATTTCTTATAACTGCATTTTATTCTCTATGGTCTTACTCTTATGACTGTATGTGATTTTAGCTGTCCTTTAAATAAATAAATTATAATCAGAGTTGTTTCCAGTTTTTCATTATCATAAATTATACTACAGGGAACATCTTGGTACATAAATATTCTACACCTATTATAGGTAGATTTCTGGAAATGGTGTTACCATGTCAAAGGGTATGAACATTTTTAAGGTTCTTGATCTGTATTAGCAAATTGCTTTCCAGAAAGATTATATCAGTTTATACTCATACTGTACTTTTTGTTTGCTACTTTAAAAAGGTAAAAATGGAAGTATATATGTAAATTTAGGATATATGTATAAAGTAAACATATAAATTTAAACTCACTCATTAAAGTCACCTCTGTGGCAATGACTTGGTTTCATGAGTGTTTTTTCACTCATTAATACTACACATAATACACACATATAAATATATGTGTATTTTTATATTCATAAGTGGGATCATACTATATACATGGATAAATATCTCCAAGATATCATTAGTGCAGAGTAGTATGAATGTGTATAGTTTGTCATTCTTTCTGATGTCTTCGTATTCCCATTGTATGAATGTACCATAATGTACTTAACCAGCTATGGATGACTTCTTATTTTTTTATTAATACAAAACAATGTAACAGTGCACATTTTATGGTGCATATATCTTTGTGCCTTTGAGTATATCTGAAAGCAGAATTCCTAGAGGTAGGCCATTACCTTTTGGAAGAGTCATGTCATCTTAGACGCCTCTACAATATGTGAAAGTGCCAGGGTCCCCCTACCCTTATCACCATTAGGTATTATCACATCTTTTAATCTTTGCCAACTTGATAAGTGAAAAAAAAAAAAAACCATTTTAATTTGCATTTCTTTTTTTTGAAGTATAGTTGATTTACAGTATTATATTAGTTTCACGTATACAACATAGTGATTCAATATTTTTATAGATTATACTTCATTTAAAGGTATAAAATATTGACTATATTCCCTGTGCTGTACAATATATCCTTGTAGCTTATTTATTTTATGTATAGTAGTTTGTACCTTTTAATCCCCTGCTCCATCTTGCCCCTCCCCCTTTCTAATTTGCATTTTTAAATTACAAATGAGGTTAAGTGTTTATGTGTTTGACTTTTGGGGAGACCTTTTTATTTGAAAAGAACAGGCCTGTTCCATGCTTTGACTATATTTCTGCTAGGCTATTTTGCTTTTTCTTATTGATTTGTAATGCTATATCATAACTTAAGGAAATTGGCCTTTTGTCATGTGTTACACGTTTATATTGTTTGTAATTTTATTTTCTTAATGTTTTTCTTTCTGCTCACACATGAGCTTTAAAAGCAAGCCCTTAGTAAGTCTTTTTTTCCTAATTGTAATTGGTGTGCTGCCCAAAGTATCTGACATATTTTAGGAGTTTAAATAAGCAACCATTTATCGAGCAAGTCCACTGTGCTAGGAGCAGTGCTAAGCTTCAAGGTATCTGGCAAGTGCTGTAGTTGCACTTAAGTATTTGCTTAAATTATTTTAAAATGTTGGATTACTTTAAAACAGGTGGCAAGATCTACAAATTACTACATTGCTTTGGTTAATGAGATTTTCATCATTTTATTATACTGTGCCTTATCTACACCAGATTATGTTTGGCCGGTTATCAGTTAAAGACTGTTTCTGTTCAGAGGGATTTATCTGAGGGTAACATATATTTGCTAGAAGAAAAATATCTGAAGAGGATTATCACTTTTCCAATTTTTTTAATAGCCTGAATTACTTTTATAATAGTATATATATATAATAGTATAATATCAATAACTTTATATACATATCAAGTTATTGAAATGGTGACTTCATGTAGTTTTCTCCTTAAAGATGGCCTTTGCATGTACAAAGATGCAAAGATGTCTGCATCCTTCAGATGTTTACTTGAAAAGATTCTTCAACAGCAGTTTGATGTTGGGATTCCTCACCTAGATGAAGATTCACAAATTCTCCATCATCAAACTGATGTCTTTGATTTAGGTGACCAATGAAATTGCTAGTAGTCTGGGTAGGATCTCCCCAAGGAAGAGAACATCATAGTCACAGGAATTATCTGAAATAGGTGATTACTGCTACAGTGATCCTGTAAATGCTGTCTGACAAAATTTGATTGTTGACACAGGGACACATAAAGATGGGATGCCCAGAAGAATTTGTATTGTCTTGATGACTTTCTGTGTGATCATATGTGAATGTCTCACTCCTTTCACTGTTCCCTACTGAATCTTGAGGGATCTGAAAGTTCGGGATGATAGAGGAAACATCATATTCATCTTGATACTTTCATGATTTGTAATGATGTCTTGTGACAGAATTCAGTGTTTGCACAGCACCTGCAGCAACCAGAAGTTAGATGTCTTTAGATGTATTATTTTTATTGACAGGAGAATAAAACTCACCTCTTCAGAGATGTTGGACTTTTTTTCTTTAGTCTACAATTAACACTGACATATCCTTTATGAAAGAACCAGTTGGAATAACAAAAGATAATTCCTTTAGCAGCTGTTTTTTATCAGTTGGGTAAAATTACAGCATAACCATTTCAGAACTCAGTGACTATAGCAACTGTGACTTAATCTTTTGTGTGGCCATTACTAAACCTATTTAGAAGGAGTATAGCATTCTATCAGTTATGAGTGAGGCTCTGGGTTTGAATTTTGGCTCCACCACTGGCTTGGGTGAGCCACTTCATCTCTCTGCCTGTTACCTCATCTTTAAAGTGGAAGGAGTGATAACATCTGTCTCATAGGTTTATTGTGAGGAATAAACGAGATAATGGTAAAGTACATCCTGGCATGAAGTGCTCAATATATGTTATTCAAATGATACTTAATGTAATCATAACTAAAAATTCTTTTTTTCCAGACATTCAGAAATACATTCCATGCTATCAGCTTTTTAGGTGAGTAGTAAGAGCAAGTGAATGATCCATTGTGAAAATTATTCTCTGCAAGTGAATTTTTGAAACTAACAAAGTATCTTAGTTATACCTGGTGGTACAGATTAAAATGAAAAGACCTTTTTTAAGTACCTGAAAATTCACCTGTTCATTTCAACCCTAATAGTTCTTTCTCTGTATTTATCTGCTTCCTTTAGCTGGTCTTCACTGCCTCTCCCAGGTACCAGTTTACCTTGAGGATTGCTTTTCCTTCTCCCACCCAGTCACCTCATCGCATATTATAAACTCAGCAACACATTCTCATACATCAACAGCAGCCCTTTTTTCTTTTTATTCCAGTTTATTTTATCATCTGTTTCTTCACTTATATTTTTTAATGTTACCTTTTGTCTATTAACTGGTTAGGTTCTTTATCTAACCCGCTTCCTATTACTTTTCCAGGGTGGAAACTTGTACTCATAGTCCTACAGATAGTAGTACTACTCTTAGCCCTGATAGGCTATGATATTGTTAAAAACTTTTTATTGAGGTATTTACATAGAAAAGTACATAAATCAATGATGTTTCATAAAGCAAACAACTGTAACCATAAACAACATGGTGTAGTTTTGGTGAAATAGCTTTATGATTTATATAAACCATACATGAAAAATCAGCATTACTGTCTTACAGTCACACTGTATGTACCATTTCTAAGGTTGTGTAAGAGTTGCCATGGAACATAGTGTTAAGGTGAGAAACACCATTGGTAGGTGTGACAGAAGGCTTAGTGTGGTCTTAAACTGCTATACCAGAAAGGGGCATAGCTCCCATATTGCCTAATAGACAGTGCGTATAAAAAATATCTGTTGAATGAGGGATTCTTGATGGAGACTCATAAAAAGTACTTTCTTGAGGGACTCTGGGCCAGCAATGGATTAAGGAGGGAAAGTAAAAAAAAAAAAGGTGATTCAATACCTTCTGGAAACTACCTTAAATAATTAGACCAACTTAATAGAGTCTTAGAGCCGAGGAAGCCATCTGATCCAGTGATGAGAAACCCATACCTAGGCCTTTTTTTAAATTTATTTATTTATTTATTTATTTATTTATTTATTTATTTATTTATTTATTTATTGGCTACGTTGGGTCTTCGTTGCTGCACATGGGCTTTCTCTAGTTGTGGCGAGTGGGGTCTACTCTTGATTGTAGTGCGTGGGCTTCTCACTGCGGCAGCTTCTCTTGTTGTGGAGCACAGGCTCTAGGCACGCGGGCTTCAGTAGTTGTGGCACACGGGCTTGGTAGTTGTGGTGAGCGGCCTTTAGGGTGTGTGGGCTTCAGTAGTTGTGGTGCACAGGCTCAGTAGTTGTGGCACGCGGGCTCAGTAGTTGTGGCACGCGGGCTTCAGTAGCTGTGGCTCGCGGGCTCTAGAGCGCAGGCTCAGTAGTTGTGGTGCACGGGCTTAGCTGCTCCGCAGCATGTGGGATCTTCCCGGACCAGGGATCGAACCTGTGTCCCCTGCACTGGCAGGTGGATTCTTAACCACTGCACCACTAGGGAAGTCCCTCAGCCTTTTAGCTTTACAAAATTAGGGGATGGGGGGAAGAATTGGTTAGTGGTAGGGCAAAACTAGAAGAATCCGGATTCTTGAGCTCTAATCCAACAGCATAATACTATGCTGTTTCTTTCTTGTTTTAAATCAGGGGTCCCCAACCCCTGGGTCCTGGACTGGTACCGGTGAGCGGCGGGTGAGTGAACAGAGCTTCATCCGCCGCTCCCCGTCGCTCGCGTTACCACCTGAACCGTCACCCCCCACCCCCATCCGTGGAAAAACTGTCTTCCACGAAACCCGTCCATGGTGCCACAAAGGTTGGGGGCAACTGTTTTAAATGATGTAGATGGAATATGTTAAAAACAAAGTCTTCTGATACCGTACTTCATGGAGTCCGAGCTGGATAAGCTTTAATAACCAGTTTTATGTTTCTGATACAGAGGGTGGCAGAGTACAGCCCCATGGCCTGTTTTTATATGGACCTCTATGAATAGTTAATATATTTTTTAAGAGTTAAAAAAAAAAAAAGAACAATGGAGGAATATGTAACAGAGACTGTCCAGCAAAGCCTAAGATATTTACTATCTAGCCGTTTATAGAAAAAGTTTGTCAATCCTGCTCTGATACATTGTTTGCAAAGTTTTCCACTGAAATACACTGTTTCCCTTATCTCAGAAATCTAGGGGTAATCTGGAAGACAGCCCATTGAAGCCTAAAACTTAGTCACTTTAAAAAAATTGCACAGTTTAACATGAATTCTACTGTACAGTATATCTATTTCTACAAAAAAAAAAAAAAAACTGCCCCCCTTCCCAGAAGCTTTACATAAAAATCAGTGCTTGCACAGAAGATGTACACTTTTATCTTGTTGTTTTATACACCCTGGTGTATTGCATTATGTCCCAGTTTGAGGAGCTCAAGAATGGACCATCCTAGAGAAACACAGGAATAAACTCTTGTATTTAGATTTTTCATGTTGGAATAAATAGGTAAGATGGAAGGATCTGTTCGATGAGCTGAATTATCCCCCTTTGGTAGGTGGAACACTTTGTAAGTTAAAAGGAAAAAATATATTGCCTATTAGGATATGTTTTCTCCAGTTTTATGTAACTAAACTTTTTCAGTGTGTAGATTAGAATTACCAGTAAAAACCTATTACAATGAATAGTATTTGTCAAAGATTTTGCATAATAGATATTTCATCATAGAAAAGAATATTGTTGATCTTGATGAATGTTAAAAAGAGGAGAATATTATTTGCAATCCCTGGAGGGGAAAGAAAGCTGAAAGTAAATGCTTTAGAATCTTTTAGAATTATTTTTCTATTCTCCCTAAATCTTTGACATTCCAACTACAGAACAGAGGTCACTAAACTAAACCAATACCTATCCTCCACCCCCCCCAACCCCCCAAAACAAAAAACAACCAACTCCTAAAGCACTTCTCTTAATTTAATAATAGCTTTTGGAGGGCTTCCCTGGTGGCGCAGTGGTTGAGAATCCGCCTGCCAGTGCAGGGGACACGGGTTCGAGCCCTGGTCCGGGAAGATCCCACATGCCGTGGAGCAGCTAAGCCCATGAGCCACAACTACTGAGCCTGCGCTCTAGAGCCCACAAGCCACAACTACTGAAGCCCACGCACCTAGAGCCCATGCTGCACAACAAGAAAAGCCACCGCAATGAGAAGCCCGCGCACTGCAACAAAGAGTAGCCCCCACTCACCGCAACTAGAGAAAGACCGCGTGCAGCAATGAAGACTCAACGCAGCCAGAAACAATAAATAAATAAAATCATAAAATAAATAAATTTATAAAAGAAAAGAATAGCTTTTGGAATTAGCAATGAATAAATTGTCTTTTTGTTATTGTGCTGCTTCATTACTCACATTACATTCTTTTGTATGTATCATAAAAGTTTTAATGAGTAAATTGTGAACTAGCTATGTGAACTTACAAATACCTGTATTTAATGGAGAGTTTGTTTTGTTTTAGGTTAAAAAAAAATGTGGTACGCAAACTTATCCTTTAAAGTTCCTCCACTCCTTTTCCTTTTTCATTGCTTATGGACCGCATATTTCTACCACTTTAAGTCTGTTAATTTGAGAACTTTCTCTCCTATTTAATTTAGAACTTCATCTAACAGGCAAGTAAGTATATGGATTTTGGTTGGGTAGTTGGGCTAGGAGTAACTACAATTAAAAGTGCTAATAAAATCATTCATATTTTTAGCTTATTTGAAATGCCTTTAATTTTGGCTTTTACAGCTTTTATAATTCTTCTGGTGAAGTAAATGAGCAAGCGCTGAAGAAAATATTATCAAGTGTCAAAAAGGTATTCCCTGATTTACCTTTCTTTTTTTTGTATTATATGTATTATTTTCAGCTCATAAAAACATGTAATACTTTGACAGAACTTTTAAGCAGCATTTGTCTTCACAATGTCCTATGTAAAGCAGGTGAGGAAAGGCTTGTTCTTTCCAGAAATTCAAAGGGGTTTCCCTGAAAGCAAAGCTAGTCATTAAAAATCTTCATCTTGTTCTCATCCTCTTGACTATTCTGATTTACACTGATCTCATCATCTTCTACATTCTAACCATACCCCTTCCCAGTACCACGTACTCTAGGACTTAATCCATTGCTGTTCTTTTACTTAGCTACAAGTTGCTATTTTTCCTAGTGCAGGGATGATTTCCTATACAGCACCTAATTTGGATCCTCTGTAGCCCACTTGGTGTTCAGTTAAAACTTGCTGAATGATCAAAATAGATTTTTTTTTTCCAAATACATTTTTTCTGGGTTCTTTTTTCCTCTTAAAACTTTTTGAGGGACTCCCTGGTGGCGCAGTGGTTAAGAATCTGCCTGCCAATGCAGGGGACACGGGTTCGAGCCCTGGCCCGGGAAGATCCCACATGCCACGGGGCAGCTAAGCCCGTGCGCCACAACTACTGAGCCTGCGCTCTAGAGCCTGCGCACCACAACTACTGAGCCCGTATGCTGCAACTACTGAAGTCCGCGTGCCTAGAGCCTGTGCTCCGCAACAAGAGAAGCCACTGCAGTGAGAAGCCCGCACACCCTAACGAAGAGTAGCCCCCACTTGCCGCAACTAGAGAAAGCCCACGCGTAGCAACGAAGACCCAATGCAGCCAAAGATAAATAAATAATACTAACAACACGTTTGTTTAGCATGTTATAGTTTACAAAACCCTTTAATATGATCTTAATCTTGGAACCAACTCTGGGGGGTAGGTGATAACATTCCCATATAAATTTCAATTAAAAGCTACTGGGTTCAGTTTACTTACTTAGCAAACCAAGTGTCCATACAGGAAGTTAACTAGTTTTCATTGGTGTTTTCTTCATTTAAATTTTGACTAAGGGTTAAAATGTTAAGACAGTAAATGCCATAAGAGAAAATAGAGGAAGTTAAGAATTTATTTTCTTTAATCTATATTGAATAAAATTGTAGCCTGGTAACTGAATGGAAAGTAATTTAACTGCAAGTCAGTTTGCATGCTTTATAAAAGGTAAAGTGTATTCTTAAGTGTACGTTTTAATATAGGCCCCAAATCTTGGTAAATACTAAGAAAGCCATTTAAAAAAAATTTTTTTTTAAATTAATTTATTTTTGGCTGCCTTGGGTCTTCGTTGCTGCGCATGGGCTTTCTCTAGTTGAGGCGAGCGGGGGCTACTCTTTGTTAGGGTGTGCGGGCTTCTCATTGCGGTGGCTTCTCTTGTTGAGGAGCATGGGCTCTAGGTGCGTGGGCTTCAGTATTTGTGGCACGTGGGCTCAGTAGTTGTGGCTCCCAGGCTCTAGAGCGCAGGCTCAGTAGTTGTGGCGCACGGGCTTAGCTGCTCCGCGGCATGTGGGATCTTCCCAGACCAGGGCTCGAACCCGTTCCCCGCATTGGCAGGCGGATTCCCAACCACTGCGCCACCAGGGAAGTCCCAAGAAAGCCATTTTTAAGGTTGCCAGTTTTACTGCTTGATTATGACAGTAAGATACATAATAACTGTAACCATTAAGGTATACACCTGATGTTTTTCTATATTTTCTTTCAGGATGTGGTTGGTTGGTATAAATTCCGACGTCATTCAGACCAGATCATGACATTCAGAGAGAGACTGCTTCACAAAAACTTACAGCAGCATCTTTCAAGCCAGGAACTTGTTTTTCTGTTATTAACACCGAGTATAATAACAGAAAGCTGCTCTACTCATCGGCTGGAGCATGCCTTATATAAACCTCAGAAAGGGTAAATGTTGGCCAGTCACTGGCTGTTTTCAGCTAACAGAAAAATGTACTCAATATTTTTATTGTACTTTTTATGGCTTACCAAATATTTTCGTATATTGTTGCATTAGATTGTCACAATAACCCTTTTTAGCCTTTCTTACCATCGGTTCTTTATATGGGAAAATGAAGGTCAGATAAGGAAGTTAGAAGCCCAGTATGGAATGATGACTTGTGTTTCTGGCACTGAGGATTTGCTCTTATTTACCATAAGGTGGAAAAAACATGCATGCTTTAGGTGTTGGTTGCTAAGGAATATAATGTAGAACTGAAGCCTGCGTACCCGAGCAGCATTTCTCTAACCTCTGCCAGGAAGCAGGGTGGTTCTTGATGATCCACCAAAATGAGTTAATAGGACTCCCCGCAGGTTATATAGACAACATTTTCATGGAGTATGAGAATGAAGTTAAAAGAGTACCAAGGAAGAGTAGTTTTATCATTCACGGAAGATGGGATGAATCGCAACAATACTGCCTTTATTTTTACATGTGGTGATAAAATAACCATTAAAGTATTTTTTCACACAGTTATCTTACACTATGCACATTTCACACATTTTAAAAGCTATTTGCCTCAAGTCAGTAAATTCTGTCATGGATAAGTAGTAAGGAATGGGGTTTTGCTTTTTTAATCTTGTAGGGGAAAGGTAGTCTATATACTAATAAGTAGATGCTAATCTTTCACTTTATTTTAAATTTTTTTTTAAAAATTTTATTTCTTCAGACTTTTTCATAGGATACCTTTAGTGGTGGCCAATTTGGGCATGTCTGAACAACTGGGTTATAAAACTGTATCTGATTCCTGTCTGTCCACTGGTTTTAGTCGAGCAGTAAAAACACACAGGTGAGATCCCTCAACTGCTTCCCCACTAAACTTAACTCCTATTCATTTTTTGAAGTTAATTTTTTTTATTACACGAGAATAAAAATGAAAGGAAAACTAATGACCACATTACTCAAGTAAACCAGACTTTTAATTTCTCAGTATTTCCTTCTAGCACCTGTCCATTTATAAAATACAGAAGAGAGGGGCATTGTTGTATAGCCTACATATTTTAACATATTTATTCTAAGAATAAAGAGCTAGCCTCAAAATAATAATTTTCTAAGGCAGCAGTTCAGATTAAAGGCAAGAAATTAGATTGGATATGAAATAAAGACAAAAAATGAGGCTTTAGCCAAGACTTAACACTGTAGACTGCTGAGCTATAACTTTTTTGTGGGCAATAAGGGAATAATTAATGTCAGAAATAACAACACTGGTACTACAGGATACTTACTAAGTGTAAACTTTATGAGAATAATGGACTAGATTTTATTTATTTTTGTGTTCCCACAGTGCTTAACAGTGTCTTACAGAAATTGAATACCACATTTCATTGATACTAAGACACAGTTTTACATTTATCTCAAATTGGGATTTTTACAAAACATGCCTTAGAATTTTCTTTTTTCTTCGTGGTATATAAAATAACGTTGCTTCTTTCAGTCAATGATGACTTAAACTCAGTAAAATAATTGACTGATCCTATTGCCAAGAAAGAACCCACCCCCCCCTTCAATCTTTATCTGTTTTCACTTAACCTCTTTTTTGAGTCCTGGAAATAGTACTTAGGAGGCTAAAAAGTTTGCTGAGGTGAAGATAGATAACTAGGTTTTCTGGTTGGTTTTACTTATTCTGTAAATAAGTAGGTTGACAAAATTACGGTCCCTACAAAGCCAGTAAAAAGAATCATCTATTGTTCCTCAACGACGAATAAATTTTTCATTGTATCATTAAAATGAGTTCTGTACATTTGCCTGAGGAAATGGTAATATTTTACAGCTCTGAATTTTTTAAAGAAGATGGATCTTTAAAGGAGGTACATAAGATAAATGAACTGTATGCTTCTTTACAAGAGGAATTAAAGGTAAGTTAAAAAAACATTTAAAGATCAGCTATAGAGTTCATATCACATTGCTCACTGAATATATGTTTAGGGATAACCTGACAGTTGATTAGACATAAATTTTTGTATTAGTTTAGCTTCAGTAACAAAGGCCTCCATCTTGGTGGGCTACAACAACAAAAGTTTTGTCTCACTCACATTGTATCTTGGCTGCAGCTCTGCTCCTGTTCTAAATGTCATGTTCATTCTAGGATCCAGCCCATCTGTGGGACATGCTCTTCTCATGACAAAGGGAAAAGAGCAAGAAAGCTGGTGGAAATTCACAACAGCTCTTAGAACTTCTGCTCAGAGCTGGCCCGTCACTTCCACTCACATTTCATTGGCCAGAGGATGTCATGGCAATAGGCAGGGATACATAACCCTTTTACAGGATAAAAAAGGGAGCAAATATTTGGGAACAAAAAAGTCTACCACAGTACTAAGTTCTACCTCATTGTGTCCATTCAGGTCCCTTGAGGGGAGGGAGCAAGAGTGGCAGGGAGACTTGGCAATGTAAGTTTGACACCTGAGGAAGGAGACAGGGAAAGGAGAATGATTGGGTAGGAAGAGCTTTAGACTGCAAGGCCTGAAAAATTTCAGCCAGGCTGATGGAGAGTCTTTGAGCAAAGGCATCCTACAGGAATAGACTTATACTGATATCCCCACTGTGCTCAGTCGGTGGCTAAGAGCTACCTAGGGGAAGCATGACCTAAGCACAAGCACAGTAGTGGACCCAAAAAGATGGCACCTGGAACTGTCAGTCAACTCTGCTTCCTGCAAATGGAGATCTGAGTAGTGTATTCCATGGCCACCATACTCACCAATATAGCACACTAAGAGAAATGGGATTAATGCATTTTACACACTGATAATATTGCACATTGTTTTTTAATATGATAATACAGGAATTTTAGAAAATAGGAAAACATCCAGAATCCTACCGTTGTAACTTAACTCTTTGCACTTTGCGATTTTCTCCAGTTTCCCCCTAATGTATACGTGCTTTTACATTGTTGACAGTGATGGGGACATAGAAATTTGTGTCATGATTTTTATTTGATGTACCATTAAACATTTTCCATATTTTAGTTCTTTTTATAGCAGTATATTTCTTAGAGCAGTATATTAGAATTAGAACTCTAATGTGAAAAGTACCAACTTGGGGACTTTCCTGGTGGCACAGTGGTTAAGAATCTGACTGCCAGTGCAGGGGACACGGGTTCGAGTCCTGGTCCAGGAAGATCCCACATGCCGCAGACCAAATAAGCCCGTGTACCACAACTACTGAGCCTGCGCTCTAGAGCCCATGAGCCACAACTAGTTAGCCTGCGTGTCACAACTACTGAAGCCTGCGCGCCTACAGCCCGTGCTCCGCAACAAGAGAAGCAACCGCAATGAGAAGCTCGCACACCGCAACGAAGAGTAGCCCCTGCTTGCCGCAACTAGAGAAAGCCTGCACACAGTAATGAAGACCCAGCGCAGCCAAAAATAAATAAATTAACTTAAAGAAAAAAGTACCAACTTGGGCTAAATTAGGGAATGTAGAGGTACGTGAGAGGAACTGTGGGCAGAAGGCCACTGAGCTCTAGGAAGGAATTGGAACCAGGAGCTTGAATGCCATCAGAACTTTCTTCCCTGGGAGTCTAGTGGTTAGGATTCGGCGCTTTCACTGCCATGGCCAGGGTTCAATCCTCGGTCAGGGAACAGAGATCCCACAAGCCGCATGGAGTGGCCAAAAAACAAACAAAAAAACTAACTCTCTCCCTTTGTGTCTGCCTGTTGGTTTCCTTCATAGTATCTACAGATCTTGCTGTTTATTCACCCACTGGCTGACCAAAGAGCTAACCTATAGCTTCTGCATTTAATCTCTTCTATTCAAGAGAGTAGGATTTGCCATTTGGCTATTGTAATTATCTCTGCTTGGGTCAGCTAGGGTGAAAGTTGGTGAAAGGGTTACTGGTGAACTCTTATGGCAGGATGAACAAGTTCATGAGAAATAGGCTGGGCAGACGTGCCATGAAGTATCCACTAAAACTGGCTCTAACAACCCATTACATTATAATTGGAAATTAGTTACTTTTGATTTGACACTATTCTAAGAAACATTATCTTATATAAATTTTTGTTACTGATTCAAGATATATTCCCAAAATGAAATCACTGAGTCAAAGGTTATTAGTACTTAAAAACTGATGACACATAAGGCCATTCTGCTTTTCAAAAGTAGTTTTACAGGAATTAAAATCTTCAGTAGTTTTCTTTAGTTTTTTTATAATAGTGAAAGTCACTTTGTCATTGGCAGTTTCTTAAATGTTTGCAATAAGTATGCATCTCAAAATAGTACAGTATTTTTTGTTTTGAAGCAGTTAAATATTTTTGTTTTTTATTTCATTTCTGTGTATTATCTAGGAAATAACTTGAATGAGAAAACTTTGTATAAATAGGAAGTTAATATATCTGGAAAGCATTTTGTAACCTGTGAAGCACCATACAAATGCTTGTTGGTGAGTTCCTCCAGAAAAGAGCAAAATAAAATAAAATTTTTATAAAGGAAAATATTTGATGTTATATACCATGAAGGATTTTATTATTATTTGTGAACCTAGATTGTAGTATACAATTTGGAACTTTATCTATGCTCTTAAATTACTTTATTTTCCAGAGTATATGCAGTAAAGTAGAACATAGTGAGAGAGCAGTAGAGAAACTACTAAAGGATGTAAACAGATTAAAACGAGAAATTCAAAAAAGAAAGCAAGCACAGATTCAAGCAACACGTAAGTAAAAAGTTCACATATCACTGCTTTCTGTGCTTTGAAGAAAAATTCTCACTGATTGGAATTACGGATGAGCTGGTTGCACTAACTGATCAATTTGTTCACCTTAGGATTAAAAATAACCTCCATTAATACTCTTAAATCCCACTGAACAAAGAACATGGCACTACTATAGCTATACTACCTTGATGTTAAAAAATGTAACAACTTTAATTTTCTCTGAGGATATTGTGGCATATAAATTTGGGATTATCATTTAATTTAGATAATTTGATATGAGTCTTTAAAGTCTCTGACTTTACTAACAAATAGATAACTATAAAAGCTTTGTAGTATAAATACTGTATGTTGAAATATTTGTTTGTTTCTTTAGGAGAGAAGAATGTCCAGAAAGACCCTCAGGAGAACATTTTTCTTTGTCAAGCTTTACAGACCTTTTTTCCCAATTGTGAATTTCTTCATTCGTGTGTTATCTCCTTGAAAAATGGACATATTTCTAAAAGTAGTTGTAATACCAACCACCATCTCAATGTGGTAGACAACCTGACCCTAATGGTGGAATATACTGACATTGCTGAAGCTAGTCCAGCTGGTAGTGCGCTGCAAATGATTAAGCGTAAGGCTTCAGGTGCAGATGGTGGATGGCAATTCAAGAAGTCACGGTTGTTAGAGATACAGAACAAACCATATAAAACAGATACTGACAGCAGTAACCAAGAAAAAGCATCCACAGTGAGCAGCCCAGAAACAGATGAAGAGATTGAGAAAATGAAGGGTTCTGGTGAATATCCACAGTCTCCTACCTTTTGATTCTTTTAGGCCGAAAGGAGATTTTTCATCAGATGAAGGGTAAAGCCAAACATGCCTATTGTTTTTACTATGTTCAGCTCTTTGCAGTAACACATAGGTAAGTTCTAGTCCATTTATTTTATGAAGCACTTTAAATTGAGTCAGTTCAGAATCTGAGTACAGAACAAAGCCTGGTAATGCAATATGTTTGGGATCAGCAGTTGGTCAGTTAGGTGAAAAGGCCAGTTAAGTGGGACTCAAATGATACATAAATAAGGCGTCTATCAGAGATTTCACTTTAACATAAAGCAGAAGTGTACATTCATTTGTCAAACTGTTGTAGGGCCAGGAACTTTTTTACGAATGTATTGGAGTTCCTATGTAAATCAAACCCATTACTTACCCTATATAATTCCCAATTTTAGTTTCTTTAAAGAAATTTGCAAAGCAATCTAAGTATAAAATGCTACTAGGTTTTTTCATTTTCCATTCCCAATCTTATTTGTCCTAACCACACCTAATTTGACAACTATTTTTTTAAAAAAGCTAGTTATCTTTATCAAGTCTTCTCAGAGCATTTACTTGGTTTTCACTGCAACTGTAACTTTCTTTATAATGCTCGTATTCATCACTACAAAAATATAACTGATAAGGTCTGGGAACAAAATAGCTGACTCTTGGTAATGTAGAACTCAACAGGTTAAGAGTCATGGGCTTCCATGCGATTTTTAAGGAGGATGTAAAGCCCCTGTTTAATCCAGGGAGTTGGTTAAGTGGAGGATGATTAAGAGAGCTTTTACTGTTTGTTATTTCTGTTTGCCCTTTCCATACAGAATTTCCCATGAAGCATACACATCACATGAAGCCTTCATGCTTTACTCACTGGGTGAAATGCTGAACCCACATGTTGACCACTGCTCTTCCATCACTTATCTCCTAAATGATAGAGCAAATTCATAGCTAGTGTCAAAAACTATCATCTTTTATCTATGTGTTAACATGCATTAGTTACCATGGGGTGTTTATGAAGCCCACATAATACCAGGGATGATTTGTGCAAATAATGAGTTGCTGTTGGGATTGCTTTACTAGTTACATAAGAAGCACAGGGCAGGAGAGGAAATGGGGTTCAGTCTGAACCCTAATTTTAAAATAATTAAGTTTGATGTCCCAACTTTCAGGGTACTCAACAATGAAAAGGAGGAAAAGAATCCTTGTAGGACATTTTTTCTCAGTTATTCTCCATCTTTTGGCGATCAGTTTGTATCACTGGAGTAAGAGGAGATGATACAACAGATTGCCTATGGATCGGTTTATTTACGGACACTACCAGTTCATGATAGACTAGCCCAGGAGTAAACGTTAGGTCCTGTGACAGCACCACTGTTCATCCCCACGTAACATCTCTACAGAGGGAAGACCCATAGTCCTAGCCAGGCATAATTATTTACTTGTTAGAAGATCTTCCTTAGCAATTTCAAATCCACACCCTGTCATGTGGGATTTGTACATTATATAAGCATTCCACTTTCCCGCACCCATATCCTTACAATACAATTTACAACACAGAATCTGGGCCTAAAGTAAAATTCCAATACAAGTCATCCCTTCCATGTTTAACATCTCATTATCAGTGGTATGCTGTATGAGCTATTTGGGGGCCAGATATAAGTGAAAATCCCACAGTACCTTTTTTAAATTCATATGTATGTAAAATGTAACAAGTATTAACATTTTAAATAATCTGATTTACTTAATGAACATTCTGATATGGAGAGGAAACTTCACTCCTGAAACACTTTTTCCTCATATAATTTCAAATTATTAAGAATTAAAAACATAATACTTTATAGTTTGATAAGATTTAGCCTATCAGTTCTCTACTCAAAGGTTATTAAATCTTACAGTTTGAGCCAGTATTACCACCACACAACTGTAAAATAAATTTATTGATGATAACTTTATAGAATTTACTCCCTGTATTTGATGTTACAAACTTTAGGGTCTTTGAGATATGCAGGATCCTTGTATGTAACTGGCATAAACCCTGTAAAGAGATAATGAAAGTTCTTCACAAAAGATAATGAGCAAAATTTTGGTTAGCATAATTCAGTTTTTCAGATGCTCTTACCCATTATTTGAGCTCTCTTAATTGCTTTTGTGATTTCTTTTTGTTTCTTCCCACAAAGACCTATAAAAGAAATTGCTTTCTTATTTGTAAAAAAAATGCCAGTAATCAAAATGCATAACAACTGTCTATGTCATGGAAGGACTAGAAAACCTGTAAAGAGCCAGATAGTAACTATCTTAGGCTTTGTGGGCCATACAGTCTCTGGCATCATTACTCAATTCTGCTTGTAGCTCAGACACTATGGAAACTAAGCTATTTACAAAAACAAGTGGCAGATCCGATTTGGCCTATAGGCAATAGGCCCCTGGTTTAAATAATAGCCTGGGGATGATTATAGTATACTCCCAAACAGCAAAGCAATTTTTTTAAGCCCAAGTTTTCTACATGTTGTCAGCCTATAGTTAACTGAGTATAAGAAGACATGCAAAATAATTGCATGTCTTTGGCCTAAGAAGAGGCTTTCTCAAACTACCCATAGTATCTGGTGTCATAGTAACTTGTAGCATAGTAATTTGTAGATTTGAAAATCTGCCAGTTCCTTAAATAACAGAAGTAGCTTTATATAAGTCTTACCTACATTTAAGTTGCTATAATATATAGAAAACAAAATACCTGTTATGTGCCTTCCATAAATGCATCCAGTAAATGGAGAAATAAACTGGGATAAAAGCTGTTTTGAGTTATATTTGAAAAGGAAAAAAATTTACATTAATACACTTGTTATTCCATCTTGAATGGTAAATTTAAAAAAAAAACCTTATTCCACACCTTCAAGTTATGTAAAGGTTTATTAATACATTTCAGACAAACTTCAAAAATATGAATAAAAACACAATTATGTTCATTCTATTAATAGGTCATCTGTTTAAATAACTAAAGTAATCACTAAAGTTGAAATCTCTTATCCAGTGTGTCAAAAAAGTCTATACGACACATTAATGAGCATATTCTTTCAGTGCTAAAGCTGTTTTCTTGACTTTTCCACAGATAACTTTTCTCAAATACTGTTGCTTTTATAACAAGGTACAAAACATTTCATCTGTCATGATAGGCTGTCACATAATATCAGACTGCAATGAGGTCTTCAAGATGCACAGGTACATCAGGCCGTTTGCTGTTATTTATGTTTTATTAATTTAAATTCTTTAGCACTTTATATGTACCAGGCATCATTCTAGGCACTATGCATAACCCTAATACATTGCATTTAAAATTCCTTGGGTTTTCTCCCACCGAGGCAGCTATCACTTTATACTACTGTCAGTATACTTAGCTCCAGCACCATTCTCTCCCCTAAATTTGCCACTTTTAATTTGCTGAGTGCTCGACAACAGATAAAATTTCATTTGAAATAGCGATATTGGTGGTGAGGTACAGAGATCAACTTCACCAGAGGAGCTTTTCCCAAACTACTGAACTCCACCAACTGAGAATCACTGCCACAGCGAGCTACTGTAAAGACATTTTGGGCAAAGAAAAAAGAGGAATGCTAAGCTGAATTAAGAGTAAATGAGGGACAGCCAAGGGGCTCTTATTTGAATAAAACAGAGATGCCTTGTATCGATACGTAGAAGTATAACGAGATCTGAAATTATGAAGTAGCTAAAACAGTCACCCTACACAAAGCCTGTTATAAAAACTGACTTGCTTCTCTATTGTATTAATAAAGGAGCCAAAATCCCAAAATCAAGTATCATAGTGAAGTAAAACCAGAGCTCACCTGTACATTCTTATAATCTACACGTTTTCCACACAAGATACATTTTTTCAGAGGCTCCTTATAAGGATTTTCCATTGGAACAGGCTAGGATAAAGGAAAAAAAAATATGATAATATAGTTTGTGTTAACTTTGAATCGAAAAAACTTAAAATCTTAGGTTACCACGTTTAAATCTCTCCAAGGGATTAGTTGTACCTTTCTTACTGTGAAAGAGAATACAACAGCTAGGCTTGTAAAGGAAAAATCGAGTATTTCAGAAAAAGATTCACCATTTTAAAGGTTTCAGTGTACTCAAACATACTTTGTGCAGATGTCTTGTTTAAGTTTGGCTAAGGAGGAATTAAGTCATGGAGGAGGATTCTGGGATAAAATACAATCTCTGGAGAAAAAAGGACTTATGGGAGGGGGAAAAAAAATTCAAATCTTCGATAAATGATTCTCTCCTCAAATGCTTTGTCCAGACTGTAGATGACTAAAAATTCTCAGATTTAAATCAAGAAAAACTTAAGCACAACAGATACCATATGCAATTCTTAAATTATAATCCCTAAATCCATCCCCATATTTCTCTAGATGTTTTATCACTATTTTTCTTGTAAAAAGACAATGCAGGACTTCCCTGGTGGCGCAGTGGTTAAGAATCCGCCTGCCAATGCAGGGGACACGGGTTCGAGCCCTGGTCCAGGAAAGATCCCACGTGCCGCAGAGCAACTAAGCCTGTGCGCCACAACTACTGAGCCTGCACTCTAGAGCCTGCGAGCCACAACTACTGAGCCCGTGTGCCACAACTACTGAAGCCCACGTGCCTAGAGCCCGTGCTCTGCAACAAGAGAAGCCACCGCGATGAGAAGCCCGCACACCGCAACAAAGAGTAGACCCCGCTTGCAGCAACTAGAGAAAGCCTGTGCGCAACAACAACAAAAAAGCCAACGCATCCAAAAATAATAAATAAAATTTTAAAAGACAAGGCTTAGTGTAATACTATCAGGTTCTTTGACTACAATTTTATGGCCCCAGACTGTTTTGTAAGTTTGTGTCAGCCTTATTCGTTTTTCTTTTTTCGCTACTGCCTCTAATGCTTCTATCACAAGGCCTCCCTCCTAAAATCAGTTTAGGTGTCTCCAGTATACAGATTCTTAATGTAGAAATGGCTATGAAGTCCCTGAACCGCTGTAGTTGTATGCAAAATTTCAAATAAATGGGACTGTGTGCCTTTTTCTGGGAGAGCCCATAGCTTTCATTAGTCTTAGTGGGTTTAATGACCTAAAGAGGAGCTCTAGTAATTTCCTTTACTCTCTTGACTATGGTGTGAATTAGATGACCGAGATGGAGGCTCAGAGGGACTAGAGGGGTTCTTCTGTTTTTTTTCCAACTCCTCAAATGTTCTTAATCCAGTTTACATTCATTACCTGTAATGACTGTGTTCCTTCTCTACATTGTGCAAAGTGCTTTATGTGGTCTGATTAGTGTCAAATTATCTTTGCATGTAGCAAGAAAACCTATACTGCCCAAGTCCAGTGATAGTACTTGAAACCCATAAAAATACATCTACAGTTTAGAAGAGACTGTACGTAATGTCCTGGTATAAGACTTTAATTTTGATCCCACATTTATTAAAGCAGCCGCCACCCAGCCAAAGTGATGAATAGGAGGAAGACAGAATTGAATTTGAAATGAGGAAGAGAGCCAAGGTATATGTAAACTTTGTACAATCCCTTTGTTAGGTTTTCTGCAATTACTGCATGCACCAAAACTACCTTCTTAAATTCCCAAAGCACATATCTAGGAAGCAAAATATGGTGTTACAGAAGCCATGCTTCCTGCTAGGAATATAGGGATTCTCTTACTTCAAAGTTCACTTAAGTAACTACTCAATTATAATTTTCCAACTCAGACTAATGATTATCATCTTAATTGTTTTTTGTTCTTCAGCTGCACTCTATTCAGATAGCAAAGACATAAGAACTTGGTCGTATTTGCAAATGCCTTATTAAAAGTAAGAAAAAAATTCTTACCAGGTCCTCATTGCTGGTTACCTGTTTATATTGTGAACAACTTCTTCTCCACAGCACTGAAATTAAACAGAAACAGCAACGAACTAATTATTTTTGTTAGCTGAGCAGCTAAGGAAAGGTTCTGCTTCTGTGGAGGCGAGATGAATTAAGGGACATAACAGAAAAGAAAGGTTTTATATTCATTATACTAACAAGGTTAAATGAAGATTAAAAGTCTTCAGATTTGAGGCAGAGTTAGACTTAGGATAAATGTGCTTTCTGGGGCTTTGGGAAAAGGGCATATATATCCCCACCCATACAACCTCCCATCTGTTCCGGAAATTTATATTCCCTTCTCTCCATGAGTAGAGACAGATTTTAATGCAAACTGAAAGGCATTGTCATACCAAAGGGAAAATGAAAAGATTCTTTACAGAGAAGCACAAAGTAGATAAAAGTGCAGAAATGATAGATTCCAGGGCCCATGTCACAATTTCGCCCAGATCTGGGCCCTCAGACATCTGGAAATTGCTGCTAGGTGACTGAAAATGCTCCTTCCTTACCAAGTCTACCCGAAGATCTTGGGCAAGTCCGTGCCTCTTTTTAAGAATCACCCCATAACTCCCCTCGTACATTTAAAAAAAAAAAGTACTGGGCGATATTTCACGCCCTCTTCAGCTTTAAAATACTAGTCACGGGCCATTACAGATTCCCATTTACCTTGGAGAAAACTGCCTAGACACCGGAGTCCTTTAGCTAACAGTGACGACTCCACCGACCTAATTAGGGCTAAGCCAAACGGCTGCAATGCTATAAAGGAGCCTAGGATATGGAGACTTTACCTGCATGAGTCCCAGAATCTGTGAGGCAGACAGCAGCCGTTACGAAGTGCGTTAACGTTCTCCTTCCTAGCCCACTGCAAAGGGCTACCAGAGGGGCCATGGTTCGTTGCTCCTCCTCTTCCTTTCCTTTTTCCAAATCGTCTGGACAAGTCACTTCCGGTATGCTTCCCCTGTTGGCCCAAGTACTCGGTTCAAAGGTTCCGAAGGCGAACGCTGGGAATCCAAGGAAAGAGCAGGTGGGGATTTCTATGCACCTGCGCAGTACCTTCCCGTTCTCCTCCTCTCCCTCTTGCCGCGCCGCAAGCTGGGACACTTACGATTGGACGAAGAGAGGGCGGGCTCCTGCGTCTGTGCCTCCGCTTCCGGCCTCAAGGCCCCAACTATTGGTTTGTGATCCTTCTCAAAGGTGGATGGAGAGGCGAGCGCAGTTTCCGCCTGTTGCTACCCTCCCGCTGTTGCTGCGCTCACCCCTTCACTGGGGTTTGGCGGCTGGGTCACGCGGAACGACGTTCGGGCAGCGCCCCCAGCCCCTGCCATGGATGAAGGTTGTTCCCGCATCCGCCGGCGGGTGTCGGTCCGCAAAAGGAACCGTCCTAGCTTGGAGAGCGTTTCTGCCGCCCCCACCGCGGCCGAGCTTAAGCCCGGCGATGAGGAGAAGGAGGAGGAGGACGAGGAGATGGTGGCTGGGAGCCGGCGGCGAAAAACCATGGACGTGCAGCCGGTCGAGGTACAGCCCCGTCACCTCTCAAATTCCCCGGAGTTCCACGTTCCATTTCCCACCTTTGGGGTGAGGATACAAAGCCAGCTCTCCCACTGCGCATGCTCACTGAAAGAGGCGTGGGAGACCAGCTGAAGAAGGCGTGGTTGGAACTCCAAAAAGTTTGGCAGTTCCCTTCCCAGGTGCAAACAATTGACCAATTATCTACTAGCCTTCGCGTGATTACCTCGTCTTTGTTATCGCGGTTAATCCTCACCTGTGAGGTGTCGCACTGTTAGCCCCATTTTTATATAGGTATGAAACCCCGAGACAAAAGTTGTACACGCAGCAAGTAAGTGGCATGACCGGGACGCAAACCTAGACTTACAAGTTTCTGCTGCTCCTTGTACTAAAAATCTACCATTTACTGCAGACCTATTATGTGCTGGGTACTTTGTTAAACTATTTACGTTATCTAGATTTTACAACAGAAATCTGGCCCTGAGAAGTTAAGAAACTACACTTCCTACTCCAAATCTTGGGTTCTTAATCACTCCCCTATATTGCTACCTCCAAATTACATCTCTTCTGTTTATAGACTATACCAAGTCAGACTCTCCCTTTCAATTCCAGATTTCTAAGAACAATCTCCTTGGAGTGTCCAGTGGTACAAGCATGATTTTATTACAGGCCAGTCTCTGCAGATTGGAGTATCGGAGGTGAAACGGTACTGCGGTTATCAGAAACTTCTCCCCTTCCAGTAGATGGTTATCGGTCTTGCTGCCATTTTTAAGGATTTAGCACTAGCTTAACAATTAGGATCCCAGCATCACTAGGAGGACAGTTTATGCCAGTCGCTTAACCTCTCTGGGCCTCCATTTCTTGATCTGTAAAATGGGTTGATAGTATCTATTTTATAGGCTGATTTACATTTAGGTCTGTGAACCATAAGTGACCATATAACTATATGCTTGATAGAGCCCTCAGCTGAAACTTTTATTCTTAATGAAGCTAGAATTGACCATAAATCTTTTTGTTTTCTTTCCAGAATATTGACAGTGAAGAGGACCTGTTTGGTGACTATGATAGCTTTGCTGAAAACTCTTTTTTAGCTCAAGTTGATGACCTGGAACAAAAATATTTGCAACTTCCTGAACATAGGAAACATGCTACAGACCATGCCACTGAAGATCTTTGTTCAGAAAGCATTAAACACAACACACTCAGCATGACTACTGTAGGCGACTGTACTGAATTAAAAATAGATGAGCACACGAAGAACCAGAGCGGGCATGAAGAGGTCTCTATTGAACCTGCAACTGATGTTTTGTATGATATACCTTCTTCACAGGTTTTATTCTTTGAAAATTTATATAACTCTTCAGATGATTTGGGTGATCCATCTACTGAAAAGAGGGATTGGAACTCATCCTCTCACAAGACTGTGAACAAGGAATTGCCCATTAATAACATAGAGCAACCACAGCAAACTGATGAATCCTCTTCTAAAGTCAAAACTAGTTCAGATGCGAATAGGAGAAAAAGTCTTAAAGATCATCTAAAAAATACCATGACTGGAAATGCCAAGGCCCAAACACCAGTATTTTCTAGGACTAAACAGCTCAAAGAGACTCTCCTATCTGAAGAAATTAATGTCGCTAAGAAAACAATTGAGTCATCATTAGATGACCTTGGTCCTTTTTATTCATTACCCAGCAAAGTGAGAGACCTTTATGTTCAGTTCAAGGGAATTGAAAAATTATATGGTAATGTTTTTTGCTGGAATGAAAATAATTTACCATCATTACCATAATATTGATGCAAATCAAAAGAAAACTGATGCTTCCATGGTCATATTTCTCCCCTTAAAACAAATCGAGGGCTTCCCTGGTGGCGCAGTGGTTGAGAACCTGCCTGGCGATGCAGGGGACAAGGGTTCGAGCCCTGGTCTGGGAAGATCCCACATGCCACGGAGCAACTAGGCCCGTGAGCCACAGCTACTGAGCCTGCGCGTCTGGAGCCTGTGCTCCGCAACAAGAGAGGCCACGACAGTGAGAGGCCCGCGCACCGCGATGAAGAGTGGCCCCTCTTGCCACAACTGGAGAAAGCCCTCGCACAGAAACGAAGACCCAACACAGCCAAGAATGAATAAATGAATAAATAATAATTTAAAAAAAAAAAAAAAAAAAAAAAAAAAAAAAACAAATCGAAACATCAGTCCTCTCTGAGCCTTCCATCCCTATCCTGCTACTATTGAACTTCTTTCCTTCCCTTCGTGGCCACACTTCTCCAACGTGTTATCCTTGCTGCCTCCCTTTCCTCACTTCAGATAATTCCCAGTCCACTCCAACTCTGGGTTCTGTGCTGTCACTTAAGATATAATGACTAGGGGGTCGCAACTCAGCGATACTTTTAGTTCTTACCTTCTTTGACAGTTGCTTACCTGACAAAATTGACCAAACTCTTCTTGAAACACCCATTTCTTGACTTCCTGACATTCCACTCTTGGTTTTTTTTCTCTGATTGTCTAGCTGCTCCTCAGTTTTCTTAGCTAATGCTTCCTTGGCTGGCTCTTAACTTTACTACCAAAACTTAGTTGCTGAAATTCCATTGACTACTCATATGTCTTGAGTGAAAGAAGTCAGTATTTGTAAAACTGACTGAACTGTTTAGTTTGATTAAAACTAAACATTTTTAAGGACAGCTAACATTAGGATTTAAGTGCAAAGAAATAGTATTAATAATTCATTTGTCTTGTAACGTTTTTCAAAAATCCTGGGTCCTTGCATATATTTCAAATATGTGTCATTTTAGACAGAAGGGACACTTGCTTCCATCCCTGAAAAGCAGCCTATCATCCAATTACTTCATAATTATTTCTGAAACTCCTAAGTTAGTATCTTATGAACCACATGAAAACATGAGTTCTCATCTCAGGAGAAGACGATCAGGTTGGAGAAATAGGACTACAGGAAACAAAGTCTAATATAAGGCTCTACAAGAGTCTAACAAATTCTAAATTGCAAGGTTTGCAGTTTAAGAGCTACAGGTGTATATTGCCCTTGAAGTAGATGTTAACTTTCTTCCCTCTGCTTTTCTCCTAGCACCTTGTTTTTTGTCTAATGTGCATCTCCTGCCAGAATGAGTATCCTGAGGGCAGGGCTCTATCTAACTCATCTTTTTCTTATGTGACTAGCACTGTGCCTGGTACACTCTGGTAGGTTCTCAACTGCTGGGGTTTGTCAGCCTAGTTATGAATTCTGGCCGTGTCACTCAAACACAGGTTTTGCACTCTGAGCCTTAGTTCCTGCTCTGTTAAAAAGGGATAATAATAATAGTTGTTTTTCCAGTTCTGTGTCAAGGACATGCCAAATCAGACGTTGGTAATGACTGTCAGTAATTATATTGATTGCTTCTAAGTAAGAGCTTCAGTAAATAACTTTTTTTTGGCTGCATTGGGTCTTAAGCTGCGGCACGCAGGATCTTCGTTGCAGCATGCGGGATCTTTCGTTGTGGTGTGCGGGCCTCTCTCTAGCTGCAGCACGCGGGCCTAGTTTGCCCTGCGGCATGTGGAATCTTAGTTCCTGGACCAGGGATCGAACCCGCGTCCCCTGCATTGGAAGGTGTATTCTTAACCGCTGGACCACCAGGGAAGTCCCAGTAAATAACTTTTTTAAATCCCTTTTTATTTGTAAATCTGGCTTAAGGATGACCAAGTTAAAGCATAAATATGTGTGCTGCTTTTCATTGAGCTAAAGCAGTGCTTCTCAAAGTGCAGTTCCTACTGCAGCAGCAGCAGCAGCACCTGGAAATTTGTTGAAATGCACATTCCCAGGCTCCACCCTAGCCTTCCTGAATCAGAACCTTGGGGTGGGACCTGGCAATCTGCTTTAGTAAGTCCTCCAGGTTATTTTGATGTGTGGAAAGTTTGAGAGCCACTGAGCTAGAGAACTTCAACCTTATACTGTTATTTTTGCCTCTTAAGTGTAGAATTATGCTTAATTTGTTTTATAGAAATGTTGGGAACTAAGTTAATGTAATTTTTTTTTTTTTTTAGTGTGTGAAGATAGATGTTATTCCTAAATATTCATTATTTTGGTCATTTTATACTTTAAAACTCTGAGTTGGATAAAATGTGGATATGGTCAAGTTGTATTTTCACACAGACATCTGCAGTTTGATAACTAGTGGGTGATACTAGTCGGAAGTATTTTAATATTTAAGTATTAAATATTCAATTCAAATATTTTTGAAAATTTTTTATTTAAGCATAGTTGATTTACAATATTAGTTTCAGGTGTACAACATAGTGATTCAGTATTTTTATAGATTATACTCCATTTAAAGTTATTACAGGGGACTTCCCTGGCAGTCCAGTAGTTAAGACTCCATGCTTCCACTTCAGGGGGCACAGGTTCGATCCCTGGTCGGGGAACTAAGATCCCACATGCAGCACGGCACAGCCAAAAGATAAAAAAATAAGTAAATAAAGTTATTGCAATATAATGGCTATATTTTCCTGTGCTGTAAAATATTGAGATACTTATAAAGTAAAAATACATAGTCGTTTGCAAATATTTCAGGCTGAGAATTACATCATATGATTGTGCAATAATTCAGTCTTTACCCCTTGATGGCTCTTTGTTATATATAAACAATGCTATGGTGAACATCTTGCACATAACCTATATATATATACCCTTGCTTTTATTTCTGTAGGTGTAGAGTTCTACAAGTAATACTGCTAGATCAAAGGCAGTGTGCAGTTTTATTTTTGATGCTGCTAGATTGCTTTCCAAAAAGATTGTAGCAGTTTATGCTTTCATCAACCATACACAAAAATGCCTGTTCGTGTCCACTCTAGTCAACTCTGGATTTTATGTGTGGGGGGGCTTTTTTCTTGGTAGCTGTTTAACATTTTTTATTTGTTTATTTTGCCAACCTAATAGGTAACAATAGAGCATCTTTTCATGTATTTATTAGCCATTTGCATTTCTCCCTGGTGTGAAATGTCATATCTTTTGCCCATTTTTCTAGGGATAAAAATGATGCATATTTTGAAGACTTTTGATGATCCACCTTGTCAAATTTTCCTACAGAGTAGTTATACTAGTTTTCGCATTGTTTTGGATCTGATGCGATCCTTTTCATAAATTCCACCTTGCTAAGCTGTAGAAATCCTGGATGTCCTAGTTAATAATCCTAGTCTTTTATGGTTTAAACTGTCTCATCAATCAGTTTAAGGTGGCATTCAGGCCATTCAAACTTCAGCTCCCTGTGAGAGCTTGTTGAATAGTCTTTCTTAGTTTGTGTAAAACCTCATAAATCTTATTCCTCCTCGCCCTGTTTCTCTCTAAGATGGTATTTGGGTGAATGAGGAAGGGAAGCTTACGCAGTGTCCTTGCAGAACATAAGAGGAAGGCCTTAGAATTCACACAGATCCTTGAAGTGCCCGTTAGCCCCTCCGATGTCCCAGGTGACAGACATCTCTTGTCCAGCAGGCGCTGTCTGCCCTGTGGAATCTTAGACCTCAGCCTGCAGCTGACAAATAGGTGGGCTAGTTGCCCACCTCACTGACCAGGCCTGAACTAGAATGCACACCATGCATTGAGGATTTTGACGATTAACATTGATATATAGTTACATTTATCACTATGAGAAGATGCTACACAGGGTAAGATTTGATTTTTTCTTCTTAGAAAACCTTGTGATTGTAGAAGGGGAAAATAAGCCTTTTTTTTTTTTATCACTATGAGAAGATGCTACACAGGGTAAAATTTGATTTTTTCTTCTTAGAAAACTTTGAGATTGTAGAAGGAGAAAATAAGGCTTTTTTTTTTTTCAATTCCACAGAATGGCAACATGCTTGCTTAACATTGAATTCTGTGCAAGAAAGAAAAAATTTAATATATTCCTTGCCAACAAGTGGTGGAAAAACCCTCGTGGCTGAGATTTTAATGCTGCAAGAACTGCTTTGCCGGCGAAAAGATGTTTTAATGATCCTACCATATGTGGCAATTGTTCAAGAAAAGGTGTGATTTTTTTTTAACAAGTGGTATTTGCTAATGTAATTTCCACATTCAGATATAAAAACTAGCATAAATGTAACAACTTTTTATTGACTGAGAAAAGGTATCTCTATTAATGATGGAGAATTATTATTTTTAGGATGTGCAAATGCAGTGTAGAGTACTTAACCGAAAATCTCTTCTAATTACCTGTTTCAGAAGGGGTTTTATTTTTTTCTAAACCTGTGGATTAAACTCCATTTTACATGTTGTATTGATATTTAGCCTGCTTTTTCAAGGAGAAACTAACCAATTATTTTATCAAAATAAATGAGTTATTTTGATTTTTTTTAACATCAGAGGAGACACTTAAAATTTATATTTATATTATCTAGTTTAAAAGTGGCATTTATTTGCAAAGATTAATACATTAATTATGACATTTCTTATATATATATATATATATAGGTATGTATTATCTGTGACCTTGTTCCCATTGTTTGGTATTAAACATTATTTTAGATTTTTTAAATCCCTGTGAACAATTAATAATTAGGATTCTTATCTGATTTTTTTTGTTTATTTTAACTAATATTCTAGATTTCAGGTTTGTCAACTTTTGGTATAGAACTGGGTTTCTTTGTTGAAGAATATGCTGGAAGCAAAGGAAAATTTCCTCCAATTAAAAGAAGGGAAAAGAAATCACTATATATTGCCACTATTGAAAAAGGACATAGTCTGGTGAACTCCTTGATTGAAACCAAAAGGATTAACAGTCTGGGTCTGGTTGTTGTAGATGAGGTTGGTTACTCCATTTATTAATTTATCAACATTTTATTATACTAACATTTATTATTATGTGGATCTGCTTAATACCTTTATGAGGATAAGTAATTTATTTTAATATATAGATAACACAGATGAAGACGTTTCATGCATGGTAATTTTTTTTTTAAACATTTTTTATTTCTTTAATGTATCTGTTTTATTTATTTTTGGCTGCATTGGGTCTTCGTTGCTGTGCGAGGGCTTTCTCTAGTTGTGGCGAGCAGGGGCTACTCTTCGTTGTGGTGGACAGGCTTCTCATTTCTGTGGCTTCTCATTGTGGAGCACGGGCTCTAGGTGCGCGGGTTTCAGTAGTTGTGGCATGTGGGCTCAGTAGTTGTGGCTCGCGGGCTCTAGAGCGCAGGCTCAGTAGTTGTGGTGCACAGGCATAGTTGCTCCGCGGCATGTGGCATCTTCCCGGACCAGAGCTCGAACCTGCATCCCCTGCATTGGCAGGCGGATTCTTAACCACTGCGCCACCAGGGAAGCCCCCATGCATGGTAGTCTTAAATTCAGTTTTGTGTCAAGTGTTTCATGAAGAGTGAATATATGTATATATGTTCAGTTTTATAATAGTACTTATGAATTCCAGATGCCAGAATGTTGTCCTCGGGACAACCTCATTAACTTAAAATACCAGTGAAATAAAGTATGTGTACTCTAGTTGCCATAACGAAAATGCTTGAGTTATAAAGCAAAGATTGCTTCTTCATTTCATCAAATGTATGCTTGTTTTATATAGGTATTCTATGCAGATTTACTTTTCTCCCTTTTTTTTTTAAATCTCAAAGTTGCACATGATTGGTGAAGGAAGCCGTGGGGCTATACTGGAAATGACTCTAGCAAAAATCCTCTACACTAGCAGTAAGTATTCTTTCAGATGTGGTCACTAATTGATTTATAATCAAGAGGCCTATAAAAGACTTAATTCTGTCACTAGCTAGATCATGTAACCTAGAGTAAGGTACTTAAGCTTTCTGCCTTAGTTTTTTATGTCTAAAGTAAGCTTATAAATTTTTGTTGGAAGAATGGATGAGTGAGTAGAACTGTGAAGATAAATGAAGTTAGCATTTGAGAATGTCCCCTATCAGTATCCTCCACTTACTAGCTATGTATACTTAGGCATGTGACTCAACCTCTCTTTCTTCATCTGTAAAATGGGGATAATAATGGTACCAACCAGATGGGATTGTTGTGAGGATTATATGAGTTAACACATGTAACGGACGCATTCAGCCATGCCTAGCACGTAGCACAATAAGGGTTTGCTGCTGTTGCCACCATCAGTATGATCATCATACCAAGAAAACATTGTATATGAATAGTCACTTTAAGGAGCTATTTTACAACATCAGATAGTCTTTAAATGTATATGAAATATTCTAAATATCTTCTCTATTATTTTTTGATATACTATTGCAATAACTTATTAGTTGTTATGTATTGTAATAGTTTATATATGGAAAATTATTAATCATAAAGGTCAAATCTTAAGAATTATTTTTAAAATTTTGATAACAGTGCTATTTAGTCAGGCTGTAGCACTTTATAATCATTTATTAAAAAAATATTTATTGAGTACCCCCTGTGCATCAGGCCCTGCCTTTATCAAACCTATATTTCAGTGAAAGTGAACAGATAATAAGCAGATAAACAAGAAAACATACGGTGTGTCAGATGGTGACAAATTCTATGGAAAAATATAAAGCAGAGGAAGAGGGGAAAAATGATCATCTACTTGTCAAATCCAGTGTACACTGACTGTCCTTGTCTTAATTTCTCTTCAGCATTTGATTATTTATCATTCATTTTTCCTTTGGATGCTGAAACATCATTCTGTCTTGGTTTCCCTACTATCTGTCTGTAAGACTGATCATGTGTTAGCATTGAGAGATAGCATAGCATAATGGCTAAGGGCAGACTCTGGAGCTGGATTCAAATCCTGGCTCACTTTTAACTTTGTCTGTGACCTTGGGCAAGTTATAGTAACTGTGCCTCTTTTTCCTTATGCATCAAAAATGGATGATAGTAATAGAACCTTCCTCACTGAATTGATGTGAAGATAGCATGAGTCAGTCTTTGTACAGCATCTAGCATAGTACCTGCACATAATGGACACGTCTTTGCTACTGCTGTATACTTATTTGTCCTTCTGTCACCAATGCCTTACACTTAATAGATATGAATGAAAGGAGTCTCTTTAGTTTCTCCTTTTGTTCTCCTTTGTGACACTGCTTTCTAAGCGTATTCATCATGTACATTGGTGTTACCATAGATTCACCTTAGACTCTTCTCTTGTTTCTTGCTTCATACAGTTTTTGCTAATTCTCATCCATACTCATGACTTCAGGGGCTTCTTGTGTTTGATGGCTCCCAATCTGTGTTACCAGCTTATACCTCTCTTCTGAGTAATATCATCTGCCAGATTAATACTCTGGTATTATACAGTTGACCGTTGAACAACACAGGTTTGAACTGCATGGGTCCACTTATATGTGGATTTTTTTCAATAGTAAGTACTACAGTACCACATGATCTGTGGTTGGTTGAATCCAGGGATGCAGAACTGGGGATATGGAGGACCGACTATAAGTTTTACATGGATTTTCGACTGCGAAGCAGGTTGGTACCCCTAACCCTCATGTTGTTCAAGGGTCAACTGTGTTGGTATTTTTCTTACCTGCCCCCTCTTTCTCAAATCACTCAGGAAGAATAAGAACACTAAAAGTTTGCTAAAATTACTGTTATGATATACTAAGTAACACATTTTCCTCAATACTTTGGGTTTTTTTTTTTTTTTTTTAGAAACAACTCAAATTATTGGTATGAGTGCAACATTAAACAATGTTGAAGACCTACAAGAGTTCCTGCAAGCAGAATATTACACGAGTCAGTTTAGACCAGTATGTACCTAAGGTTTGGTTTGTTATGTATCATCTTCTATTTAGAAAGAAAAGTAGCAAATGTACTGTATAAACATTCTTAGAGTAGTGAAGGAACATAATGCCACTCACCATGGCTGAATGGTAGCAAGTTTGTGTGTAGAGGTCAGGGATCTTGGCTTGGGTCAGTACTGTATGGGTAACACCTGGAACAGTGCCTGACCCATGGGCCTTCGATGAATATTTATTGAATGAAATTTTTCAGACCCATTCTGCTTTTCTACTTTATTTTCTGTAAGGTAAATTTTTTCATTCAGTGAGAATTTAGGGATTCATGTTTCAAGTTATTGGCACATAAAAAAATTTATCTTAAAAGTTAAAATATTTTCAAATATTTATGCTTTGGTAGTTTTAGTGCTTTTTCTAAATAAGTTAAGACTTCACATGGATTTAAATTTAAACTCCCCAATAACAGCATTCCTAAAAGACTTGAAGAAAGTAAATAAATGTAGTTCATAGTTATTCGAAAGTAACTTATAATGTACATATACTCTGTCTGTAGTTTCTGTGTCTAAATAGGTTTTCAGAAAATAATTTTTTTAGAATCACCAAATTTTAATTTGAAATTTAGTGTTTTTACATTTACACCAAATATGAGAATTTTCAAGAGATATTTTCTGACCTTAATTGTCAAAGTAGATGCTGTTCTTTTAAAAATTCAATGAGCTGTATTTACAAACTTTTTTTGTCTACAAATGGTTAAATTAATAATTTGGTCATTTTTAGATTAAAACTGATGATTAATGCATCTTTAAATCTTGAGGAATACCACAAATAACTCCTTAATAAAAGATAGAGTGTGAACACTTGACTCATTTATACTTCCTCTTGTGACACATACAGGTATCTGATTTTCTTTTAGATATGTGGCTATTCAATTCATAAGTATTTCTTCAAGGATATTAATCCCTGTTTTGATTTAAAGGGAAAAATAAACTTAGATGGGAAAGAAAGAACTTTTAAGTTGAAGCATTCTACATACCTTAGAAAAGCTAAAATTTTTGTATATCTTTCCTTTTTACAACATTTTACAAAATTTGATACTCTGGAAAAAGGAATTTACATATGATATTAATTGTAAATGTCCTTTTAATTCGAGGTTGAATTAAAAGAGTATCTGAAAATAAAGGACGCAATATATGAGGTTGACAGCAAAGCTGAGAATGGCATGACTTTTTCACGTCTCCTTAACTATAAGGTAACCTTGATAATCCCTGAAGGTGAGGTTCCCAGACTTTGTGCCCAGCTTCCCTGGGGCACCACAAAAGAGTTGCATGGGTACCATGGGGTAGTTTAGTTGTTTCAGAGAAACAACTGATGCTTGACAACTCTTGGACACCACACAAACAGTGTGGTGTGGTTCAAGATAGGCAGTTTCCAATGTCAACATTAGATCACACTACATTCCTTTCTACGCTATTGTACCTTTGTGAAGTTGGGGGTTGTTTTTGCACTTACTGTTAGCAAATACCATGTGAAAATCAATGTGGGACAGGAAATGAGGATTTCTAAGGTTTGAAAGACTGCAGGGCCCAGTGTGTGCACATCCTGTTAGTGGGCTCTGATGGCTATTTAAGAATGAAATAAAAAAATTTTTTATTCAATTGATGTGTATTATTTATTTAGATGGCTACTAATTTGTGAGGAAATACATACTTATTAAGTTGTTTGGACATAACTACCTAACAATCAGAACTGTTAGTTATTTCTTTTGACCTTGGGGCTCCAGGAACCAAGAAAGTTTGGAGACCTCTCTCATAAATGTTTATTCATTCAGCAACAACAGCAAAACAAGAAGAAATATTTGTGGGCTGTATAGCTCAGATACTGGTGTATGAAAATGTTAATGTATACTATGTTAATGTTCTGTGATTTATGTGAAGAACATTAAAAGGGGAAGAAAGGGATTTTACAACAGTTTTAGAATTCTGTAAAGGTATATTATTCTAAATCTGTATCTTAATTAGTTTTCAGTAAAGTCGAAGGAAGTGAGGAGATTTTAAATAACTTTACATTTTTCTTCACGTTCTTTGAGTTCTTTGCATCTGCTTGATAAATATATTTTTTATTTCTGAAAATATGTCCTGTAGTATGATTGAATCTGTGTTTTTGAAAACTGTTAGTAAAAGCAGGAGGTTTAGCTTATTTATGCAGTTCTTTGACTATTATTAGGATCAATCTGTGTTTCTCTCTGTGGACTTTTTCTGCTTCAGTGGAGATGGGCGTGCAGTGGGGTTATTAATAACATTAACTATTTTCACTTCCTTTATTTAAAACTAAATACACCTAACGAAACCCTAATAACCCAAGAGAAAAGTGGGACTTAACATTTTGCTGTTTAATATAGGTTGTATCTTTTCTTTTAAATGATCATATTTTAAATGAGAAGTTCAAATCTATGGTTGGTTTACTTACCTTTCAAAGCGTACCTTTTTACTTACCTTTTACACTGGTAAAATGAAAGGCTTTCACGGTTGCTAACTACCTTGTTCCTAAATCTTGTTGTGCAGTATTCTGATACTCTGAAAAAGATGGATCCTGATCACTTGGTAGCATTGGTGACAGAAGTTATTCCCAATTATTCCTGCTTAGTTTTTTGTCCCACTAAGAAGAACTGTGAAAACGTAGCAGCAATGATATGCAAAATTTTAAGCAAGTATGTTACTCTTTTAAAAATATTCTGTTTTATTTTTATTATGATTTACATGCTGTATGTTCTGTTTATTCAACATGCACTAATTACTTCTTGCAGAACATTATACTAAGTTGTTATAATAGATTCTAAAGGCCCTGACCTTGAAGAAAATTGCACTGTGAAATTCACATATGTGAAATGGCCAGAGAAAAATTCTACATGTTAGAGAATGCTGACTAATATAATGGCTTGGCTGCACAGTGAATCGTCTTGGGGCCTTTTTAAAATTTCAGTGCCCAAGCTACATCCAAGACAAATCAGAATATATGGGAGTGGGACCTAGGCACCATTATTTTGTAAAGCTCCCAGGCAGAGTCCAACATGCAGCCAAGGTCAACCGCTGGCCTACATGATCAGAGGACAAATCACTGATCACTGCATGGATGAATCATATCTTCAGCTTAACTTTCTTTTTAATTAAGTACTGTTGCCTTTGTTTTCTTAGTAAACTTCACACTTAGGTTGTGGGGACATTTGAATTGAATTTCCTAAATAATTAAGAAATGTGTTAGTTTGTAATTTTATACTATAAAATTTTAATGTTGGTTCTGTTATGTCGTAGAGATAAGTATAAAATGAACTTTAGTATGAACAGTTTAGTTTTTTCTGTACCTTTTTGTCCCATGTGTAGTTTTATCATATTTTTCAGACTTCTTTTTGGCCCCTGAGCCAGTGCTATATCACTGTTCACAGACCAGTACTATGGATTCTAATCTAGCCATCCTCCGCCTCCCCTCCCAATCCTGCTGTCATCATGGATTGATCTAATATAGAGTTAAATTCATTGACTAGCACAGAGATGCAGATGTTCGGGGTAAAGTTCAGGAGTTTCCCATTTCAGTAACAGTCTGCCTTTACAGTGATGATGTAGATTATAAAAACCTAAGGAGATTAAATTATCATTGAGATATTCTCAGTAAATCAGTTGTTTTCTTAGAATAAGGTAGTGTAGCACTGACTAAGTGATGGGGAAATTTAGAGACAAACTTTTGACTGGGAGATGTGAGGTTTATTATTAGTCAAGTTATATCCTTGACTTATTTTGCTTTTTGGTGGTAACAGTTTATTTGGGTCATAAATGTTGATGTTTAATATTGAATTACTTAAAAATTTGGTTCTCCAGAACCCTTAGTTAATGAATTATTATGGACCCTTGATACTTTCTTAAACTCTTTCTGAAGGAAAACGTCCTCTAAAATACATTTTCCATATTACTTGCTGCTTTTGTAAGGTGAATGTTCTGAGTATAGCTTAGCCCCCTTTTTTGGTGGCTGTTGACTAAAATGTCATGTTTAGGGCATACTTTTTTATATTATTCTGTAGTTTACATGTAGATGAAGTAAAATCTGGGGCTAAATGGTTTCTGATCTCAGTATTGTCCTTAAAACATAATTTCATGAGAGTCCTGGAATATCAGCCTATGTCTTAATGATTTGCCTTCTAATCATAAATTTCATGTGAAGCAGGTATAGTAAAATCACCTAGAATATGTTTGTATGTCTAAGTGCAAAGACTGAAGCAGATTTTTTCCCAAGTGATTGTCTCAATCTCAAGGAAAATTATCTTTTTTATAGCTATTACCACCTTTGACTTCTAAGTTAAGGATGTCTTTTAAACACTATTTACTGACAACTGCCAGAGCTCTGGTCATACCACTTTCCCTAAAAATGTCCCTGAAAATGATACCACAGTGCTTCTTAGCCTAGAATTCACGCTAAGATAATGACTCAACTTACTTTTCTGTCCTTATTTCTTCCTTTTTTTTATCCACCCTGCACTTCATCCAGACTGAACTACTTGTCTTCTTTGTTTATTCTTGAACTTCCCATTTCTATGCCTACAATCATGCTTTACCCTCTGCCAACACTGCACTTTCCTGCCCCCTCATTGCTGCCTCTCTAACACCTGTTCTTCAAGGCCCAGCTCACATCTCAACTTCTCCCACAAAACCCTTCTCCATGTAATTATGTCTTATCTGGTCAGGTACAAATAATGTCTCCCTTCTCTAAAATTATGGGGTGATTATCCATAAGTCTTAATTCCTTGAGAAGGATTTGTCCCTTTCAGGACCTCAAACACTGGCTGGAACGTATAACATAAAGTCTCTGCTCCCTACTCAGCAGCCACTTCTAGTTCTTGCACTGATGACTCTTGACCACTTTCTTCCCAATTCTTCATTGTCTCCTGGCCTCCCATTTCCCAGCTTCGTGTGAAATTACTGTCCTTGTGCAGTTAGCACCAGCCAGAGCTCTCTATGCTTTCCATGAAGCATGCTAAAACAACATAGAGCTGTGTGTATTATATTTATATCTTGGATTATATTTGTTTGCTACTGGTATTCAGAAGTTGTTGCTTTGTAGTCAGTTAGTAGTTAGTTGTACTTAGTCTTTCTTTCCTTTTTTTCTTTTCTAGAAGGGAATTTAAAATAATAGGTGCTTCTAGGTAAGGAGACATTGGAGGATATTACTGAGGCTTCTAAAATGCTAGAGTTTAGACAGTGTTTTACATATAATTCATATGATTTAATAATATATGTTTTCATCTTCAGAGAAGAAAATTTATGACTTAAAACAAATCATCTTCACTAAAGATGTATGTTCTTGTGAAAAAATAATTGTAACATCTAGAGTAGGGGTCTAAACCTGGAGTTCATGGATTCATAGGAGGTACAGGATTGAACTTTAGGAAGTTCATGAATCCTTGAAATTATATGCAAAGTGTTGTGTTTATGTGAATATTTTTTTCCTTAGTTTTAAGCAGATTTTCACAGGGCTCTGTGATCCACAAGAGGTTCAGAGAAACTGCCTAATAGCTAATGAAGTCAAATCAAAATTCTAAGAACAGTCTATGTATTTATATCAATAAAAGTAATATGTTCTTTTAAAAAAAGAATGTTTACATGCACCTACTGAAATTAAAATTTTAGGTACTTTGTCACTATAAGATCAAGGGTTCATGTCTAACATCTTTTTCCCAGGGAATATCTGAAACACAAAGAGAAAGAAAAACATGAGGTGATTAAGAACTTGAAGAATATCAGCAGTGGCAACCTGTGTCCTGTTTTAAAGCACACCATCCCATTTGGAGTTGCTTATCACCATAGTGGTTTAACGAGTGATGAAAGGAAGCTCTTGGAGGAGGCCTACTCCGCAGGAGTTCTCTGCCTTTTTACCTGCACATCCACCCTAGCAGCAGGTGTTAACCTACCAGCTCGGAGGTAAGATATAAGTCATTGTTGGCCGGTCTCAAAACTTTCCAGTTCCTAGCTTGCCAACAGTTTTTTTGTTGTTTTATTCTTTCTCAGGAGTGGGTGAGAATTTATCAAATGTTTTTTTCAGCATTTGCTCAGTTGATTGTTTGGTTTATTTACTTTAATATTTTAATGAAAAATAACACTAGTAGATTTCTTGCTGTTAGAACTCCTTCTTTCTTTGTTACTCTCCCTATCTGGTTTTGATGTTATGGTTTATTATCCTGGTTGTGTAGAAACAGTTGGCAAGCTTTTGACCATTGTTTATGATCTGAAAGAGTTTATTTAACAGAGATTTCCTGGAAACTTTAGAGAACTCATCCATAAAGACTTTTGAGTCTAGTATCTTTTTTTAAAGAGTAGATCCTTGATTATCTTTTTGGTTATTACCAGTATAATTGATTTCCACTCTTTGTCATTTGTGACACTTTTACAAATAAATGGTCAGTTTTTATAAATCATCCATGAGATTTAAAAAAATATGTATTTTCTGTTGGGTGTGTAGTTTCTTTTTTTTTTTTTTAATTAATTAATTTATTTATTTATTTATTTTTGGCTGTGTTGGGTCTTCGTTTCTGTGTGAGGGCTTTCTCTAATTGTGGCGAGCAGAGGCCACTCTTCATCGCGGTGCGCGGGCCTCTCGCTGTCGCAGCCTGTCTTGTTGCGGAGCACAGGCTCCAGACGCGCAGGCTCAGCAGTTGTGGTTCACGGGCCTAGTTGCTGCGTGGCATGTGGGATCCTCCCAGACCAGGGCTCGAACCCGTGTCCCCTGCATTGGCAGGCAGACTCTCAACCACTGCGCCACCAGGAAAGCCCGGGTATGTAGCTTCCTATAGCTCAATATGTAACAGTTATTAGTCATCAGCTCCTCCTTTTTCTTTGTGATTCTTTGATTTGTCAGTTTCAGAGTCTCCCACTGAAATTATGGAGTTGTCAACTTCTCCTTTTTACATTTTTAAAAGTTCTTGCTTTGTATTTCAAAACTAGGTATATAAAGGTTTACTGCAAATACCTTATTGCTGAATTATACCTTTTGTGAATAGAATACATCCTTGTTTTCCTCATTTAGTGATTTTATTTTGAATACTGGGACTACATTTTTTGCCAAGTATATTTTTTTCTATTCTTTTACTTTCAAACTCTGTCACTGGTTAAGTTTTCTGGTTTTTCAGACAGTTGTTGAAATAAAAGAGGAAGTTATGTATCCTCTTTCTCTTATTTCAATGGTTACTCTTAAATTTTTTAACAGTTGTAAAACTGTTAAAAAACGCAACTGTGTTTTTCTATCATTTTAGAATTAATCAATAACTATATTGATACATATATGTATCATAACATAACAGCATAACATATGCTGAACATAACAAGAGTCTTAGCATTTGTGTATTTTTCTACACCACCTCATGTATTGTTGCAGTTACCTGGAATTTTAGTTCTAGATTTTAAATTTTCTTTCATCTTATAATCAATAGTTATTTAAACTTACCTGTAAATTATCCTTTTGTTTGTTTGTTTTTTGCCTACCACTGCCTCTTGTGCCTCACATCTTCCTTCTATGATCCATTTTTTATTTTGCCATCCTTGGGTAATTATTTTTTAAATGCTGCATTGGGAGTAAAAATTTTTGAATCTTTGCGTAGCTGAAGATGTCTTTATTTTAGCCTCACACTTGAACACCTTGCTAGGAACAGAATTCTAGGTTCAGTTTTTTTTCTTTGGGGCCCTTGTAGTACTCTTCCATGTCTTTGAGGAGTGAGTGTTGGTCATTTTTGTTTTTGCATAGGCTTGCTGTTTTTCCCTTTCCAGAAGCTTTTAGACTTTTCTCTTTAACCTTAACATTTCGTCGTAGTGTATAATAATAGTTACAGCTATTACACGCCCTCACTCATGTCATAACAGCTTTACATGCATTGACTTAATAGATCCTCACAACAGCTCTGTGAGGAAGGTTGTATTTTATTATCCACATTTTATAGAAGGGAAGACTGAGGCACTGAATAATGAAGTAACTTACCCAACTTCACGGCCAACAAATGAGTTTCAAAGCCGAGGTTTTTTTTTTTTTTTTTTTTTAATTTATTTATTTATTTATTTATTTATGGCTGTGTTGTGTCTTCGTTTCTGTGCGAGGGCTTTCTCTAGTTGTGGCAAGCGGGGGCCACTCTTCATCGCGGTGCGCGGGCCTCTCACTATCGCGGCCTCTCTTGTTGCGGAGCACAGGCTCCAGACGCGCAGGCTCAGCAATTGTGGCTCACGGGCCCAGTTGCTCCATGGCATGTGGTATCTTCCCAGACCAGGGCTCGAACCCGTGTCCCCTGCATTGGCAGGCGGATTCTTAACCACTGCGCCACCAGGGAAGCCCAAAGCCGAGGTTTGAAACTCAAGAAACTGAGAAATCTAATTCTGCAATCCTAACTCTCCCAGTTTAGCTACTACTTATTCATAGGGCTTAGCCCTTTGGTACATGCTTTCAATCTGAAGTTTTACGCCTTTCTTCATCTTAGAGTAATTTTTTTTCAGTTATTTTATTATTTCTTTTCTTCTGTTATCTCTGTTCTCTGCTTTTGTAACTTCAGTTAGACAGTTGAAACCTCTTAAATTGAGCTTTCATCTCTTAATTTTTCTTACACATTTTTCAATCTATATGAGCTATGTGATTTCTTCACCTTTACTTTCTATATAACAAAGTCAGTTTTTAACTGTATTCCATTAACTATGTTTCATTCATTATTCAGTTGTTCTATTGTTTAAATTAATTAATTTTTTTTAATTTCTAAGAACTCTCTTTTATTGTCCTTTCTTTATAACCGTCTGCTCTCATAGTATGACTACAATACCCTTTAGAATTTTCTGTGGATACTAATTAGAATTTTTTAAAGTTCTTTTCTGTTCTGCGTATTATCTGCTTCTGTCAGACATTTTTTCTGTATGTTCTCATTGTTTTTCTTTTATGTCATTAGTTTTCTTCATGTATTTGGTAATCTTGGCTGTCCATTGAGATTTATAAATAAAGAGGTAGGCTGATTGTTTTAGGTAAATGACAGGTTTTCTCTCACCTTTGAATAGGAAAGCTGGCTACAAACTTCTGTATATGTGAACAGGATTGAAATCACCATGTTTGTAGGTCAAAATCAGTTGCAATCTACAATTTTATGTTGACAGTATTGTAAGCTCATAAATGAATATGCATATGTTGGTGGTCCATGGTCAGATTTTTCATTTATGGAGTATCAAATCAAAACTATTTTGAGATTATTGCTCTAGTGGATTGACCGTAAGTTTTACAGCTAAGCAGACTTAAGTTCAAGTTATGGTTCTGGTAATTACTAATTTTGTGACTTTCACTGAACGACTTAACATGTATATATGCTTTAGTTAGCTCCTTTGTAAATAAGTAAGAATATTATCACCAAGAGTTTTGTAAGATTACAAATAATGTACATAAAGAGCCTAGGACATCATAGATTCTTGGTAAACAGTAGTTGCCTATTTTTTTGAGGTAATATGTTACTAAATTTAATATCACATAAATATAATGAAAACTTTAAAAAATAGATGCTATTGCTATAGATGGAGTGCCACTTTTAATTAATTTTATCAATTCCATAGAGTTATTTTAAGAGCCCCCTATGTTGCTAAAGAATTTTTAAAGAGGAATCAATATAAACAGATGATTGGCAGGGCTGGCCGTGCTGGAATAGATTCTACTGGGGAGAGTATCCTTATATTGCAAGAAAAAGACAAGCAACAGGTAATAATCTGGTGGATGGTTGGTCATTTTGTTGTCTTTTCTTGGACTTTGGTCTAGCCCTTTTATGAGACTGTCTTTTAAAAATTAATTATTAATATTCCTTTAAATAATGTTTCCTTCTCCCCCATGATTAAGAATTAGAAAGAGTAGTTCGAATACTTTTGTATTTCAGGCAAACCATGAAAAGTATTTTCCTTATTTATCTTCTTCCATTTTCATGAGAACACCTGCTAAATTCTTATTTTTTTGTCTTTATGTTTTTTATCTCCCCCAGCCTCCACACAATCTATGCAAAATATAAAATTTATATGGAACACCATTTATTTTTTATAATAACGCAAAACATAAATTTATTTTTTATAATAACGCTTTAACTCTTGTAGGTATTGGAGTTAATAAGCAGACCATTGGAAAACTGTTACAGCCAACTTGTTCAAGAATTCACCAAGGGAATCCAAACTTTGTTTCTCTCTTTGATTGGTTTGAAGGTATTTTTTAATATTTTTATATCTTATTGCTATTACCTGAGATAATGGAAGTTAAAAAGTTTTGAAAACTACAAAGTATGAAAAAAAATGTTAACTTCTAATCTAATGTGGAAAAGAACAGTCTGTGACATGATAAATCTGAGTCTGGATTTATATGTGCACTTTTAATCCTGAAGAATGTGAAAAATCAACAAATCATAACGGGGCATCCATTACAAGTAAGAAACTTTGGTGGATACTATGGAGGATAGAAGGAGCTCTAAAGACATGGGTCCTGATGTGGGATAATCCAGCATCTCTGCCATTGTTAAGAATAAGGTTCATTGTAGTCCTGTGGCCATAAACATTTGTCAGATCAGTATAGCCTTTATCAGGCAGAAAATTTAAAAAAAAAAAGTTGGGTGGGGCATAATGGGAAAACACTCTTTTTTTCCTAAGATTAGAAATTAGCTCCCGTTTTTAGGATATCTCTTGAGCTAAACCTCTTTTTTAGGGTTATCCTTAAGTAAATTTTAACTTTGTGCCCAAATCACTCAGCCCCAAAGTGGCAAAGCCAGGGTTTGAATTCAGCTTTCTCTAACTACAAAACCAATGTTCTTAACCTATCATGCAATCTCTCTTCAGCAACCTGAATGGTTTAAGTGAAAATCCAAAATTTTATTGACAAATAAAAGATATCATGAGACAAATTTTGATTACCTTGCAGATGAATGGTGTAATATTGCACTATCCCCTGGCCATTTACAAGAGTGAAAGACTACAAGAAAGAAAGGGAATTAATGCTGGGTATTGAAGGAGATAGAGGTTTTAGATAAGCCTACCTTGGGGTAGGCAAAGATTTCTTACGTGGGAAACAAAAGCCATAAACCATGAAAGAAAAAAATCAATTTAATAGGCTTCATTATAATTTTAAAATTCTCTTCAAAAGACCCTGCTTAACAAATGAAAAGGCAGGGGGAGAATATTTATACATCTGACAAATATATGTATGTCATGAGTGAGGACTCCACAAAAGGCAATGGAATTAGGAGGGAATTGGGACTTCAGTGCACTCAGGTACAGGAATCCTGGGGGAACTGACTTGGCCACAAAGGTCTGGTTTTATGGGCCTGGCAATGCAACCGTTATATTCTGTTTTAACAATTGAAGTACAGCAGCAAGAAGTCCAGGCAGAGTCGGCTCAGGAGATTAGCCTATAGGCAGCTATTGTTTCAAGCCTGCCCATAGGAGGCTACTGGGCCCCGTCCTGAGGAGGACAGGCCATCCGGGTTCCTCCTACTCCTTGAGGTAGGGCTTCACAACAGGGCTATAGCTGTGGAAGGAGGCCGGAATTACAGACCAGGTGGAGAAGTGGGAAAATCTTTAGAGTTAGAACTGAAGCAGAAGTCAAGTCCTCTGGACAGGAACAACCAGGTGGGATAGGGGTGAGAGGCAAGAAGGGAAGTGTGAGGTCAGGAGGCAGGAGGTAGAGGTGGGCATCCCTGGAGAGACTAGGTCCAGGGTTTGGTGGAAGAGATGGAAACTCCAGGACTTAATAAGAGATCATAACAGTTGTTGGGCCATGGGATACAGGGAGCCTCCAATTATTGTTTCTCACAACTATGTTTCAGACGCTCTGCTAGACACTTTATATGTTTTATCGCTGATCTTTGCATACCTTTGAATAAAGTAATATAACTGCTTTCACAAAAAAAGAATCCAAGGCAAAAAGGCAGGTTACGTAGGCTGCTTGCACACTGTGGTGCATGCTACTGCGGTCTTGCCTGGATCACTGTAATGGTCTCCCAGCTGGTCTCTTTGCATTCACTCTGTCTGCCCTGCCTTCCCACATCCCCTCCAAGTAATTCTTCAATAGACTGATCTTTGCAAAATGTGAAATCCGAATGTGTCACCCCCTTCTGCTTAAAATTTGTCACTGGTTGTTTCCCCGTTGCTGTTAGGATTGAGCCCAAATTCCTTATCATGGTCTACTGTGGTAGATTTGGCCTCTGCCTGTCTCTTCATCCTCATCTCTCACAGCCTTCGTATACTCTGTACTCCAGACATGCTGGCCTTCTATTACATTTCTCAAACATTCTGTACTTGCTCCTACTGCAGTGTTCCGTAAGCCTGGGACTCGCCCTTCTTACCTCCCCATCTCCAGTTTCACCCTCACCCACTCCCACTTAACGGTCAGACTTTCACTTCACCACCACTTCCTCAGGGAAGCCTTCCTTTGCCACTGAGTCCAGTCAGTCTGTTGTATGCTTTGTAGAAACACATTTCTTTCCTTTAATAGCACCTATCAGTTTGTAGTTGTATTCCTGTTAGTGCCATTATTTGGCTAATAACTTTACCCCAGTGGAATATAAGCCCTGTGACAGCAGGATCCACATTTATTCTCATTTATCACTGAATCCCCGTGGCTAGCACAGTGCCTGGCATGTGGTTGGCACTTGGTAAACACTTTAATTAATGAATGGGTTGACTTTGGAGTTGGTCATGGCTGAACTTGAAGGTTGGGGCAACAGTGAAGAACCCAGCTTTGAGAAGCCAGAAGCAGAGGCTATACCAGTGGGTTTAAACCACTATGTCTAAAAGTTTTCACAGAGGGCTAGAAAGATAACCTGTTGGTAGCCAGAAGGATCAAGTAAAGGGTTTTGTTTATTTGTTTACTCCCATGGTTAACTATAATCGGCCAACCAAAAAACAATATAGAAACTAAGTATGTTGATAATCTACAAAGTGAGTATCTTAAAAGTACAATTTGGCCTGAATGAATACTATATTAAGAATGATTTTTATTAAAAGGAGAAACAATAGGAAATGTCTGTGCTCCGTATTATTTTCTGTTATCGCTTATAATGGTTTAATATGAAACTACTAGTTAAGTTTTCCAGTTGCAATATCATCAGAGTTGTGAGAGAGAGAAATATGCTTATTGATTGACTATATTTTAGTATAACTTGCTGATTTCATTGAAATTGGCTAATATAAATTATTCTAATTCAGAGACAGCTCTACATCTGAATACCAAGTGGTGAGTTAAGTATTACTTATGATTGCCATTATAAGTTTTAAATAGTGAGTAAGTGGGGAGAAAAAAAGGCAGCAAAAGAACAGGAAAAGGAGATGGGAATGATAGAGACAAAAAGCAGTAAAAAACTGTTATCTATTTTTAGATAATATGTCAGGGAAAGTATTGCCTGATCCTGTTTTAGTGGAGGCTTTCAGTTTTGTTTTCCATGTTTGTTTGTTTTTTTAATACAATTTTTAAAGCTAAAGAATGTTTTCACATGTGGCTGGAAAGGGGTGGAGGAAGGATTTCTGAAGGAGGCTGAGTGGGAATTAGTGATAATTGAGGAGTAAACAGAGAGCACAGCTTTGGAGGTATTGTGAAAAATTATTCAAAAACCTAAGGGGTTTTTGAATGAGAAATGTGTAGGTGTTTTCAGTATGAATATGATAACTGTCTTCTCCCTTAAATTGTTTTTTTCTTTTGATTTTAAAATGTTGTTATAAAATTACCTTTATGCAACTATGTAGATTTTATAATAGTTTTTTATTTAAATAGATTTGCAGTATGGAAATGAGTCATCATCTTGATTAATTATTCATTCAGAATGTTGCCTTGAATTAGGGAAGATGGTCTAATGATGTCCTGAATTGTTTCAGATTGCAACAAATCTTGGTGACATATATCACTTTATGAGTGGTACATTTTTTGGTGTTCAGCAGAAGATTTTGTTGAAAGAAAGAAGTCTCTGGGAAATAACTGTCGAATCACTTAGATACTTGACAGAAAAAGGACTCCTACAAAAAGATACTATTTTGACAGAAAAAGGACTTCTACAAAAAGACACTATTCATGGGTCTGAAGAAGAGTTCCAATATAGTTTTCACATTACAAAGTTGGGACGAGCTTCTTTTAAGGGTAAGAGTTTACCTAAATCTCATTACTAATCTGAGGAAATGCATTGGAAAAAATAGAAATTATTATGTAATGTTAAGTTGGATTTGTAATTTCATATTAATAATATTAATCTTATCTTACAAACTGTTGGACTACTTCAACTTTAAAAAGTTGAAAAGTGTTTTGAAACAAGTAATTTAGAATACTGTAGAGGTATATAGAGAAAAAGGTGGTCATCCCTCCTTCATGCTCCCCTCCCTCAGCAATCATAAAATCATAATATCTTACCAAGAATAACAATTTGGTATATATTTTTGCAGACATTATCTGTAAATTTCATAGCAATTTGATACATATATCCTTCCAAATATTTTTGTGTGTATGTGTATATGTGTGTGTGTGTATATATATATATACACACACACACACACACACACAGAGCTTGCTTTTCTCACTTATAAAATAGCATGAGCATCTTCACATGTTAATCCCTTTAAATCTACCTCATTTTTCTTTTAGTACAATAGTCATCCATAGTATGGATACCATAATTTATTTCACCACTCCCCTATTGATGGACATTTACACTGTTCCTGATTTTTCTCCATTATAAACAAGGCTGCTTGGGCATCTCTGTTCATGTATTTTTGGATATGTGTGGAAATGTTTCTCTGGGTTAGATTCCCAAGAATAGAGTAGTTGGGTCAGAAGGTATGTACTTATTAAATGTTGATGGATACTATCAAAATGACCTCCAAAATAGTTGTGTTAAGTTACATAGTAAGAGATTTTAAAGACTTTTCTAGTTAACTCCTAAACTAGACTTTCTTTAAAGTCACCTCTTTCCCCCTTTGGTGATTATGAAATATGAACTATTCGTGTCTTTCTTTTAGGAACTATAGATTTGGCTTATTGTGACAGTCTCTACAGAGACTTGAAGAAAGGTCTTGAAGGACTTGTGCTTGAAAGCCTTCTTCATCTAATTTACCTAACAACTCCCTATGATATGGCTTCTCAGTGTAACCCTGATTGGATGATATACTTCAGGCAGGTGAGACGATAAGATTCTGCAATACAGGCTACAATAATGAATCAGGATATGATTTTTGTCAAGTGATTATTCACTTTTTTCTGTATTAAAATATATTTGAAATTGGGCCCTTTGTCTTCAAGTTTTTAAAGTAGTAATATGGCAATAACATTTTTTGTTTGTTTCACTTAAATATTTTCTGTTAAATATAAACATGTTCATTATCAAAAAAATAAAGAAAGGTGCAGAAAAGAAAAAAAGGTCATCCTGGTCCCATTTCCCCAAAGGTAGTTTACTCTTGTGATTTGGTGACCACTACATTTTATAATGCCTGGAATATAAAGAAAACCATGAAAGCCATCCCTGATGATTGATAGTTTAATTACATGAAAGCTCTATTACAGTCACACGTGATGTCACATCATGTCACACCAAACCCGGTGATGTTAATACCTGAGAAGGAATATCATCTTTATCAACAGTAGCAAGGTGGAACTGGCCATACTTGTTACAAAACCAAGTGGTAGAGTACAGTCTATTATGATTTTACTGTGAACAGGCTAGATGCATGAACACATATTAGGCAGAAGCAATATGCAGCTTTTAATTGCAGGAAATTAACTTTCTTTTTAATGTCGTATTTTTAAATTGTTACTCTAAGTTTTTCTAAGTGGTATTATACAATGCGGTTACTTTCAAAAAGCTTTCCCTCTTCTCTCTTCCCACAGACATCTCCCATATTAAACATGAGCCCATAGTCCATGGTCACAGTATTTGTGGCCGTGTCTTTAAGTCATTCTACTGAAGTTTGTTATATTGGGTTGGCCCAGAAGTTCGTTCGGGTTTTTCCGTAACAGCTTACGGGAAAACCCGAACGAACTTTTTGGCTAACCCAAATATTTTAATACTATATCTTTTAAGCTTGCAATATTTGTAAACAAAATATGTGGGTTTTTTCATATCTTTTATAATAATGAAAGTGTGATATGACTAAATACTGGATTTGGTTAATGGCAGACTTTTTAAAGTTACAATTTAATTTTTCTATATATTTATACTCTTTTTCTCTGTAGTTTAGCCAGCTCAGCCCAGCAGAACAAAATGTGGCTGTTCTGGTTGGAGTCTCTGAGAACTTTATTGGGAAGAAAGCATCAGGTCAAGCCATCAGGAAGGTAACCTAGTCTTTTTTTCCTTCCTAAATAACTAAGTTCATAAAACAAAATTAATGCTGTTGTATCATCTCCTTTGTTGACTTGATCCTTTTGGTTCACTTTTTTTCTCTTTAATATAATTCCCATTTTACTATTTAAAACATCTAAGGACCAGAAATTTAGGTATTTTTTTTTAAACAGTATTTATTTCTGGGTGGTGTGATGGCCCTTTTTATGTGTACCTTTGTATTTCTAAAATAGTCATGCACATGTAAGTCTTTATCATAGGAAAAGGTAAACCTTATTTATCTATTTTTCTTAGGCTACTTATTATGGCTTAAATTATATAAATTGTAAAATATTTGTAAAATGTTTTCACAGTATTATGGAATCCTGAAATAAGTTCAATTCAAGGGAGAAAAAAATCTTCTAGAAACTTTTTATTAAGCATTTTACTTGGTATCAGGGATTCTAAGATAGGACGAGTTTGAGATTTTTGTTTTTGTTGTTGCTGTTGTCCCAAAGAACTCCCAATGTACTTGAAGTACATAAAGCATTTTAGAAGGTTGAAGTGGAAAAGGCAATACTCTTGTGTGATATCTTATATTTTTGTGTTTTAAAGTTTAGTCAACAAACATGAAGCAAGCATTGAATGCACACACTAACCTTAAGAGAAGTGGAAATAATTCTGTGGCAAACATGCATTCAAAATCCTTAAGTTCATATAATCTTCCACCTCATAATACACTTTTTTTCATTTTTCATTTTCTTTGGTAATCTAATCTTCCTTGAAACCTAATTATCTTACCTACCATTTCCCCTATATCTTTTAAATTTATATAGATTTTACTGATTTCATTTTGAAAAATGGAAGGCGGTGTTTACTTACATTTGAATTGAATGGTGCAGCTGTCCCCTGTATTGATGTATCATAAAATTATAAATATATAGCACTTCAGTATTCATGTTGTCAATATTTAGATTGGGTCTTTTACTTCAGAAATGACTGTTGTTTAGGCCTTCAAAATGTTGAATAAAGATATTTCTTAAAACAAGCCTTTTGTATCAAACTCTAAAATATAAAATAAAAACAAAATCATATTAGTTTGGAACTCATTACCAAATAATAAACATTTATAAAACCTTATTAGAATAATGTATCTTTTAAAACTTGAATCAAAATTTATTTTTGTTACATTTTATGAAATATAGTCAATAAATGTTTGTTCAATTGATAATTAAATATTTTAAATAGTATGGGCATGGATTTGTCTTAATTACAAATGGGTTAGTTACTAGTTCAGTGCTTTAGAAGTATCTTTTTAAAAAACTTCTGCAGAACATGATGTTTACTTAAAATCTAATTGATGTCTTCACATTGAAAAAGACCTTTAAACATTTTTTGTAAAAATCTTGAAATTGGCATAATGTGGCTTATCTTGCCATGTAATATAATTATATCATTTTTCTTGGCTTTGAAAATACATTCTAAGCAAAATCTACATTGACTCAATTTATAGTTGATAATGAAGATGCGCTAAAATTGGGAAATTAAAAGGTAATCTTTTCCTACTTGTTTTTCAGCTATCATGCTTTTTCAGCTTAATGCTTTTTAAAAGGGTGATCCAGTACAACATGCAGAATCTGTAATTCTTAAATCCTTCGATGTGCCACCCTAAGTTCTCATCGTAAACATTCTTTTACTATAGTAAAGGATATAATTTTATATTTTAAACGTACTTTTTCTCTTTAAAATTCATCTTTTTCTTCCTCTGATTTTAAGCATGAGTTACTCAGTTTCTGAGTTAGCTTAATGCTTAATGCTTTACCCAGAAAATAATCACTAGGCACCCCAGGCAAAAGCACATATACAGAATAGAAATAGTCAACTACAGGAAGCATTTTTCTTTCAGTGTTTTAACTTTGGAAACATTAATTATTTATCATGACCATGTAGAAATCATAGAATCTAGTATTTACTTTGTAAACTTATTAACATACTTATCTAAACAAATGCGTTTGTCTAATTTATAATCACAGTCACACATATATATACCACCTATAAATACTACAGTAAATGTAAAGGTTTCCCCAACTCCTTTCCTTCCTGTGTTCTTTCTTAAGGCTACCATAACAAATTAGCACAAACCAGGTGTCTTAAAACAACAGAAATTTATTCTGGCACAGTTCAGGAGGCCAGAGATCTGAAATCAAGATGCTGGCAGAGCTGTTCCTTCTGGAGGCTCTGAGGAAGAAACCATCTTGCCTCTCTCCTAGCTTTTGGTGGTTGCAGGCAATCCTTGTAGATGCATCCCTCCAAAGTCTGCCTCCATTTTCACATTGCCTTCTCTGTGTCATTCTGTGTCGTCTCTCTTGTAAGGGATGACAGTCATTGAATAATGGGCCCTTAAGGGCCCCCTGTACATCCAGGATGATTTCATCTCCAGATCCATAACTAATTACATCTGCAGAGATCCTATTTCCAAACAAGGTCACATTCAAAGGTACCAGGGGTTAAGACTTGAGCATATCTTTTTGGGGGAACAATTCAACTCACTACACTCCCTACAGAAGGAACTTTAAATTGGAAACAATTTGGCATATCTCTTTTTTTACACTTGGAAAAATGGTAATTTGAACTAATCTAAAGTACATTTGTTAGAACTTAGATTTATTTCTGTGGAACCATTCTATCCTTGCTGTCCTGTGGAACAACTTCATTTGCTTTACCTTTTGTCCATTTTGAATGTAATGTACATTTTTTAGCAGGTCCAGTACATAAACTTACTTGTGTCTTTCTAGAAGGTGGACAAGAATATTGTCAACAGACTATACCTGTCTTTTGTCCTTTATACCTTGCTCAAAGAGACCAACATTTGGAGTGTGTCTGAAAAATTCAATATGCCTCGAGGATATATACAAAACCTTCTCTCTGGAGCTGCCGCATTCTCCTCTTGTGTGTTACATTTCTGTGAGGTAATTCCACTAAATAGATGATATATGCTGTGTGCATCTTCTGTTTTAACTGTTACTAAACTCAAAAACCAGTTAGTATGTTCTCGTTTCTTCTGTTATTACAAAGCACTCAAAATTTGTTTAAAATATATCTTTGATTTTATCCACTTAAAAAAATACTATATACAGGCATGTAATAAAGGTATTACAGAATGACAGAATCAACTAAAACGTATAATGAACAAGTAGAAAGTCCTTAGTTATCCCTACTTTTGGAACTATCATTAATAGTTTCAAGTATTTGGAATCAACTCTTTTTTTTTTACTCTTTCTTTTTGTTGTTGTTGTTTTTTCTTTTCTTTCTTTATTTTTGGTTGCGTTGGGTCTTAGTTGCGCCATGAGGGATCTTTGATTGCAGTACATGGGCTCTTTGTTGTGGCACACAGGCTTCTCTCTAGTTCTGGTGTGTGGGCTCAGTAGTTGTGGCATGCGGGCTTAGTTGCCCCGTGGCATGTGGGATCTTAGTTCTTCAATCAGGGATCAAACCTGCGTTGCCTGCATTGTCTAAGGTGGATTAGACAAAGGTGGATTCCCTACCACTGGACCACCAGGGAAGTCCCTGGAATCAACTCTTACAATAACTTTTCTCCATTGATGTAGATTCTGTGGGGGTGTCTTTCTCCTGAGTGGTAACTGTGTAAAGTGTTTGATTGGTATGTTACCAATATCCAGCAGATACCTGACTACTCAGTACCATGTTCTTTTGATTACCACAGTAATTTCCCATTTTTGCTTTCAGTGTCAGGCAGCTACTTTAGTTTCTACATCAAGTGTATATTTTATAAAATAAATCAAGAAGAAAACTTAATTTTGACCATATGCATTTGAGATCAATTTGTTTAAGACTTTACTAAAAGAAGCTTTCAGAATTTCCTTAAATAACACAACAAAGCTGACCAGAGTTTTCTACCCAGACAGTTTTTTGATGAGTTTATAAGATAAACCATTTTTGCTGCATTGAAATTTATTATTTTTGGGTGGCATAGTAATATTTGTTTCTGTACTTATTTTTTTTAAACTTTTTTCCACAATGAATTCTACTTTTAAACTTAAAATCTACTTCATTTGCCCTATCTTAAGCCTCCATATTCTGTGTGCGTATATGGCAATTAGTTCTATCATATACGGTAATGGAGTAAATAATCCAAAAACTACTTGGCTTTGGATTGAATGATAATTATTTTAGCAAATTTACCTTTCGAAATACCTTTTATTTATGCTGATTTTTAAATTTTAGCTTATATTCCCTAATTACATGGTAGCTTATCAGTACACAAAAATTATGGATAATAAGGAGAAGCTGGCCTTTAAAATGTATTTTCTTAAGTTTACTGTGTTTGTTCTTCATATTTAAAAAGGTGTTCCCTGATAATTCTATCCCTTTATAGTTCTTACTTAGAATTATAAGGATGTGAGCCTTACAGAATTGTTCAAGTGAAAGAATCTATAGGTTGAACTTCAAAAGCAACTATAATTTGATGGTTGATCCTAGGGTCAGTCTACCCGACAACTCTCATGAATGTATTTTCAATATTTTAAAGCATTTTTTTCTTTATAAAAAGTTATGTAGGACTTCCCTGGTGGCTCAGTGGTTGAGAATCTGCCTGCCAATGCAGGGGACACGGGTTCGATCCCTGGTCTGGGAGGATCCCACATGCCGTGGAGCAACTAAGCCTGTGCACCACAACTACTGAGCCTGTGCTCTAGAGCTCGCAAGCCACAACTACTGAGCCTGCATGCTGCAACTACTGAAGCCCGTGCGCCTAGAGCCCGTGCTCCGCAACAATAGAAGCCACCACAGTGAGAAACCCGCGCACTACAGCGAAGAGTAGCCCCCGCTCGCTGCAACTAGAGAAAACCCACATGTAGCAACAAAGACCCAACACAGCCAAAAATAAATAAATAAATAAAAACAAAAAACAACAACAAAACATAACAAAAAAAGTTATGTAAGTGGAATAAAATAGTACACCGATCATATTAGTTAAGATACTTTTAACTGCAAGTAACAGAAAAATACCATAGAAATCTAAACAATAAGGAAAAATGATTATCTTATGTAGCAAGAAAGCCAGAGCTAAGGCAGTTTGGGATTGATTGATTCAGTAGTTCTATTCAAGGTTTTCTTTTCTTCTTTTTTTGCTGCCGTACTGGTGCATTGACTACTTTCCTAGTGGTCACAAAGTAGCTAGCTAATGTTGTTCCATGCATCACAAATGCTCACAGTGATACCCAAAGGTTAGAAAGGAAACTTAAAAAAAAAAAAAAAACACCAAACTACTATTACAGAAAATTTCAACCATATATTTAAAAAGACAAGATAATGTAATGAATACCCATTTACCCACCCAGCTTTAAGAATTGCCAGCTCATGATTTCTAATACTATTTTAAATACTGCTGCACTGAGCATCATCTTGTATTTGAATCCTGCCGTATTCAGTATTTTGTCTTCAGGATAAATCTCCAGAGGTAGGAATTGTTTTCAATCATTTGGGAAAGAAAAACGATGCAATCACTTGCTGATGTTCTGATAAAAATGAATAGAACTCTTCTTATTGACTTCTTTTTCTTTTTTTTTTTTAATTGGGGTATAGTTGTTTATTTTTCACTTTTCAATCTTTTTCCTCATCGTAAAATCATTCCATCACATTCCTCAGTCTCTGCCATGTTTCCTTGGAATAATTTTGCTTGGAGTCATTGGTCATCTCTGGCTTAACCCAACTTCCAGAATTTACAGAAGGGAGAGTCCTCTCTGAGCCCCCTACAATGCAAACTAGATTTTGAAATAACTCGCCAGATTTAAATTCTGCATATTTCTTTGTGTTCTGCAGGAACTTGAGGAGTTCTGGGTTTATAGAGCCCTTTTGGTAGAACTTACCAAGAAGTTGACTTACTGTGTAAAGGCAGAGCTGATCCCTCTCATGGAAGTGACTGGAGTTTTAGAGGTTAGTAGCTTCCCAGTTTCCCACCTGAGATGATTTCAACTAACAGAAAATTCAGGTTTTACTGTCATGTCACACAGGGTAAGTGACAATAGCCTTATTGTTCATTTATCATGGGAATCTTTTTTTTAAATTAATTGCTGCCATGGTCTCCCAGAAATCCCTGTTAATCTGGAAGAATTTCTGATGAAAAATCACATTTGTGAGAAAAAGTAACAGTAGGAATAGGGGTGACTCTCCCCAAGTATGTGTGTCATTCTTAACATCCCTTCCTTCCTCTACTCCAGTGAAGAATCACCTTCTGTCAGTTTAGACAGTGCTTGTTGAAGGTGGTGGTGACTTGGTGGCAGTGAGGGTCATTTACATTTTCTAAGGGAGTGAGGAGAAAGTATCCTCAGCTGGTTTCTTAGTTTTCTATTTTTGACCAACCCTTGATTTCAGTTTATCCTCCGTTATTCAGTTCTTAAATCAGAGGAGTTCTGTTTGGGAATGCAGACACACACCCCCCACACCCCTACCTCAGAGGTCCCCTGAGTAGATGGTAAGAACATTTTAGGGATACTGGACTAAAACATTTGATTGGGGATGCCCCTAGCCTAAGTGCCCTAATGGGTTTCTTATTTCTGATTGCAGCACATATCAGCTCACTTAAGCTGCACAGAAAACTAGCTATCTTGCAGTCAGATTGGAACCACCCAAATGCCTCTTTTAAAATTCCTCAGGATTCTGATGTGTTATCTCTTCATATTTATTATCTTAGTTTATTCCTGTCTTTGCAAGTGCATTTTTTCCCTTCAGTAAGACACTTAATTATTTTTTCCTAATCCCAAATTCTGATCGTAATGATTTTTGTAATACTTTTCAGGGTCGAGCAAGACAGTTATACAATGCAGGTTATAAAAGTCTAATGCACTTAGCTAATGCAAATCCTGAAGTGCTGATAAAAACAATTGATCATTTATCAAGACGCCAGGCCAAGCAAATTGTTTCATCAGCCAAGGTAAGCAAACAAACTATTTTTTAATCTTTATGATATATATATATTTTTTAATTAATTAATTTTTGGCTGTGTTGGGTCTTCGTTGCTGCGCACGGGCTTTCTCTAGTTGCAGCGAGCGGGGGCTACTCTTCGTTGCGGTGCACGGGCTTCTCATTGTGGTGGCTTCTCTTGTTGCGGAGCACGGGCTCTAGGCGTGTGGGCTTCAGTAGTTGTGGTGCACGGGTTTAGTTGCTCCGTGGCATGTGGGATCTTCCTGGACCAGGGCTCGAACCCGTGTCCCCTGCATTGGCAGGCAGATTCTTAACGACTGCGCCACCAGGGAAGCCCAATCTTTATGATATTTTGTAGTGTAATCTCCTTATACTTTAGACATAAAAGCAAAAACATTTAACTATATATGCAAAAGTTTATACTCACAGTATGTGGGTAAAAATAGTACACGTGTTATGATACAAGGCTTGCTAAAAGGAGGAAAAGAATCTCCTAAAAAATAAAGACGCTTTCAAGAGTTCTTTGAAGTACGAGGAACTCTGGAACTCGCTGAACTCTGCCTCCCGCTACTCTTGACACAGAAGTCCTTTCGTCAGCATCTCTGACATCTGGTCTTTTCACCTTTAAACACCTTCACTGACAAGGAACCTACAACCTCAAAAATTAAGTAGTTCTCTTTTTGGACCCCTAGTGTTACAAAGAGCATCCCAATATAATGAGGCTGTCTTAAAATGTCTACCATGGCCTCGTAGAGTACTGCCCTGTGGAACTAGGCTGTTGCTTTGTTCATTTGCTAGCTTTTCACATACTTGAAAACGGCTCTTCTTGCCTCCAAGGGCTTCTCTTTTCTGTTTCTTTCACCTGTAGTAAATAACCTAGTTTTAGGCTATTCACTATCCTGGTTACCCTTTGCTAGACGCAATCCACTTTGTCATTACCCTCCTGCTCCATGTGGGTAAATCCATTACACAACAGTTTGGGGTTATTTCCTTCTTGATCTCAACTATAGTTCTATCCTTGTGGTCTGAAATCACATAGTTTTTTGTTTTTTTAACTTCACTGTTACACTATTGTCATATATAGATCAGAACTGGCTGAAAAGTAAATTTCCATCTTACTTTTTTGAATGGTGCTCACATTGTTTGTATTGCTTTGATTGATCTTTACAACAGTCCTCTGAGGTGGACAGAGTTGGTGTCACATTCAATTTACAAATGAAGACACTAAAACTTGTTCCATTAGATTAGGAGTTCTTTGGGTTGATAAGGATGAAGTTATAATTATTTCCATTTCTGTAGCACCTAGCACGGTATTCAGCCTATAGTAGATATTTAACAAATATTTGAATAAATAAATAAATGAGATTGGGGCTTCCCTGGTGGCGCAGTGGTTGAGAATCTGCCTGCCAATGCAGGGGACACAGGTTCGAGCCTTGGTTCGGGAAGATCCCACATGCCGCGGAGCATCTAAGCCACTGTGCCACAACTACTGAGCCTGCACTCTAGAGCCCACGAGCCACAGCTGCTGAGCCCGCGAGCCACAACTACTGAAGCCCGTGCACCTAGTGCCCATGCTTGACAACAAGAGAAGCCACTGCAATGAGAAGCCTGCACACCACAACGAAGAGTAGCCCCCGCTCGCAGCAACTAGAGAAAGCCCGTGCACAGCAACGAAGACCCAGCACAACCATAAATAAATAAATAAATAAATAAAATAAGTAAGATTTAAAGAAATTGATTTACCCAAGGAAACACAGCTAGTCAGTAAGTAGTAGAGCAGGACTATAGAGTTACACTATATGTTATTAAGGATACAAAGGGAGCTGTGGTAACGATGGCCAAAATAAGTGACTTTAAATGTTAAAGGTTTATTAGTTCAAACACAAACAGTTCACAGCTGATATGAGGAATCAGTTGTGTGTCCAAGGACCCATACTTGCCCTGTCCCATTGCTCAGCCACTCTTAATATATGGCTTCCATCTTATGGACTGAGGTACACGCTCTCCTTCCCACCATCCCTTCTGCTTTTCCAGTAAGCTTGAAAGAGTAAAATGGATATTCCTTGCAGGATTTTGAGTAGAAGAGTGGGTTAGAGGTTGAAAATAGGGGAGCAAGAATGGAAGTAAGGAAACCAGTTAGGATTATATTGAGGCTAAACAGGTTTTTGCAGGAATGCCACAAAAAAGCTGTGTGGCCTTAGTACATCAGGAGCCACAGGATGTCACTTTATCACATTACTGATAATGACTTTGATCATTTGGTTAAGGAAGTGTCAGCTGGCAAGCTTTTCCACTGTAAAGTTATTATTTTTCCCTTTTTATTAGTATTTTTGGAGTGGATACTTTGAGACTATGTAGATATCCTATTCTTCATTAAACTTTCACACGCTTTTTTTAGCATTCATTGATGATTTTTGCCTCAGTTATTTCTGTGATGTTTGTCAAGTGGTGATTTTCTAACTCTATTATTCCCTCTATATTTTTTATTGGCATTTTACTATGAGGAAAAGCTATTCCTTCCTCATTTATCTTTTAATTCATTTATTTATATCAGAGTGAACGATGGGTTCATACTTATTTTGGTAGTCAAATGGTCTCAGAGTTGGCCAGGAAGAGCCCCTGCAAACTGGCTCCTGTGTCTTTTTGGCCTGTCCCCATCATTATTGGTGTACTTTCTTACTTTCTGGTTGTATCTGTCAGGGTCTAATCATGAGGAACAGAAACCACACAGTAATTTGAACAGGAAAGCCTAATATAAAGAATTAGTCAGCAATGAAGACCCAACACAGCCAAAAATAAAAATAAAATAAATTAAAAAAAAAAAAAGAATTAGTAACAGAGGTTTCTAGTTGGCCTCTAAGGGGTGAACAGAACACTTCAAGTCATTTGATGTTGGTGGTGTTCTCTGTATTCTAGTAATGTTGACATGTGAGTTTTTTATGGTTTACTTATTGTTCTTGGTGATCTGTAGAGTGCTTACAGGATGTGTTGGTAGATTCATTTTGCATGGTCACCATTACCTCAGTTACTGGAAAGCTTACCTAATTACATTTTTTTTTCTTTACTTCATTGCTTTATTTTTTTTTATATTTGAAATTTCTTTTTTTAAATTAATTTTTATTGGAGTGTAGTTGATTTACAATGTTGTGTTCATTTCTGCTGTACAGCACAGTGTCAGTTACACATATACATCCTAATTACATTTTAGACTCCTTTATATAGTGCTAAATAATGTTATGCTTTATATCAAATTGGTAGAGAGTGGTTTTTTTCCTCTGTGTGATTTTGCTGACCTTTTTATTATAAAAATGTTATAAGAGAAATAGTGCAAATATTTCACACCAATATACTCAAAACCCAGATGCAACAAATACGAATATTTTATTTCTGGCTTTTTTAAAGAAAGGGGAGAAATCGTTATTCAGCAAATATTCATTGACATCTACTATGTGCTGGGTTTAGAAATACTTTCTTTGCTCATTATGCTTCTTTTGAAATTAACCATGTTAATTTTAGAAGCTTGAATAAAACTTTTCTTTGAAACACTGATAAGCTTTTAAAAGATAGCATACTAAACTTTGAGGAATAGTTAAAATCCATATATAAAGGATAACATTTTCAAGAACTAATTAAATTTTTGCAAAATTGTCTTAAATTTTATAGATTAAAAGTTAATTTTTAAGTGGCTGAGTCTTCAATAAAACAAATCTTTGAGAGTATTAAAGCTCCCTTATTTTTGGTATACCAAATGCAGTGATCAGCTAAAATGGCTTTAACTAAATGTCTCAGCTTCATTAATTGTAAACACTTGTTCTTAAGTGGCCATTTTTTTCGATCTCATTATTAGTTTTAATGTCTAGTTTGCTGGTATGTAAGGATTCAGGTGTCGAACAGATGGTGGTAAAATGTTAGCAGTTCTCTAGAAATTGGTGTTTTTGCCTCATGTCTTGATTTTTTATTGTAGTTGCTGTTGCATGAGAAAGCAGAGGCTTTGCAAGAAGAAGTAGAAGAGTTATTGAGACTGCCTTCTGATTTCCCTGGTATTGTGGCCTCTTCTGTTGAAAAGGCATGAAACTGTCAGATGAACATTTTTAAGTATAATTATTTATTGTACATATGTTTTATTAAAGATTCCCTGTAATTTATGAGTGAAAAAAATATATTTTAATTATATATTAAGAACTGTGGATGATGTTTGAATATTCCTGTCACCCATAATTGCATACATAATTGTGCATTATTTCTCTGCTCAAAAATCTGGTGTCTACCACAAAATGAAATCCAACTTTCTCAACATATCCCCAGCCTACCCTTTTAGCCGATATTTCATTATCCTCTTACCCATTTCTTTCATCAAACTGGACTGTTTGAAATCCCAGAATTTTCCCTGGGATTTCCAAACCCTCTCTTTCCTAACTGCCTTATGCTATTCCCCATAAATGGGAAATTATCTTTAAAATGTACTAAATACTTCAAGTTTCAACTAAGAATGCTCGAATACTATCTCCTCTAAGAAACTGTCCAAGTTCAACCTCCTCCCCACCCTATACATGGGTTCTTACCCTCCTATAAGTATTGTGAGTCCCTCATTTATGCCCATGTCTTTTTTTTTTATTTATTTATTTATTTATTTATTTATTTATTTATTTATGGCTGTGTTAGGTCTTCGTTTCTGTGCGAGGGCTTTCTCCAGTTGCAGCGAGCAGGGGCCACTCTTCATCACGGTGTGCGGGCCTCTCACTATCGCGGCGTCTCTTGTTGCGGAGCACAGGCTCCAGACACGCAGGCTCAGTAGTTGTGGCTCACGGGCCCAGTTGCTCCGCGGCATGTGGGATCTTCCTAGACCAGGGCTCGAACCCATGTCCCCTGCATTGGCAGGCAGATTCTCAACCACTGCGCCACCAGGGGAGCCCCGCCCATGTCTTTTTTAATGTGACTAGTTTGAAATCTCCTGGAGGGCCAAGACCTTTGTTACCATGTTTGTATCCACACAGCACCTACCCCAGTTTATTGTACAAAGTAAGAACCTCTGTGAAAAAAGAATTCTACTCATTAATAATTTAAAGATTCTCTTTAAACACGACTTATATATTGCCTCTCCTCCCTCCCTTTTCAGATTAATAGTTCAAATGTAGATGACTGGTTAAACTAGAAAAAAAGTAATAACAATATTTATAAGTACTGAACTGGTTTAGTTAAAATTTTCCTCACCTGTCTGAGAGACATCCATTGGAAACTTTGCAAATAGATCCACAGTCTAAGTTCTTTGTTCCTTAACATTGTAGACCATTATAATATGAGCACACCTCAGAAATATTGTGGGTTCGGTTCCAGACCACCACAAAAAAGCAATTATTGCAGTAAAGCAAGTCACATGAATTTTTTGGTTTTCCCATGCGTATAAAGTTATGTTTACACTATACTGTAGTCTGTTAGGTCTGCAATAGCATTATGTCTAAAATAAAACAATATATATACCTTAATAAAAAATACTTTATTGCTAAAAAATGCTAACCATCATCTGAGCCTTTAGTGAGTTGTAATCTTTTTGCAGTAGTAACATCAAAGATCACTGATCACAGATCATCATAACAAATATAATAATAATGAAAAAGTTTGAAATATTGTTAGAATTACCAAAATGTGACACAAAGACACAAAGTGAGCAAATGCTGTTGGAAAAGTGGTGCCGATAAAATTAGAGTAACTTGCCCAAGGTCATGTACTGTTAGTGGCAGAGCAGGGATTCAGACCCAGCCAATCCCAGTCTAAAGTCTCTGCACTTAACCAATATACAGTATTGTCTTGGTAGAATTTTTCCCATTTTGTCCTTCCTGAGTGTCCCTTTCACCTTGCTTGATTTTGTCCCTAGCATTACATCACATTGTCACACCTCACCCCTCCATATGAGGCACAGTATGGCATCCTAATGTCCTGGTAGAATCCTGGGCTGTACTGCACATGTTCCATTTATTGCAGCTAAAAAGACTGTAAAAGAGCAGCTGGCCCACGTACTGGCTGCTTGGGTGCAGCTACTGAGGTGTGCCCCAGAGGTCCATAGTCAAGCCTTCAGTGTTTTAAAATCTAGAAACCCCAGTATTGTTAGTTTGCTCAAGTGAGCAAGTCTCTAAGTGAGCCCTGATTCTTGCTAACCAATTTATAAGAGACTGATTAATAATCCCAATTTATTAATTTAAGATTCGAGATGGCAAGTTGGAGGGGTACCTTTATGGAAACTAGAAAACCTGTACCTGCAGTCTGGGACCATCTCCACCTCCCCCAATCAGTGTCTCTCTAGGTCAGTCCAACTGAAAGGCTGTAACCAAGGGCAATGATGGGAGATTAGCCCTGAAAGATATTAAAATGTAAAGAAATTGAAACAGTTCAGCTCTAGAGAAGAAGAGAAAAGTAGATTAGTGGGAACAGAGTGGAGAGTAAAAATAGATTCAAAGACATTTAAGAACTTAATATATAATAAACATGGTTTTTCAGTTTTGATTGATAGAAACCCAGGTATATCTAGCTTAAACAAAAAAGAAAATTTAGCAGCCACATTCTCAAACCATAGCAGCAATAGAACTGGCCTGGAGCAACTGGAGCTGGAGACTCAGCACCTCAGGACTTGCCACCTCTGCTTTGTCGGGCAACTCTAGACTGACTGACTCAACGGCTTCAAGATCAAAGCACAATGAGCTCTCTGCTGCCATTCCAGGTAGAGAAGTTGCTGGGAGGGATTCTCATTGGTCTAATTGGTCCTTTGCCCACCTCTGTGGCCAGGGTGTAGAGTTTTTGTTTTGTGTTAGTTTTTTCAGAAGCTGGAGGGGAGAGGTGGAAGGCAGAGAAATCAGTAGCTAATACAGGTGACACTTGAGTCACAGTGGAAAAGATGGATAACTCAGTGAATGGAATTCAAACAATGGCTACCTCATGTTTTAGGAAAAGATTAAGCTGAATCTCTGCCTATGTTCCTAAACCAAGTTAAATTCTAGGTAAATGAAAAGATTTGAATGTGGACTTTTTGATGGTATCATCTGACTGCACTGAAGCATCAAGGAGTGTGCCCACAGTTCCTTTGTTAATCAAGCTTCAAGACAGTAAAATTTCAGCAAGTCCAGGAAGAAGGAAAAAAAGGAAAAAAAATTTTCCTTTCTGTATTTTTTTCAAGCTATGAGCAAGCTTGCCCATTTCTAGAATGTTTAACTTCACCAAGATCGTGATAATGTCCTAGCTTCTTTGGATTTGCATTATAAGCTTAAATAACCACCACCAAAAAAAAAAAAAAAGAATTTTTTTTTTTTTCTATTGGGTACATCAAATTTTTGGTCAAGTTTTAAGCGTTTCAAACCCAGCTATCCTCTCAACAAATATCAAAACTGATATTTTTTCAGTCCTTTCAGGAAGGACTAACGTAAGACTCTCCTTGGCTTTCTGCTTCCATTTGTAAGAACCTTCCCACACAAGAATCACTACAGCTTTTTAATTCCATACTGTTTTCCTTACAGCCGTCTGAGGTACGTGTTGTTTTTTACCCTATGTTACAAATGAAGAAAGTGTGGCTTGCCCGGGATCACTCCATTAATAAGAGACAGAGCCTAGGTCACACCTAGGTCACGCTGATAATTCTTTCTTTGATTGTGTTTATTTGCATTACAAGCTACCCTATGTGTGTTTGGAAAGGAGTTGATCAAGATGGCAGACAGCATATATCAGTATAATAGCCCCTCCTCCTGCCTAAAATCCTGTGAAGTGATTAAAAATACAAATTTGATGTGATGAACTAGCATGCTTCATTTTTCATTTTTGAAATAGTCTTTTGATCCTTTTCTTCAGTAAGTGGTTACCCAAGTGATATGTCGTCACTTGGAGTAAAACTTAAAGATGTGATAATTCTCTTTCAGGAGAATTACATACATCTCTTTCAGGATGTTTGTAATGTATAAAAATTTTGCTATTAGAATTAAAACTACCACTCTAGAGGAAATGAGTGATTTTGCTCCAGCTGAACCAAATGTATTAGATGATTAAACCTCCCCAAAATGATCCATATGCACGGAGAGGGCGGTAGAAGCTTTAGTCTAAGGGCTGCACTAAAACATGTGAACCTGGCAGCACAAGTTAATACACTGATGGAAGGGGCCTCAAGCCAAGGCATGCAGGCAGCCTCTAGAAGCTGAGAAAGGCAAGGGAACAGAGTCTCTCCTAGAGTCTCCAGAAAGGAACACAGCTCTGCTGACACCAGCTCTTAGCCCGTTGAGACCCTTTGAGACTTCTGATCTCCAGAACTGTAACATAAATTTGTGTTGTTTTTAACCACTACATGTGTGGTGCTTTGTTACAGCAGCAATAGGAAACGAACACATCTGAAAATAGCCTGGAACACAATTGGGGAGCTACCATTCTGCAGGACCCCTTCTGGATCTTAGCGTATGAGCAGTCTCAGTTAAATGTGTTAGGTCCATTGACAGGATTATTTTGTGTTCCTGAAAACTATAGAAATTAACTGTGGTGAATGCCTACATTTTTTTTTAATAAATGTATTTGTTATTTATTTATTTTTGGCTGAGTTGGGTCTTCGGTGCTGTGTGCAGGCTTTCTCTAGTTGCGGCGAGCAGGGGCTACTCTTTATTGCGGTGCACGGGCTTCTCATCGTGGTGGCTTCTCTTGTTGCAGAGCACGGGCTCTAGGTGTGCGGGCTTCAGTAGTTGTGGAACGAAGGCTCTAGAGCTCAGGCTCAGTAGTTGTGGCTCGTGGGCTCTAGAGCGCAGGCTCAGTAGTTGTGGCGCATGGGCTTAGTTGCTCCGCAGCATGTGGGATCCTCCCGGACCAGGGCTCAAACCTGTGTCCCCTGCATTGCCAGGTGGATTCTTAACTACTACACCACCAGGGAAGTACCCCAACCATTTTTATTAATTGCATTTTCTCCAGTAAAAAGATTTCTTTTTATTTATCCCTTCAACAACTTAAGTAAAAAAGTCCTATCCCTAGTTGACTAAAACAAAATGACAACAAAAAAGATCCAATTACCACAGAGATTGGAGGTTTGAATTCCTAACTTCTGAGGAGTTTTATGAGCCATCTAGTCTATGATATTTCCCCAGACCTTGTTTTCTGTCTTCAACGGGACATAAAAGTATGTTATCATGATAAAGAGATATGTATAAAACTAGGAAAATGTAGGCTAACAGCAATGTAAGTATGAAGAACTAGCTATTATAATGCTGCATGCTAAATGATCCTCCTTTGTAGTAAAATATAGTATTACTGTATGATCACACATAAAATTGGAAAAAATCTACAGACAAGACTACTCACTCTATGTGAAGTACAGTAACACTAGTTTACTTCTTTATAAATGTGTAAGCACTTTGAGAGTCTACTGCCCAGCCTAGAAATGATGAAGGAATTCAACATCATTTTGCTGAAATTTGTCAAAGTCATCTGAAAGCTCAATGAAAATATTTACATGCATTTTAGTGAATAGTTTTGATGTGCTTAGCCTGATGCTAGATGCTGGTGGAAAACAAGAGGGAATATATGGTTTTTGTTGCTTTTAGGAGCAGTAAAGCATAAATACATGAACCATGAGCCACGGATGGTTACATCATGAAGCACAGTGTACAAAAGATAAATGCTTATAGGCACTAGAGACAGAGTGGGAGGTGATGGGAATGTCTGAGACAGAGGGAGAAGGGCGGGTGGGAGAGGGGAAAACATGAGCGACAACAAGAAGGTTCTCTTCTGGCCGAGCTATACAGAGTGAAGGCTGCAAGCACCATCTGTATATTTGCACTCTTAAAGCAGTAATGAGGAACCAGAAAAGCAGCAGCAAATGATGTGTGCTGAGCCATCTCTACGTGCTCATCTGGTTCACCTTGTGATCAATGAAAGGCCCTGGTGAAACACCTGACAGAGGTGGAAACATGTGACCAAAATATGGACAGAGCCATATGGAGATCAAGTTCATAACCTTGGCCTTGTTAACACTGTGTTCTGTCTGTCTAGTCCTTGCTGCCGAGGACAGATAGAAAATGTAGATCTGAGCTTTGTCAAACGTAAGCTGGACACTAGCTCAAGCGGTAAGGATGGAATTTATTCAGTACTAAGTGCAGAGGTGATGGGTGTTTTCACGGGAGAACGGGGGAGCAGGAGGGGAAAGAGTGGGCCCTCCAGCAGAGACTGGGTTTATTGATTGGTGCTTATCCAGAGGAGAAGCAAGCTTCTAGTATCTCTATGACAGGAGGTAGTGGTGTAAGTCAGAGCAAGCCCCCCAGAGCCTTCTAAACGGGAATGGGGGCCGTGCAGTGGCCTATCTGTCTATTACCAGGTTTGGGCTGGAACAAACAGTAATCCTCCTGGCAGTTTTCTCAGGCAGACAGTTTAAGGGGGGAGTAGGGTCATCCTAGGGGTGCAGCCTTGAGCTGTTAGGAGCTATGTTAGTGTTTGTTCAAATCTTTTAGTGGGGGCTTGGGACTGGGCAGGGAGGAGGGGGAACGGAATCATTTGTGCTGGGAGTCTGCAGTTTTTCTAGGCCAGAGTTGAGGCCTGGTCAAAAAGAGGGCTCAGATGAGCCCATTTAAAGTCTGGTCAAGAAGAGAATCTTTGTCACTTTCCAAGGTTTGTTCCACATGCACCACTTAGCTCACTTTAAAACATGCCATCACTAAGAGTGATATTTGGTTTCCTTCAATCTACGTTATGAAACCTAGACCTTGGTCTTTAATATTAGTTCCTGGTTCTTTTTCTCAGCGTGATCACAGGGGAGTAGGAAGGGGGTTTGCACGAGTTATTCCAGCTCTTCACATAGCTCTTAAGTTCACCTTTCAGGACTCCTGCAGCAGGAGGAAGCCTTCAGAAACTGGGGCGACCTTGAAAAGCTTTCTCTACCCACCACTTGGGTTTGAGCAGGTGCGGTCCAGAATGACCTCAAGGGGGCTTGAACTTTTACAGGCAACAGGCTGCACTTTAGTTGTTCCAGCCCGTGCAGACGTACTAAATCAAAATTAAATGTTAATGATGGTGGTGTCTGTGCCACTCTGCTGGGGAAACTAGAATGCAGAGAAACGAGGCTCTAACAGCTGTCAGTAATTGGGTCACTGCCTTCCCCTGTGCCCTGGCTTCCTAGATTTACGCCGGCACCTACTATCGTTAATGACCCTGCTGCCAGAAAGACTCGCCTTTGCCAAGACGGTCACTGGAGGAACCTGTGTTCTCGCAGGAGAAGCTGAAAGTTCTTGAGAGAAGCACAAAAGGAGGACATGAATCCACACATAGAAAAAGGTGAGCATGATGTCCTGCCTCAGCAAATGGTCCCACATGCAGAGCAAGAAGCTCGGCTGTGGCTGCGTCTGCCCTTCTCTTACCAAGGGCAGCGTGTACTTCCGGTGGAGGCCGACTTGTGAGGTGACCTTTTTGTTATCTTTTCCTGCGAAATGAGCAGATTCTAGCAGATGCTGCCGAAACCTCTTTCTTGTCAATTCAGCAGAGAGAAAGCGTCTTTCCCATTATTTATTCCAAATGCATACTTGGCATATTCCTGATTCATAATGGCTAGTGGTTTCATTCATACACAGTGGTCGACTGGGTTCCTATGGCTGAGGCAGGCCACCAAGCAGGCGAAGATCAAGGCATCCCATCCCAGATTTCTGCTCCTCCACAGTGAACTTCAGTGATCTCTGTTGAATGAGAAGCTTGAATTCTCCTCCTGGAAACAGGTGCCCTGACTGGTCTCTGGCTGGAACTGTAGGGAAATTGTTCTGAGACAGGCTGGGACCTGGGACCCTTTGCTGCAGTGCTGCAGTGCTTGGACCTGGACACACCTCTCCTTGAGCAACAAAATACAAAGAAACTGTACGGGACTAAAAGTAACTGCGTGCATGCCAAATTCTGGACCCAAATGATGCAAAGAGACCAAAAAACCCAACTGCCGCTTTTGAACAGCCCGGAGCAAAAGCAGGGTGTTGGGAGCAAAAGCAGGGTACTGCACGTGCCCCCTGCACACGACACCACCTAAGGGGTGGGCGAAACACCTAAGCCACCCCTCTGGCCTGACCCCTGGACACACCCCTACCCTCACCCCATAGAAGGAACAAGCTTGCCTCACCCCTCCCCCAGGGAGCGAGCAAGCAAGGGAACCTGTTGTTTGTTCTTGCTCCCCCATGCTACAGCAGGGGCCCCACTAAAGCCTCGCCTGAATGTCTTGTCCGGCCTCTTATCAATTTCTATTGACTGGGAAAGGCCAAGAACCCTGGTTGGTAACAGTTCCGTAGGTAACTCAAATTGTTTGGAAAAGAATGAGCTCTAGTCCTTTTTTCTGGGGCCACTTGTCACATCCATATTGTGAGTTAAGAGGCTTCCAAGTGTTATTTGGGTATTTTATTTAAGCACGTCAATTTGGTGTTGCTTATAAACCAACATAAAATTATATTGATAGTTTTCATGCATGTGGCCGCTGGGAACACGGTGGAGGTCTCTCCAACGCAAAGAAACATGCACTGGCTGGCAAAGAAAGTGACAACTGAGCTATTTGGCCATTGTGTCTGTCCATAACTATGAGGAAGGAAGACAGACAGAGAAAGGAAAGATGGAGTCCAGAGGGCTTAGGGGGAATAAACAGGCCCAGCTTCCGGAATCTGAACACTGCTGAAAATTTCCCTCTAATCTTACTGTGGAAACCAGAAGGGCATCAATTTAAGATACATGTCGATCACAGAGTTTGGTACCTGCTCAAGTTGCTTTCCACCATCTGTACTTTCTATTGAAGGGCAACTGTGTGCTGCAGAGGATGTAAAGGTGAATCTGATAGGATCTGGTCCTTAGGAAACATGTAGCTTAGTAGCAGAGAGAAGCCATCCATATAAATAACTATAACAAAAGTGATTAGGAGAGGAACTTCAGAGCAGAGGTAGAAGCATACTTCTGAGGTAGATTAGAAGAGGATGTTAAGACCCCAAGCTCTTCCACCTCTACCTCCCTGATTCATTTGGGAAAAGAGGAAAGCATGGAGAGTCTGTGAGTGCTGTGTGCCACTTGCTTGCTGAATCCCGAACCATGGCTTTGATGGCTCACATGAACAAACAATTCAGAAGATGGCTTCAGGCATGGCTAGATCCAGGACTCAAATTTTCTCCCCAGGATACTGCCTCCTTTTATCTTAATTCTGCTTCCCCCTGAATTGCTTCCATTCTCAGTCAGGCTCACCCTCACAGCTAAGAAAAAAGAATTCCTCTTTCACACTTTTTCATGGTGGCTAAAAAGATGAGCAATTGACTAGGCCTTGGATACAAGACAACCCCTAAAGCTACAATGGTTTGGGTCATAACCCCCCTCCCTGGACTAACTGAGATAGATAATTAAGGTGTTGTTACTTTAAAAAAAAAAAAAAAAAAGGCTGACTCTGGGCTGGTCAGAGATGTCTTCCACTAAGAGGACTGACTCTAAGTTCCTCTAAGAATTGCAGTGGTCAGCCCACAGCAACCATTACTGCAACATGCATCAGACAGGTGTGGCCCATGGAGTGACAGTAGAAGGCTTATTGGCATCCCAGCCCAGTCTGGGCTCAACTGTCTGTTTGGGCTGTGTTTCTTGATAATTTGTCTAGGCCAGGACTTTTCAATGGAGGATGGTTCTCATCCCCACGCCACCTGGGACATTTGCCACTGTCTGGAGACATTTTTAGTTGTCATAGGTTGGGGGGAGGGGATGTCCTACTGGCATCTGGTGGGTAGAGGCCACGGATGCTGCTAAACATTCTAGAGTGCACAGGACAGTTCCTACCACAAAAAATTATCTGGCCCCCCAAATGTTAATAGTGCCACACTTTAAAAACCCCGGTCTGGGCAATCAGAAAAGAGTATATTTCTGCTGTTTTGCCAAAAAAGGAAAAACTATAAACCTGAATTACTGAATTATTTATTTATTTATTTTTGCTCGTTATTGGACGCAAATTGAGTTGGTAAATTACCCCATAGTATGTGTGAGGGCAAATAAGAGGCTTAATTCTTGCTGAAAAGACCCCCCTACTTTTCCCTTTTCTTTAAAAATTTCTTGCTCTGTATGTAAATCTTTTTAATGGCTAGATAAGCCTCTTCTTGGTCTCACAACTCGGGAGTATTTCCCAAGAACCTGGGAGCCATACCTAAGAAAGTTGCATCAAGGACATCACCCGATCTCCCACTTTCCCAGGAGGAGGTGGGCCTAACATCAGCTGTCCCCGACTGCAAATTGCAAAACCAACCTAACGCCATGGGCTGCACCCTCTCTGCTCTGAGTGTGAGGTGGCTTTCTGTCTCTACCATCTCTTAGCAGATGGCCTGACATGTGAATCGCATTCCAGTTGATGCTTATTCAATAATAACAATTGTTTTCTTTCTTTCTTTGTAGAGGGATTTTCTGGGCTGTGAAGAGATTTTGTTTTTAATTATATTTCCCCAACAGATGCCAATTGATTAGTGAGATTAAAGGGCAAACTCTTTAAAACTCAGACATGTGGATGTACACATTTCTCCGTGGTTTTCTAATAAGGATATTTCACACCAATTCATTGTGATTTTCTTTTCATCTTGATTCAATTCAAGATTAAGTTCTCTGTTGTTTAAATGTTCTTATAAGCTGTCCTTAACCGAATTATAGTGTTAGTACTGTTTTCAAATAACTTATATGTGGTCTTACAATCACCTTTGTTTCAAAAGGAAGTTTTACTGTTTCATATTCCTTTCCAAGAAATCATTCTATTCATTTCTTTTTAAATTTTCTCCTTTCCTTTATTAATAGGAGCTATACTTAATAAAAATAATTCCCATAGCTGAGCTCTAGAAAGAAGTAGTGATTAGCTGGCGTATTTTTTTGCAAAAAAACAAAAACAAAAATAAAGTAAAATGAACTCTAGTTCCAGATTTGGGAGGCAAATGTTGAACCTCTGCATAGACTGCAAAATCCCAGAGGAAATGACTTTACCTTCTACTACTAATGTAACCATCCAAAGAGTGAGGAGTGCTGAATACGCAGTAAATGCTTAAAAAACAATGTCAAATCTGGATAGAAGGTAAAACAAAAACAAAACAACAACAACAAAAAAACCCCAGCAAACAAGAGTGATCTAGAGGACATTGCCTATCTTACATGTTTAATCATTTATTTTTGTTATCTATTTATTTATTTTTAAAATTTTACTATTATTATTATTATTTTTTTGGCTGCATCACGAAGCATGCGGGATCTTAGTTCCCTGACCAGGGATCGAACCCGTGCCCCCTACAGTGGAATCACAGAGTCTTAACCACTGGCCCACCAGAGAAGTCCCAATCACTTTTGTTTTTTAAGTAATATTTATAGTGGAGAAAACAGCTTTTTTAAATTATAATACTAATATTCATTGCTGAAAATTTAGAAAATAAAGCCCAAAAAAGGAAATTTAAAAATGGTCTCATCCAGAAATAACTCATGCTGGTATGTATTCTTTTCTTTTTCCCTTGCAAGCATCTACATTTTAACACTGTTAATGAATGTGCTGCCGATTAGTCCTGTGTAAGGGAGAGAGGTGTCACTGTGGACATCTGTGGTTCAGACATGGTCCAGCCCATCATCAAAAAATCTACAAACAATAAATGCTGGAGAGGGTGTGGAGAAAAGGGAACCCTCTTGCACTGTTGGTGGGAATGTAAATTGATACAGCCATTATGGAGAACAGTATGGAGTTTCCTTAAAAAACTAAAAATAGAACTACCATACGACCCAGCAATCCCACTACTGGGCTCATACCCTGAGAAAACCATAATTCAAAAAGAGTCATGTACCACAATGTTCACTGCAGCTCTCTACAATAGCCAGGAGATGGAAGCAACCTAAGTGTCCATCGACAGATGAATGGATAAAGAAGATGTGGCACATATATATAATGGAATATTACTCAGCCATAAAAAGAAACAAAATTGAGTTATTTGTAGTGAGGTGGATGGACCTAGAGTCTGTCATACAGAGTGAAGTAAGTCAGAAAGAGAAAAACAAATACCGTATGCTAACATATATATGGAATCTAAAAGAAAAAGAAAAAGAAAAAAAATGGTTCTGAAAAACCTAGGGGCAGGATAGGAATAAAGATGCAGACGTAGAGAATGGACTTGAGGACATGGGGAGGGGGAAGAGTAAGCTGGGACGAAGTGAGAGAGTGGCATGGACATATATACACTACCAAATGTAAAACAGATAGCTAGTGGGAAGCAGCCACATAGCACAGGGAGATCAGCTCGGTGCTTTGTGACCAGCTAGAAGGGTGGGATAGGGAGGGTGGGAGGGAGACGCAAGAGGGAGGAGATATGGGGATATATGTATACGTATAGCTGATTCACTTTGTTATAAAGTAGAAACTAACATGCCATTGTAAAGAGCAATTATACTCCCATAAAGATGTTAAAAAAAAAACAGACATGATCCACCAGTTGCTAGAAGCTGATGAGAGTAATAATGAGCACACCTTTTTTGGCAGAATCATCCATCCTTGTTAAGATAATACGCTGGGATGTTTGCATTTATACATAGTCAAGCCACACAGCCACAAATGAAAAAACAGCTCTTTTCCAAAGCCTTTATAGGGAAGGAAAAAGTTTTTTTTCACTACCCTCTTATGTTTAGTGCCTGGGGCTTGTGAATTAAACTGACAAACGATTAACAGGAGAAAAAAGGTTTATTGGTATACACACAGAAGCCAATAAAAGAAGCAGCTGGCTAGTTAAGTGGTTAAAGTTAGAGGCTTGTATATCTAACAGCTTCTATGGGAAGAACAAATATATTTCTTTAGGACAGACAAATGGATTTTTAGGAGAAAAATCAAATGGGAGATAAGAAAGTTTGTGCTAATGTTTGTTTATGCAGCCAAAGAGAGATTTTAGGGCAGCCTCATTTCTCAGAAGTTTCTACTTTTAGTCAGATAAAGGGAAGCTTGGAGAAGGCTCCTTTCTGCATCTGTTGAATCTCAAATGTCTTCCGCCTAAAATAATCTTTAGAACAACTCTGAGCATTCTGAGTGGGTCCCCACACCTTCAGAAATGGAAAAGCAGCAAAGGGATGTATGCCAACACTTTCTGAATCATGGCACTGGGCTGGGTTCTTCACTCACAGAAGTTCTACGGGGTTGGATTTGATTAATCCCATTTTACAAAATAGCAAACTAGAGGCTAAGAGAAGTTAAGTAATAGGCCCAATGATCTGAGCCAAACTGTAATATTTGAGGGTCTTAGAACCATTCTTCTTCTATTCAACAAACATTTGGTGAGTGAATCCTATGTGGCAGGTTTCATACTGGCGCTGAGGATGCAAATAATAAATTCTTCCTGCCTTCAAGGCATTGCAGTGTAAGAGGAAATCAAAGCAGATTGAAGATTATTGTACAGTGTACTAGGTGCTGTGCTAGAGACGGGTACCCTGCACACACAGGCAGGTGCTGTAGTAACACGGAGGAGGAACACCTGTACCTGTCAGCTGGCTGACAGCCTTCTGGCTGAATCTGGCCCTCATGTGCATCTTATTTGACCTATACAGTTGTTATGGGTTGAATTGTGTCCTCCAAAAAGATACGCTAAAGTCCTAACCGCAGTACCTCAGAATGTGACCTCATCTGGAAATAGGTTATTGCAGAAGTAACTAGTTAAGACGAGGTCATAGTGGAGAAGGCTGGGCCCTAAGTCCAGTATCACTGATGTCCTCGTAAGAAGACTATGTGAAGACACAGGGGGAGAACGCTGTGACGGAGGCAGAGATTGGAGTGATGCGTCTGAAATCCAAGGACTCCCCTGCTACACCTTGAGTTCTGACTTCTAGCCTCCAGAATTGTGAGAGAATAAATTTCTGTTGGTTTAAGCCATGCAGTCTGGGGTACTTAGTTACAGCAGCCCTAGGAAACAATACAACAGTGTAGCATTTAAAAAATAATAGTCTGGGAATTTCCTGGCGGTCCAGCAGTTAGGGCGCGGCGCTTTCAATGCCACGCTGGGGTTCAATCCCTGGTCAGGGAATTAAAATCCCGCAAACCGCCTGGCGAGGCCAAAAATAATAATAATAATAAATAATAGTTTGATGACGTTGGTATTGATGCTTGTTCCTCACACCTGGTCTCCTCTTCCCGTGGAAGGAGGGAGCACTGAAATTCTAACATTCCTGAATGCTCCTGCCTTCTCCACCCCTTACTCACTCTTCCCCCCCGCTGAGTTTGTCATAAGGAGCAGAGCTGGGATCCCACGTCTGTCTTCTCTCAATTTCCTCTTTGGCATGATCCTGCCCTCAGGGGCCTCCATCCTGTTCAGCTCTCGCAGGCTGTGAATGGTATCGGGCTGACCTCCCTCTGGAGGTGGGTCTTTTGTTGGGTTCTCCAGAAGCAGAACCTCAGTTGCGAGTTCACGTTCAATTGCTTTATGGGGGGAGCGCTCTCAGGAGAAGCAGAGTGAGGGGAGCCGGGCAGGAGAGGGGAATAAAGCGAGGCAAGCATGTGATCTCCTCTGGAGCCTAGCTCCGTCTAATCCCACAGAGCAGCTCGGGAGCACAGATTGCAACACAGAATTAGTCGTTTCGAGGCCGTTTGTACCCTCCTTCATCAGCCAGTCACTGGACAGCTCAGGGGTAGGTGAGAGGATAGCAGGGCCTCCTGGGCGGGCTGAGGCAGCCCTATGTGGCCGAGGGCAATGCTCTGGCGAAGGCAGCAAGTGTGGGGTGTTATCAGCCGCCGCTGCCAGCAAGCGGGTGGGCGGGCGCACCTGAGGGCAAAGCGGATCTGGGTCCCGCAGCCATCTCCACCACAGGGAGCCTTTTGCAGTCCGGGCAGCTTCTGTCTGAGTGAGCAGATGTGTGTAACTGGGGGAAATAAAATGGAGGAACCAGAACCAGGAGCAGCCCCTCCCTCGTGCGTGTCCTCCCAGTGCCTTCTCTTGACAAAGCCTAACAATGCGCACTCTGCAAACGAGAGGTGATGCAAGGGTCTAGCCCATTATCACAGCGCAGATAACTGTAGCGTTCGAGCTGATGGGCAGTAAATTGATAACTCACACACACAATAAGATCACATTTAGACACTAAACCTTCCTTGGCTTTTCTTCTTTTTCTCCATCCCTTTTCTTTCAAAATTTATTTATTTATTTATTTTTGGCTGCACTGCGTCTTTGTTGCTGCGTGCGGGCTTTCTCTAGTTGCGGCGAGCGGGGTCTTCTCTTCCTTGTGGTGCGCGGGCTCTAGAGCGCAGGCTCAGTAGTTGTGGCGCACGGGCTTAGCTGCTCCGCGGCATGTGGGATCTCCCTGGACCAGGGCTCGAACCCATGTCCCCTGCATTGGCAGGCGGATTCTTAACCACTGCACCACCAGGGAAGTCCTCTCTGTTCTGAGTGTATATAATATTTACCCTCAAATTCACAAAAGAGCCTGCGTTACTTCGCCTTTTTGCTCAGGCCTGCAGTGCTGGCAGGATGGGCCAGTGTCGCAGTCTTGCCACTGCCAGGAAGCTCTGAGGCCCCCATGGGAGCAGAAGTGGCACGGTAAATAGTACAAGAAAACCATCTGGCACAGCCCTGAAAGCCAGGCCCTTTGGAGGTGCTGGGAAAAGTAGGGTTGAAGCCAAACAGCCAAATTCTACCAGGCCTAACAGTGATGGCTGCTTGAACTGTATTGAGGAAAACGATGAAGTTAGGTTGCTGTGTTTGGTCTCAAAGGCCGCGATGTTGATGGCTTTCCTCGAGTCTGTTTTAAGGCTGTCAAAGTAGCCAGTGTCGCTTTTGGCCTTAAACAAAGCCCAAAGATCGTAAATTTTGATGACGCAAACACGGGAGTAATACACTCTCGTAAAAATATATTTGTATTTTATATTAAAATATATTTGAAAATAGATTTTCAAAAACTAGCAAAAGAATATAGAATAACACTATATTCTCCAAATAATGTCTTTTTCATAGTGATAAAGAGAAACCAGTGTCATTATTATCCCCAGAAGATATAGAGGAGACAATGCGAAGCACCAGAGAAGGTTTTTTTTAACATCCTCTTGCTTGTCTGTGTGGATTGACCTCCAAAGTCAATTGCAAATACTGTGCTCAGTCTTTAACTTATGACTTTAGAGCTGAGTGAACCTGTCAGGCTCGGTGCTCATTTGTATTCCTGAACCTTGCAAAAAAAAATCCAAACTGCTCACTGGTATTATATACTTCCTATTTCTAGATATTAGGAGATAGATTTACATTACCTGTGTAGCTGGCTTTTTACAATGTTTTCATTGTGCACTTACATGTATCAGAAAAGCTATTCATTTTTTTCCCAGGGATCAATAGAAAAATGTACTGAAAATCAGCAAATGGAGTGATTTTAGGAATTATTATTATTATTTATTTATTTATTTATTTTTTAAATAGTCACAGCTCTGAGATGGCTTTTTTTTTTAAATTTTTATTTTGGGCTATGTTGGGTCTTCATTTCTGTGCGAGGGCTTTCTCTAGTTGCGGCAAGCGGGGGCCACTCTTCATCGCGGTGCGTGGGTCTCTCACTGTCGCGGCCTCTCTTGTTGCAGAGCACAGGCTCCAGATGCGCAGGCTCAGTAGTTGTGGCTCAGGGTCCTAGTTGCTCTGCGGCATGTGGGATCTTCCCAGACCAGGGCTCGAACCCGTGTCCCCTGCATTGGCAGGCAGATTCTCAACCACTGTGCCACCAGGGAAGCCCAGAAATTATTATTATTATATTCTTCCATTTTTGGGAACATTACTATTTAGAAGTTTAATGGTAATTAGTGAAAACCATAATACAGTATATTTAATGAAAGATGTCGCTGATGTTATTCTATTTATTTCTGTCTACTTTTGTGAATGAAACAAATGCTTTAAAATGTCCATTTAAAAAGAATATGTAAATATACATGGATAACTGAATCACTTTGCTGTACACTGGAAACATTGTAAATCACCTATACTTCAATTTAAAAAACGTTTTTTGATCTGATGATATAGATAAGTCTGATGAGTAAACTAGGGAACATTGAGGAGTCTTTGGACACCAGTGACGTCTCTGTAGCTGCGTTCAATGGCCTGTTCTCCGTCCTCATTCTGTTTGACCTCTTTGAAATGCCTGATTCTGTCAAGCAGTCCCATGGTCTTATTTATTTATTCTCAGGCTTTGTAAAGACGCCGATTCTTTTCTCTGCACGCTACTCCATACCTTCTGTTTGTGCCTCTTTACCCTCTGAGCTGGTGCACACCGGATAGACCTCACTCTCCCCCGTTCACTATAATTGTAGGATTACAATGCCTCTTGCTAGTCCTAAATTCCAAATTCCTGCCCCCAAATTACCTTTGCCCAAAGGTTTCTGTGAACACCCAATGAAACTCTCCTATCCATCTACAAGCCTGCAGCCAGGGCTCTTAGACAGCTGGGCCACGAATCAGAAAACCTAGACTCAAACCTCAGATTCACTCACTCCTTGTGTGAGCTCGAGGGTGTCACCTTGCCCCTCTGAAACTCAGTTTCCAAATCTGTGAAATGGGGATTTCTACCCTGCCTTGTATGAAGGTCATGTGAGATTACATACATAAAAGCACTCTGTGAAAAAACAACTGTTCTTCATCAAGGTCTTACCAAAATGTAGGTATTTTTGAGGCTATTTTACACTTATTGTTTCATTGGATCTAACAACTCTGTAAGATACGTATTCTTATTTTACAAAATGAGAGAAATTGGGGCTTAGAATGCTTAAGTGTCTTGCTTGAGGCTGCAAAGCTAGTACCAGGGCTGAGATGAAAACTTGTGCTTAGTTCCAAAGCCCATCCCCAAGCAACGGTCAGGGCTCTTGGTTGCAGGTGACAGAAACTGACACTGACTATTATAACAGAAGGATAATGGGGGGTTACGATATTGGCTTGAGGCCTGAGGACCAGACTTGGAAAATTAGCTGGAACCAACGCAGCTCTGGGGATCAAAAAAGGAAGTATATAAAAGCATCTTTTAGCCGCGCCAGTTGGGAGAGACACTGTGACACCAGGCACTGCTGCCATCTCAGCAGAACATCACTGCAGTTGCAAAGAACAGCTGCTTGTTCCAGATTCAAAGTCCCAGGTCAGCATCAGATGGAGGGAGCCTGGAACATATGACCTGTCCCTGGTTGCAAAGGGATGGGAGAGAGGTATCCTCCCATTTCCGCTGCCCCTGTCAGAAGGAGGGCACCATGACATGTCAGGCAGGGACTCCCTCAGTTTCTGCACATGCCCCCTGCCTGACACACACACACACACACACACACACGTACACGCATGTACACGCACACTCCCTTTCCTCTTCTCCCTCCTCAAAGAGGGTGAAGTATTTTCTGTCTTGTCCACTGTCTCCATCTCTCCTCCGATTTCAACCTCTCCACTCCGCTCATTTTTAATCCCCACACAAAAGAATTCAAAGCTCTCCAGTCCCACTGAAGAGAGGCACACGGTGGAGTTGCTGATTTCCACTATAAATTCATGATCACCAACCTCAAATGGGCTCAGTCCTGCCCAGAAATCACACTGCATTTCTCTGATCAACTCCCTGTTGCACTCAACAGAACGGCTATTTCAGGCATCCGTACCCATCAGATCTCTGAAGGTTGTAAGGATCCATCGCCCTCCAGGACAAAGAGAAAAAAATCGATCCTACCTGTCTCAGATGCCAAGAGCAAATGGTTCCACCAACCCCAGCAGCTAGAAGTGAAGCGAGGTGGAGTCTGGACCCCGGGGGGCAGCAGAGGAGACCAGAGCAAGGGGGGAAGTAGGGCCATTTGCAAGTGACCATCCTCAGCTGCCTCCAGACAGACCGAGGGATGTGCCGACTGAAAACACAAAGAAATATTCTGCCATTTGTTCTGGTGAAGGTCTGAACCTATTTACAGGTCTTGGGTGCAAAACAACAGAGTTACATAAAAATACAGCTTTATTTATTATTTATTTTACCATTCATTTGTTATTATTGTTTAGTTATTATTACTCAAATGAGTAAAGGAAGGCATATTCAGAAGGTGATGGTGGGATAATTAGTTAAAAATTTAGAGGAATAACAACTAGGTTCTCACTTGAATAAGCTCAAGATACTTTAAAGTTATATAAATAAACAGAACGAAAAATAAGAAACTGTAATTGAAGAATTGGAGGAAAGATGGGCATATTTGACTACATAAAATTTCTTATCCCTTACATGGAAAAATAAAATTAGATTTGGAAAAAAATGTATTTGGTATGAAAAATGCTGAAAGCAAAATAGTTTAGTTGGCAAAGGATTTGTTATGGACTGAATTGTGTCCCGCTAAACTCAAATGTTGAAGCCCTAACTCCCCTTCAGAATATGACTGTATTTGGAGATAGAGTCTTTTTTTTTTTTTTAACTTATTTATTTTTGTTTATTTATGGCTGTGTTGGGTCTTCATTTCTGTGTGAGGGCTTTCTCTAGTTGCGGCAAGCGGGGACACTCCTCATCGCGGTGCGCGGGCCTCTCACTGTCGTGGCCTCTCTTGTTGCGGAGCACAGGCTCCAGACGTGCAGGCTCAGTAATTGTGGCTCACAGGCTCAGCTGCTCTGCGGCGTGTGGGATCCTCCTGGACCAGGGCTCGAACCCGTGTTCCCTGCATTGGCAGGCAGACTCCCAACCACTGGGCCACCAGGGAAGCCCCTGGAGATAGAGTCTTTAAGAGGTAATTAAGGTAAAATGAGGCCATTAGGATGGCCTTAATCCAGTATGAATGGTGTCTTTATAAGAAGAGGAGATTAGCACACAGACATACAGAGGGAAGACCACCTGAAGGCACAGGGGGAAGACAGCCAGCCGTCTACAAGCCAAGGAGAGAGGCCTCAATAGAAACCATCACTGTCAACACCTTGATCTTGGGCTTCTAGCCTCCAGAATAGTGAGAAAATAAATTCCTGTTGTTTAAGCCACCCAGTCTGTTGTACTTTTTTACAACAGCCCTAGCAAACTAATGCATACCTGTACAGATATTTTACAGAAAATAATACAATTAATAAAAGTACGCAAAGCCAGAATGGAAATCCTCACAAAAGAGATGACTTTTGACTTTGGTTCTGAAAAATAAAGGGGAATTGTTGACACCCAATGAGCTTGTAATCATTATTCGGAGTTGGTCTGCTAGTTTTTAAAGAAAAACACTTCATATTTTGCCAAAAAAATGAGTAAATCTGAAACACCAAAATTTAGGCTGTAATTTTGTATCAATGAAATAAACACAAGCAACACACTAATTTAAGCCTTATTCAAACAGGAATGCATGTCAGATACAATCTAGAAGCTGTGTGTATTGCTTTGATAGGGTTTTGTGGTGAGCTAATCTTAGGGTAACAGATGACAAAGAGATTAGGTGCATTGAATCTATTTGCACTGAATTACTGTTGCTGCAGCATTTTTACCATGTTCAGCCCTGGGTCTGCAGCTGCCTCACCGGGATGGATGTCGTGAACATCCACGCAGCATAGCCTGACTCCCTTATAGTGTGATCTTGAAAGTTCCAGAGGTGGGAAAACAAAAACCACGCTTTGCTTCCTAGACTTCTTTGCAACTGGGGTCCTAGACATGAAAGAGGTTACACCATAAAATGCATGCCCACCTCTACTGCTACTGCTACCTGCGTGACCTGGAGATGCTTACTCTCTCTGCCTCAGCTTCCTTGTCTGTAAAATAGAAATAACAGCATCTACGTCTAGGTTTGTTATGAGAACTAGTGAATTAAATCCTATAAACTGCTTAGTCTGGCACATAGTATCAATAAATGTTAGCTCTATTATCATCTTTGTTGTGGTGGTTTTTTTTTTTTTTTTAAATTTTATTTATTTATTTATCTTTGGCTGTGTTGGGTCTTCGTTTCTGTGCGAGGGCTTTCTCTAGTTGTGGCGAGCGGGGGCCACTCTTCATCGCGGTGCGCGGGCCTCTCACTGTCGCGGCCTCTCTTGTTGCGGAGCACAAGCTCCAGATGTGCAGGCTCAGTAGTTGTAGCTCACGGGCCTAGTTGCTCCGCGGCATGTGGGATCTTCCCAGACCAGGGCTCGAACCCGTGTCCCCTGCATCGGCAGGCAGACTCTCAACCACTGCGCCACCAGGGAAGCCCTGTGGTGGTTATTTTGAAGGTGGAAGTGCAGTGCAGGCCACCTTCCTGCTGTGTAGCTGACTTTCTCTGCCAAGTACTGCCCTGGGGTTTTCTACAGCCTGGGTCTGGTGTCCATCACTAGCTTCCTAGGTGTCCTGAGGCAGGTGGTCATGGATCAAGGCAGTGGAAGTGTGTCCTTGAAGTCAATGGGTCCTGCTTCAGCCTCTGATTCCCTGGTGGGCCAATTCTGCAGCATGCTTTTGAGACTCATCGCAGAGGCCCAGCCTGGAGTCCTCTCTTATAGCCCCTGCAGCAATTTTGTAAGTGCTTAATTACCTTTTTAGAAATCCCTTTCTGCATAGTATACATGGAGCGGCGTCCCTTTTCCACAACTGAATCTTGAGTGATCTACCCACGTGGGCCCCTTTCTCAGTCTCCCTTTGCCCATTTACAGTTGTGAAAATGAACAGGAAAACTGGCTTAGGAGAGGGTGTCACAGAGCTGTGTTAGTTTTGGTAAAGCCCAGCCTGAAACCCAGTGTCCTGCTCAGTGCTTTTCTGCTAGGTCAGACTCCAAGGCTGGCTGGAGCTGATCCACGCCCCACCTCCCCATGGAGCCGACAGCAGAGAAGGGGAAGGAGGGGAACTTATATTTATTGACATTCCCTCTGTGTTGGACACTCCTCTAGAAGCAAAAGACCATTCTTATTCATCTTGTATCCCCAATATTGGCACAATCTATTATATGCTCATCAAATGTCTGTTAAAGATCTGAACTGAGCTGTTGAACAGGGTGTGTTACAGAATTCACACATCTCCTCTGAAAAGTAAAAGTTTCTGAGAAAATCAAGGGAAAATGACCATGTGCTTATTTCCATGCATGTTTTAGGTTGGTATTTTAGGTTGAACTTACTGTGCACTTTATTTGCTTTAAGCTGAGAATGGAAATCCTAACACAGTAGAACCTAATTAAACTGTTGAAACCGTGACACCTCTTTCATTTAAGATTGCATTAACCAAATAAGTTAATTTTAAAATGATATTCAGATTCTGTGACTACTATTTAGTAAGTGACTTTTCTTTCTTTTCTTTTAATTAATTAATTTATTTATTTTTGGCTGCGTTGGGTCTTGGTTGCGGCGAGTGGGGGCTACTCTTCGCTGTGGTGCGCGGGCTTCTCTTTGCGGTGGCTTCTCATTGCGGAGCACAGGCTCTAGAGCGCAGGCTCAGTAGCTGTGGCACACGGGCTTAGTTGCTCCGCGGCATGTGGGATCGAACCTGTGTCGCCTGCGTTGGCAGGCAGACTCAACCACTGTGCCACCAGGATAGTCCCAGTAAGTGGCCTTTATTTCTTAGTCAAAGTTCTTTGAGTTACAAGTAAGAGAAACCCAAGCAGAGTAATGTAGGGTGAATGGGGGGTGATTTATTATAAAATGCAGGGTCACTTTACAGACTCCAAGGACGGGATGTGCCCTCAGGTTCATAAGGGACGGAACCAGGAGCTAGAAAGCTATCAGACAGCTGCTCTATGTCTCTCCCATGCTGCCTAGCGCGTATCTACCTTTGCTTTGCTCAGCACTTCTGCATCTCTCTCTCTCGCTCTCTCGCTCTCTCTCACTCTGCAGACAGAGTCCTTGGTCTCTACAGATGTGCGGTGCAGGATGGTTGCCCCACAGCCATAGCTTCAGAACCTCGTTCATAGGACCTCTCGTCTGCAGACCAGCAGACACTTAATTCCCCAGAATGACCACGTTTAGTTTGCATGCCCATCCTTGGTCAATCAACTGTGGTGGGAAAGAGTGGCCATCACACAGGACAAATTTACTGCACAGAATCAACGCTGTGGATGGGTAGGAGGAGCAGCTCTTGGAGGATGGAGAGTAGGTAAACACACTGTCGTATGTACATGACAATGTCCCAGGGAACAAGGACTTTGTAGCTTTAATGTGGAATTGATGTAACTCTTAAACTGCCCGCATATAGGAATATCATGCTCCACATTTAAAAAATGATACTCTTAGCATATGAATGTGTATTCACATACGGCAACTTAAAATAACCCACATTAGCTCTGTGGCTTTAATATTTCTCTTATCCAAGCAGTATGATATGGCTACTCTGAGAATAGTTATCAAAGTAACTAGAAAGTTAACTAATGAGATAAATAGAAACAGAATCCTAGATGTTGCTGGGTGGCTAAATCATGCTCAGGATGCAAATTAGGCCATTTGGAAGGGGCCTCCATTTATTCAGGCCACCAGGGCACCATTTGAGGAATTATTATGCTGAGAAGTGAGGGTAAATAGGACCCTAGTGACTGAAAATTTTGAGACTGCTTCCAAAAACTCTAATTTGCACCCAGGGAGTACAAAGAAGAATCTGGGTGGAATAAATAGCTAGATAAATAATGCAAAAGCAGAGAGTCTGGGCCAAGGTGGAAGTCATATTTGAGAGCTCGGGTACTGATGGAAAGATTTAAAGTGTGTTTTGTGGGAGGGTGACCATAACAAATTGATTGATACGAGGCTTTGATATTGGGGTGTCATTATCTAGCACATATGCCTTCATAGATACATGTTTGAGCTTAGGGCTAAGCCCCCAGAATGACAAGTCTGAGATCTGGATAAGAGAAACAGGCTCTTATTCTCACTGTGTTCCTGGCATCCCATCTTTATACAACCCGTTCTCCTCACCACTCATCTAAAGCAAGTTTCCTCCACTGCGGCAATATATATTGTCAACACGTTTTTTTTTTTAATGTCCTCATGAGTAGTTTCTGTGCACAGAAAGATATTTTCATTTTAAAAACTAGTATCTCATTTATTTAAAACCTGATTATTTCTTAAGCTTTTAAGAAGTCATAGTATTTTTTTGAATTTTAGAATTTTATTTATTTTTTTATACAGCAGGTTCTTATTAGTTATCCATTTTATACATATTAGTGTATATATGTCAATCCCAATCTCCCAATTCACCACACAAGAAGTCACAGTTTTTTAAAACATATAATTCTCTTTATATTTCTAGACAATTTTAACACTCACCTTAAAGATGGATTTTTAAAGTGAGTAGATTCCCTTAAATATTTCCAACTATATTTATACTTTTAACATATTTGATTTACCTTTCACGTACTGTTTAAACAAACAAAACCTTCCTATGTTCTTAGGTGAGTTAAAATCTAATAAATTAAATTTATATAACACCTCAACTTAAAATCAGGAGCTAAATCAGTTGCTCAGTTATACATTTAACTGGGAGTTACAAAGCTAAAATATTAAGAAAAGAGGCCAAATTCCCTTAAACATTTAAATGTCAAATATGTACAATTTCTTTAACCCAAAGATATTCATGTATAGGTGTGATTTTCCTAAACTCCTATACTTAATGCTTTCTGAGCTTGAGAGATGCTTACCCACCAAGGAAAAGATGATGTCATTCTACACTCTTAGGGAATTATCTTCTCAGATGCTTGAGAGGTTGCAGAACAACCAGAAGTTGCAACCTGACCAGCTTTTCTTACAATCCCAGCGTAGACTGAGTTCCCATCTCTAATCACTATGGTGTTTTATGCCATAATTTAAGGAAGGGGTGATGAACAACAGGGCTGACTTATCCATTAAGCTGAGTGGCACAGTGTCTAGGACCTACAATATTTTTGGTGCCCACAAATATATTCTAATTTTAATTTCTTTTAAAATCAGAAGAAAAATATTAGTATAACAATAATGAATATATAATACCAAATCAAGTGTGGATTATATTAATCTTTATTCCAATGCAGTAGTAAAATACAAATTTTAATATCGTTTTTCCATAAAGGCAAAAGTGCCCAGAGTCTATGAAGTCATAATGGCACTCTAGTCACTTAGCCCACTTCCCTGGGTGTGAGTTCTATCAGGACCTTATTCTTAAATCAATCTACAGAACTCTGACATCCACCTAGATGGGCCCCTCATGCCAAATGCATTTTGCATTTCCTTGGCTCTTCAGATACATGTGTCTGAATTCTCAGAATTCTGTGTTCTTTTTAAAATTTTACTACCTTGAAGGGCATACAACCCTTACATATATTAAAATGCTATACAGTTAACAAACTTTTGGGCAATCATTTCATAAAGGAAGCTGTTCAAATGGCAAGTAAGCACATAAATAACATCATTAGTCATCAGAGAAATGAAAATAGAAACCACAATGAGATAGGATTATACGCCCTGTATGGGCATATAATGGGTACAGTTTTTTAAAGTGACAGCACTAATTGTTGGTGAGGGCATGGAACAACCAGGACTCCCAAACATTGTTTAAGGGAGTGTGAAATGGTACAGTCACTTGGGAAAAAAGTTTTGGCAGTTTCATAATGACCCTATGACCCAACAATTCCACTCCTGGCTATTTACCCTAGAGAAATGCAAATATATGTCCACAAAAAGACTAAGATAAGAATGTCCTAAGCAGCCTTACTCATAATAGCCCCAAATCAGCAACAACCTAAAATGCCCATCAATAGAAAAATGGATAAACAAGCTGTGGTATATTCATACAATAGAAACTGCTTAGAAAAAAAAAATGAATAAATTCTGATACATACAACAACCTGAATTAATTTAAAAAACATTATGCTGAGTGAAAGGAGTATTACACAAGAGTATATAATGTATGATTCTAGTGATTTGTTGGTTTTTTTTTTAGTTCTAGAGCAGGCTAAACCAATATTTGATGAATATAGTCAGAACAGTGATTGCCTTTGGGGATGGGAGAAGGGATTTACAGGGGAAGAGTTTGAAGGAACTTTCTGGAGTGATAGAGATTTGGGTTCACGCATTGTCAAAACTCATCAAATGTTACACTTAGAATTAGTGCATTTCACTTGTTAAAAAACAAAATTCAACTGAGTAAATTTTAAAGATCTTATTGGCTTTATTCAATGATTCATGAATCAGGCAGCATCCAATCTAGCAGACAGAAAGGAGCTCTGAGGAGCTGTACAAGATGAAAGACTTTTATAGGCAGAAGGGAGCGGGAGCAAGGAAGTTATACTACGCAAAAAAGCAGGTTGGTTACTGCAAGATCACTTTTCTTTAGGGGATGGCAGGGGTCTAACAGGCCGATTACCTAACTAGTGCTGATCAAGTGATTCCTGATTGACTGGTTGAAGATTCCATTTCTGGGAGATGCTAAAACTATATCTATCTCGGTTTAGTGACATGGGGTTTAGCCTAAATGACTCCATTTGGGGACTGTTGTTTTTAACATACTGTATGTAAATTTTTCCTAAAAATGAAAGAGCCATAAACAAATATTGAACTATAGGTAATAATATGCATGTTGAAGTCTTTAAAGTATACTATCTGCAGCTTACATTGCAATATCAAAAAAATAAGATGATGGACAAAGAATTTATGTAGACTTTTCTTCAAAGAAAATATACAAGTGCCTGATAAGAACATGAAAAGATGTTCAGCAGCATTTTTCAATAGGGAAATGCAAATGAAAACCACAATAAAATATCACTTCACACCTCCTAGGATAAGTATAATAAAAAAAAAAAGGCAGACAATAACAAGTATTTGCAAGTATGTGGAAAAATTAGAACCCTCATGTATTGCTGTTGGGAATGTAATATGGTACAGTCACCATGGAAAAACATTCCTCAAAATATTAAACACAGAGTTATCATGCGACTCAGCAATTCCACTCCTAAGGTATATACTCAAGAGAATTGAAAACATATGTCCACACAAAAGCTTGTACATGAATGTTCACAGGAGCATTATACATAATAGCCAAAAAATGGAAAAAACATAAATGTCTGTCAACGAATAAACGGATAAATACAGGTGGCATATATCCATACAATGGAATATCATTCAGCCATAAAAAGAACAACATACTGGGGCTTCCCCGGTGGCGCAGTGGTTGAGAGTCTGCCTGCCAATGCAGGGGACACGGGTTCGAGCCCTGGTCTGGGAAGATCCCGCATGCCGCGGAGCGACTGGGCCCGTTCGCCACAATTACTGAGCCTGCGCGTCTGGAGCCTGTGCTCCACAACAAGATAGGCTGCGATAGTGAGAGGCCCGCGCACCGCGATGAAGAGTGGCCCCCGCTTGCCGCAACTAGGGAAAGCCCTCGCACAGAAACGAAGACCCAACACAGCCATAAATAAATAAATAAATAAATAAATAAATAAATAAATAAATAAATAAATAAATAAATAAATAAATAAATAAATAAATAAATAAATAAATAAATAAATAAATAAATAAATAAATAAATAAATAAACCGAAAAAAAGTTAAAAAAAAAAAGATCCCGCGTGCTGCAACTGAGACCCAGCGCAGCCAAATAAATAAATTAAAAAAATAAAATTAAATTAAAAAAAAAAAAAGAACAACATACTGAGTCATGCAACAACATGGAAGAACCTTGAAAACACTGTGCTAAGTGAAAGGAGCCAGTCTCAAAAGGCCACAGGTTGTATGATTCCTTTTGTATGAAATGTCCAGAATAGGCAAATCCATAGAGACAGGAAGTAGATAGCAACATACAGTGACTGCTTCATGGGTATAAGATTTCTTTTAAGGGTGATGAAAATGTTCTGGAATTAGACAGTGATGATGGTTGCACAACATTGTGAATATATTAAAAACCACCGAATTGTACACTTTAAAAGGGTGAATTTATAATACGAGAATTGTACCTCAGTGAAAAAAATAAGATGGATTGATGGATGGGATAGAGGGATGGTTAGATGGATAGACACATGATGGAACAAACATAGCAAAATGTTAATTGTAGAATTTAGGTGGTGGCTATGAGTGTTCACTGTATGATTCTTTCAATTTCTCTGTATATTTGCAGCTTTTATAACAAAATGATGGAAAAAAACCCGAATGATCAATTTATTCAACTTTTAAGATTATTTTACCAACATATATCAAGGACATTTTTTAAAAATAAAAAAACAGAGTATAAATAGATGATAGGTGATAGATACCACAAACCTTAGACCCAGCAAGTCTGTTTCAGCAACTTAGTCTAAGGAAATAATCATATCTTAGCTGAAAAAATGTATGTGGAAAGAAGTTTCCCAAAGTGTTGTTTATCATAACAAAACACTTGGAAATACCCTAAATAAATACTGTGACAGAAATGAATCTCAGAGCACAAATTGAGGTGTGCCTTAAGTATAAAACTTTAAACATAGTACTGACATATATACACTACCAAATGTAAAACAGATAGCTAGTGGGAAGCAGCTGCATAGCACAGGGAGATCAGCTTGATGCTTTGTGACGACCTAGAGGGGTGGGATAGGAAGGGTGGGAAGGAGGCTCAAGAGGGACGGGATATGGGGATATATGTATACATATAACTGATTCACTTTGTTGTACATCAGAAAATAACACAACATTGTAAAGCAATTATACCCCAACAAAGATTAAAAAAAAAAAAAGAACACGAGAGAATAGAGTTCCACCTTAAAAAAAAAAAATTTAAACACATTTTCTATGACAACTTAATTTTTATTTTGAGCCCATTCCATAGGAGGGGTAGACACAATCTCAGTCAATAGAATTTTCCCTCTTCAGGCGTGAAGAAAAGGGAATCCTCCTACACTGTTGTTGGGAATGTAAATTGGTGCAGCGGCTATGGAGAACAGTATGGAGGTTCCTCGAAAAACTAAAAATAGAGTTACCATATGATCCAGCAATCCCACTCCTGCGCACATATCCAAACAAGGCTATAATTCAAAAAGATACATGCACCCCTATGTTCATAGCAGCACTATTTACAACAGCCAAGATGTGGAAGCAACCTAAATGTCCATTGACAGATGAATGGGTAAAGATGTGGTGGGACATCCCTAGTGGTCCAGTGGTTAAGACTTGTGCTTCCAATGCAGGGGGTGTGGGTTTGATCCCTGGTAGGGAACTAAGATCCCACATGCCACGTGGCCAAAAAACAAAACAAAAAAATAATACTCATAGAATAAATGGCGTTTTTAAAAAAAGATGTGGTACAGCGGAATATTACTCAGTCATAAAAAGAATGAAATAATGCCATTTGCAGCTACACGGATGGACCTAGAGATCATCATACTAAGCAAAGCAAGTCAGAAAGAGAAAGAAAAATACCATATGATATCACTTATCCATGGAATCTAAAATATGACGTGAATGAACATATCTACAAAACAGAAACAGACTCACAGACACAGGAAACAGACTTGAGGTTGGCAGGGTGGGGTGGGGTGATGGGGAGGGAGTCTGGGGTCAGCAGATGCAGACTATTATATATAGAATGGATAAACAACAAGGTCCTACTGTCTAGCAGAGGGAACTATATTCAAAATCTTGTAATAAACCATAATGGAAAAGAAAAATTAAAAAAAGAATTTTCCCTCTTCTGTAGGATTATTCTGAGTTTGGGGATGCCTGCACAGTGCCAAGGTGTGGTATTTGGAGGGAGCAGGCAGGTGACGGGTGGGACTGAAGTTCCAGGCATCCATCCACTCTAGTGTCAGCTGGAACGTCTACTGGCCCATCTGCCTCTTGGTCATCAGCAAGCCCTTTCTGCCAATTACAGCTTCATCAGTATTTTGAAATACTTACTATGAAAAGTTAAATTATATCTAAAAATCTATTCACTTTATCACAGGAAATTTCAACATTATCTTTGTCGTGAAAGAAAAGGAATTGCTGTAAGATTCTCGTAATAGAATTACAACTAGTAAAAAAAATTTTTTTTGTTTATTATATACTGTGTGAGTAAAGTTTTTCTCAAGAATTTGAAGAGATCATCATTTAAAGCTTTTGATGAAGATGGTGGCCAGCCATTTCAAGCACAACATTGGATGTTAAAAAGTTTTGTTCATGGAATCAAGCTCAAGTCTTTTGTTAAGAAAATGGAAGAGACAGTATTTGGAAGTTGTGTACAAATCAAATATTTAAGAAGCATATGCTCTGTATTTTATTTTTCTTATCATAATTATATAATATACAAAATGGAATGATTTTTTGCCAAGTGTATATAGATTTCCTCCAAAGCATAGCTTTCCCTAGAGTGCCCTACAAATGCTGTAGTTTCCTGTGTATGTCAAAACAAGTACAAGGTTGGCAGCTGCACTACGGTGACATGTTACCTCTCATGCACATCAGATAATCTCCTTAGAAGATTTAGGCATAGGCTTTTAGAAATGAAAGCTTTTTCTCTTTCTTTTTTTTTTTTTTTACCTTGTCACATCCCTACCATGGGGCAATGAGCCTGGCTGGCTACTTGTTCTAAAGGGAAGACTAGAAAGAAAAAACAAAACAAAACATATAGAGGGTGGTAAAAGGGTACAAACTTTAAACTATAAGATGAGTAAAGTCTGAGGATCTAATGTAAAACATGGTGACTATAGTTGATAACACTGTAGTGTATACTTGAAATTTGCTTAAAGAGTGGAAATAAAATGTTTTCTCTCACACACACACAAAATAAATACCCGAGGTGATAGATGTATTAATTAACTAGAGTGGGAAATCCTTTCACAGTGCATACATATATCAAATCACTATGATGTACACTTTATTTACTTTTGGCCATGCTGCGCAGCTTGTGGGATTTTAGTTCCCCAACCAGGGATTGAACCCGCACCCTCGGCAGTGAAAGCGCGGGATCCTAACCACTGGACCGCCAGGGAATTCCCATGACGTACACTTTATTTTTTTTTTAATATGATTTATTTATACATGTATTTATTTATTTATTTATTTATTGTTTTGGCTTTGTTGGGTCTTTGTTGTTGTGCGCGGGCTTTCTCTAGTTGCGGTGAGCCGGGGGTTACTCTTCATTGCAGTGTGCGGGCTTCTCATAGCGGAGGCTTCTCTTTGTTGCAGAGCACAGGCTCTAGGCATGCAGGCTTCAATAGTTGTGGGACGCAGGGACTCAGTAGTTGTGGCTTGCGAGCTCTAGAGCACAGGATCAGTAGTTGTGGCGCACGGGCTTAGTTGCTCCGCGGCATGTGGGATCTTCCCGGACCAGGGCTTAAACCCGTGTCCGCTGCATTGGCAGGTGGATTCTTTAACACTGTGCCACCAGGGCAGTCCACATGTACACTTTAAGTGTCTTAAAATTTTGCCAATGGTACTTAAATAAAGCTGAAATTTTCAAAAAATTTTTGAATAGGACATATGGTAATATCTATTGTATAAAAAGACTGTTCTTAAAATGTAGTCCACAGTCCATAAAGGGTCTCAGACACCCATGCAGGGGGTCTGTGAGATCAAAGCACTTTTCATAATAATACTAAAATGTTATTTGCTCTTTTCATTTTCATTCTCTCATGAGAGAACAGTGCAGTTTTCCAGAAGCTACATATGTGATATGCTAACAGATTGACTGCCGAAGTTGACATGAGAATCCAGCATCTTCTATTAAGCCAGACATGAAAGGGATTTGCAGAAATGTAAAACAATGCCACCTTTCTCACTAATTGTCATTTTAGAAAATATAGTTATTTTTCACAATAATGTTATTTATATTAATTTAAAATGTGTTTATTACAGTATTTTTAAATGAATAGATATTTTAACTTTCTCAGTTTTAATATCTAGTACATCATATATCACAGATATAACTACAAAAAAAATATTTGGGATCCTAATAATTTTTTTTAATATCTTTATTGAAGTATAATAGCTTTACACTCTTGTGTTAGTTTCTGCTGTATAACAAAGTGAATCAGCTATATGTATACATATATCCCCATATCCCCTCCCTCTTGTGTCTCCCTCCTACCCTCCCTATCCCACCCCTCTAGGTGGTCACAAAGCACCGAGTTGATCTCTCTGTGCTATGTGGCTGCTTCCCACTAGCTATCTATTTTACATTTGGTAGTGTATATATGTCCATGCCACTCTCTCACTTCGTCCCAGCTTACCCTTCCCCCTCCCTGTGTCCTCAAGTCCATTCTCTACGTCTGTGTCTTTATTCCTGTCCTGCCCCTAGGTTCTTCAGAACCATTTTTTTCTTTTTCTTTTTCTTTTAGAGTCCATATATATGTGTTAGCATATTGTATTTGTTTTTCTCTTTCTGACTTACTTCACTCTGTATGACAGACTCCAGGTCCATCCACCTCACTACAAATAATTCAATTTTGTTTCTTTCTATGGCTGAGTAATATTCCATTGTATATATGTGCCCCATCTTCTTTATCCATTCATCTGTCAGTGGTCACTTAGGTTGCTTCCATGTCCTGGCTATTGTAAATAGTGCTGCAATGAACATTGTGGTACATGACTCTTTTTGAATTACGGTTTTCTCAGGGTATATGCCCAGTAGTGGGATTGCTGGGTCGTATAGTAGTTATATTTTTAGTTTTCTAAGGAACCTCCATACTGTTCTCCATAGTGGCTGTATCAATTTACATTCCCACCAACAGTGCAAGAGAGTTCCCTTTTCTCCACATCCTCTCCAGCACTTATTGTCTATAGATTTTTTTGATGGTGGCCATCCTGACAAGCGTGAGGTGATACCTCATTGTAGTTTTGATTGCATTTCTCTAATGATTAGTGATGTTGAGCATCTTTTCATGTGTTTGCTGGCAATCTGTATATCTTCTTTGGAGAAATGTCTATTTAGGTCTTCTGCCCATTTTTGGATTGCGTTGTTTGTTTTTTTGATATTGAGCTGCGTGAGCTGCTTGTATACTTTGGAGATTAATCCTTTGTCAGTTGCTTCATTTGCAAATATTTTCTCCCATTCTGAGGGTTGTCTTTTGGTCTTGTTTATGGTTTCCTTTCCTGTGCAAAAGCTTTTAAGTTTAATTAGGTCCCATTTGTTTATTTTTGTTTTTATTTCCATTTCTCTAGGAGGTGGGTCAAAAAGGATCTTGCTGTGATTTATGTCATAGAGTGTTCTGCCTTTGTTTTTCTCTAAGAGTTTTATAATGTCTGGCCTTACATTTAGGTCTTTAATCCATTTTGAGTTTATTTTTGTGTACGGTGTTAGGGAGTGTTCTAAATTCATTCTTTTACATGTAGCTGTCCAATTTTCTCAGCACCACTTATTGAAGAGGCTGTCTTTTCTCCATTATACATTCTTGCCTCCTTTGTCAAAAATAAGGTGATCATATGTGTGTGGGTTTATCCCTGGGCTTTCTATCCTGTTCTATTGATCTATATTTCTGTTTTTGTGCCCATACCATACTGCCTTGATTACTGTAGCTTTGTAGAATAGTCTGAAGTCAGGGAGCCTGATTCCTCAGCTCCGTTTTTCTTTCTCAAGATTGCTTTGGCTATTTGGGGTCTTTTGTGTTTCCATACAAATTGTGACATTTTTTGTTCTAGTTCTGTGAAAAATACCATTGGTAGTTTAATAGGGATTGCATTGAATCTGTAGATTGCTTTGGGTAGTACAGTCCTTTTCACAATGTTTATTCTTCCAATCCAAGAACATAGTATATCTCTCCATCTGTTTGTATCATCTTTAATTTCTTTCATCAGTGTCTTACACTTTTCTGCATACAGGTCTTTTGTCTCCTTAGGTAGGTTTATTTCTAAGTATTTTATTCTTTTTGTTGCAATGGTAAATGGAAGTGTTTCCTTAATTTGTCTTTCAGATTTTTCATCATTAGTGTATAGGAATGCAAGAGATTTCTGTGCATTAATTTTGTATCCTGCTACTTTACCAAATTCATTGATTAGCTCTAGTAGTTTTCTGGTAACATCTTTAGGATTCTCTATGTATAGTATCATGTCATCTGCAAACAGTGTCAGTTTTACTTCTTTTCCTATTTGGATTCCTTTTATCTATTTTTCTTCTCTGATTGCTGTGGCTAAAACTTCCAAAACTATGTTGAATAATAGTGGTGACAGAGGGCAACCTTGTCTTGTTCCTGATCTTAGGGGAAATGGTTTCAGTTTTTCACCACTGAGAACGATGTTGGCTGTGGGTTTGTCATATATGGCCTTTATTATGTTGAGGTAGGTTCCCTCTATGCCTACTTTCTGGAGGGTTTTTATCATAAATGGGTGTTGAATTTTGTCAAAAGCTTTTTCTGCATCTATTGAGATGATGATATGGTTTTTCTCCTTCAATTTGTTAATATGGTGTTTCACATTGATTGATTTGCATATATTGAAGAATCCTTGCATTCCTGGGATAAACCCCACTTGATCATGGTGTATGATCCTTTTAATGTGCTGCTGGCTTCTGTTTGCTAGTATTTTGTTGAGGATTTTTGCATCTCTGTTCATCAGTGATATTGGCCTGTAGTTTTCTTTCTTTGTGACATCTTTGTCTGGTTTTGGTATCAGGGTGATGGTGGCCTCATAGATCGAGTTTGGGAGTGTTCCTCCATCTGCTATATTTTGGAAGAGTTTGAGAAGGATAGGTGTTTGCTCCTCTCTAAATGTTTGATAGAATTCGCCTGTGAAGCCATCTGGTCCAGGGCTTTTGTTTGTTGGAAGATTTTTAAACACAGTTTCAATTTCAGTGCTTGTGATAGGTCTGTTTATATTTTCTATTTCTTCCTGGTTCAGTCTCTGAAGGTTGTGCTTTTCTAAGAATGTGTCCATTTCTTCCAGGTTGTCCATTTTATTGGCATACAGTTGCTTGTAGTAATCTCTCATGATCCTTTGTATTTCTGCAGTGTAAGTTGTTACTTCTCCTTTTTCATTTCTAATTCTATTGATCTGAGTCCTCTCTCTCTTTTTCTTGATGAGTCTGGTTAATGGTTTATCAGTTTTGTTTATCTTCTCAAAGAACCAGCTTTTAGTTTTATTGATCTTTGCTATGGTTTCCTTCATTTCTTTTTCATTTATTTCTCATCTAATCTTTATGATTTCTTTCCTTCTGCTAACTTTGGGGGGTTTCTTTGTTCTTCTTTCTCTGATTGCTTTAGGTGTAAAGTTAGGTTGTTTATTTCAGATGTTTCTTGTTCCTTGAGGTAGCATTGTATGGCTATAAACTTCCCTCTTAGAACTGCTTTTGCTGCATCCCATAGATTTTGGGTGGTCGTGTTTTCATTGTCATTTGTTTCTAGGTATTTTTTGGTTTCCTCTTTGATTTCTGCAGTGATCTCTTGGTTATTAAGTAGCGTATTGTTTAGCCTCCATGTGTTTGTATTTTTTACAGTTTTTTTCCTGTAATTGATATCTAGTCTCATAACGTTGTGGTCAGAAAAGATAGTTGATGTGATTTCAATTTTCTTAAATTTACCAAGGCTTGATTTGTGACCCAAGATATGTTCTATTCTGGAGAATGTTCCATGAGCACTTGAGAAGAAAGTGTATTCTGTTGTTTTTGGATGGAATGTCCTATAAATATCAATTAAGTCCATCTTATTTAATGTATCATTTAAAGCTTGTGTTTCCTTATTTATCTTCATTTTAGATGATCTGTCCATTGGTGAAAGTGGGGTGTTAAAGTCCCCTACTATGATTGTGTTACTGTCGATTTCCCCTTTTATGGCTGTTAGCATTTGCCTTATGTATTGACGTGCTCCTGTGTTGGGTGCATATATATTTATAATTGTTATATCTTCTTCTTGGATTGATCCCTTGACCATTATGTAGTGTCCTTCTTTGTTTCTTGTAATAGTCTTTATTTTAAAGTCTATTTTGTCTGATATGAGAATTGCTACTCCAGCTTTCTTTTGATTTCCATTTGCATGGAATATCTTTTTTCATCCCCCTACTTTCAATCCGTATGTGTCCCTAGGTCTGAAGTGGGTTTCTTGTAGACAGCATACATATGGGTCGTGTTTTTTTTATCTATTCAGCTAGTCTATGTCTTTTGGTTGGAGCATTTAATCCATTTACATTTAAGGTAATTATCGATATGTATGTTCCCATTACCATTTTCTTAATTGTTTTGGGTTTGTTATTGTAGGCCTTTTCCTTCTCTTGTGTTTCCTGCCTAGAGAATTTCCTTTAGCATTTGTTGTAAAACTGGTTTGGTGGTGCTGAATTCTCTTAGATTTGCTTGTCGGTAAAAGTTTTAATTTCTCCGTTGAATCTGAATGAGATGCTTGCTGGGTAGAGTAATCTTGGTTTTAGGTTTTTCCCTTTCATCACTTTAAATATATCCTGCCACTCCCTTCTGGCTTGCAATGTTTCTGCTGAAAGATCAGCTGTTAACCTTATGCCGATTCCCTTGTATGTTATTTGTTGCTTTTCCCTTGCTGCTTTTAATATTTTTTCTTTGAATTTATTTTTTGATAGTTTGATTAATATATGTCTTGGTGTGTTTCTCCTTGGATTTATCCTGTATGGGACTCTCTGCACTTCCTGGACTTGATTGACTATTTCCTTTTCCATATTAGGGAATTTTTCAACTATAATCTCTTCAAATATTTTCTCAGTTCCTTTCTTTTTCTCTTCTTGTGGGACCCCTATAATTCGAATGTTGGTGCGTTTAATGTTGTCCCAGAGGTCTCTGAGACTGTCCTCAATTCTTTTCATTCTTTTTTCTTTATTCTGCTCTGCGGTAGTTATTTCCACAATTTTATCTTCCAGGTCACTTATCCATTCTTCTGCATCAGTTATTCTGCTATTGATTCCTTCTAGAGAATTTTTAATTTCATTTATTGTGTTGTTCATCACTGTTTGTTTGCTCTTTAGTTCTTAAACGTCCTTGTTAAACGTTTCTTGCATTTTCTCCATTCTATTTCCAAGATTTTGGATCATCTTTACTATCATTACTCTGAATGCTTTTTCAGGTAGACTGCGTATTTCCTCTTCATTTGTTTGGTCTGGTGTGTTTTTACCTTGCTCCTTCATCTGCTATGTATTTCTCTGTCTTCTTATTTTGCTTAACTTACTGTGTTTGGGGTCTCCTTTTCACAGGCTGCAGATTCATAGTTCCCATTTTTTTTGGTGTCTGCCCCCAGTGCATAAGGTTGGTTCAGTGGGTTGTGTAGGCTTCCTGGTGGAGGGGACTGGTGCCTGTGTTCTGGTGGATGAGGCTGGATCTTGTCTTTCTGGTGGGCAGGACTGCATCTGGTGGTGTGTTTTGGGGTGTCTGTGAACTTATTATGATTTTAGGCAGTCTCTCTGGTAGTGGGTGGGTTTGTGTTCCTGTCTTGCTAGTTGTTTGGCATGGGGAGTCCAGCACTGGATCTTGCTGGTCGTTGAGTGAGCTGGGTCTTAGCATTGAGTTGGAGGTCTCTGGGAGAGCTCTTGCCGATTGATATCATGAGGGGCTGGGAAGTCTCTGGTGGACCAATGTGCTGAACTCGGCTCTCCCACCTCAGAGGCTCAGGCCTGCCACCAGGCCAGAGCACCAAGACCAATCTCCCAGCTTGGAAGTGGTGTTACCAGGATTTGAACTGCTGTCTCTTCTAAGTCCAGCTCTTAGGCTCTGACAGTACCCAGAAGAGCATGAGGCAGGGAATAGAAACACTTCTGTTCTGGTTCTCACTCTATCACCTTGAGAGCTGGGACAATTACTCCACATCTCCAGCCTCTGGTTCCCTTAGATCTTTTGTTTGTTTGTTTGTTTTCCTTTGCGCTTCATCTAGTTTCACTTGCTCATAGGATGCTGCATGCAGAGGCCTCCACCTGGTACTTCAGACCAGAGTTCCAAGTGTGAAACTCTGCTCCCGGATGCTGCATTTTGGGCACTAGATACTGAATAACCTGGGTCAGATTTTCAATTTTGTCCAAAGAGAATTTGTTAATTGAGACCAACATTTGTGGCTAGTTTCCTAAGTCTCAACAGATAGACACGCACAAAAACACTCTTGGATAGCTGCCTTCTGAGGCTAAAGTGCTTAGCCGTGGTCACCCTGAGTAATCTTCAGACAAAGCAATCCACGAAGGGAAGGGCTTTTAAAAAAACAGCTTCTTGTAAAAGTCGGTGGCAAAACATTTTGAAGACTATCACAGAAGTCCAAAGAATGTGCCTGGGAGTCTTAGCAAACTTGGTAGCCCTTCATTGTTCTACGGGAGATACAGCTAAGCCCACGTAGGAGGGAGAGGGTGGCAGACGTGGCAGGGAGGCCCCAATAATTTATAATTGTGTAAAGGGTTCCTACGAGCAAAAACTTTGAGTACCACTGCCAAAGTTTTATTCTGCCACACATCTAGTATGGCAGAAAACTCTGCAACCATTGAAATGGAGCATGGAAACATATCTATTGAATGAAAAGTTATCTTCTTTATTGTTAAATGGGTATGGTGTGATCCCGTATTTAATTAAAATAAATGTGTGTGTGTGTGTGTGTGTGTGTGTGTGTATACCCATAGGGAAAATGTATGGAAGGATACATGTCTATTAATGCCAATTATTTCTAGGTTATAAGATTATGAAGATATTTATTTTCTTTATTCCTTTTCTTTATATACTAATTTGAAACATTTCATTGTGGTAAAAAACACATAACATACAATTCAGCATTTCAGCCTCTTCAAGTGTACAGTCCAGTAGTGCTAAGTATATTCACATTGCTGTGAACCAGATCTCTAGATATTTTACAGCTTGCAAATCTGAAACTCTATACCCATTAAACAGAAACTCCCCGTTCCCCCTAGCCCCCAGCCACTGGCAACCACCATTCTACTTCCTGTTCCTATGAATCTGACTAATTTAGGAACCTCATATAAGTGGAATTATAGAATATTTGGTTTTTTTGTGTGTGATTGGCTTATTTTACATAGCATAATATCACTTAGGTTCATCTATGTTATAGCATATGACAGGATTTCCTTCCTTTTTAAGACAATAACATTTTATTGTATGTATATATCACATTTGTTTACATATTTATTCACTAATAGACATTTGGGTTGCTTCTAAACATACTAATTTTTTAAAGAACATGAATTCACTTTATAAATAGAAATAAAATTAGGCTATATCCATTTTGGAAAAAGACAACACATTCTCCCTCGAAAAGCACAGGTAACAAAGAGAAGGAAAGGGAGGTGCAAAGGTCTTTAACTTAGCTGATCAGCCTATTGTGCAGGACTGCTGGGAATTTAGTCAACTATGAAGGAAAAGAAAAGATTGTCCATAATCCTGTCGATGAAAAATTAAGCAGTCGATCTAAGAAAGAAATGGAACATTTTATTTGAGCCAAATTTGAGGATTATAACTCGGGAAGAACATCTCAGAAAGCTCCGAGAACTGTTCCGCCCATTAGAAGTCAAGGCAGAGTTATATCCGTTTTTTGAGACCGAGGGCTGTACATCAAATGACGTATTATTGACAGTTCACACAATCCAGATCTAAGCGTCATCGTGGCCCCTTACAAGATCAAGAAGGAATGTCGTCTTTTAAGGTGTTGTCTTATTGGCGCTGGGAGAATGTTGCCTTTTTATGGTTGAGCAGGTATTTCTGCCTACGGGAGAGGCTTGCTCACTGCATGATGCAGATACACAGTGCACAGTGCGGGGAGGGAAGAGGGCAAAGGGCAGAGAAAATTTTTTATATTTAAATTTTTCTTGTCTTGCCATAAAATATGAATTTTACTTCACAATCTCAATATTCATGAAGAAGAAATAAGGGCTTAGACAGCTTCTCTACACATAAAATTTAGAAATCTACCTAGAAGCTTGGGATTTCCCGGGCGGTCTAGTGGTTGACTTCACCTTCCAGGGCAGAGGGTGCGGGTTTGATCCCTGGTGGAGGAACTAAGATCCCACATGCCTCGCGGCCAAAAAGCCAAAACATAAAAACAGAAGCAATATTGTAACAAATTCAATAAAGACTTTAAAAATGGTCCACATCAAAAAAAAAAAAAAATCTTTAAAAAAAAAAAGAAATCTACCTAGAGCCTGCAATTTACTCTAATTTGACCCTTCACTCTGTATACAGGAGTCTACCCTTCCCACTATCTCCCCACACGCTCTCCTCTCCAATTTAATACAAGAAATCTCATCTAGACAGTTTCTGACTTTCTCACAGGCTGCACGTGTATGATCAAGGAGTCTGAAAGTTTACCATACTATAAGGGGGATTCTGTCCCCAGAGAGCTAAAACCATTGTAAAATCCTTCATTGCATCTCACCTTTTATTTTATTTATTTATTTTTTAATAAATTTATTTATTTATTTATTTATTTATTTTTGGATGCATTGGGTCTTCGTTGCTGCACGCAGGCTTTCTCTAGTTGTGGCGAGCGGGGGCTACTTTTCGTTGTGGTGCACGGGCTTCTCATTGCGGTGGCTTCTTTTGTTGGGGAGCACGGGCTCTAGGCGCATGGGCTTCAGTAGTTGTGGCTCGCGGGCTCTAGAGCGCAGGCTCAGTAGTTGTGGCGCACAGGCTTAGTTGCTCCACGGCATGTGGGATCTTCCCGGACCAGGGCTCGAACCCGTGTCCCCTGCATTGGCAGGCAGATTCTTAACCACTGCACCACCAGGGAAGTCCCGCATCTCACCTTTTAGACAACCTGATGGTGTATTTCTAGCAATCTTTTTTTAATGTCCATACAAACCTTTTCAAAACTTTTTATTATGGACAATTTCAAATATATACAAAAGCTAAAGAGCAAAATGCCCCTCTGTTTCATTTCTCTTTTGCTGCATAACCCCAACTTTTACGGTATAAATCAAGAACCATTTTACCATGTTCATGGATTCCAAAGGTCAGGAATTTGTACAGCACACAGCAGAGATGGCTTATTTCTGCTTCACAATGTCTGGGGCCTCAAGTGAAAAGAACAGAATGGTTGGTGTGATTTGAATCACCAGGGCTGGAATCATCTGGAGGTTTCTTCACTCACAGATCCGTCCCGGTGCTGGGGTGACTTCAAGGCTGAACTTAGGTGAGGTTGTCGACTGGAGCATCTGTACATGGCCTCTCCATTTGACTTGTCTCCTCATAATATGGCAACTGGGTTCCCAGATGGAGCATCCTGAGAGGGAGTGTCTGGAGAGCAAGTGTACCAAAGGAATCAGGTGGGAGCCATGTGGGTTTTATGACCTAGCCTTAGAAGTCACCTTGTGTCATTCCTCTTATGCCATATTGATCAAAGTCATTATAAGCCTGCCTGATTTTCAAAGGGAAGAAACATAGTTCCCCACCTTTCTATGGGAGGTTGGATAGGTCAAATTACAGAAGGATATGTGGTTTGGGAAATACTGTTACTTCCATATTTAGAAAATAAAATCACATACCCATCACCCGGCGGCAATAATTGTTCACTCACAGTCAATCTTTTTTTTTTTATTCTTTGTCCTTGACTTTATCTTATTTTTTTAAATATTTATTTATTTATTTATTTTGCCTGTGCTGGGTCTTAGTTGTGGCACGCAGGTTCATAGTTGCAACATGCGAACTCTTAGTTGTGGCATGCATGCGGGATCTAGATCCCTGACCCCGGGCCCCCTGTATTGGGAGTGCAGAGTCTTACCCACTGAACCACCAGGGAAGTCCCGTCAATCTTGTTTCATCCATACCCAAACCCACTTCCCTCCTCCTGCTGAGTTTATTTTGAAGCAAATCCCAAACATCATATCGCTGTACCCATAAACACCTTCAGTGTATATCTCTAAAGCATAAAGATTCTTGAAAAACAGCCACAATGCCATTATCCCACCTTAAAAAAAATTAACAATAACTTGTCTCGTATCATTAAATATCCAGTCTGTGTTTCCCTAATGGCTTCATACATGTTTTAAAACAAAGTTTATTTGTTTGAGTTGGGACTGGAATCAGGTTATTTCTAGCATTTTTGAATAGAGTCTTTAATATAAATTTTTCCTTCAGAACTGAATGCACATTTGGCCTGAGTATGTCTGAAGAGCTTCAGATTGAGGATAAAAATCTGTCTCTAGGTACAGCCCCTGTGGAACACAGTGTGGGGATTCCTCAGAAAACTAGAAATAGAGTTACCATATGATCCAGCAATCCCACTCCTGGGCATATACCCAGACAAAACTATAATTCAAAAAGATACATGCACCCCTATGTTCATAGCAGCACTATTCACAATAGCCAAGACATAGAAACAACTCAAATGTCCATCAACAGATGCATGGATAAAGAAGATGTGGTACATATACACAATGGAATACTACTCAGCCATAAAAAAGAACAAAATAATACCATTTGTAGCAACATGGATGCAACTAGAGATTACCATACTAAGTGAAGTAAGTCAGAAAGAGAAAGACAAATACCATATAATATCACTCATATGTGGAATCTAAAATATGACAGAAATGAACCTATATATGAAACAGAAAGAGAATTGCGGACATAGGGAACAGACTGGTAGTTGCCAAAGGGGAGGGGGTTGGGGGAGGGATGGAGTAGGAGGGTGGGGTGAGCAGATGTAAGCTTTTATATACAGAATGGAAAAACAACAAGGTCCTGCTGTATAGCACAGAGAACTATATCCAATATCCTTTGATAAACCATAATGGAAAAGAATATACTAAAAAAAGAAAATATATAAATATATATGCATTACTGAATCACTTTGCTGTACATCGGTAATTAACACAACATTATAAATCAACTATACTTCAATTTAAAAAATGCAAAAAAAAAAAAAAGATTTGTCTCTATCAGCACACCTAACGATTTCCCACCTGGTTGCAAATGAAGTAAGTTACTAAGATGCATGCTTCTCAGCAATAGTATTTTCCATTTTCTATTCTTTTTATGAAATAATGGCAAAATCTAATGCAGTATTCAAATAATTGCACAATCATGCCCGAACCAACTATTCAATGAAAGTTGTAGAAGCCATTGCCCGCCCAGCTCATTGAGCATTCCAACATGCACTTTGGCCACAATCTGGATGCAAACAGTAATCATTACAATGCCTAAGTCACCAGCACGAAATCAGTTCCATCTCAAGAACAGTTTCCTACACAGGCCACCTTCCTTATTAACTGTTTATCTGGACTCAACAAAGCAGGAAATACTTTCAACCCGCTTCATAGCACTTATTTCTTGAGAGGGCCCCAAACTACCTGATGCCTGGACCCAAGTCAAGAACATAGTAGAGAGTCTATTGTACATATAGTATTGGGGTAGGACACCTCCTCCCTATCTCCCCAACCACTTACTTATTTCCAATGCATTTGCTGGAAATTTCCTTCTTTGCCCATGTTTGTATTGTTTATGCTCTTTATAGAACCCGGAGATAATAATAAATAATGTCCACTTAACTCACTTTATTGTGCTTTTTTTTGGCATAAGTATAATTAACAGGGTCTTCCAGGGCCTTCACCATCCCAGTGACAGGTGACCAAAATTGGGCTGTCAGCTTTCCTCTGGGGATCTTTGAATAATCCTTCAGCCTACACCACAGTAACCTACCTGGTTACTGTGTGTGAACACTGGGACTTATAAGTCCTTATTCTAGGGACACTTCCTGCTTTCTCTGACACCCCCAGGCTCACTTCCGGGCCCCAAGTACCTACTTTCCTACAGACACAGAGTGAAATACATATTTATAAGGTATACATAGACATAAACTTAATAGAAAAAAACTGGGAACCCAGTCTAGAGCTATAGAGAAATGCACATCCATGTTCTATGAACAGACATCCACACAAGAGAGGAAACAGAACATCTATAGTTTGCTTTTTAAAATATAAATCTGGGACTTCCCTGGTGGTGCAGTGGTTGGGAATCCACCTGCCAATGCAGGGGACACGGGTTCAAGCCCTGGCCCGGGAAGATCCCACATGCTACCGAGCAACTAAGCCCGAGCGCCACAACTACTGAGCCTGCGCTCTGGAGCCAGCGAGCCACAACTACTGAACCCACGTGCCACAGCTACTGAAACCCGTGCGCCTAGAGCCTGTGCTCCGCAACAAGACAAGCCACCGCAATGAGAAGCCTGCACACCGCAATGAAGAGTAGCCCCCACTCGCCACAACTAGAGAAAGCCCACGCACAGCAACGAAGACTCAACGTGGCCAAAAAATTTTTTTAAATAAAAAAATAAAATGAAATATAAATCTGATCATATCACATCCCCTCTCTGCCTGCTGAAAGCTTGAAGCCCTTCCAGTGCTTCAACCCCATCGCTGCAAGGATATTGCCAGACCCTGCAATGCCAGTCCCCTCGCTCTCTCTGTCCAGCTCCCCTAGACTTCTCTTAGCCTCTTCCTTCCTGGCTCCCTCACCCTTGCACATGCCATCCCCTTGGCCTTGAATGCTTCACAACCCCCAACTTTGCCAAGTTGTTTACTAATCTTTCAGCTCTCGACTTGTTTTATCTCCATTGGAACTCTCCCACCCACACAAATTCAAATCTTCCAACATATGCATGTAAAGCACCATGATCATCTTTGAAACATCTGTCACACTTGCAATTTCACTTCTGTGTGATTTTTATGTTTTAATACCATCTGCCTCCCCAGGGAGACTGAGAGCTGCAGAGTGCAGGGACCCCTCCTGCTCGCTACTTACTGCTGCCCAACCCAGTGCTTGACATATGATAGGCACCCAATACATTTTTGAATGATTAGATGAATAAACAAATATGTGAAAGCACCTTGAAGAATAACACACACTCAGTACATGTTAACTTCCTTCTTTCCAGTCTCTAGCATATATTTGCTTTTAGTTTCCCCTTGTTTTAGAGTATAGTTTGATCGTCGAAAAATTAAAAGTAAAACTTTAGTAAGTCTTAACCCAATAACTGAAAACAACATATTATCTGTGTACTATTTACACAGTCTGGAGGGAGCCACAAATGCCTGAGAGATTGCCATCACTAAGGGATTTCTACATTAGGAAAATCTTAATTTTCTAGACAGACAAGTGAAAAGATTATTATTTTCTGAAGACGCCCTGCAGTCAGCTGTTGTCTTACAAGTGTTTGTAGTCGTTGACCTGGTAAACTTTCTGTGAGTCCCTTTTGGCTTTTAACCCAATGCCACTACTGAAAGTCAATCCAAGGCTACATGGAAATGATGTTACGTCATAATTATTAAATGATTCGCATGCACTGGTCCTAGTTCATTTAAAGGTTTTTATTTCTAAATCATTATCGTCACATAATTTGTGAGTCACTAAATCTGGGAGATAATAGTGGAAAATCTCTGGACTTAGAATCAGAAAGCTGGGTCCAACTCTACTTTACAAGATTATCGTGAAGATTAAATGAGTAATTATAATAAATCATCTGTTGAACATGTACTTCATACTGCATATGGAGCTAGATGTGTTACATATATTAGGTTAATTGAGTCTTAAAAGAAGCACTGTGAAATATGTATTATTACACCCACTTTCCAAATGAGGAAGCTGAGGCTCTGGGAAGTTGAAAAACTGGCCCAACCTTCCACACCCTTCCAAGCTGCAGGCCTAAGATGCATGTAAAAGGGCTCTAGCTAGGATGTGTGTAAGCTGGACTTGCCATAAAAATGTAAGGTATCTAATTATAAAGTGTCTCTGAAATGACAAGTTCTTTTAATATTACCACATAGCCTCCCTTCTATGTGCCTGTATATTCTTATCTGGCACAGTGGATCAAACCAGCTTAGATCCAGGAGCTGGGAACTCATCTGACCTCAGCCATCATTTATGCAAGTCGCTTTTCTTCACTTCCTCATTTATGTTTTCCCGGTTTCCATATTAGTAACTCACATGTGGACCGCACTGACCCACATCTCACCATGTCACAAGGATTTACTATTTAGAAAACTTGCAATGATCAGTTTTCAAAATAGCCCAAATATTCCAAAGAAATTGGTGTGATTTGCCCCATGACAACAGGGGCATGGGTGGAGTGGGGTAGGTTGCATGCACAAAGGCAGAAAAGGAGCCCAGGCATCTGCTTTTCCACCTTCATGTCTGTGGCCATATGATCCCCTGGTAGCTTGGTGATTATATATGAATTTTTTTCTTATGTATAATTGTAGGATAGAAACCTGATTCAGATTGCACAGTTGCTAAGTAGTGGATACATACACACAAAATCTCCAAACTGTAACCTTCCTCAATTAACTATACATTTAACTTTTAATGGGAATTCTCTGGAGGTCCAGTGGTTAGGACTCAGCACTTTCAGTGCCGGGACCCGGGTTCGATCTCTAGTCAGGGACTTTGGGGGACCTAAGATCCCACAAGCCATGCAGCACGGGGGAAAATCTTTTAAATTGCTTAAGAATAGACAGATCTATGAAAATTAGACATAAATTTCAAAACAATCCATTTTTATTTATTACTTTATTGGTGGTACAATCTAAGCAGAAAAATCTAAGGGTTTTGGTGTCATTTGCTTACTCAACACTGATTGGATGCAGACTAGGTGCCAAGCACGGTGCTGTGAGCTTTGATGAATGCAGTAGACAAGACAAACCCCGTCTCTGCTTTCACGGAGTTTATAATCCAGCAGGTGAGGCCAATGTGTAGCAATACAATACTAACAAATGTGGTAAGTTCTAGCAAGTTCAGGATGCTGTAAGAGTGTGTCATGGGGGGAATTCAGCTGCCTGGAGATTCAGGCGAAGCGTCTTTGAGGAAGTTACATTTCAGCCAAGACAGACTGCCAGCTGCTCCGTAAGTGCATTCCCATCCCGATTCTGACCCTTGGACATGTTAATGTCTCAGAGCTTGGGTCCTCACATGTCAAATGAGGATAATGCCCACTTGTCAGTGCTGTGGGAGTGAAAGGGAATACAAGGTAAATCACCTCCTGCGGTACCAGGCATGTAGTAAGCCCGAAGTGCATGGCGCTTGGTGTAATTACATACCAATGTAGGCATCAAAGGGAAACTGAAGAAAAGTTTGGCCAACAGCTAAAGATAAATGTATGGAGTGGAAGCTTGGCAAAGTCTCCAAATTCAAGGGACAGTCGTTACCCCACACTTGTATGGAGGCTGTATGTCCCGAGTTTCAGATATTGGAACACCTAATACTTTAAGGCTCTGCTAAATACTGTTTTCATGAGAAATTGATAAGAAATATTTGGAGTTAATCTCTTTCTAGGTGTAGGTTAGCCAATGCCCAGGTCAGATTTTTTTCTGGCAAAAGTAAGATGCCTGGGAAACAGCACTCCCGCCAGAGGACACATAGTTAATCAGATTTTGGCAAGCTCAAGTGACAGGCAAGTGTTCAGAAGCCAGATGAGGAGGGAAGCGATAAATGCTCACTGGAGGCTTTAGTTGAGGTCAGAAGAGCAGGCGCCACAGGCGAGGACCTGGAAGAGGGAACCGCTGGCGTTCTCACCAGCGCTCGCTGGACATTATGCTTCAGGAAGCCGGTCCGGGATTCCCAGCGCTCCTCCCCGGGAGCTCCCTCCCCAGGCCTCCCGGGCGCTTGGATCCTAGCCACGTCCTCACCCTTCAAATGGGTGTGGGTGATTAAGTGAACGTGACCACCGCCGAGGGGAAAGCGTGCAAGGAAGTGGGAGTGAGCGGGGAGGCGGAGCGGGGTGGGGAGGGAGCAGGGGGAGGGATGCCGAATGCAGTGGGAGGGCTGAGGAGGAGTGAGAGGGTGGCGGAAAGGAGAAAAGGACGCCGGGGCCGGGCAGGAGGAAGTGCGCTCGGTCTCGACGGTCGCTGCGCACCCCTGGCGGGTGGGGCCGCCAGGTGAGGCCGAGATGCTGCCGCGCTGGAAGCCCGGGCTGCCGCTGCCGCTGCTGCTGTTCCTGGGGCCGCTGGGTCCCCGCTCCCCGGGCGCCCTGGCGGAACCCGCGCCAGCTGACGACGTCGTGGAGCTGCTTTTCTCCACCGAGCGGCCAGTGCATCTGGTGAGTCCCGCGTTCCTGTCCTTCACCATCGACGCCAATCTGGCCACGGACCCGCGGTTCCTCACCTTCCTGGGGTAAGTGCGGGCCTTCGGGTCCTTGTCCTCTCTCCTGCCCTGCTGGCATCACGCCCGCCCTGCCGGCCGCTCTCTTCTCTCTACTCCGGAACCTTCTCACACCTCTCCCTCTCCCTCTCTCTCTCTCTTTTGCTCCCCAGCCCACCCCCTGCAGGTCCCCCAAACCCTTCTTTCCCGCCTTCATTCATTCAGCAAGTGTTGCCTGAGCGCCAACTAAAGGCCAGGCATTAGGGGAAATTGCGGAAAGAAACTTCCCATCTGCCCCAGAAACTCGCCGGAAGGAGGGGGCCCGGCAAGTGCACCTGGAGGGCTTTGAGCACTTGAATCTGCTGCACCTTGTAGGACAAGTAACGCTGTGCGCCAGGCTTCAGTCTCTTAAACTCTGTTAGTAAGGTTAAAGAAAAAAAACAACTTTTTCCTTGGGGTGGCGGGCGGGGGGGAGGAAAAGGCCACAAAGGAGAATAAGCTTACTTATTCTATAAAAAGACTTTTAAAGAGCAGTTTTACGTTCACAGCAAAATTGAGTACAAGGTACACAGATTTCCCATACTACACTCTCTAAAAAAAATTTTAATATCACATCAATGAGACCTGGAAGACTATTTCAGTGACTTACAGAGCCTTAATAAAAACCTCTCTCTCCAAGATGAGACTGCAAAGTGTGGCACTGCTTTACTAGCTGTAATTTTTTTTCTCACTTGAGAAAGACTGAGCCTAGTGCAGGTTCACTGGCCCCTGCCTGTGAGTGCAGGCTGATTCCAAGATAGGGCGCTGCAGGGACAGACCCAGGTCATCTAGGCCATTCATCTAGGCCATGAGAGCCTCCAGAGATGACCACACCTCAACCAACTCAAACAATTCAAATCCTGCCATTGCCAAACACCTACAGGCTGGCCTTTCTGTGCCCATAGCTTCAGCTGCTATTGCTAATTTCAGTCACTTACTTTGCAAATAAAAGCAGATAGCCTAAGGTTGCGGGATGGGCAGCGAGACCAGCCTTGATTCCCAACTCTGCCCAAACCGGTGGCTTGGTTTTTACAGGTTGCTTGGCAACTCCAAGCCTCGATTTCTTCAACTGTAGAATGGAACTTCTAAAACCTTCCTGTAGGATTGCTATGAGCATTTGATGAGATAATAAATAAGTACTTAGTGTTTGACAGTGCTCAAAATTTGTTAATTGCTTCTTCCTGGAAATTGGTGAGTGTTTGCTAACCATTCATCAATTCTCTGTGCATTTCTTTCCATTGTAGTTAACCTCTATCTTTCCCCATGTGGCAAGAAAGGAAGAATTTCCTGATGGGAAGGAGTTCCCACTTTTTCCCCTTTCCCTTATGGAAAGTGAGCTGATATCAGGCAGCAGCTGGCTGAGAGACAGAAAGATTATTCTGGTGAAACACTGAACTAGAGGGCTCCATATCTGAGGACCCCAGGCCTAGCTTGGGTTGGGGGGGTGGTGATAGGGGAAGAGAGAGTGTGACGTGCCTTACTGCAAACAGAAAGATTAAGTAAATGACCATTTATTGAAATGTGAGACCTTAAGCCCTTTTCTGCTGCTGCAGCCAGCATACACCCTACCCCTCCCCAAGGAGGAGCATTTGGGTATCCCTTCCTGGAGACACAAGTCCAAAAGAAAAAACCTACAGTATGACTTTTGGGGTCCAGGCCTGATCACCCTGCAGTCAAGCTAACCAACTCACTAGCAATGCTCCCCACCCCCAAACACGCACAGAACTTCCATTCTTCTTAAACACATCTCTTAATTTCCCATAGCACTCTTTCTTCCCCCACCCCTGGTCTCTACCTTTTTGTTAAAGGCTGGAGGATAATGAAACCAAAAAAGCATAGCATGCAATAAATAAGGCTGTTTGTTTACAAAACACAGTGTATTCCTGTTCATACGGGCTTCTCTCCAGGGCTGGCTCCTGACCCCTCCAGGTCCCTTCCCTGGGCAGAAGCTGTTTTCCATGCCTTCTCCCCAGAGGCACCCACACAATTCTCGTCTGAGACCTTAAAGACTGCAGCACAAAGAGCTCCCTCCCCTTGTCACCTGAGACGGAGCTTCTGAATTAGGGTCTGAGGGTCCATCTCCCCAGGATGGCTGACACAGTGCCCAAAGTGACCTGGCCATCTCAGAAGACAAAATATTTCGCTTCCATCTCTAAAGACATCACAAGGCTTATCATCTATCACAGGAGCAGAGAGTCAGAGGGGCATTGCTGTGTTTCAGTTCCTCAAGAGTGAAACTGCTTGGGTGAAGACGGCAAGAGCTGAGCAGATGAAAGCTGAAGTACTAAGAAGGAGAGGATGATAAAAATAGCTGGCACTAATTGAACCGTCGTCATAGGCCAGGCCCTGTTCTAAGCACCTCCCAGGCATTAATTCATTTAGTCCTTGCTACAAAACTGTGAGGTCAGTACTATTATCATCCCCATTTTTAAAATGAAGAGATTGAGGCCTAGGGAGATTCAACAACTTGCCCATGGTCAGCCAGCTATGACATGAAGGGGCAGAATTTGAAGCCAGATGCTAATTGTAGACACACGAGTACACAAAAAGAAAATAAAGCAGTTCATATTTTTTAAAGGCAGCAGAGGAGGGATGGTAGAAAAAGATTGTCTGGAAACAAATTGAGAACATTGATGTAATGAAAAGAAGCACTGTCTTGAGAACAGGAGAATCAGGGCCCATATCTCTATGGTACTTCAAAAGAGGCCTAAGCAAATTCAGTCAGATGGCACAGTTCTGGTTTCCCACGATGGCAAACAGATGTGTTTTGGGTTTGTTTGTTTTTTTCCCCACATTTGCAGTTAAAGAACATGGAGTACACAGAACTTAAATGCCAATGGTAGAACGATCTAGAATCAGAAAGGAGCATCTTTTCAGTTTGCCCTCTTCCTAGAGGTAACTCATCCACAACCCAGTCAAAAACTTCCTAAGCCCGACTACATGCAGAGCTCCCAAGAGGCCCTGGCCCTCAAAGATGGGAGGACAGAGACCAGTAGGGCTAAATAGAAATAGAATGTGGGCCTCATGAGTAAGCCACATGATGTAATTTAAAGTTTTCTAGTAGCCATATTAAAAAAGGGAAAAAAGAAACAGGTAAAATTAATTTTAATAATATATTTTACTAAACACAAGATATCCAAATTATTATCATTCAACATGTAATCAATACAGAATATTAATGAGATATTTTACATTCTTTTTCAAACCAAGTCTTCAAAGTCTGGTGTATGTGTTATACTCCCAGCACATCTCAGTTCAGACTAGCCACATTTCAGTACAAGCACAGTTCACTAATTCAAGGTAAAAATTAGAGCGCCGAGTCAGTGGTAGAAATCACAGAGCAAAAACGTTGGTGCTGCACAGCGATTGCAGTGAAAATGCAGCTGTGCTTGCGTTTCATAAGGATTTGCTTATTTTATTTCAGCAAAGTTCATCCCTTTTTGCCAATTTGATAAATATTTATTATTAATAACTTTCAATAATCAGATTCCTGCATCTTCATGGACAAAGGTGCTTTCCACATTAGAAAAGCACTTATTATCAATGTCAAATGCATGTTTTGATAACCAATGTTGGAAATAACCTCAGGCCCTCTTTGTGCCTGTTGCTGAGAGAAAGAACCACAGCCAGAGAAACAGAAAACTGAGAACAATCAACAAGCCGTAGGCTCATAGTTTCTGACCCCTGAGACTCTGCGCTTCCCCCTGGCTGAGCAGCGCTCACTGTTCCCTTCCTCCACAAAGTCTTTCATTGTGCAGCCTAGAGCCCTTTGCATGGTAACCCTGCTCCATTTTCCCTGGAGAATATTCCGGCCTCCTCTTTGCCCTAGCTAAAACTTGGCTCTTCTTTTGAAGACGCAAGTGGAGAAGTAGACGCAGCTACTTCTCTGAAGTAGCCCTTTGGAGCAGAAGCTGTACATTCTCCCACACTGCAGCCCTCCCCCATTCCCCAGTGTGGCTTCTAGATAATTGCCCACTGGTTTGAACTCCAGATTGCTGTGGTTCAAATCCCCATTGGCTTGTTACCTTGGGCAAATTACCTAGCTTGCTTTTGTTCGGGTTCCTTGTCTGTAAAATGAGGGTAATAATGACACCTACCTCTTTGGGATGTTTGGGCATTAAGTGAAATAATCTATGCAAAGTGTCTAAAACACTCAGTTTGGATAACTTGATGCCTGCTAGAGATGACTGTCCCGATCCAGTGTGAGGTTTGCTAGCTCCACATCTGGCTCTCCTCCCATGCTCCTTGCAGCCGAACTCTGCTCCCCTCTTACTCACTCCTCATTACTGACTGAAGATCCACACTGATCTCACAGCTTCCTCTGCACTCCCACGTCCCACCATCATCCTAGAGGACTTCAAGTCCACTTGAATACTGTCTCTCAGTTTCTTCACACCCACATTTTCTAATAATCTTCACTCAGTGTTTTACTGGAGCCAGTTTCTACCAGCTCGTGAAATGTGTGCATTTCTTTCCAACTCCACATTCAGTGACATCAACACCATTACCTTGAAATCAGCCTTGATGGGAATATTTACACCATGGAAATTGGCAAATGCAAAAAACAGGGCACTTTTCTGTGGGGGGGGGGCAGCTTCCTAGAACACACCATTTCACTCCATTTCAACAACCTGATGCCATGGCCATGCCTTGACTCTTTCCATCATTAAGAACCTTTCAACATCTGAAATATTAAATTAAAATCTCCCATTCTTGGACTGTACTCCTTACCCTCTTAGCATTTTTTTACTTTGTGGATCCCACCACAACTATTTTTTAAGTACCTCCACTGAATAGCCTCTTCCTTTTACTTCTTCCATATCTGATTTGGGCTTCTTGATTTATCACATGAATCGTTTTTATGATAATATTCCCCAAACTCCTACCCCATTTTTCTTCTTGCTAAAACCCAAACCTAGCTTAGTCTAACTATATTTTCCCTCTTTGGAATCTATAAGGTGGCCATAAAGTCTGGAAATGGAAAATATTATCTAATCATGTACTGTCATGCATATTAATAAGCCACTTATAGGTATTTGCCTCTGCTTCCAGTCTTAGTGGCCACCCCGCATAGCAGGGCTATTACGCTCTTGGGGGCAGAGGGGAATCTCTCAGTGACATGGATTGATGTCATGCTGTAAATTCCTGGCCTCCAGACTTACTTGGCCTTTAATGCTACTCCTTAACACTCCTTTTCTGGCCTCTCTCATTCTCCACTTCCTTCATAACTCTGATCCCACTTCCGCTTCATCACTCTTAGTCTATGACCGCATTTCTCTTTCCCAAAGATAATGAAGTCACTAGACAGGCACTTCCTCTTCTTCCTGCAGTCGAACCTGCAGACAGCACGGCCACCTCTAGCTTTCTTCCTTTCTCTCTTCTCAGCCCAGTTCTTCTAGCTCTGTTGTGGATCCTCTCCCCTCCCCAAGGACTTCGCTCTAGCAGTCATCCCTTCTCTCTCCTGTATCTTTAACCTCTCTCTTTTCGTTGGATCCTTCTTCTCGGCATAGAAACATCCTCAAGTCTTTCCCATCTCAAACACCTCCCAGCACGTGTGCCTCTGCAGTCACCACCCTCTTTCTCCTCCCCTTTGCAGCCTTTCTTACTAACCATGCCTTCCTCGGTCCACCCTCATGATGTTCCCATCATCGTGTCATAAAATCAATCTCTCCCACATCATCAGTGACCTTTTATTGCGAAATCCAATGACTACCTTCCAATCCTTATCTTATTTGTCTCTATTATGGGTTGAATGTCTGGGTGTCCCCTCCAAATTCATATGCTGAAGTCCTAACCCCTGGGACCTCAGTCTGTGACCTTATTTGGAAATAGTGTCATTGCAGACATAACTAGTTAAGAATTGGTCATAATGGAATGGAGTGGGCCCCAATCCAATATGACTGATGAGCTTATAAAAAGGGGAAATTTGGAGACAGACATACACACACAGAGAACACCCTGTGCAGATTGGAGTTACACTGCTAAAAGGAACTACCCGAAGTTGGGAAAAAGGCCTGGAGCAGATCTTCCCCCAGCACCTGCAGAGGGATTATGGCCTTGCCAACACCTTGATTTCAGACTTCTAGCCTCCAGAACTATAAGACAATAAATTTCCACTGTTTAAGCCACTCAGTTTGTGGTACTTTGTTACTACAGCCCTAGCAAACCAATACAGCCTCCCAGAAGCATTTGACGAGGTTGACAATGGAAACACTCATCCCTGTGTCACTTCCATTTCTGGGGATTTCTCCCATCTCTCTAACAGTTCTTCTCCATCTCTTCTTCTAGCTTATCTTCATTGTTGATGTTCCTCAGATTTCTGACCTAGGCCTTCTTTTTTACTTCACATAATCTCCTGAGTGGTTTCACCTACTTCCATGGCTTGAATTACTGTTCATGCAGTGGTGTGCCAGAAAATGTTTCACGACTGGCTCTCTGGGAGGAGAGGAGACTGATTTATGTTTTTTTCTGATTTCTGTAGTATAAATATCCCCCACCATGGCTGATTTCAAACTGCCAACAGTTTAACAGCTGGTTCTCAAAAGGAAACAGTTGGCTCTCACAAGCTGGTACGAGTCAGTGCAGGGTGGCTCCAGCTCATCTCTGCTTTTGTGTCAGAGATAAGCAACTTATTTTTACACATAAGGTAAAATAAAAGCACCTGCAGACGTTTCTTTCCCCTAACAAACTGTTCCAGAAATGGAAAATCTGCAGCTGCTTTTACGTGTTCTTTTGTTATTTCCACGTCGCTGTGGTGGCAGTGCCAATGCCGGTGGATTTTCCCCCCTTTCTTTTTACTGTGTATGATAGAAATACTGTACCTTTGATCAGTTTTGTTTTAATGACAAGTTTGCAGCTGTTTTAAATCTGGTTTTTGTCAGAGGGCATCAAAATTGTATCTCAAAACAAGAAAATATTCCATTACAAAGGAGACGAACAAAAAGGTCCTTCGTACCAATACTTCGAAACATGTGATTTCCTTTACTTGGCAGGAGCCATAGCAATGGGTTTTAATTTTGTTCAGAAAACAGTCTTTGTCTGGACCCGCTTGCCCTTTCATCAGGCTGGACTTAACTGTTCATTCACTTGACGGATATTTATTAAGCATCAGCTGTGGGCCAGGTACTTATCTAGGTGCTGAGGAGATTCTGAGGAGCCATACAGAGTCCCTGCTTTCGCAGAGCTTAGCTCAGGGGTGGGGATAGATAGGAAACCACATAAACCAAAAAGGAAGCTGATTTCAGAGAGTGGTGAACGCTGTGAAGAACATAAAGGCAGGGTAATGTGGTCGAGAGCGACCCGAGGTGGTACAGTCACCACTTCTGGGAATCAGGCTCTGATCCTCCGGCATCTGAGCAGGGCCGTGCACAGACGCACATCTCGTGATACCACAGCTCCTTCCTGCTTCTCACTTTCCCTTCCTTTCCCAGACAGCACCAGTCTCTCCCGTCTCAATTACTTACAGATACCAGTTACACAAATCTAAATGAGCTTCCTCTATCATCAAACACAACCAAAATCAAAATCGAGGACCAGAATCGGTGCCTGGACAAAAGCAGTGGAACAGGGCCAGCCCAGAGTGACTCTGAGGAAGTTCCTTATATCAGTTTTACGGCCGCATCTCTGCACCTGTGGGCTAGGGATTCACTAGTCACTGACTTCTAGACTGAGGACTCTCCGTTCTACACCTCGCCTTTATGTGCCTTCTGAGCTCCAGGCACACATGGCCAAGGGCCTAATGGAAATGGTTTTTGGTTTTCTCTGGCATCTCAAATTCTACAGCACTGTGCCCTGCCCTCACCTTCATCCCCATCTCCAGTCTATCATCACCTATTCTTCATCTCAGTCTATCACCTATTCTTCACCTCTTGGACTCTCCTCCAACATCCAGTTAAACACCACATCTGGTATTTCTGTCTCCACGTGTATCTTCCATTTATCCCTCTCTTCATCCCCACTGTTTTTACCTTACCGCAGCCCATCACTTTCTGTCTACATTAATGTGACCACAGTCTTGGTCCTTCTATTCAGTTATTTACACTGCAGCCTGAGATTCTTTTCTAAAATAAAAGTCTGGTGTGGGCACTCCACTGCTTTAAATCCTTCCATGGCTCCCCACTGCCTTGATATAAAATTGGAACTCCTGGACATGGTGGCGTACAAGCCCTCCATGATATGGTCCTGCTTGCCTCTCCAGTCTATCTTCTCCCAGCACCTCGCTGTCCCCAATCTCTAGGCTCTCGCCACACCTGTCAGCTCTTCGGTGGTGCCATATTCCCTTCTTCTACCTCTGGTGTTTGCAGAGGCTTTTCCCTACACCTGGAACACTTTCTTCAATCCCACCTCACTATCTTTGATCTGGATAAGATTTTTTCCTTTTGAACATCTAACAGTGCAGACACTTGCCCCTGGAAAACCTCTAACCACCTCCTACCTCTAGGGCAAGGTCTGGGTTAAGATCCCCTTTGTATGTTCTGATAACATTGTTTTGGAATTGCCTATTTACTTGTATATATATATATATATATATATATATATATATATATATATATATATCACTGGACTATAAATTATATGAGAACAGCAGCTACCTCTGTCTTGTTTGCCATTGTATCCCCAGCAACTAACATAATGCCTGACACAGAGTGCACCTACAATGAATATTTATTGAATAAATTAATGGATGACTATGTCTCCTTTAAGTAAATCTTGTTTTTTTCACCTATTCTTAAAAAGACAGAAACACACACACACACACAGAGTCACCTTGTATGAATTAAAATATTATGTGCTTATTATAGAAAATGTGAAAAATACATAAAAGCAATAGGAAAGAGTCTACCATCCATCTCACCACATAATTATGACTCCTGTTATCTCCTTCTATATATATATAATTTTCATTGTTGAAATCACACTATGTCTACAGGTTGTTCCTTTAATAGTAAAAGTTGTGGTTATTTAAAGTGCAGAGTTCCCTGGCATTAAGTGTATTCACATTGTTGTGCAGCCATCACCACCAGCCATCTTAGAACTTTTCCATCTTCCCAAACTGAAACTCTGTACCCATTAAACAATAATGTGCTATTCCCCCTTCCTACAGTTTATTTTTTTTATTTTTTGGCCATGCCTCGAGGCATATGGGATCTTAGTTCCCCGACCAGGGATTGAACCCGTGCCCCCTGCATTGGAATCTTAACCACTGAATCACCAGGGAAGTCCCTACAGTTTAGTTTTATTTGGGTTCATAGCATAGTGGAAATGGCTTTCTTCTGAATCCTTACTCAGTTCAAGCGAACATTCCCATTTATCTTCAAAAGGTTCTGAGGATTTCCTGGCAGATGCCATCCTTCCCAGAGTTCTTTGGTGCTGTCAGGTATTTCAGTCAATTCCATGTTGATAACATCCCTGAAGTCTCACTTTGTGCTACATCTCCTCATGCCAGGACCCACAATAGGTTCAGGGGCCCTGGAAAATATTTCAAGTTCTTTTAAGATCCAAAGAAAATGAACTTTTAGGTCAAAGAAAGTGTTTTAATATATAATGTTAACATATTTGTCTTTACATGAATATCATCACAAAATATAAGTTAAAAAAATTTTTTATGGTGGAAGAGGTTCATGAAGGCAAAAGTGCCTAGGTAGTACTGTAAATGCTTTCATGTTACAAACAAAAAAAAAATGGTGAGGAGGAATCGCTGAAGTTTTTAACGCAAGACACTTATCCTTTGGTCAATTTCCACCTTTTAATTTCTCTTTCCTAAGCAAAAATAAAGAAATCTTACAGAAATTTTACATAGCACTATATATAGTTAAAGCAGGAGCACGCATTGAAATTTTAAATTTTAGGTCCTGTCTTCAGTTCCTAGGATGTCAAGAAATACTGGCAATTAGATAGTCCTCCTGGCATGATTTTCCAATTTGAAATAAACCCAAATGTAAACTAATTAACTGGGCCATTTTGAGAACACACAGCATTGGTTCCATGTGTTTTAAGAGCTTTCCAGAGAGCACGGAAGCCAGGATCACATATGTGAGGCTTCAGAAATACATGGCAAGTGTCCCTGTTACCTGGGTCTTCTGTTTTTTTAGTTTTGTTCACTTAAATATTCATGACATCTTCATCTCTCTGAAAGAAGGAATTATAAATCATTCTAATTCCATTCTATAGCATTCTGTACCATTCTGAGTGCATAATAGGCACCTATCAAGAGCGTTTTGGGCTTGATGACATATGCATTTAGAATTGCTGGAATTGGAAGTGTCCTAGGTGGGGAGGAATTAGAATCTTACATCGTTCTAAGTCATTTGACTTAAATTTAAAAGGCAGGTTTTCCTTGGGGTAGAGGTGGGGCTTGGTTAGGGAGGGGAGGAGGACTCCCAATCATTTACGAACTTCTCTGGGAACATAAATTTTTGGAGACAATCTATTTTTCAAAGAAACAGAGTCATCTTTCCACTCTCTCACCTCTTTACCTCCATGAATCACAAAAGGTCATGAATTTTTTGAAAGTACTGAACATTACCCTGCTTGTCAAGTTGAAGTATAAGCTCTTGCCCGAGTCAGAGCTCCAAGTGTTCTCAGGTGCCTAGAAGAGCAGCCTTGCAATTAGGAAGATTCCGATTGAGCCGATGTCCCTGTTAGAGCAATATTTCTCCCTCCAGGGCCTGTAGAGCTATTAAGAAATGGGTCCACCAAGAGAGAAGGGAGTAAATGTGTTTGACTGCATTGTCTTGGAAAAAAATAATTTCAATTTCTTGCTTGTCTTCATAACAGTTCTTCAAAGCTTCGCACTTTGGCCAGAGGTTTGTCTCCCGCATACCTGAGATTTGGTGGCACGAAGACGGACTTTCTCATTTTTGATCCCAAGAAGGAACCAACCTTTGAAGAGAGAAGTTACTGGCAATCTCAAGTCAACCAGGGTGAAACTTTAAAGATTAACCATATATCTGAGTTAACTTGAGTCAGTCGTGGGCATTCTCAGAGAAGAGCTATTGCTTCATATCTAACAATTAATAAGAGATGAAGGGCTCCCAGCGGACCCATGTAGGCACCTATACAAAAGGAGGAAGCGGTGGGCAGGTTTCCTCCTCCTGATGTTTTCATGAATGTGAGATATTAGGGCAGGGGGGATGGTGTGCTGGACACAACACTGGGGCAGGGGAGAGTTAATTGTGGTGTAAACAGAATAATGATTGTAGCTAAAAGGACAGAGCTGCCTAGAGGGGTCTGTGGGTAGAAATGTACCAAAACAGAGTATTTCCCGCTCAAGACACAGCACTGATCGAAACCCATTTATTCCAAAAAATGTGGATGAAAGGTGTAATAAGGGGACATGGAGATATGCTCTGCTTCTAAGGATGGATTTCAAGACTTGATTTGTTGGGCAGTTGTTCTCAAACTTTATTGACTAGGCATAATCACCTGGGGTGAGTTTGAATATTTGGATTCTTGGGCTCCAACCTTAGGTCACAAGTTTAGCAAGATCCTCAGGTGATTCTGATATTGGGAGTCTGTGGGCTTCATCTGAGAAACACCCTGGGGCGCCACGAGGATTTGCCCTGTGTCTTTCATAAGTGCTATACAGACATCAAATGGAAGCTAAATCATTATCTTAACAGTTATTAAAAAAACCATATACATCATTGAATTACAATAATGAATTATGATATATATAAATGAACAATATTTTATATATTACATATTTCCTTCTGTTTATTTTCTGCAGTTAGGAAGTGTTTAGAACCGTTAATCAGTAACTGCGCCAATTGATAGAAGAGTAATTAGAAAAACTGAAAAAAGCAGGAGAGTTTTCTTAGTATAACACGTTGGAATATGTTTAGACCTGGCCCTTTCTCACCAGTCATATGCGTTCAAAAGGTCTCATAAATTTAGATAGGAAACTGTCCTTTGCTCATGAATTTTCTTCATCCTGTGGGGAGGGGGGAATCACTGGGGTTATCCAAGTGCTTCAGAAACATTCTTTGTGAGCACAGGGGTGGATGAGGCACCCGCTGTCAGAGAGCCAGAATGTGCAGCTTCCCAGAAAGGAAGTCACTGGGGGGTCAGCCAGCCCTGGCAGCCGCCCCCGGCAGCCCTGCTGCCTTGAGATAAAGAAGCACAGTCTGCCTGATAGGATAGTGGTGGATTTTCCAAGTACACATGTTGTGGTCTCAGGAACTTTGATGATACCAAATTTGAAGGAATAAAAGTCAACATTCCCTGTCCTACCATTTGGCAAGAGGAAATCACCACAAAGCAGGTATAGTCCATGTAAAACAAATTTCTATGTATGTTGAAAGTGAACCTTAAGAGAACTGAACTATGTTTTTTTCTGGTGGGTTCTCTAGTAATTTCAGGTTTCTGAGGAGCCTTCTGAATTGTTAAATAACTTGAAGTTATGTCCAATGTATCTATGTCCAGTATATGTCCAGTGTTTCTTCAGAAACCTGCCCTTTGGCTGTTTTTTTGTGGTAATTGATTAGCCAGCAAATTTGACATGTATAGCTGAATATATCCTTCTCTGATGTTACACTTAACAACCAGAAACTCAATTATCCTGCTTTAGTCACATAAATAGCTAACTAAATAAGTGCATGGGATTTCAACCGTATCATTGTGAAAATAGATTCTCTAAATTATTTACTCCATTTGCAGATATTTGCGAATCTGGATCCGTCCCTTCTGATGTGGAGAGGAGGTTGAAGTTGGAATGGCCCTTCCAGGAGCAATTGCTACTCAGAGAACAGTATCAGAAAAAGTTCAAGAACAGTACCTACTCAAGTAAGAAATGAAAGGTACCCTGCAAGTGTCCCAGCCCCCAAAATATTTGGATGGCTTGAACTTGGGCTTGAATCTAATAAGCCCTATAGCAGTTGTGTAAAGCTGCATAATCCTCAAATGTTAGCAAGAGTTAATGGGCAATCTTCAACCCCAAACTTCTGTTTTTTACCTTTCTTCGCCCAACTTTGCCTACTAGACACTGAGTGAAATATAGAATCATTCATTCACAAGCTAATAATGACCTCTACTGCTCTGAAGAACTAGGAAGTCAAGGAAGACATGGATATACTCCTTGTGTAAAAGTAAAATATAAAAGTGTGAAGAGTAAAATGTGAAACCATTCACACCTCATTGTCCATTCTGTTTCCCCTCCAAGAAGCAGCCACTGCCCTGCCAGTGATGTGTTGTGTATCACTGGCAGGGCAGCTTTCTCATTTTCTTTCCTCTGTGGGTTTGAAAACACAGGACTAGCTCAACTAACCAGGAATTTATTTCCATTCATGGAAACACTTTTCTGGTGTTTAAATGGGATGATGTCACACAGGGCTTTAAAACAACTGAAACAAGCAATCCTTATCTATGAAATATATTTTTATCCGAAAGTTGATGTTTTATACCCAACTAAGGGATGATATTGCCCCAGATCTCAGCTAAGAAAATAACCTGCTTAGATACGCTACAATGGTCTTCTTTTGACTTTTGAAAAATAAATGATCTTGAAGTTAGTTTGGGTTAGTCAACATTTCTAAGAGTACATTATTGACAGTAAATTATTTCTTTGTGAGATTTTACTATACGCTACCTAGATTCCAATGTGTACAATGGACTTTTTTATTTTCATATTTTTTATTTATAAGGTAAGGGAAAAAGTAACACATAAGAAATCAGAAAATAGGTTATATGCTAATAGAAAATGTGGTCCTCTAAATTATTTTTTGCATTTTAAAGCAGAGGGCAGGGGGGAGCTACGCTGACGGTTTAATAACATGATCTATGGTTGAACAGAATTTGGCAGGACAGGGCCTTCTCAGATCCCATTAAAGGGATGACAGAAGTCCCAGAGACCCACAGCAGGAAGGCCTTATTTGTAATTAATCATCTGATATAGGCCTGCTAGGAGAAGACCCTATGGTATTAGGTAATCTATAGGTTTTTACTTTTTTTCTTGGTCATCTTAAACATATGCCAATTTACCTTAAATTTTTCTTTAAAAATGTTTGCTACCTCACATGATCTTTTTGGAACCAAGATGGTAGGTTTTCAACATCTTTTTCCTGCCTTTGGGACTGGGGCCTTCATAGTTTCTGCACCAGGGGAAAGCCCTTCTTTTACTAACTATGTAGCTGGGTCAGTATAATTCCAGCCACCCTATTGGCAATGCTAAAATGTATAACAAATACAGATAGTTAATTTGTATTTGGAAATATTTGACTTCTGATTTGAAATTTTCTATTTTAATCTGCATGTATTAGAAACATAGAGATAGAAATCTATGGGACTTCCCTGGCGGTCCAGTGGTTAAGACTTCGCCTTCCAATGCAGCGGGTATGGGTTTGATCCCTGGTTGAGGAGCTAAGATTCCCACATGCCTCATGGCCAAAAAACCAAAACGTAAAACAGAAGCAATATTGTAACAAATTCAATAAAGACTTTAAAAGTGGTCCACATCAAAAAAATCTTAAAAAAAAGAAATCTACTGCGTTTGGTCTGGGCACCAGCTCATTATAGGGATAAGTATCTAGGAAGCCAGTAGGTGCCTCTACACATGGTTCTGCATCCGTGGCTAAGGTTGGTAATGCCTGAGTAACATCGTATGATGTGGCATCCTACGATGGAAGAGATAGCAGAAGTCTATTGTGTTAATTGCTTAATGGCCTGCACTTTTAAAACAGGTTTCCTAGAAGATATAGGTGAGTTTTCTAATTACAGGGCCCATTGGATGGTGTGTTTTACTTAAGTAGAAAATGACAAAAACATTTGTCATGAGAATATAGATTCACACTGTATACCTGTCTGGGCAGGAAAAGGAAGCAATGTTATGGGTATAATTTTGAGTGTGACTACAAAAAGGAGGACTCCCTTATTAAAATAATAGTATTTAATGAGCTAATTCTTTTTTCTCCTTCTTCTCCACCTTTCTTCCTCATCATCCCACTCCCACACTGGATGCTGGACACATTTATGTAAACAAAAATGGTATAATAGTCAGTGCCAATGTATAGTGTGTCATTTAGATTGTCTTCATTCCAGGGATCTTTCCACCCTTTCATACAGTAAGAGATAAGAGATTGGGTAATGACTGGGAATTGGATAATTATCTGTGAGTTTTCTTATTTTGAGGAAGGAATAGGCTGGGTGGGTTTTATTTTTAAGAGTGGATTTCAACTCAGTAATACACAGCCCTTATTCTAGGAGATGTTACTCTTACAGAGGGCATATAATAGAATTTCAAGCTACTTAAATTCAAAGTGTTTTTGGAAAAATGAGGAAATAGAGGAAGAGTAAGGAATGAGCTGAATAAATACTCAAAAATGCAAACATTCTATGTTTTTTGAAAATGCCATAATCCTTGTAGAAGGTCTAGGCAATAATAGTGCTTTATATCTGTAAGAGTTTTTTATGGCTTACAAAGGGTTTTCACATGTGCTATTTCAACTTGGTTTTGTGAGGTAGATGGATGATGGTACTAGTTCCAGGATTGTAGATCCGTAGCCAGGACTCATGCAGGTAAAGGGGTCACTCCTGATCATTCAGTCTATAAGTGGGATAGTGGGGCTGGGAACTCAGATCAATGATTCCTGATTTAGGACACTTGCTACAACATGATTAGCAGTATATGTCTAAAAGATAACTGTGTCTAAGACAGTCACAGGGCCTTTATTACAGGCTCTATTACTGTGGCACTGTCACCAAATAGCTATGTGATATTGGGCAAAGCACTTTATTTCTTTGGGTGTCAGTTTCCTCATAGAAAAATGAGGGTGGAGGTTTGGGGAGGACTCCCTAATCCCAAAGTCCTACGCTGTCCTCCACTGTGGCCCTAAGATCCCAGGAACAGGCTAGGACTCAGAGAGCTTTTCAGACCCCAATGTCTGTAACTCCTTAATGATAGGCAGCAGTTTTGTGGAAGTGGGTGACACAGCAAATATCAAAAACACCTAAAATAGCTTGCTAGTGTTGTTACCGCCCCTCAGCCGTTATGGGCAGTATTAAACCTAGGGTTTCACTGCTATGGTAATCCAAGTAGTTCAGGCTGAAGACTTAGAAACAAAGCCACTTTGAAGGAGAAAGGGTGTAAGTTTGCCAGATAGATAGAGATTTTTTTTTTTTAAACTAGGGAAGTGAATTTCTGTTTGATAACTCTAAATATACATTAAGATCACCAGATCTATTCAGATAATAACTGATTTAAACACTCAAAAATACATTGCCGCCACTCTCAAAAAGAGATTATAGGCTAGTTAATGGTTAAAAAGCTGAGTTCAAAATCTCCAAAGCTTTAATAACTCCTTAGTGACTCAGTAATTTTTTTCACAGCACATCTAGCCCAAAAGAAATACCTGAGAGTTTCAATTAAGCTGTTAGGTCCGAACAACCTAATAGTAACAGTTCTCATGATGTCCAACAGATGCTGATGCCTTCCCTTGCAAATTTAAAAGATCCTGCAGTGCCCCTGTGAGTAGGGTTGCCTGGTTAAATTTTCATTTCAAATAAACAATAATTTCTTTGCTGTATTTCTCAAATAATGCATATGACATATACTAAAAATGACTCATTATTTATCTGAAGTTCAAATTTAGCTAGATGTCCTGTATTTTTATTTGCTAAACCGTACCAGTGAATTCACTCCCCAGAGTGCCTTGGCGCAGAGTTTGGAAACCACAGCCCTAGAGCCCTAGGCCAATTTTTTAATGTAAAATTCCATTTATTTTGAATTAATAAATTATATACATGAATTTTTCAAAAACTTTAAAAAAATGTAATCGAAGTTACCAAGTTATTTTGTGACTGAGTTTATGAGTGGAGATATTTAGATTATGAAGAGTGGGGTTTGTGTTGACTAATGAAAATCTGGCCTGTGCGTGTTGAGCCCTGAGCCGTACAATGCAGTTTCCCCAGTTCACCTGAGGTCACTTGAACAAAACCCAAGTGCCAGACCAAAGCCTCTGGTACCTTCCATAGGACTTGATTCAACAGCTGAAGCAAATAAAGCAATATATATATTTTTTTAATTTGCCAGTCCAATTTTGTTGACGCATTCATAATTATAAGCACTCATTGGGATTCCTTCCATTTAACAACAGAAATAGCAATTCATTATGAGGAGCAAATCTGGAGGCCTTCATCACTTCGGCACTCTGGTGCTGACCTAACCACGAAATGGCAACATTTTTCTTTTAGGAAGCTCAGTGGATATGCTGTATACTTTTGCCAGTTGCTCAGGACTGGACCTGATCTTTGGTCTAAATGCATTACTACGAACTGCACATTTGCACTGGAACAGTTCCAATGCTCAGTTACTCCTGGACTACTGCTCTTCCAAGAGTTATAACATTTCTTGGGAACTAGGCAATGGTAAGTGCTCCCCTGCCCCCCGCCCGGGGAACATTTCAATAATAAGGAGATTCCCCTTTGCCATTATTTGTTCCTATTTATGACCTTCTTTTTAATAATAGCAAATATGTTTTTTGCCTTGGAATATTTGTGTAAGTGCTCAATGGTGTGAGTTTGGAATTACTTGTGGCAGAAAACTCCTTATGTATCCCAGAACCTATCGTTAATCCCAGTTTACACTACATTTGAGCACTTCCACAGTTCCCTGGTTCCCTTGAGATCTTCAGGGTCACTTAGACCTCTTATGCTTGGCAGGTTGGACTCAAGCAGTTTGCTTTTACCTTTCCATTCCTTCCTCTGTTCTCAACTTGTCAATCTCAGCAACCCCATGCCAACACTCATAATGGGTTCAAGCTAGAAGTTCCGGTACAGAGTCTTACCTGGGTCAAGCTCTTGATTGTCTCCTTTGTCACTCTTTTATTGTAAGGAACTTATAAATTGTAACTAAAGTGCTAGTGATTAGCCGCATTCATTCAAACATATTTACAATGCTTTGTTCACACATCAGCCGATGGAACTGAAGATAAAATGGGAAGTGAGATGTAGTAATATCATGAGCACATATTATATTCCAGGCACTGTTCTGAGCATTTAATAAGTATTAGCTTATTTTATCTTTATAATTGCCCCGAGGTGAACACAATTATGGCATTCATTTCATAGATGACAAAAGAGGCACAAAAAGGTTAGCTAAATAGCTGTGTGACGCCGGGCAATTATCAGTGAGAGGAATCTTACAGGAGTTAGGATTTAAACCCAGGCAGTCTGGCTCTAGTAGGAGGTCCCTGCTCTCTTGAGACTTCTGTTCTAGAGGTAGGGAGGCAGACCGACCAGAAAGCAAGCAAAGAAGTGATGCATGTCTATAGTGGTATGTATTATGATAAAGTCTAGCAGCAGATTTTGGGATTGGGTTGCTGAGGATAACTGGCAAGTTGAAGCACTGAAAACAGAATAAAAGGAAGGGTCGGGGCTTCCCTGGTGGCGCAGTGGTTGAGAATCTGCCTGCCAATGCAGGGGACACGGGTTCGAGCCCTGGTCTGGGAAGATCCCACATGCCGCGGAGCTACTAGGCCCGTGAGCCACAACTACTGAGCCTGCGCGTCTGGAGCCTGTGCTCCGCAACAAGAGAGGCTGCGATAGTGAAAGGCCTGCACACCGCGTTGAAGACTGGCCCCCACTCACCACAACTAGAGAAAGCCCTCGCACAGAAACAAAGACCCAGCACAGCCAAAAATAATTAATTAATTAATTAATTAATTAATTAATTAAGTAGCTATTAAAAAAAAAAAGATCCCACGTGCCGCAACTAAGACCCAATGTAGCCAAAAGATAATACATAAATAAATAAAATAAATTAAAAAAAAAAAAAGGAAGGGTCAAGGCAACCATATCTTAGTTAGATGCTGAACAACTTTACTGCAGCAACTATGTGAATAATAGGTCGTCTGAACCCATCCTTACCCATCTCTGTACATCTCACCTTCCCTACTTTTCTGCCCTACCCATCCCCATCTCCTTCTGCTCTTCAGAGTAAGATAAAAGAGTGTCATCATGTGCCCCTCTTCCTCGGGCCGCATTTTGCAAAGGGAAGGTCTGGTTTCCGGGGTGAAGGAGAAGAGTAAGGTAATTTGGGAAGTAGATTGGACACTTTCCATGCCTCCCTCCCCTCCCTTCAGCTTTGCTACTTCCAGACTCACATGCACATATAATTTGCACTTATAATTCTCAGTAAGACTTTTTAAAAAAATAAATTTATTTATTTTATTTATTTACTTTTGGCTGTGTTAGGTCTTCGTTGCTCTGCGCGGGCTTTCTCTAGTTGCGGCGAGCAGGGGCTACTCTTCTTTGCGGTGCGCGGGCTTCTCATTGTGGTGGCTTCTTTTGTTGCGGAGCGCAGGCTCTAGGCGTGCAGGCTTCAGTAGTTGTGGCTCACGGGCTCTAGAGCACAGGCTCAGTAGTTGTGGCGCACGGGCTTAGTTGCTCCGCGGCATGTAGGATCTTCCTGGACCAGGGCTCAAACCCATGTCACTGCATTGGCAGGTGGATTCTTAACTACTGCGCCACTAGGGAAGCCCCTCAGGAAGACTTTTAATTACATTGTAGAAATAGGTTTTTAAATGTCTTCTCCCACACAATCTTTTTTTAAAAGTAAATTAGGTTATTAAATACTGAATACAGACTATTTCCTGAATATCCATTAGTTTAATATCCCAATTATTAATTTCCAACTGTTGTATTACCCCCAATACTTCAGTTATATAACTTATATTTTTATTTTCCTGGAATATCTTCTTTATAACTAGAGATTTTACTTTCCTTGACTTTGGATTCTAAGTTTTTGTAATATGAAAAATGCTTTGTTGCTTTTATATGCTGCTTTTATGTTTGCTTTTAAATAAAAAATTTTCTAGGTAAGCAATTATTTTGCGAATTGCTGTCTTTCAGAACCTAACAGTTTCCGGAAGAAGGCTGGTATTTTCATCGATGGGTTGCAGTTAGGAGAAGATTTTGTGGAGTTGCATAAACTTATACGAAAATCTGCTTTCAAAAATGCAAAACTCTATGGTCCTGATGTTGGCCAGCCTCGAGGAAAGACTGTTAAGATGCTGAAGAGGTAAGAGCTAGAGGAAGCAGAACCACTTTTCTTAAATATAATATTTTTCTTTGGTGGAGACTCTTCAATAAACCACCTGTTATTAAACAATTTGTTGCCTGACTAGAAGGTTTACCAAAAGAGGAAACATTGACTGGCTCAGAATACCAAAGATTTTGGGGCAAATGGCATCTGTGATAAAATTTGTATCAGAATTAGGAAGTTTGTGTTGCTTTATCCTAAAGTAGTAACCAGCTCATTTCTAGGGAAAACAACTCTTGTGCATTTATTGTTCATATAAGGATTAAGTGATAACATAATAGATTTTTTTTTCTAGTTTCCTGAAGGCTGGGGGAGAAGTGATTGATTCAGTTACATGGCATCAGTAAGTATGTCTCCTACTGTTAATACTGAGAAAGTAAAGCTAGCTTTACTTATTACCTAGTTTTCAAAAAATTGTTTTCATTTAATTACTAATTGACTTTATAGTTCCCGATAAGAAACCGTCTCCAGCAGCATTGTACTAGGATCTTAATATTAATAAAACAAAAATTTAAACTTGTTTTAAGTAACGTGGTAGTTTCTACAAGATCAAGGCACACTATCGTTTAAGTCATGGAATAGATGTAGCTAATAGTAGCTAAAACTAATATGCTTGCCAAAGAATGGGTAACCCACAAATACCTGCATTTGTGACTATGTTTTCTCAAGACAGAATAAGTGGTCCCCTTTCATCTTGTTCTCTCCTTAGTAGAACTTCTGCTTTTTTTTTTTTTTTTTTTTTTTAAATAGCACAGGGGTGGGAAGAAGTAGGAAGGAGGGCAAGGGTGGCCAATTAACTTAAAAGCAGAAAGTAAAGTTTGTTACTTTTTCCTAAATATTTTGTGAATAATTTAGCTACTACTTGAATGGGCGAATTGCTACCAAAGAAGATTTTCTAAACCCTGATGTATTGGACACTTTTATTTCATCTGTGCAAGAAATTTTCCAGGTAATAGCCTTTTTTTTCTTTTTAATGTAAAACCAGAGTCCTTATTTTGTAGTCTAGCTAGTCCTAAATTCTACAGGTATATAAATTTATATGTTTTTCCAATTTTAGAGAGCAGGCACTAGATCTTATTCACCTTCAGTTCCCCTTAGTATTGGGTCTTACCCATGTATGTTGATTAGAAATTAAAAATACTTCCAATAGCCTTTCAGTAGAATGAACTCTCATAGTCCATAAGAAAAGAATGGGATTATTTACATTCCTTCCACACCTAGTATTCCAATAAAAGTTAATTGCCCGGCTTCCCTGGTGGCGCAGTGGTTGAGAATCTGCCTGCTAATGCAGGGGACACGGGTTCGAGCCCTGGTCTGGGAAGATCCCACATGCCACGGAGCAGCTGGGCCCGTGAGCCACAACTACTGAGCCTGCGCGTCTGGAGCCTGTGCCCCGCAACGGGAGGGGCCGCGATAGTGAAAGGCCCATGCACCGCGATGAAGAGCGGTCCCCGCACCGCGATGAAGAGTGGCCCCCACTTGCCGTAACTAGAGAAAGCCCTCGCACGAACCGAAGACCCAACACAGCCAAAAATAAAATAAATAAATAAATAAAGTAGCTATAAAAAAAAAAAAAAAAGTTAATTGCCCAAGACCTAAATGACCGTGAAAATATTTTGTAACTATATTGAACGGATGGATCTGGGAATGCAAGGTTTTGAATATTGAATAATCTTCAGCAACATATTTGGTCAGCTTGTTTGCAATTACCGTGGAGACTTTCCTGTTCCATACATAGGCTGTTGAGGAGACCAGACCCCACAAGAAGGTTTGGTTAGGAGAGACCAGCTCTGCGTATGGGGGTGGAGCGCCCTTGCTGTCCAACACCTTTGCTGCTGGCTTTATGTGAGTGAACTTGCACTTGTCTCAGGGACCAGATAGCATTCTCCTGTTCTTCTATTCAGTTGAAATAACTCGTCAGACAAAAATCTGGTCAAAGACAGTTTCTGTGGCTGAGCTCCAAAGTTTGTGCCAGATTTTGCAAGAAAATGATTTACTAAAGTTGGTTGGACATCTTTAACATGTGCCCAAATTAATCATTGTATGAATGAGCTGCTTTAGAAGTTTTGTTCCTTAATTATGGCCCATAAATATGTCAAGCATTCCTTTCTCTAAAGAAATACATTGTAAAAGAGTGCATCAAGAGCCTCGACTCTGAGAAGGATTCTGAGTACATATAGCTCTACTCATAGATTCCCAAGAAGTTTAGAGCCTGGAAGTATGAGGTCACACCCGAGGGGCTACCAATGAATTTAAAGATGTACTAAATCACCCTCTTATCCAAGCACCACAAACTTGATTGCTTTAAAACCAGCTGGTTTACTTACATTTCATAACTCGGTTAACACTCTTAGTCTATAGTTCTGCATGCTCATATTGAGCTTTATTCTCTTTCCTCTCCTACCCTCATTCTTATAATCCCCGACTAGAGCACACATCCCTTATGCTTGTGGAGGCATGAGGAGTAGAGGAAAGAAAGGAGATGTGTGTTTTGCCACTGACTGAACACGGGGGGAGGAATTGTCCATAAAAGCTTAGGGGCGATTCTACTTATTTCGCATTTTAGTACTGCTGACCACCAGCAATCCTTTCTTCAGACCTCACATGGAAATGCGGGTGGGGAGGCGGCGGGTGGAGGTGGGAAGGGCGGGTGTGGATCCCACGCAGGACGGAGAATAATTGTCTATAAGGGTGGGCGTTTGTCTACTCCGCTTTGTAGATGTTGTCCTACGCTGATAGGGACTCTTATAGCATATTAATAGTCTTCTAGGATTTGTTATCATGCAGAAGTGTGAGAACACGTGAAGTGAAGGATAGTCTCTATTTCATCTGAATGACTTATTGATAATTAATACTACTTTTCTGGCTTCCTGTCAGTTCCTCCCACACGGAGGAATAAATCAGAATAGTGTATAGTTAAAACTGTGTTATTTTGTTTGCCAAACTTGAAGGAAGCTTGGCCTCACTCTGTTCCAGGTGGCTGGATAAATTGGGCCTGTCGGCCAGAATGGGCATAGAAGTGGTGATGAGGCAAGTGTTCTTCGGAGCTGGAAACTACCACTTAGTGGATGAAAATTTTGAACCTTTGCCTGTAAGTGACCATTATTTTCCTATTATCGTGAGTAGGTGAGAGTATACTAAGGGCTCCCTGTATTAACCTCTTATAAATAGTCAATTCTCTCAATAAATTCAATGCTCTCAATAAGTAGCCAAACCATGGAAAGATGAATTAGAAGAAACCTTAGAGATCACTCATTCTAACTTTTTTGTGTCTCAAGAAATTGAGACCCAGAAATAACGTTTTTAATGTGGGTTATTTAGGGCATGGTGTGGGATTTTTAAAAAAAGGAGTAATTTGAAATTTTATGACTTCAATTTTATAAGATAAACTTGAATCAAATGTTTTGCCAAGTAAATCAAATTTAAAATTGCCTGTAGTATCCAAAGTTTCAAAATTTTTTGTCATGAAATCATAATTTATTTAACTTTAAGATAAGCTAGTACCATGTATTTGTTCAAAAATATCACCATACGATTGGCTATTTTGTTAATAATCTTCAAGATATTTATGAGTAAAATCTCATTTCCACCCTACCTCCAACTACATCTGGTACTAAATCAGGAAATATAGCCTTTCTATTTAAAAAACCACCTGGAAGATATATATATATATATCTAAAAATTGGCATAGCATAGATATAGCCTGAGAAGTATGACCTTGATTTTTAGAGTCTAAAATAGCATATGAGAATATCTATTTTCTAAGAATAATTCCTAAGGGAATTGCTTGAACATTGTAGGAAAGCTAAGAAAGTCTGCAAAAAGCACATGCCAAAATATAAGCTAGGCTTTTATGGTTTGTAGATAGATTTCCCCCCAAAATTGCCTTTAGTCTATAGTGGTCCAAACTCATGGAGTACACTGTACATAACTTAAAAAAAAAATTTAGCCAAATGTCTTTGCACAAAATGGAATCTATCTTCCCCAAGTATATTATGAGTCATTTATAAAATGAGTTAAACCAAATGTGATCATTTCATTAGACAAATATCCAAAATCTACTACTGGCCCCTTCTTAAATGGACCTTGAACAAGGAAGAGAAATAAATAGTTTCTTCACAATTTGCTTCAAGTCCAATGCCTAGAAATTAGCCAGCTTATCCTGTCACTCTTTGTAAATAGTACCAGCTATTTATGTTGTTATCTAAAGCTTCTCAGCCAAACATAAACTTTTGGCTTAAGAATTCTTTGTATATGTGCTAAATATACTTCTTCCTCAAGGTTCACAAGTCAGCTAGAAAAACTTGCAAGAGTAAATGTTACCTTTGACATCTGCAGAATACCAGGGAATTCGCAAGACAGTCCTGGAAGGTGGCAAGGAAGGTATCTTGGATCCATTTTTCAAATGAGGAAGTTCAAATTGAGATGAGCTTGTGTGATTTGCTGGAGGTCACACAGCTGTCTCATTGTTACTCTAAAGAATCCTGTACAAATCCTGGCTCTGAGCCTGCTTGCTTTCTACCCCCAAGTCATGGAACCATGCTACGTCTCCTTTGAAAACATTTAATTGATTCTCTTCTTGTCTCCAGTGAAAATTTTGAAGTTAAGCAGAGAAACAAAAGCTGTTTGCCTGTTGAGTCTACCTTACCCAAGCTCAAGAAGGAAGGGTTGGGGTATATATATATTGAGTGGATTTTAAAAAAAAAAACTTTTTGTTATGAAAAATTTCAAAGTAGAGAGAAAAGTATACGAAGCCCTAATGTTGTTTAATCTATAATCGTACCCACTCTTTACCTCCCACCTACTGGATTACTTCTAAGCAAATCTCAGGTATACCACTTTATCCATAAGTATTTCAGTATGTATCTCCTTTGTAAAAACGTAACAAAATATAATTATCATACTTTAAAATATGAACAATAATTTCTCAATATCATTAAATATTTAGTCAGTGTTTCACATTTTCCTTATTGTCACAAATGTTTTCTTTTTTGTTTCTTATTAGTCATCCAATTTTTTTTTTTTTTTTTAATTTATTTTGGCTGTGTTGGGTCTTCGTTTCCGTGCGAGGGCTTTCTCTAGTTGTGGCAAGCGGGGGCCACTCTTCATCGCCGTAGTCATCCATTTTATACACAGCAATGTATACATGTCAATCCCAGTCTCTCAATTCATCACACCACCACCTCACCCTCCAGTCACAAATGTTTTTAATTGTTGGTTTATTCACATCAGAATCCAAACAAGGTCCATATATTGTATTTATTATATCTCTTAGGTCTGTTAATCTTTAAGTTCTCTCTCCCTCTCTTTTTTTTGTCCCTTGGAATTTATTAGAGAAACCAGGTAATGTTATATAGTGTTTCCCACATTCTGGATTTTGCTAAATTTATTTCTGTGGTATCATTTAGCATGTTCCTCTGTCCCCTGTATTTCCTGTAAACTGGTAGTTAGACCCAGAGGCTTGATTTTTGTGGGGTTTTTTGTTTTGCAAGAATTCTTCATAGGTGATATTGTGTGCTTCCATCAAGAGACACATCATGTCTGATTGTCTCTTTTTTTGACCTTGATAGCTAGTGATGGTCATTGCCTAATGCACTGCTTTATTGGGCAGGGGTTGGGGGTTTACAAGGTTTCAGAGGAAATTGTTTTAGTCTCTTAAACAGAAGTTTTATTTTTAAAACTTGGCTTTGTGTGTGTATGTGTGTGTGTGTGTGTGTGTGTGTGTGTGTGTGTGTATGTGAGTGTGTGTATGTGTCTATATCTAAAAGTTTTGCTTTGAGCTTTGAATTCTTGGATGATTGACAACAAAGAATATTTAAACTGTCTCTGAGCAATGAGTTGCATCCTTGAGATTTATCTCCTAGCACGCATAGCCCTCTGAATTGTGGAAGTGTAGTCCTCCAGTGATAAAAAGCAGCAAACAAGATATTGCCCTCAGATTCGTGGTGGTAATGCAGACCAAAAGATGAATCCTTTTAAAATAGCTCTAGGATAACAGTCACACTCTTTGTAGGATAACTATTTGCTTGACACTGTTTTTGTTAAAGAGTAAGTAAAGATCTGTTTTTGTCCCTCCCCTCCCCAATCACTACAACTAGGATTATTGGCTCTCTCTTCTGTTCAAGAAACTGGTGGGCACCAACGTGTTAATGGCAAGTGTGAAAGGTCCAGACAGAAACAAACTTCGAGTATACCTTCATTGCACAAACATCAACCAGTAAGTGTGTAAGACACCCTTTACCAATCAACGAGTTTTAATTAGTAAGCACACAACTTCCTACTCTAACACCCTGTTGTCTTCTATCTATACAGTGGGTCTAAGGTGTGTCATTGTTCTTTATTTCTTTTCATTCTCATAGTGATATGGTGCCAGAGTCTAGCTAAAAAAAAAAAAAAAAAAAAAATACGTTAAACATAGGCATTTGCAGTCCAGCAAAGATTTGTACAATGATTTAATTATCACAATCCATAATGAAAATATATCCTGAATTTAAATAAATAATGATACAAATGAAACACATAAAACTAATTTTGTATGAATGATTAATCAATTGAATGACTATGAATGAATAAAATATGAATATGAACTCATATGAATGAATAATTACATGAATATACTTACCCCTTTGCGTCATATCTGATTAATAAAGAAGAAGAATTAAAATGAGACCAATAACAACAATAACACTCATGTTTTCAAAAGTTTCAACCCAGTTTCTGGAGTTGAGAGGCCATAGAGATTTTTGTAGTCCAGTACTCTGGCCTTAGGTAGGAAAAATGTTCCTAAATCTGAGATTTTTCTCTTTTTAGTTTCAGTCTGTCTTTCCTAATAGAATAATATTAAAATGCTAATTCTAGCTACAAAAGCTACACACTGTTTCCAGTTTCAGTGAGTGGGAACTCTGTTTCTGGTGAGTGGGCCCCATTAGGAATAAGTGGGGGAATGGTTTAGGTGGAAAAATTCTGAAAAGTGTCAGTAGATTTAATTTTCTTATTTGTTTCAGTCTTTTCATAAGGTTAGGAAAAGCCTGGGTTTATATGCTTTATATTAGGAATTCACATGAACCCTGAAAATTTCCATTTTACCATTTAACTTTCCTATGTTTGAACATATATGGGCTGACTGGCTTCCTCACAACGCAGCCTAGCAAAGCAGCAAAGATCTCAAAGTGCTAAAGCCCAGAAAATGGCAGTGTGAAGAGCAATATTTTTATCATGTTTTCAAAATAGGACCACATCAGTAGTCTAATATTATCATAAATGGAAGGATACAAAGAGGGCCCATCATCACTATAGATACTAATACTTAGTATTATCCATGACTATATTTTTAATCAACTATTCAATTGCTTAAATTAGATAAATATTTTTATTGAGTTAATCTATTTGCTTTTAGCCCAAGGTATAAAGAAGGAGATTTAACTCTGTATGCCTTAAACCTCCATAATGTCACCAAGCGCTTGCAGTTACCACATCACTTATTTGACAAGCAAGTGGACAAATACCTCATAAAACCTTCAGGACCCAATGGCTTATTTTCCAAGTGAGTAATTTTCTTGGTTCATTTCAAACTTTCACCAAAAGTGAATTTTATTGGTGTTTGTCAGAATACCATGTGTTGATAGGGAGCAAAAAAAAAAAAACGTCAACTATTTCAAGTTCTAACAATTCTTAATATTCAGGAAGTTATATATGAATACATACTAATACAAGTGTGATTCATTCAGAGAGTCCAAAGCGGAAGGATGGGACCACAAACTAGCAGTTATCTTAGGGAAATGTTTTCATTTCAGAGCAACTTGATGTATCAAGATCCACTCAATGCATTTAGATTATTTGCTCCAAAAAGACATAATTCTTGGTAACACTGTCACTAAAACAAAAATACCTATATGTAATTGCTATATAAAGGCATAGGAGTTGGTGTAAAATATTACATGGCACGAGCTGGGTGTGAGTCTCTTATGGTATCAGAATAGTTTTTTTATTGGTTAGAGTAAGAAAAAAGTGGTCAGAAATGTGCCTTTTAGGTGAATTATTTAAAGTTGGTTCTAATACATTTTAGTTATAAAAGCCTGTCATTGAATATGTCTTACAAAAGCCTGTAATCCAACAGAATACCCAAGAATGACCGTAAGGCTTGAAGAGTTAGGCACACAAACGTTGTAAGATTTCTGTCTAATATGTATGGGAAGGAGACTTCCCAAGTGGTCCAGTGGTTAAGACTCTGTGCTCCCAAATCAGGGGGTACGGGTTCAATCCCTAGTCAGGGAACTGAAAATCCCACAAGCTGTGCGGTGCAGCCAAAAAATTAATTAATTAAAATAAAAATTCATTGTGTGTTGGAAGGGGCTCTTTCCATCATGACTATTCTCACATTAAAGCATAAAAAATTGAGATTACAAAATTCTTACTACCTCCTCCCATCTTTGCAAATGCTCTATGAGTGATGTTTTCAGTGACAGCATCAGAACCTGAAAAAGTACCATAAACATGCTTTCTCCAAAGTCCTAACCCCCATAGACAAGCATTATTAACACTGGGCACCATTACTTTATTTTTTCCCTATCCTTTATTTTACTATAACTGTAATCATACAACCTCTAATAGGAAAAAGTGAAGGGGAACCCACAAGTTTCCCAAAGTATCTTTCCATATATAGCCTTTGTAGACTTCTAAATGGGCTGCATGTTTTATAAAATGCTATGGTTTACTTATTTTCCTACTGTTTAAACCTTTTTTTTTTCCCTGTTGTAAATAATGCATATTTGGATAACAGACACTTTTCTCTATTTGGGTTTTGACCCTTTTTGAAGTGGCTAGTTTTAGCATATTTCTGTCTGAGGCTGATAAGAGAAAAGCTTGTCTGAAGTAGTTGAATAATAGTTGTAGAATTAGAAGTGTCTTAAGAGATCATTTTAGATGGGTATCTAAGGCCATTCAGCTCTGTTTGATTCCTCCTCTGTTGGATCTCGCAGCCTCTGCTGGCGACTGCTCTCTGTGGCAAGGATAAAGTGAACCTCTAAGCCTTTCACCTGCTGCTCTTAGTTCTATTCTCTAGAACAGAGGATGGAAACTATACCTCATGCCTGTGGACAAGTGGGTTTAAAGGATTTTTTTTTTCTCTTTTTCTGGTAGGGGAGGTTGGCATACGTTCTGTGTTAATTTTTATTTTTAATTAGTTGTCAATGTTGTAAAAATTAACAACTACTAAAGTATCTGGATTTCTAGCTTTTCTTTGAAAATGGGCGCTCTGGCAGCTCTGGGATGTTTTCCCAATTCGATGGAGTTGAACCGGGGTTGTTTCCTTTAGACAGGTCATTCAGCTTTCTGTTCTCCTTAGTCCCTACGTGACCCTGCTGTCTCAGGCCTGTCCTACTGCACTGGCACACGTAACTTCCTTGGCCCTTGAGGACATTTGAGTTTGCTACTGTTAATCTGGAACAATGCTGAATGCCTCCTTTTCTCCAGAATAACTCTCAAATATTTGAAGGACAATTGGACTGTCTTCTCTCCAGGCTAAAATGCCCAGTTTCTTCAATGATTCTTCTCTTTGCTATATTTATCAGACCCTGTTGCATTCTGATCACACGTTTCGTGCTTTATACTTGGAAAATTGGTGAAATTGTGCATAATGTTTTATTACCCTAAGTTCTCTTCGATGAGTATATCTTACTTATATTTTTCTCTCTTTAAAATGTTGCAAAAGCATCGCAGGTAAGTTTGATGAGTGCACAGTCTGCACACTTGCTCACGCTAATGACCTCAGAGGGTTAAATAATAATCACCTTTAAAAAATTATTTTTTACTTGAATAACTTGTATAGTGCCAATAGAAGGTCCTGCATAGTAAGATTTTAATAAATATTTGAAGTGAATATATGTTAACATAAAAACAGTATTTTATAGTTATCTCACATAAATTTTACCCAGCATCGCCAATTTTGCCAAATCTGTTGCTTGCTAATTCCTTCTAGCTCAATTTATCTGAAACGTGACAAGGATGTCTTCTATTTCTTGTCATCGTGTTACTGACTTAAAAATATAAAACAAGGTACTACCCTCAAAAAAAACCCTACCCTCATCTGCCAGCCTGATGAGGAAATATTCTGCATGCTTTAAGCTTACACTCAGTATATTGATAGCATCCTTTAGCTATATTTATAGGTGATTAAACAGTATAGCCAGATGGTTTATCTTGCCCATGTTTCATCATCTTAACCCAGAGCAGTATTAACTTACAATGATCAGACTTACCTTTAAACTCTGTGGCCTCCCCTAAAGCATTTCTGAAACTTTTTTGTGTACCCTTGTAATGGTCTTCAATTTCATACAGGAGAGGTCTTACTACCACCATTTAGAGATGTTTTCAAGGCCTGTTTTTGTCTGTGGTTTCCTGATGATGGTCATGGCGTTTCCTCCCACACCCCATCCAGGAACTGCTGTGATATAGGTGCTAAGACAAAGCTTGGGTGCATGTGGGCTGAGTGTAACAGCTATGCAGGCTTATTAGCCTCCAGCAGTCATGGTTATCTTATTACATCTTTAGGCAGAGAGCCCAGAGCTGGGCATTTAACCAAGGTTAAATGGAAATCAGTTTTTCTGCCGACTGATACTTAGGATAGAGTGTGAGAGATCTTTAAAAATGAAAACTTTATAATAATGTTAAATTGGAAACAATCAAATGTCTAACATTAGACAATTAAGTAAATAAACTAATATGCTCATACAACTGAATCTTGTGCAGCCATTAAAATGATGTAGTGGATGAATGTTTAATGGTGTGAACAAATGTTAGGATGTGTTACAGGAAAAAGAATCAAGTTTTAAGAGACTATATACTGTATGCTCATTTTTGTCTCAATGAAAACATCTATGTACATACATACATAGAAAAGAGATGAAGAAATATACATCAAAATCTTAAAAATGGTTATGATGAGTTAACAGGTTGCTTTTGTTGTATTTATTTATCTGAATAATAATGATGATGATAGATAATACTTTTACAGTGCTTACTATATACAAGGTACTGTTACATGTATTATATACATGACATAGATAAACTCTGACAGTAATCTAAATTTTCAACAATAAAAAACTTTTTTTCATATATAAAAATTTCATAATATAAAAAGCAATTAAGAAAAAGATAATAGAGATAAAAGCATCATTTGGAATTATGGAAGTAACTATCAGCAGAACTAAAAGCAGACTAAAGCTTTTCTTCATAAGCTCTTGTTTATATGAGATTTATTGCTGTAAGCATGTATTAATTTGATTTAAATAATAATAAATATGCATAAGAAATAACACTTGTCCTTAATTTTTTTCCACTTTTTGACTCAGTTTTGATTTTAAATTCCAACAGTGAGATGCAAAGAAAACATATTTTTTTTGGAATCTGTGGTTTAGCTAAACAAAATCATTTTTGCTTCACCACAGCAATATACATTCTACCAAAATAGCTTAACAATTTAAGAAAATGAATGCATACCTCCTGGGAAAAGGGGAGTAAGAGGGTTTATGGACATAGTTACAAGTGGGAAATTGACTGTCATTTTGTATGTTAAATTCATGAAATTCACATTCCATTCTATATATTTGCTTTATATAAAAATGTTTTCAATTTCTTACCATCCAAAAAAATGTTGCAGATCCAGAAGTATGTCATCTTCGTTCTTTTTATAACTCCATCATCTTGCCTGGTATGGATTACATGTGTTCCATTTTCTGTAAAGGGCCAGATAGTAAATATTTGGGGCTTCGCAGGCCATATGGTTTCTGTCACAACTGCTCGACTCTACCAGTGCAGCTTCAAGACCATCTAGGTCAAATACCTAACTGACATAGTGTTCAAATACAAATTATATAATATAAACTGCCACAGAAAAATTTTTTGGTCTTAAAAAGATCTCACGACTTTTATAGAGTAGGTGGAAGACACACAACTTGGCTAACTTGGACGTATCTTTCCCCTTTGCAGATCTGTCCAGCTCAATGGTCAAACTCTGAAGATGGTGGATGACCAAACCTTGCCAGCTTTGACAGAAAAACCTCTCCGTCCAGGAAGTTCACTGGGCCTGCCAGCTCTCTCATATGGATTTTTTGTGATAAGAAATGCCAAAGTTGCTGCTTGCACCTGAAAATGAAAGACATATACTAGCCCAGAGACTGAATTTTTCAAGTGCATTGATAAGAGGAAAGCAAAACTCAGGCTGTAGGAAGGCGAGCAGATGCATTACAGATCAACTGGTGACTGCTTTAGGGCCACTGGGACACTCTCAGTGCTAGATTAGCACAGTATTTTGTTCTAAGTAGACCACTGTTAATAGTAATACCTAGTTCCAAACACTATGTTTGTATTCTGCATGTACTATTTTTATTTAAAATTATTAAAAATGTATATAAATACTCCCAATACAGCCAGGGGGCAAGTAAGTGAAGGATATATTATTAGTTTTAAGAAAGTGTTTAGTTGTTTTTATTTAAAAAAAAAAAAAACCAGTTATTAGAAGATTGTCAGATTCTTTCCTCCATATGCTTTCCTCCCATAGGGCTGCTGTCAGAAAAAGTTTACTACCACAGCCTTCAAATCATCTATAAAAGAGAGACAATCTCTTTGCAGCTTAACAGAGAGCTAAATTCAGCTGCAGCTTCACTTCCCTCTGTTCTGTTTGTCTCTGTCAGCAATACTGTGTGAGAGGACAGATGGTTAGATGTGATAGCACAAAAAACAAACAAACAAACAAAAAAACGATTAATGGCAATTTGGAGGGAAGGGATTATGTAAACTTCAAATGAAATAAAAAATGACTGTAAGTGAAATTGATTTACCAAGAGGAGAAAATTTAATTCAATACATTGTAACCATCTGTTAATGTTTACCTTTAATCTACCTTAAATTCTTGTTTTAGTTGGCTGCAAGTAACAGAAAACCCTGATTCCAATGGCTTAAACCACCACACATTTATAATCCCACATAACAAGAAGTTCAAGTAGGGTGGGCTCCACTGCTCAGTATGTCATCAAGGAATCGGTTTCATTCCGTCTCTCTGCTCTGTCACCTTTAGTATTGGCTTCATTCTCAAGCTGGTTTCACGATGGCTGTAGCTATCCCATGGGCCCATTCAGACCTGGCAGCAGCCAGAGAAAGAAGATGAGCAATTTTTTCTGTCTCCTTCATAGACTTTTAAAGGACCCTTTCTCAGAGGTTCTCTCAGCAAAACTCTCCTCATGTCTCCTCGTGTCACGGTCGCATGGCCATTCTCCCCAATCATGGCCACCATCAATGAGATTCCTCCAATTGTCTCCTAATAATCTTTCGGAATGGAGAGGGTGTTGGGAAGTCTATAACACTGACCACTACTGTTCTGTGCTTTTATCAGTAACAGAATGTATTATTTTCTCCTGTGTCTTAATTCTTAGAAATATAATTCTCCTTATATTTATGCCTGCTATGAATATTGTCTCAATTAAGTACATTTATAAGGAACTAAAGCTGAAATTTAAAGTTTGGATGCTTTAATACCCTTAAATTTTATATGTAAGTGATTTTTATATTTTCACATTTGAAATAATGTAACTTTTATAACCTCAATATTGCATGATTATTCTTTCTTTTTTTTTAATTTATTTACTTATTTTTGGCTGTGTTGGGTCTTCATTGCTGCGCGTTGGCTTTCTCTAGTTGTGACTAGCAGGGGCCACTCTTCGATGCAGCACGCGGGCCTCTCACTGCGGCGGCTTCTCTTGTTGTGGAGCACGGGCTCTAGGGGCGCAGGCTTCAGTAGTTGTGGCACATGGGCTCAGTAGTTGTGGCTCGCGGGCTCTAGAGCGCAGGCTCAGTTGTAGCGCTCGGGCTTAGTTGCTCCGTGGCATGTGGGATCTTCCCGGACCAGGGATCGAGCCCGTGTCCCCTGCATTGGTAGGCGGATTCTTAACCACTGCACCACCAGGGAAGTCCTTGATTATTCTTTCAATAAAGCTTAAGCCTACAGATCCCTTGTTTCCTTCACCACTTTGTTTACACCTCCTACCTTTATTTGTCCTTTCAGCCTCCCCCATACCAACTTGACCTTGAAGAAAAGAGATCATCAGGCACAAACACGATTTCCTCCCTCATCATGTAGATTCAATCATGATCAGGGTTCGGTCCTGTCTATTTTTCTTTTCCCTAACCCCTCTGCCACTTAATAAATTCAAGGCCCATTTTTTCACTTGTATTATTGTAATAATTTCCTAAGTGTTCTTCCTGACTTTGCTTAAAATTCTTAAATTTTGCTTAAAGTTTGCTTAAAAATTAAAATGGCTCTCCATTTCCTATAGCATATAAGGTCCTCCATAACCTGGCACCTGCTGTTTTCTTCAGCCTCAATTCCTGTTCCTTTCCCCATGAGTTCTGTTCTCCCACGCACACATTGGTTGAGCAGTCCGGACATACAGCCTTTTATACCTTTTGCCCCTGTAACTTTGGTACTGCTCCTTCCGCTCTCCACCTGGACTCTGCTACCTCTCCTCTCTATGTGGCAAACTTTTATGTTTATTAAGACCTAGCTCAAACAGCAGTTTCAACGCCTCCCCTATCATCCAAGTAGCTTTAGTCCTATTCTTTGCTCCTATAGCAGTTTGGACATTTACTGTGGCACTTATGATACGTCTAAATTGTGTCCATATATCTTTCTAACTTGACTCTAAGCTTTTAAGAAAGAAGTTCAATATCTTAACCATCTTTGTATTCCCTATGCTTAGCATGTTGTCTGGCACACAGTAGCCATTCACATGTTTCCTTAATGACAGAGAAGAACGTTCAAATTTGAAACTAGCTTAGGTAGTTTGATTTTGAATATACAGAAAAACTGAGTGATGTTTCAAACCTCAAAAAGTATTGCCTGATAACTTCAAAAAATTTTTTAAAAATTATCACTAGAAAGCTTTTACTGTGGTGGGTGGTTATATGAAGAACAGGGGCATAGTTATGTGAAGAAAGGAGTGCTCTCAGTTGTATATTAATGAATATTAAAGGCATTATTAATAAATAGGTTTTTTTTAACTTTTTTAGAGGAAGCTTCTTGCCTGTCACATTAGCGAGACTTTTTGAGTCCATATGATTTCATTAATTTATTTAATCAATCAAATATCTTTATTTTCTGCAACTTATTATATTGGCTCAGAATTACATCTGTCTTTTAGTTTGGCCCTTGTGATTCACCTCATCTACATGATAACGGGAATTACCAAGTCCTGCTGTGAAACTTGTATGTTCAGGGCTTGTCAGTTCTGTAATTGCACCCATTTTCTTTTTTAAAACTTCTGACGTGTCTCATCAACCTATTGAAACACCTCATGGTTGATAAGTCTTTTAATTATCCTTCTAACCGGAATTTTGATGACCAACCAAACTAACATAAATACCCATCTATTTTATCTGATAATGCAATACAAAATCAAAGCAGTAGTATTCAAAATTAAATGGTAGTAGAATAAATAATTAGTTTCAACTGTAGAAGAAAATATTACCGATGATGTGCAGACCAACTTACATACTGTGTGCCTTAGAAAAATATAGTGTGAACATTCCCGTACTCACTCCATCCCTGGGTCAGAGATTTGTGGTTTTCTTCAAGGATAAGGTACTCCTGTCTTCTCCTTTTCCAATTTTATACCATTCTCAATTCTACAGACTTATGGATTAGAAAGCCCTACAGCAAGTTAGATACTTAAATATTTAACAGTATTTTTTTTAAATCTTCCCTATCATTGTCATTAAACGCTGTAAGTTTCTTTTTTTATATAAATTTATTTATTTATTATTTATTTTTGGCTTACTTGGGTCTTCATTGCGCATGGGCTTTCTCTAGTTGCAGTCAGCAGGGGCTGCTCTTCGTTGCGGTGTGCAGGCTTCTCATAGCAGTGGCTTCTCTTGTTGCAGAGCACGGGCTCTAGGCGTGCGGGCTTCAGTAGTTGTGGTGCATGAGCTCAGTAGTTGTGGCACACAGGCTTAGTTGCTCTGCAGCATGTGGGATCTTCCCGGACCTGGGCTCAAACCCGTGTCCCCTGCATTGGCAGGCAGATTCTTAACCACTGCGCCACCAGGGAAGTCCAAACACTGTAAGTTTTTATAACACCTTTGATTTAAGTTAAATTCGTTCCTTACTTTTATATATTTGATGATAGTCACTAGTTTTTAAATTGGTTCTTAGGTTACTTTATTAAATGCAACTTACATATTTATTTCAATTCCCATAGACCTTTCAAAGGACAATAATAAGGCTAGTTTATCTGATTCTGCAGCACTCCAAAATTAATAAGGCAAATTTGCATATTTAACATATTCTTCCTAAACACATTTTTAAAAAATTCTTATATATCAAATAAATCACGCACAAATTTAGTAGATCAAGTTCCCTAAGCATTTCAACATCTTAAAAAACAAACAACAGTGATAGCAAACCTATATAAATACAATTTGTAGGGCTTTCCTGGTGGTGCAGTGGTTAAGAATCCGCCTACCCATGCAGGGGACACAGGTTCGAGCCCTGGTCCGGGAAGATCCCACATGCCGCGGAGCAACTAAGCCCGTGCACCACAACCACTGAGCCTGCACTCTAGAGCCCGCGAGCCACAACTACTGAGTCCATGCGCCACAACTACTGAAGTCCGCACGCCCTAAACCCCGTGCTCCGCAACGAGAAGCCACCGCAATGAGAAGACCGCGCACCACAACGAAGAGTAGCCCCCACTCGCTGCAACTAGAGCAAGCTGGCGTGCAGCAACGAAGACCAAACACAGACAAAAAAAATAAATTTATTTTAAAAAAAAACACAATTTGTACAAAAATGTCATTTTCTCATGCCAAAGTTACAAATTTTCTCCTCTAGCCAGAGTTAATATAATTACCAATTCAGGTCCTCTACACCAAGTACGGTAACAATTAGCTTTTGATTAGAGAGTCTAGAGACAGGATATAGAACCACTAGTGTGTTGGGTTCAAACCCTTCCTATGCTTAAGTATCAGATGTTGGGGGTCATCTACAGCAAAGGCTGAGACAAGGACTTGGGGTCCAGTAGTTTATTTGGGAGGTGATCTCAGGAAGCAGGTGTGAGAGATCAGGGAGAGTGAGACGGAGGAGAAGGAAAAGCCAATACTGAGGTTTGTTGTTGAATTTGCTGCAGTAGGCAATGAGAACTCAGTTCCACCAGTACCACTGAGAAACATGGATGCCTTTCATAATTTTTCTCTTATTATTCTCATATTTCTTAGCAGCTATCATTTTATAATAATTTTCATAAGGAACACCAACTTCACATAAAATAGTTTTAAGGCCTGAAGCATTACAGTTATTGATTCTACTATTTAAGCTCCAAAGGTACTTTTTCAAATTTATTTTGATTTTTATTATTTTTTATTTTATTTAAAAAAATTTTTTACTGGAGTATAATTGATCTACAATGTTGTGTTAGTTTCTGCTGTACAATGAAGTGAATCAGCTATATGTATACATATATCCCCTCCCTCTTGGACCTCCCTCCCACCCCTCCCATTCCACCCATCTAGGTCTTCACAGAGCACTGTGCTGAGCTTCCTGTGCTTTATAGCAGGTTCCCACTAGCTATCTATTTTACACATGGTAGTGTATATATGTCAATCCTAACGTCCCAATTCGTCCCACCCCTCCTTCCCCACCATGTCCACATGTCCGCTCTCTACATCTGCATCTCTATTCCTGCCCTGCAAATAGGTTCATCTGTACCATTTTTCTAGATTCCACTGCTGCTCAATATCACTAATTATTAGAGAAATGCAAATCAAAACTATAATGAGGTATCACCTCACACCGGTCAGAATGGCCATCATCACAAAATTTACAAACAACAAATGCTGGAGAGGGTGTGGAGAAAAGAGAATCCTCTGGCACTGTTGGTGGGAACGTAAATTGATACAGCCACTAGGGAGAACAGTATGGAGGCTCCTTAAAAAACTAACAATAGAACTACCATATGACCCAGCAATTCCACTACTGGACATATACCCTGAGAAAACCATAATTCAAAAGGACACGTGTACCCCAATGTTCATTGCAGCACTATTTACAATAGCCAGGACACAGAAACAACCTAAATGTCCATCAACAGATGAATGGATAAAGATGTGGTACATATATACAATGGAATATTACTCAGCCATAAAAAGGAATGAAACTGAGTCATTTGTAGAGACGTGGATGGATCTAGAGACTGTCATACAGAGTGAAGTAAGTCAGAAAGAGAAAAACAAATATCGTATATTAATGCATATATGTGGAACCTAGAAAAACGGTACAGATGAACCAGTTTGCAGGGCAGAAATAGAGACAAAGACATAGAGAACAAACGTATGGACACCAAGGGGGGAAAGTGGTGGGGGGTGGTGGTGGTGGGATGAATTGGGAGATTGGGGTTGACATATATACACTAATATGTATAAAATGGATAGCTAATAAGAACCTGCTGTATAAAAAATAAACACAAAAAAATTGAAAAATAAAAAAGAAGAAATAAAAATAATAAAATTTTAAAAAAGAATCCGCCTGCCAAAACAGGGGACATGGGTTTGAGCCCTGGTCCAGGAAGATCCCACATGCCCCAGAGCAACTAAGCCCGTGTGCCACAACTAGTGAGCCTGGTCTCTAGAGCCCATGAGGCACAACTACTGAGCCCGCATGCCCCAGCTACTGAAGCCTGCACACCTAGAGCCCGGGCTCCACAACTAGAGAAGCTACTGCAATGAGAAGCCCATGCACCGCAACAAAGAGTAGCCCCCACTTACCCACACGTAGCAACAAAGACCCAACGCAGCCATAAATAAATTTATTTAAAAACAAACAAAAAAAAGAAAGCAGGTTTGCTTAACCACAAAACCAAGCAGGCTTGCTTAGCAACAAAACCAGGCAACAGAAACATGAGACATGCCCCAAAACAATAAAACAATGGTGGAATGAGACCCACATCCTGCCCAGTGAGCTCAGTAAGTTAATGATCCCTAGGACATGCTCTCTGCACACATAAAAAACAATAACTTACAGAAAGGTGCTCATTGTACAGAGACCTGAAATACTTTTGTACCGTCCTGGCTTGACCATGTAGGGACAAAAAAACTCCCCTGCCCAACCTGGAGGAGGAGCTGATGATGGAAGCATGACGTCTACTCAAAAATGAAGAGGAAAGTGGTCTTTTCCCCCTCCCCACTTCTCCTTTGATTATAAAACTGTAGCCCACTAAGTTCTTGGGGTGTTGCACCCTCTCACCTGCCCGCTTGTAAGCCTCACAAGCGTCCTATTCTAATAAATCACTTCTTATCTATCACTTTGCCTCTTGCTGGATTCTTTCTGCACCAAGACATAAAGGACTGGGCACTTCAGAGCCCCTCCGGAAACAATACCTATTGGTTTCAGATGGCAACCGAGGCAGGACAGTGGTAAGATAAGAAGGTCTGGGGTCAGGTCCTAGAAGAGTCATGGGACGCCACGAGCCAGGAATATTGGGGAGGACACTCCGCCGATGACTGCCCATTTTAGATGGGCTGATCAACCCTAAATACTTTGGGGCTCTGATCAGGCACCTAGGTACAGGCCAGGGGACAGGGAACTGGAGGAACTGTGGCAATCAACATGGATTGCCATAGAAAGGTGGCATGGATGTTTAGAGATGTGGAAGGGATCAGGTGACAAGGGAAATGGTATATAAAAAGGAAGAAACTTTACTGTTTGGGATGCTTCTGACAGGATTTGGCAATCTAGACTTTTCTTCTTAATTCTGAGACTTTTCTTCTACATTCTATGTCTATCCCTGATTAAAACTCAAGTCTATGTGTTTCTCCCAAGGCCTCTCGCCTTTTGAGCTGGCCCACACTCTGTCTGTGGAATATGTTTCTCTCTAAATAATTCCACTTCTCACCTATCACTTTGTCTCTCACTGAATTCTTCCTGTGATGAGACATCAAGAACCTGAGCTTCATTAGGTCCTAAAGCCAGGTGTGTGATCTCAGTTACAAGACCGTGGGTTCAAGTCCCAATCTGGGTTTTAGCCAGGTTCGAGTCCTTGCTGCCTGGATTCAAGTTGCAATCTGAGTTACACAGTGTTACTCCTAAATGAGAAAACTTAAGATAGATGAAAAAAAGCTGTAAATTAAACAGTCAGGGCTATGGGAAATCCATGATGGCCACTTGGCTCTTCCCGGCTCCCTGGCAAACTCCATTTTTTATTTAATGGGTTAAAGCCCTTCTTGGCTACAAGGCTGATGCCCTCACAATTTAAAAAAAAAAAAAAAAGATTAAAAATGTGTTTTTCACTTGGGGCATACTTTTTGCAATTTTTAGTAATCAGGGTAACCATTTTATTGAACAAATTATACAAACCTATGTGATCAATTATCCAGACTTATTTTACAAACAAATTAACTTTAATTTGGCTATATTTGGTAAAAATAAGGGTAATTTTAAAGAAAAAAAATTACGTTTTAATAGATATAAAATTTTAGTTTTGCTACTTAAGGTCCGTATCTACTGTCTAAAACTCACTTTTCAAATAGCTCTTTGTTGCTATGTTATATTATTGTAAAGCTTAATTGAGTTATTAAGAAGGTATTTTAAGCTTGTTTCTAAAGCTGATCATTGTAATCTATTTTTGGATGAAGACTAGATGCCCATAATCTATAACCAGGGAATTATACATACTAAAAAAAAAAAAAAAAAATGTAAAGGACTGTGTCCAACCTAGATAAAGGCCTCTTATCAGGTATTCTTAAGTACATCATGCCCAAGACAACTGAAGGGGATCAACTTCCAAGACTTAAGGTACTTTTCCCCTAATTACTAGAAGTGCCCAACGGAGGACTTCCTGAGCCCTGATGTCAGTCTTCCCCTCCCTTCAGCCCTTACAAGTGCCGACCCTTTATTCCAATTTGCAGCCAGACCAGTTCTTGCTCACTGTCAACAGCACTGGGGACACCTTCTGTACTCTTCCTTTGCGACAATCTCTCGGGCATTAACACCTGGTTGGGAGACTACTTTGGAAGGGATAACATCTAAAGTTGTAAGTACAAATCTTAATTAAACTGCATGGTGGATTTTGACACGGGAAGAAAACCTTTGGATGGCTAACTATTGCTCTGGTTAAAGCTGCTATAGCCATGGAAATGGCTGCTCCAACAAGGGCTATCTCACAGGTGGGAGCCGTTGCTCCAGCCGAAGCTATTATCCCAGGGGAAAACCCACCCAAGGGTGAGGAGAGACCTCCTTTTATCCCAAGCTACCCAACGGGCCCATTGTCAGCCTAGTTAGCACACGCAGCAGCGTAAGTTACCAACCAACTGCCCCTACGGTTCTGACTCCAAGAGAAATTTCTGATAAAAATCAAGGAACAATAAGAGTTCATGTGCTTTTTTCAATGTCCGATCTAAGTCTGGCAGAGGATAAGTTGGGAAGTTTTTCTGAGGATCCTGAACTTTTCACAAAGGAGTTTACTGGGTTAATGAGATCTTTTGATCTCACCTGGGGGGATTTACGGATCTTATCCCACTGCTACACCCCTGAGAAAGAACAGCATATACTACTGGCAGCCAGAGCCCATGCTGACCAAGTGGCAGCCCAAGCCCAAGAGGGCCACACGGTACCGCAGGTGGGAAACAACGCTGTGCCCGAAGCAGATCCACAATGGAATGGCCAGATACATTTTATTGGTAGGGATGGATGGGACCATATGATTCATTGTTTAAGAGGGTATGAGAAAGCTTACAGTGAAACCCGTCAATTATGAAAAAGTGAAAGAAGACCAACAGGGACCAGATGAAAATCCTACAGCTTTTCAAGGGAGATTAGTGGACGCTTTTAAAAAGTATACAAATGTGGATCCCTCCTCCCCTGAGGGAGAGGCCCTTTTGGCTCTGCATTTCATAGCCCAGTCTGCCCCAGACATCAGGGACAAAATTCAAAAAACAACTGCCGGTCCTCAGATCCCTATGAGTGATTTGCTCCAGTTGGCTTATTCGGTTTTCAATAATAGGGATGTGGCCAAAAAGACTGAACGCACCCAGAGAGATAAACGAAAAGCCCAAATGATGGCAATGGCTTTGTCCACTTAGAGACCACCAAAGGGGAGGCCAGGCTTTCTAGGCCAATTTGGCCATAGCAGACCACAAGGCCCATGGGTACCCAGACAAAATCAGTGTGCCCTGTGTGGACAGAAGGGACACTATAGGAAAGATTGTGATTGATGTGCCCTTTGCAAACAGCCAGGAAATTGGAAGAGGGAATGCCCCAGATGCCAGAGAGCGAGGGGGGCCCCTCGTCCTTTGATGGTTTCACAATCAAAGGACTGAGGGGGTCCAAGGCCCAAGGTAGCCCTGCCTAAAATTACCATCTACATAACTAATGCTGAACCTCAGGTGGTCATTGAAGTGGTGGGCCACTTGATAAAATTTCTTACAAACACTGGTGCAACCTTCTCAGTCTTAACATAAAAGATTGGAAGCCTTAACAACCATAAGAAATAAAGAAGGGAGTATCAGGAAAGAGACAGGGACACACTTTCCTGGGACCCCTTTTGTGCAACATCAATGGCTGGTCGTTTCTATATTCCTTTCTGTTCATGCCTGACTATCCTATTTTTTTAATGGAAGAGACATATTAACTAAGTTAGGGTCCACTCTGTTTCTCAAGGGACAAGGAAGGCACCCTTATCACCAAATGATATTAACAAAAAATAAAGAAGAACAGATTAAATCTATAACTGAGATAACAGACTCCATAGACCCTAAAATATGAAACACTGACGTTCTAGGCCTAGCCAAAAACAAACAGATTGAGGCCTTAAGTGACCCTCTTCCAGATTTAGAAACTGTTTGGGAAAAAATGGTTTGGATCTTCAAAATCATGGTTATAATCTCTTTTAATGACTCCTTTAATGCTTAATTTCTTTTAATTTATATCTTTTCGTAGACTCATCCTCTGATGCTTAACATCCAAGAGGGCTTAAAGGATGATGTTAAACAAAATGACATTGGTTTACAGTTCTCCCAACAGAGAAGGGACAGTCAGCCAGGTGTTTTACTCCTTCCCCAGGCAGGCCTACTTCCCATCTCAGCAGGAAGCAGTTAATGATCAGTTGTCACCCCTTACTCCCTTTTAAGCATAAAATGGTAAACACCTGGAGGGGGGAATGATAGGGACAGAGTAAAGGGACAAAGCAGGTGATTAAATAGTTAATCAATCCCACTAGGGGATTGTAAGTAGAAAAAATATGGGAGACCCCTGTAAGTTAATGATTACTCAAGAAAGCAGGTTTGCTTAACCACAAAACCAAGCAGGCTCGCTTAGCAACAAAACCAGGCAACAGAAGCATGAGACATGCCCCCAAACAATAAAACAATGGTGGAATGAGACCCACATCCTGCCCAGTGAGCTCAGTAAGTTAATGATCCCTAGGACATGCTCTCTGCACACATAAAAAACAATAATTTATAGAAAGGTGCTCATCGTACAGAGACCTGAAATAATTTTGTACCGTCCTGGCTTGACCATGTAGAGACAAAAAGCTCCCCTGCCCAACCTGGAGAAGAAGCTGATGATGGAAGCATGACGTCTACTCAAAAATGAAGAGGAAAGTGGTCTTTTCTCCCTCCCCACTTTTCCTTTGCTTATAAAACTGTAGCCCACTAAGTTCTCGGGGTGCGGCACCCTCTCGCCCACCTGCTTGTAAGCTTCACAAGCATCCTATTCTAAAAAATCACTTCTTATTTCTCACTTTGCCTCTTGCTGGATTCTTTCTGCACCAAGACATCAAGGACTGGGCTCTTCAGAGCCCCCTGAAACCACACCTATCAGTTTCAGGAGGACTGTCTACAATTCCAGAATTCATGGCAGTGGTTACGGGCAGATGCTGTTTTCATTTAAGTTTCAGGCTAGAGATTACGCCCAAACAAAATAACAGACTCAGAAACTCAGCCTTCATCTGCATCTCCCACAAAACCCAGCTCCAAGGCTCTTTTCCCCACCAAACACAAAAAACACTCTGATGGCAAGTCTGATGATTGCTCTACAGTAATGAGCCCACCAGGGGAGCTAGAAGAGGCCCAGCTCCAGAGGCCCAGCTCCCAGCTAGAAGAGGCACTCCCATTGAGGGTGACAATGGCAGGACAAAGTCTAGGACTAGTACTTCTGCATCAAGCTGCAGAGCAAGGTCTGGCTACTCTGGAAGTTCACATTTTCTCTGTGTCTCCCCTGAGCTCCATTCATCAGAGATAGGACCACATACAGTATTCTTATTCCTCATTTAAATCTCCTTAAAATGATGAAAAGCTAAGGCGGGATAGTTCCCTCAAATCTATAGAAATACACACTGACAGGCTTCTAAGAAGTATAACTAAGAATCACATCACATAGATAATTTCTACTTTGGGGACAATTTAAGTGCTTGATATGCCTGCAGAAACACATTGTTCCAAAGGCCGAGGCAATGTCTACTGAATTTGAGTCTGAGATGTCTTTGTTGAGTTTGAGAAACCAGATGAAAAGACATCGAAACTGTTAAAAGGTAAACTGAGGCATGTTAAAATTTTTAAGAGTTTATTTGAACATTTATCTATTCAAATGGTCCAGAACCAAACTGGAAGTGGTTAGGAACACGCCTCGGACAGGAGCCAGGGAAAAGACATGTGAAGAAAGTGTGAAGCAAAGAAAAAGAAATTATTTGATTGGCTATAGCTTAAAGCCTAGTTGGCTATTTGTGACTAGTTATCCTTAGCATTCTGATTTCCTAACCTTGAGGCAGTTACAAACTTAGATTTGGGTTTGCTTATTTAGGCTGCCACAGCATAGAATCACATCAGTCTAACGCCCTCCTCATTTAATTAATTTAAGAAACATATGGAGGAAGTTGGCTGTGTGATCAGGAGGCCCCCTCCAACAATGCTGACCCTTGGCCTAAACCTCTTACCTGTCCCCCAGCCACACAAGACACCCTATGGAGACCCATATCCCCAAAGAGTACTCTTATCCTAGGGCCAATGCAGCCTCAGAAGCTCCTTATAGCCCTCCCTTGAATCAGGGTTGCAAGAACTCCTGCCTCTCTGTAGCAGACCCCAACCAGAAAAATACTGTCATGTTTATAACTGGGGGAGGATAGGTAGGAAAAGTCCACGCCAGAAGGCTGGATCAGCAAGGGCTGCCACTTTAGAACTTTCCTCATCCCCAGAGGCAGGCATCCAAATCTTTAACTGAAGTGCTTATCTGATGTGAGTCTATTTGTTTTGGCTGCAGAAGAGTGGTGTCTCTGGGTTACTGTTTATCACTGCCCTCCAGTTAGGTGTCCTTAAAAGTGAGCTCATCTGTTTCCAACTTCTGAAAGAGTAAGTTGCAAAGTCAGCTGAACAAGTAAGCTTCAGGATGCTACTGCTTTGTCTCGTCCTTGGAGCATGTCTTTTATTTTCACATAAAATATCCTAAGTTGAGTCTAGGGACCTGATTGCAAACATCTGCCTGTTAGTCTGTCTGTTACTTTAAGAAAGGAAGAAGTTTATGCAGGTAAAGTTTCTATTAGGACTAGAATTGGTATACCTTTAAGTCCCCTTCTGACTCCTATATACATATACATATGTATGTATATATAAAATTTATATATGGAATATATATTTATGAATATTTGTATATTTATATAATATTGCCAGATAAGAAAAATATTTAGTTTTTGTCTCTAGTTCCTGGCACAAAGTTCCTAAAGTCCTTGGAATTTCCTGAGTGGCGTCTTTTATCATTCATAAGGAGCCCCCTTTGAGCGCACCAGAGTTTATACTAATGAGGGGACTTTTGTAAAGTCCCAAAGAATGGGGGCTGGTTGCCAGAGAAACCAACCACCTGACTAGTGGGTTGGAACTTTTAGCCCCACTCAGATCTCCAGGGGAGGGAGAAGGACTAGAGACTGAGTTCAATCACCAATGGCCAGTGATTTCATCCATCATGCCTATGTAATGAGGCCTCCATAAAACCCCAAAAGGACAGGGTTCAGAGAGCTTCAGGGTTGGGAAGTAAGTGGAGGTGAGGGGAGAGTGGTGCATGTACAGAAAAGGCGTGGAAGCTCTGTGTTCTTTCCCACATACCTTGCCCTATTTATCTGCTCAATCTGGCTGTTCCTGAGTTATGTCCTTTTATAAAAAACTGATAATTAGGTAAGTGAAATGTTTCCTAAGTTCTGTGAGTCACACTGGCAAATTAATCAAACTCAAGGAAAGGGTCTTGGGAACCTCTGATCTATAGCCAATGTAGGGAAGCAAAAATTTGTCACCCCAAAATGTGTCTCTTTGACATGGAGATATTTTTAAGCTGGTTGTTTTTAAGAAACAAATGGCTCAGGAAGAGCTTTTACCTTCTCCCCTCTCCAACTGCCTAAAAGACTTTAGAAAGAGGATCTGTTCCGGGAAGGAAGCTATCACCATAGATAACTACAGTATAATGTGAGCTAGGTGTGGTAGACAGGGAGGAACCTAGCAAAATCTGTTCATTAAAATTCTCTCTGAGTCCTATTATTTCTGTATGGTCCAGCAAACATTTGTTTACCAAACATTTGTTCTTTTCATTCTTTCATTTCTTTCTTTTCCTTTGAAGCCCCAGGCCCCTACCCCTTCTCCTTAGTCCAGGAGACCATATATACCTCATTTTACCTGACTGTCTTTGGAGGCTCTCCTGTTAGGATTCCCCATATATATGTAATTAAATTTGACTTTCTCCTGTTAATCTGTCTCATGTCAATTAATTCTGAGACCAGCTGGAAGAACCTAGAAAGGTAGAGGAAAACTTTTTTTCCTCCCCAACAATGGTAGGTCAGAAGCACAGGTAACAACCTGGACTTTTTTTTTTTTAATTTATTTATTTTACTTATTTATTTTTGGCTGCGTTGGGTCTTCTCTGCTGAGCGCGGGCTTTCTCTAGTTGGGGCGAGCAGGGGCTATTCTTCGTTGAGGTACGTGGGCTTCTCATTACGGTGGCCTCTCTTGTTGCGGAGCACAGGCTCTAGGCACGTGGGCTTCAGTAGTTGCAGCACACAGGCTCAGTAGTTGTGGCTCACGGGCTCTAGAGCACAGGCTCAGTAGTTGTGGCGCACGGGCTTAGTTACTCCACAGCACGTGGGATCTTCCCGGACCAGGGCTCGAACCTGTGTCCCCTACATTGGTAGGCGGATTCTTAACCACTGCACCACCAGGGAAGACCTGACAACCCGGACCTGTGATGGGCTTCTGAAGTGGGGGTCAGCGAGCTTACAGAACTGAGCCTGCAACCTGTGGGCTCTGATGCCAACTCCAGATAGATAGTGACAGAACTGAGTAAAGTTATAGGACACTCAGGGGTCGCAGAGTTGCTTGATGTGTGGAAAATCCACACGTCTGGTGTCACAAGCCAAGTAGTGTTGTAGTAGAATACTGAGAGCAAACGCGGACGGGAGGAAGTGTGTCTTTTCCTTTACAAATATAAAACGAAATTTCCCAGGGCCTTGATGCTTCTGTCTACAACTGAACAGGCTGTGAGCTAGTTTTGTAAATTTATTAAGGACCACCCCGTTGCCACCACCACTGGAGACAAGATATCACAGAATCACTGTTGAGGTTTTAAAGAAAGGCGCTGAAAGACTAACCCAATTCCCTAGAATACTAAAATTCAAATGAGAGACTTGCCCATAGTCACTCAGTAAGTGATTAAATGGGATAATACATGTAAAGTACCTGTAACCGTGCCTGGCACAGAGCGCTATCCAGAAGTTGGCTATGATTAACCCCTTCGAGCAGATATTCTAGCTGCAGGCCCATAGCATCCCACACACTCGCTGTTCTGGATTATACGAACTGCTTTGAATTGATAATCAAGTTTAAGGTTTTCCCTTGCGTAATGCATGTCTGTTAACTCTGAGTACGATTTTAATGTACATTCTCGGATTTGGCCGCTTGGTGCCCTTTTAGCTTTAAAAAGGAAACACCGCAAATCAGTATTTTGGGTTCAATAAGTTTTTCTCGGTGTTTTTTGTTTGTTTGTTTTCCTGTTAACAACTGCTACGTATTTTGATAATAGGAACTCCTTTACCTGAAGAACTCCCTTACAGGTCACTTTGACCGCGATCCTTCCTGTTTCACGTTACTCGAAAAGCTCCGAGCATCTGGTCATCCTGCTGACGTCACTGCGCATGCCTGCCTGTGACCGGACGCTCGGGAATGACGTCAGGCCCCTGCGGGTCCACGCTCTCCGGAGCGCCATGCTGGGCGCGGCAGGCGCGGGGCTCGTGCGGGGCCTGCGGGCAGGGACGCAGGTGTGGCTGTGGGGCTCGCGCGGCCGCTCCCTCACCTTGCCGCACGCGGCCCGTGGGCTCCACGCGGGAGACCGGCGGCCCTCAGCCGGGCGGGGGCCGCTCGAGCGGCGGCCGAGCCTGCCTGCGGCGGCGATCGTGAATTCGGCGCCCCGCCCTCTGCAGCCCTACCTGCGCCTCATGCGGTTGGACAAGCCCATAGGTGAGTGTGGACGGACGCGGCGGTCCGGGGGCTGCGGGCGCAGTGGAAGTGACGCCCGAAAGCCGGGGCTCGGCCGCCAGGCGCCGAATACCGTCAAGACACCCGAACAGGGCGATCTCCGAAGTAACCGGCCGGCTGTCATGCCTCTCTGAATCCTGAGCACGTGAGCCGGGCAAAAAATTCGCTCATTTGCACAGTCCGTGTTTAAGTAGTGAATCGAGCAGAAATTCCGTACCCGTATCTCTGCATTTGCGCAGATTTACAGTGTGGAAGCACGTCTACGTTCATTATGTTTCATCCTTCCCATAATCCCAGAGCAAATAATTGAGACGATAAAGACGCTGAGGAAATTAAGGCTCTTTGGCAGAGCCAGACCAGATGATGCTGAGTTTTTTTAGCTCTTTGCCCTGCACCGTCCGTCACACAAAGATTTAATTCATTTGGATGCTGCAGGTGCAGCATTTATGCACTACTTATCAGCTCACAGTCGCCTCCTAAGGGAGGATTTTGCTGAACTTCCTATTTAAATTCACCTTTCTCCTCAGTCTCTCTTTACCCCTCCTTTTTCTTCATAGCATTCGCCACTAGCCTTATGCATTTATTGGTTGATATACTTCTCCAATACAGTATAAGCTCCACTTATATGGGACTTTTATATCTATTGTCTAGAACAGCCTAGCAGTAGTATTGAATGAATTAAGTCCTACAGCACTGGGTAGCCTTAGGGCTAGAAGGAGCTATGGAAACTTTGTACTTTCAAAGAACTCCCAGTCTAGTTTAAAAAGACACAGTATTGGGTGAGTTGGAGAAGATTGGGTTAATAGTATTATGTATGTTAAGAAGATACACGTCTGCTTGCTTTGGTTCTAAATAAGATGACTGTAGGATTTTTCAGACAACTTATGCATAATACTAGTAGAATTCATTCAGCGAACATTTTTTGAGCCCTTACTGTATGCCAGGCACAATAAGTTGACAGTAGTAGAATTCCAGGTTTGATACTTCTTTACTTAAATTCTTCTTTTGTGGGGTAATTTTATGTTTATTGTTTTATCTTGTTGAATTTTGATCTTGTTAAAAAGTGGGTTTCATTGTTTTTCAGAAAGGATTACAACTTCCTACAACCATGTCACAAACTACGTTGTTTCAGGAGGTTTCAGCAGGTAGCACTCTTTCCACTAAATTGGTGGTATAACTGGTTTTACCACGTTTATGGCTGAAACTGCATTTATGTTTTCTTGAAGATAATTTGTAACTAGTGAATGAATCTTAGACTCAGTTTACACAAGCTCTTTGGTCTGCCCATCACCTCTCAGAATGCTTACTCACTTTATAATCTCCCAGAGAGTTTTTACTTTTTCTGTAATAAATATATCTTTCTGAAACCTATTGTATCCTCCCACCTCTGCATCCTTCTTCATGGGAGAGAACAGAATGAAAGTGTCATAGGGGAGACCAAAAAATGTTGCTGAGAATCGGGAGGGGCAAAAGAACAATAAGAACTCATGGGTATTTAGAGCTTTAGGTATCCACAGTGATAGCCTGGAGCCAAACTGCTTGGGTTTGAATTCCAGCTCTGCCATTTTTTTTGCCTGTGTGGCCTTGGGCAAATTACTGTCTCTATGCTTCAGTTTCTGTGTTTGTTAAATGGGTATAAAAGAAGTTGTGCCTATCTCATAGGTTTGTTGTGAGAATCAAAAGTATTGTAGGACAGCACCTGGCACAGAGTAAGCACTATGAATTTGTTATTGTTTTCATTATCACCATTATTAATATTGTCTTATAACAACTCTAAGAGGTAGATGATGTTCTTTCCCCTCTTTTGTAGATGAGGAGCACTGAGGCTTCAAGTTTAATATACTTCAGTGTGTAGTGTCACTTACTAGGAGCAGACATTGAACCGTCACTACAGGAACCCTCCTCATCTGTAGGAGTGCCCTGCAGATTCCTATCAGTGAATACGGTACCTAAAATGCAGACTTAACAGCCAAGGAAATTTTGACACTGACACAAAATGCTATAGGTGGTTACACATCTTTCTCTTTAGAATTCTTTTTTAAATGGAACCTTCATTTCTACTTGTACTGGGAAAATGCCTGTGAAGTAGTGTTCTTTTTTTTCTATCAGGGCAGGATCAGCTAGCTACTCCTCTGTCCCTCTGAGCTATACTGATAGGTCCAGGGAAAAGGAAGTGGTTAAACCCATTGTGTTCTAACCTCTTCATGCATCTGTTTCCTCATCTGTAAAATAGGAATAGTAATAGTGCCTACTTTATAAGGGTATCTTTGAGGATTAAATGAGTTTGTATATATAAAGCATTTAGAACACTGCTTGACATTTCACAAACATTTAGAAAATGGCATTGTTGTTATTGTTTTAGATGGGACACACTGAATATGAGTCTGTCCAGGACAACCTGAATTCAGGTCTAGACTGGTCATTTCTGATTCTTAGCCTCTCCTTGCCTTGCCTTTTCTGTGTGTTTAAGCCCCTTTTGGAAAAGCCTTCCTGAGTTTTTCCTACTCCATCCCCCATTAACTTGGGTGGCACTGTTTTATGCCTTTATAGCATCCTGTACTTTCCCTGTTGTTGAATTGATCTATTTCAGTGTTATTTATTTAACTGTGTTTCTTCCTTTTGCTTTATAAGCTGTGTGTAGGCAGAAATCAGCCCTCACTTAGTCACCATTGTATTCCCAGTTCCTGGAACAGCTCTGGCACAAAGTATGTGCTTTATAAATATTTGCAAATGAATAAAGCTTAAATTTAATGAAACTTAAACATGATCATAAGGACTTTGTCATTTGACCATTTTTGTACAGGATCTGATTTTTCTTTAGCCACATGTCCTATTTATTCCACTTTTTGAGGAGGAAGAAATTATCCTCTACCCTTCTAAGTTAAGTCTAAGAATTAAGTTGACATGAGACAGATTAATAGGAGAAAATCAAACAAAAATTTAATAGCATGTGTGGGTGAGAGAGACCCAGGAAGACTGAGTAACTCACCAAAATGGCCAAAATATCCTCACCTTAAGTATCTTCAGCTAAAGACACAGCAGGATATTGGGGGTAGTGGTTTGGGACTTAAAAGGGGGGGAAGGTAATTCACTGGAGATAGAAAAGTAAACGTTTGGTAAACGGGCATCTCTGGTCTCTAGGCTCTATCAAGTTTCCCCACCACACCTAGCCCATATTTTTGGCAGATATCTGATGATAACTCTACTCTGGTAACATTCTTGAAAATGTTCTTGATTCTTCTGTTTCTTAAAAATAATCGGCCTAAATTAATCCTCATGCCAAAGGGACACATTTGTGCGGTGGCACTCTTATATTGCTAATATACACCCTTATATTACTAATAGGAAAGAAAAGCTCAGAATTTATCTAACAGGTACAATATCCAAACATTTGTTGAAAGATTTTCTTTTGAAAATAGGATATCTACTACAGGTCATGTGTGAAGGCTCCTATCCCTACAATTTATTTGGTTTTAGCTTAATTTCATCTAGTTTATGGGCTGAGTACCAAGAACTAATCCCATTTGTGCATGTAGTAGCAAAATATTAAAAAAACCAGTAGGTTAATCCTTCTTTCCCGCCAAACCATTTCATTATATTATATTAACAACAATAAAGAAAGTTTTATTAAAGTTTTTTGAGCAGGTAATACATGCAGATGATACAAAATTTAAAAAGGTGTAAGGGTACAGAGTGAAAACTAAGTCTTCCACCCCTTTTTCCCAACCAATCAGTTTTCTTCCCCAAAGGCAACTCTCAGTATCAGTTTCTAATGTTTCCTTCCTGACATCGTTTGTGAACAAACATTCAAATGTATGTATTTGTTTTATATGTGTATGCATGTGCGTATATACACGTACACACACACACGTACAGGAAAACTCTTCAGCTTGCCCTCCGTAGGAACTGGAACATTTGCAGCCTCCAGACATATATGACTATCCAGCTCCCCAGAGTATGTTATCAGCCTTTGGGTTGCGCCAGTCTGATAAGTGGAAAATGTTATCTCAGTGTAATTTCCATGTGTATTTATCAAAGTTGAGTATCTTTTCATTGGTATAAGAGCCATTTGTATTTTCTATTATGTTTTTTGTCCATTTTTCGATCAGGCTTTTGATCTGTCTTCAGTTTCTGGGAACCCTATATATTAGGGAGAACAGTCCTCTGTTATATGAGTTGCAAGCTTATTTTCCCAGTTTTGTCATGTGTTTTTGACTTTGTGTTCCTTACTTCTCTTGGATCCAGGGTTTCAAACAAATGAAGACAGCTAACTTAATTTGTACCTTTTTTGTCTTTTTATTTTGCTTAGGAACCTGGCTACTGTATCTGCCATGTACTTGGAGCATTGGTCTGGCAGCTGAACCAGGTTGTTTTCCAGATTGGTACATGTTATCCCTCTTTGGCGCTGGAGCTGTTCTGATGCGTGGCGCAGGCTGTACTATTAATGACATGTGGGACCAGGACTACGATAAAAAGGTAGATTCGTCCCAGAAAGGAACAGAGAGGCTCCTCTCAATTCTGCAGAGTAAGATGGTGGCATCACTTTTGAATGCCACATAAAGCAACCAGGATCGTTTAGTGTCCTCACTGAAATCCAGCGTAAGAAGTGCCAGTATCAGTTGAATAGCTGGTGTTGCAAAGTGCAGTGTGCTTCCTTTCCCAACAGAGGAGCGGCCATGGGGGCAAGGTGTGTACATCATTTTTACAAAATGAATTAGAATTTGGAAGGCCAGAGAAAGGATGTTGGGAGTGAAGGTGAAAATTCTATCCTGAACCTTTGGGCGTCTAAAAGAACTGTCACCCCTTCCTTTGAGATATATGTTGGAGCCATAACTATTCATATGTAAATCAGATCTTAATTTAAATGAATCAAGGCAGCCCTATTAGCATTTGCTATAATTATTTCTTTTAAAAACATAATTTTATTTTTTTCTCCTTAGAAAAATAATACATGTTTATTCTGAAAAATTCAGACAGTACAAAAATAGAAAGGATAGAAAATGCAAGTCTTCCTTATCACCTCCCCCAAGCCCCCAGAAAAAACTTCATTTAAAGTTTGATACATTATATTTCTCTAGATTAATTTCTATGCATGTTCTAATGCATGTGTGTAATTATTTCTTTGTTCTTCAATAGACCGTTATTTTCTCAAGGGAATGGTCCGTCTTGTTTGCCTTTTATTCCAGCAGCCATACTATAACAAGTATAAAATCATTAAATGCTTGAGTAAATAATCAAGTAAAATTTCAACTTAGAAGAAATCCAGGGTGAATTATGTGAAGTAAATAATCATGTGACACTCACATAAAGTGAATAATCTTCCCTGGTTTGCCTTTCATATAAGTCTTAGTTTTCCTTAAGCAAAGCACACCTATAATGATTTTTAGCTTATGGAACAGTGTCACATTAATAATTTTTAAATTGAAAAACATTTATTGAATACCTACTGTCTATGAGACACAGTGACAGGTTCTAGGATTGTGTGGATGAAAGACAACATTGCTGACTTCAGTTTAGTAGCTATCAAGAGATGGTGTCCACAAGGGCGCTTACTGCAGACCACCTACCTTACCTTAGCATAATGCAGGGGTTAGAGAGAAGTTTTGATGGGGTGAGGTGGGGTAGGGTGACTTTGGAACTATGACAGACTAAAATGGCAAAAAAAGCCCGGGCAGGAGGGTGAAGGCCACTCTAGGCAGAGGGAACAGCAGACACAGAGGCATCGCTGTGAGACAAAGTATATTATGCTTGACAACTGCAACTATGTGGTTTGTGTGTGGCTGGAGGGTAGGATAGTGGCAGAGTGGCAGCTGATGCATGGTAAAGGCATCTCTATGTCTCGCTGACCGTTGGGATGCTTTGATCTATGCCAGGAGATGCGTACTTTCTTGTTTTGGGGGTTTGCACATCCTCGTCAGTTTTTCATCTGCATAACCATATGAATGAGGCTTCTGGCCAGTATCACTTCAAAATAATTATTGAACACATTTAGAGCAGCCTAATGTCAAAATCCTGGTTGTGATATTGTACTGTAAAGTTTTGCAAGATGTTACCCTTGAGGAAAACTAGATAAAGGATACATAGGATCTCTATATTTCTTATAATACAGAGATTTTTTTTTTTTAAATTGCATGTGAATCTACAATTATCTCAAAAGAAGTTTAATTTAAAAATAACATAATCAAACCAACCAACATTTTCTACTTTTTTAATTAACGAAATAGAGCCATTTAGTTTTGTCTTAAGTGATTTTTATTCTCACTAGATAAAAGGGAACTGATTAGATATCTTACATCTCCCCCGTGCCATTTTTCTCTGATTAGAGGACTCCAGAGTCTATGTTGACATACAACAAAGCACTTAAATGAGTATTTTGTAGCTATGGTTTTGCTAACATGAATTTTAAAATGTTATGAGCATCTCTTTTACAGAATGGGTTTAAAAGCTTGGTCAAATTGTAACGCTTACCTTACAGTTTCTTAAAGACAGTATGTTTATGGCTGAGGGTTTTGCTTAACATGTTAGATGACTAAGTAAATTGCTAATACATTAAATGATAAGTGAATTACTATTAGGTTATTTGGGTTAAATGTGTTTTATTGATGATGTATGTAATCTGCTAGTCATGCGATAAACATTAGGTCCAATAAACATTGAAATAATATCAATACACAGGTGTTAATGATATGATTTAGTAAGCTGTGAGCATTCTAGTTTCATAAAAACCACATAGAATATGTTTTTTGATCATCATATTGCATCATTTTTATTCTTTTGATGGAGTGCTTGTTTATTTTCACCTCTCGAGTTTGGCCAGGCAATTACCATTGTACTGAAGGGGCAGTGTAATTTTGTGGTTAGTACTGTGGTTGGTGCGACTGGACTGACTGTGCTACCTTAGTATCTGTGACCTTGGAAAGTTACTGAGCCTCTCTGCCTCCGTTTCCTAAAACTTAGAAATGGCAAGAACTTGTGAGTGGCTAAAAGAGAGTTGTTACAAGGCTTCAATGATGTGATGCATATATAGCTCTTAGATTATTAGCATTCAAATACTGGCAGGAATAATCATAATATCCTAAATCAAATATAAGAACATAAATATTGGGCTTCCCTGGTGGCGCAGTGGTTGAGAATCCGCCTGCCAATGCAGGGGACACGGGTTCGAGCCCTGGTCTGGGAAGATCCCACATGCCGCGGAGCAACTAGGCCCGTGAGCCACAACTACTGAGCCTGCGCGTCTGGAGCCTGTGCTCCGCAACAAGAGAGGCTGCGATAGTGAGAGGCCCGCGCACCGCGATGAAGAGTGGCCCCTGCTCGCCGCAACTAGAGAAAGCCCTCGCACAGAAACGAAGACCCAACACAGCCAAAAACAAATAAATAAATAATTAAAAAAAAAAAAAAAAGAACATAAATATTATTCCCACTTGAAACTACAGGGACCAAATCAAGGATAAGATATCCAGTTCTGGCACTAAGCAAGATGAGTCATTACAGTTTTTGACAAACTGTTTTATTGCACAGTGAAGCATGCTATAAATTGGGTCAGCAAATTTCTTCTGTAAAGGACCAGATAGTAAATATTTTAGGCTTTGTGGGCCACACAGTCTTTGTTGCAACTACTGCACTCTGTTACAGCGTGAAAGCAGCCACATACAATATGTAAAAAAATGGGTGTGTCTCTGTTTCAATAAAATTTTATTTGTGGACACTGAAATTTGAATTTCGTATTTTCATGTGGTACAATACATTACTCTTTCTTTGTTTATTTTCAGCCACCAAAAAAAGTAAAAACCATTGTTAGCTCATGGTTCCATACAAAAACAGACAGAAGGCTGGATTTGGCTCACAGGCCATAGTTTGCTAAACCCTCGCTATAAATTATACAAAAATATGTTATATTAATTATAGTTAACATTTATTGCATCAGGCATTGCATTCACTCTGTGAGGTAGGTGCTATTATTACCTCTCCCTCTCTTTCTGTTTTTCCTTAAATAGGTAAATAACCTAAGCCTGAGGGAGGTCAAGTAACTTGCCAGAATTCACACAGCCAATAAGTGATGGAATGCTAGGCTCTCTAATCCCAGATCCTGAGTTCTTAACTTCCAGCAATGCTGAAAATTTTGTTTATGCACTTTATTTGTGGTTGAATTTAGAATAATCACATTTCATGATTTCTTGGAAGGAAAAGAATAATATATATTATTTGTTCACATAATTGCTCTACCTGTTCATATTCTTACAGTGAGTTTGCCCTTTATATATGGGTGCAGTTAATATAAGATTACAGCCCCATTCCTACACAGACTGGCAAAAACACTCCCACTTTCAGACTCAGATAATCTGTCTTCTTTCTTCATGTCTGATGCCTGATTGCAATGCTTCCCATACTCAAAGCATTTACATGATATCAGCCTTATCTAACATGCTCTGCACTTTCCTCTTTCCTGAGAATTCTTTATTTTTGTCCCTCTTTGCTCCATGGAAATTGAACATATACTTGCTAAGTTGGGTAGGTAAATAGTTAGATTGGGAAGTTGCTTTGTTTTGTTTGTTTGGAGATGGGGATGGGAGAAGGAAAGAAAGGAATGAATGGTGGGAATTTTTAGTTCTTTTCAAAGCTATTTTAAATAGGAAGTTTTGATTCTTGGTAGTACTTCCAATGTTCACCTTTTATTCATATTTCTGCCTTAGTACGTACCATGGGCCAGTCTCTGGCGTAAATGTTTAAGTAAATGATTGAGCTATTCCCGGACGCTAAGGTATCTGTTTTTATGTTGTTAAGGTTACAAGAACAGCAAGTCGCCCAATAGCTGCTGGAGACATTTCAACTTTTCAATCCTTTGTTTTTCTTGGGGGACAGTTGACCTTGGCACTGGGTGTTCTTCTGTGTCTGAATTACTACAGGTACAGTATATGTGTTTTTCATAATCATGTAAAAAATCTTTCCTTTGACATAGAAGTACGTATAAAATAAAACAGAAATATCTGTATTACAAAGTTGTTTATTACCTAATCAGGCATCTGTAAAGTTAGCAATGTAAGTCACCACACATTGTAAAGTCAAGAATGCTTTCAGCCACAGGAATGAAGAGCTCAGCGTTTCGTTTATTCTGCACCACCTCCAGTACTTGCACTATGTGTTCCCTAAAGGACTCAAGACACTTCTCCTAGGTTTTCTAGGTGCATGCGTGGGAGTGTGTGTATATACCCATTTGTATAATTTTATTTATCCTGGTAGTATCTCTGAAGCGTTAGAGGCAGAAGTGATTATGCACACTTTGCAAAAAGAGGAACTGGGTCTTTCCCAGAGTCGTATTCCTAATCAATGACAGAAGAAAAAAGAACTCATTCTTATACCTCTGAAACAGAGACAAAATTAGACTTTTGTGCACCAGATGGCTGCTTACATAGTGCTTCAATAAGACAAAAAAGAGGAGGAGTTCAGCAAATAAGCATATTTTATAGAGACTAGACTTAATTGCGTATCTTGTTCTGATAGCTTCAGTCAAGTGAGAACACTTTGAAAGGTTATTCCTGGAGGGGTAGTGTTAAGTGAGCTGTGAGCTTCCTAAAAACATCTTATCTGACTGTCATCCTTTCATAGGTACTTTGTGACCTTATCCTCTTCTAGAGAAGTAACCCCTTGTGCATATAGGGAGGGATATCTTGACTCTAATTCTCTGTTAGGACATCTCAGTTTACTAGCTATCTTAATGTTTGAAAGCAAAATTTAGGCAGTAGCACATGGGGAGTATTGTGTTGGATACTGGGGCCAGATGCCTTAGGTTTGCCTCCTGGCCCTGCTACTGACTAGCTGCATAACAATTGGCAAATTACTTTCTCTCTTTGACTTTAGTTTTTTCATCTGCAAAAAAACAAGTAGAATAAAACTACCTGCCTCGTAAGGTTGTGGTGAAAGTTATAATGAGTTAACATATGTAGAGCAGTTAAAATAGTCCTAATACATCAAAGCAATATATGTGTTAGCTATTCTTATTTTGTTTCATTGTTTGTAACACTTAAGATATTTTCTAATTACCCTTTATGTTAATTGAAGTCCAGGAATCAAGGTCGAGGAAGAGAATTTTACATAACAAAAAATACAAATTAGATAAATCATTTCCTCATTAGTGTTGCTATTGTCTTATTTACCGATTTTTAAGAGATGGTGATATTAATCTTTTTAATGTTTTTTCTTGATTTCAGTATAGCTCTTGGAGCAGCATCCCTACTTCTTGTCATCACCTACCCGCTAATGAAGAGAATTACATACTGGCCTCAATTAGCCTTGGGTGAGCTTGAAATAACTATAAGTATTTCCTTCAGTACCCTCAAGCTATACTTTTATATCTAATATCAGTGCGTGTGTGTGGTGTGTGTATGGTGTGTGTGTGTAATGTGGCAGAGATAAAATGTTAAGTCAGTCATGAAATTTTCCAAACCAAAAATAGATTTTCATGTTTTAATGGAGGGCAATTAGCCATTTTTATTGGCTAAAAAATCTTGGACATCTACTAAGATTATCGTCATTATTATTTTCTGAAATGCTCTTAAAAATCTAGGTATGTCATGAAGAAAAAAAATTAGCCGCCTTGACTTTACCGCTCTCTTTAGGTAGTTGATCTAGATGCCCTGAAGATTCTGGGGATTGGAATAGAAAGCACTCTGAGGCAGGAGAACAAGAGTTGAAGTGTGTGATAGCTTAGCTCCCTTTCTGGGAAGCCTTCCTTAGACTTAGCAGAAGAAAGTTAGCCAGTCTCTCCTGGGCTCCCATAGCACTCTAATGTGACACTTACTCATTTCAACAGCACTAATTCAACAGGAAGATATTGAGAGCCTACCCTCTCTTCCCGTTAATAACTTGTAAACACCTAGAAGATAAGCATTCTTTACGTATGGATGGTGCGGCATCTAACATGGCGCTTGGCACATCACAGGTATTCAATAAATATTTGTTGGCAGATAGAGGAAGATAGGTAGGTGAGTCAAAATCTATTGCAAAAATGTCTACTCCTAGACTTTTCTGTTCTATTCCTAGAATAGTCTAGAGTATTAAGAAAACTAGTATTTTTACTTTAAATATTTATTGACACCCTGACTTGTACTTTGTGCCAGGAATCACACCAGGTACTAGGAAAATAAACATGACTGAAACACATTCATCATCTTGAAGGAGCAAGTCCCTCAGGTACCTCAAAGTCAGTGGGTCCCAAACATCTTCTCAGAAACCCTTTTTCTCCTCCACATTGCCTATTTCCACTTAGAATCCCTCCTCCTCAGTTGATGAAGTAGCTCTCGTCTGTGGTCCCACAGAGCATGCATGTCAGTGTACCTGAGGGACTTGCAGGTGGAGATGTCCAGCAGGCAATTCAGTATCTCGTCTGAAGCTGAGGGAGGTGATTAGGCTTACACATAGATATTTAGGAGTTGTCACCATGTGGATGTTTGTTTACAGTCCTCAGAGAGGGTGGGCTTGAAGAACAAGTGTTCCTGTCTAACTCTTGTTTCTGTAACTTAAAGGGGAAGTAGAGCAGTAATGGAAAAAACACAGGAGTTTGACTCAGATAGGTCTTAAGTTCAAACCCTAGCATCTAATACTATTTATCATTGGTGCCAGTCGTCATACTAGGTAGGATAAATGTTGTTCTCATGAAACCTCCTATTTATCAGCGGGATATTATTCTTTGTGTTAGCTATGTTATTTTAATCGTTAATTAACCTTTCTGGTTCTGTTTTCCTTTTTGGTAAAATGTAGCTAATTACTACCACATGAGAGACTTGAGAAAATTTAAGGAAGAAACATATCTGAGAAAACAGCATACACAGAGCCTAGTACATAGAAGCATTTAATACATGCTGATGCCTCTCTCCTTCTGTTTGGAATTCTAAAGTACGTTTAGACTTTTCTCCTCTTTCTGTTTCGCTAATTATAGGGTTGACTTTTAACTGGGGAGCATTACTTGGATGGTCTGCTGTCAAGGGCTCCTGTGATCCATCTGTTTGCCTTCCTCTGTACTTTTCCGGAATTATGTGGACTCTAATATACGATACTATCTATGCTCATCAGGTAAAGAAATATTCTTTTTCGTAACTTTGGTTTAACTGTTATCATTTTTTAAGAACTTTAAAATAAGAACTAAATTAAAAGGAAAGTGTTTTTTCTTTAGGCTTTTTAAAACAATTGAGATCACATTGTATGTGTCACGTGTGCAACGTTATATTTCGACTTCTGTATACACTACCGCATACTCAGCATCAAAAGTTTAGCTTCCGTCCATCACCATACCATTGACCCCCTTTACCCATTTTGCCCTCCCCCTTCCCCTTTCCCCTTTCCCCTCTGGTTACCACTAATTTATTCTGTGTATCTATGTGTTTAGTTTTATTTTGTTTGTTCATTTCTTTCTTTCTTTTAATATTCCACACATGAGTGAAATCATAGTGGTATTTGTCTTTTTCTGTCTGACTTACTTTACTTAGCATAATACCCTCAAGATCCATCTATGTTGTTGCAGTTGGCAAGATTTTATCTTCTTATGGCTGAGTAATATTCCACTGTATGTATATACCACGTCTTTATCCATTCATCTGTTGATGGGCACTCACATTGTTTCCATATCTTGGCTTGCACATAACACTGTGATGAACACTGGGGTACATATATATCTTTTTGAATTAGTGTCTTTGTTTTCTTCAGGTAAATATCCAGAAGTGGAATAGCTGGATCATATGGTAGTTCTATTCTTAACTTTTTGAGGAACCTCCTTACTGTTTTGCCATATTTATATTCCCACCAACAGTGCACAAGGGCTCCTCTTTCTCCACATCCTTGTCAACACTAGTTACTTCCTGTCTTTTTGATAGCCGTGCTAACAAGCATGAGGTGATATCTCATTGTGGTTTTGGTTCACATTTCCCTATTAATTAGAGATGCTGAACATCTTCTCACATGCCTATTGGCCATCTGTATGTCTTCCTTAGAAAATTTCTTCAGGGCAATGTCTATTCAGATCCTCTGCCCATTTTTTGATTGGGTTATTTGTTTTTTTGTTGTTGAGTTCTTTATATATTTTGGATATTAACACCTTACCGGATATATGATTTGCCAATATCTTCTCCCATGTGGTAGATTGTCTTTTCATTTTGTTGATGGTTTCCTTTGCTGTGCAGAAGCTTTTCAGTTTGATGTAGACTCATTTATTTATTTCTGCTTTTGTTTCCCTTACCTGCGGAGACATATCCAGAAAGATATTGCTAAGACTGATGTCAGGGAGTGTACTGCCTATGTTTTCTTCTAGGAATTTTGTGGTTTCAAGTCTTTAATCCATTTTGAGTTAATTTTTATGTATGGTATAAGATAATGGTCTAGTTTCATTTTTTCCATGTGGCTGTCCAGTTTTCCCAGCGCCATTTGTTGAAGAGACTGTCCTTTTTCCATTTTATGTTCTTTGCTCCTTTGTTGTAAATTAATTTTTCGTATATGGATGGGCTTATTTCTGGGCTCTCAGTTCTGTTTCCAATGATCTGTGTGTGTCTGTTTTTCTGCCAATACCATGGTGTTTTGATAACGATAGCTTTGTAGTATAATTTGAAATCAGGAAGTATGATACCTCCAGCTTTGTTGTTTTTTCTCAAGATTGCTTTGGCTTTTCAGGGTCTTTTGTGGTTCCATACAAATTTTAGGATTTTTTGTTCTATTCCTGTGAAAAATGTTGTTGGTATTTTAGTAGGGATTGCATTGAATCTGTAGATTGCTTTAGGCAGTATGGATATTTTAATAATTTTAATTCTTCAAGTCCATGAGCACAGAATATCTTTCCATTTCTCTGTGTCTTCTTCATTTCTTTTAACAATGTCTCATAGTTTTCAGAGTACAGGTCTTTCACCTCCATGGTTAAATTTATCCCTAGGTATTTTGCTGTTGTTGTTGTTGCGATTGTAAATGAGATTATTTTCTTAATTTCTCTCTCTTCGAGCTCACTGTTAGTATATAAAACACAACAGATTTTTGTATATTGATTTTGTACCCTACAGCTTTACTGTATGTGTTTATAATTTCTAATAGGTTTTTGGTAGCAACTTTAGGGTTTTCGATATATAAAACCATGTCACCTGCAAATAGTGATTGTTTTTCTTCTTCCTTTCCAATTTGGGTGTCTTTTATTTCTTTTTCTTGCCTAATTGCTCTAGCTGGGAATTCCAATACTATGTTGAATGAAAGTGGCAAGAGTGGGCATCCTCATCTTGTTTCTGATCTTAGAAGGACAGCTTTCAGTTTTTCACCATTGAGTATGTTTGCTTTGGGTTTGTCATATATGGCCTTTATTATGTTGAGGTACATTCCCTCTGTACCCACTTTGCATGAAGCCTCTGATGTCACATGACCGTGGTTACAACACTATATGGAAATGCTTACAAATAAAGTTGCTGGAGGAGACCAGTCAGCCAGATGTGAGTGTATCATCAAGACCTAGCTCTACTTAAACAGGAAGGATTTGTTGGGAGAGGCAAGGAATAAACTGAGCCAGAAGTGAAATCTGAATGGATGTGATTAGGTGGCAAGTGAACATTTTTCCACATGTGTGATTTTAGCACGATTGCAACTAAAATGTGTAGGAAATTATTGAGATGTGAAAACTCTGAAGTAAAGAAGAGCTATGTGAAGAATTAGAGTTGAGTTTGACTTCTAATTTATTAGTAAAATTATAGTTGAAAGTCAGTATAGGGTCATAAAAGTACGATGATATGTAGAAATAGGTCTGGAAGATAATTTTAGCAATAACATTTAACTTTGATTTGGCCTGCACCTTCATTTTTGATCAACTGTTTCTGAGTTACTGTCATGTTCTTTAAAAGACAGTTTCTTCTGGAATTAGATGGTAGTGATGGTTGCACGACCTTGTGAAGATACTAAAACCACTGAATTACATACTTCAAAATGGTGAACTTTATGATATGTGAATTAAATCTCAGTAAAATCCAGGCAATTTCTTACTACTTTCTAATGTTAGGACAAGAGAGATGATGCTCTGATCGGGCTTAAGTCCACGGCACTGCTGTTCCGTGAAGATACCAAGCAGTGGCTCAGTGGCTTCACTGTGGCAATGCTGGGGGCACTGAGCCTGGTGGGAGTGAACATCGGTCAGACTGTGCCCTACTACACCGCTCTGGCTGCTGTCGGAGCCCATCTGGCTCACCAGGTTTGATCTTTTCCTTATCTTTCCCTCTTTTTTCTTTGGTGTAAATTATTAAAATTATTTAAACAAAATGCCCTCTGTGTTTACCAAGCAAGTTACTTCCTTTAACAACTACTTGGCTTGTACTGCCTTGAACTGCCCCTTCCCTGCCCCAATATGTCATATAAGAAAGCTAGCTGTATTATTCTAGGGAAATAATGTAAACCTAAACCTAGATTTTTTTTTTTTCCTTCTAATTTTCCTAGAATTATTTCTGATGTGTGTCTAGAAAAATTTGAGCAATGTCTTAAGGTTGTGGGTTGAGTTGAATTACTCTGAAAGCAAACTGATCAACACAACTGTATTGTTTAAATGTGGGCATCTATTGATGGTTAGCAAACTAATCATTCATTTGTTTGGGTCACACTGGCACAGGGACCAAGGCAAGATAAGACACAAAATGCGAAGATGTCAGAGTTCTGCCTACACAGTAGGAAACTGCCAGGATGTTCACCCAGCACCTCAGCCCCACATGTTTATATGGCAGGTCTACATCACTGACTTCTGTAAAATGAATGAACTAAGTAGAATTTAATTAAATAGGTTGCTTGTAAATGGACTGTATTTTTGCATCAGTATTACTGTTATTTTCTTTGAACAGAATCGGAAAGATGTTAGTAAGCCTGTATTTAGATGATCTATTTTATACAGATTGGTGCATGTGTAAGCAGGACTTGCATAACATGGTATGAAGGAAACTAAAATCTGATGTGCATAAAGTAAACCACATACTATATCACCTTCATTGTTTTCCTCACCAGGAAAGCTAAAAGGTATGAATGAGTGATTCTCCACATTTCAGCATTTTCCTCTTCAGAATTTCTCAGCATCTCCTTTTGGTCATTACTCAGCTCCATGGGAGTTGTTATCATCAGTTGATTGTCTGATTAGGATAATGGATGTTTAGCAATATTTAAGCACCTGGATACTAGCAGAGGAAGGCAAAAATTATGGGGATAATCACAAATATTATAGGAAATATTTGGAACCCACTTTATATTCTGAATTGCCTTTGTGGTCCTCTGCCTAGTCCTTGACACAATACTTTAAGATGGACATAGTCTTCTAGTATTTGGAGAAAGGAAATCATGATGATTTTAAGTCTGCAGGTCACATAATAAAGAATAGTTGAGGGCTTCTGATGCTTAAGTCCAGGGAAGCGTAAAATAGGGACATGAGACTTTCTCAATATATTTGCAGGACAACTGTGGAGAAAAGAGAGTATGTTTGGTCCCTACCTGCAGATCTAGGATTTTAGGTGCCCTTCTCTATGTGGGGATGGGAGGGAGATTTTAACATGTATGGGGGTACTTTGGGGTATCATAAATAAACTGGGGAGGGACCACTACAGGCATTTAGTGAGCGAGGGCCAGGCACATTAAATATCTCTTGATGCAGTAGACAGCCCTGCACAGTAGAGAGTTGTCCTGCCCAAATGTAACTTGTTCCTCTGTTGAGAAACATTGCTCCGAAGAATAAAGCTAAACTGGAGGGTAGGAGTTGTAGAGAGCAGATTTTAGATCGATCAGTTTAAGGAAGAATTTTCTAAATAGAATTAAAAATAGCATGTGTTGCCTCTCAGAGTGTTCCTGCACCCGTCAAGTGTAAGTCTTTAGCTTAGATGATATCCACTGAGAGATATGGTAGATTTTTTCTACATTGGAAAACAATCTGGGGTACATTAAAGGCTTCCCATTGCTTAAAATTCTATAACAAAGTGCTGTTATCTTCTTCATATTGATGTGTTTATTTGTGATGCCTAAAAGTCCATACTGAGTTCTAACATGGCATGTATTCTTTTCTTATAGATTTACACTCTGGACATCCACAGACCTGAGGATTGTTGGGATAAATTCACCTCCAACCGAACAACAGGACTAATAATTTTTTTAGGAATTGTCCTTGGGAATTTGTGGAAAGAAAAGGAGACAGATAAAACAAAGAAAAATATAGATAATAGAATAGAAAATTAGCAAATTAAGTTTATCTGGGGATTTTTAAAACAAACTTTTACAAAATACTCTCAGGTCTTATTACCACATAATTAGATTTGAATAACAATCTTACAATATGTTAATGAATTACAAACCAGTAGATGAAGTTTTAGAGCATTTTTGCCTGGATTTTAGTTCAACTATGTACTAGTCAAATTCTTCCCCGTCACAAAAACCAGGAACTCTTCAGGATTTGCGATCACCTGGAGTATTTAAGTTATAATTCTCATCTGCAGTTACAGGGATTATATGAGTTTCGGCACTTTAGAAAAAAACTTGATGTGTGTCTCATCTAAATGAATGTCTCTGTAGGAAAATGGACTCTCTTTTTAGGGCAAAATAAAGGCTGCTACAGAAAGTTGAGGCTTATTGTTCTTTGCGTTGACCTTTACTTACTGCCAAAAGCTGTAATTCAGGAAACTGTTCTGTTTTTTATATTTTAGGAGAATTTAAATCAGTAAATAAAATTTTTTACCTGTTATACCTGTACATACTGCTGTTTGTTACCAACCCTGACATTTATTTGAGAGGTCTCTGTGTACAGCCATAGTGACCAGAATGGGCTGGCAGTCACTAATGATGACTTTAATTTCTATTTATTTATTTTCTATCTCAGGTGATTGTAATTGATAGGATAGTGGTATATTGGTTAGGTGTAGTAACTATTTCTTTCCTTACCCCCTTCAGAATATTCTCAACACAACAGCCACAACGATTTTCTTAAAACCTCTATAAGGCCATGTCATTCTTCTTCTCAGAACCCTCCAGGATCTTCCCAGGTCACTCAGTACAAACTAAAAGTCTTGTCACCTGCTAGGCCCACCATGATCTGACCTTGTCTGTGGCTCCTCCACTCACACCCCTCTGCAGCCCTCCTGGCCTCCACACTGCTCCTCAACAGGCTGGACAGACTCGACCCAGGGCCTTTACATGTACAATTTCCTTTGCCTACAGTGCTGTCCTTGGATTATGTCTTAGTCCTTCACTGCAGGTCTTTTCCTAAATGTCACCTTCTCAAAGAGGCTTTTCTTAGCCGTTGTTTCTAAAATTACATTTACAGGGGCTTCCCTGGTGGCGCAGTGGTTAAGAATCCGCCTGCCAGTGCAGGGGACACGGGTTCCAGCCCTGGTCCGGGAAGATCCCACATGCCGCAGAGCAGCTAAGCCCGTGCGCCTCAACTACTGAGCCTGCGCTCTAGAGCCCGGGAGCCACAACTACTGAGCCCACGTGCCACAACTACTGAAGCCCGCGTGCCTAGAGCCCGTGCTCCGCAACAAGAGAAGCCACCGCAATGAGAAGCCCACGCACTGTCACAAAGAGTAGCCCCCGCTCGCCGCAGCTGGAGAAAGCCTGCGTGCAATAACGAAGACCCAACGCAGCCAAAAATAAATAAATTTTAAAAAATAAATAAAGTATATTAAAAAAAATTCATTTACAGATACTACCTACACTACCTATATTATTGGGTTTTTTTTCTCTTCACAACTTAACCACTCTCAACCTAAAATATGTTTTACTTGATTTAAGTGGGGTGTAGTGCGTTTACTGCTGCCCACAGTGGAGATGGGTTATGGGCAGCAGTAAACGCAAAATTGCTTAATGATGGTAATGATAGGATGATGATACAGCTGACTCAGAGCACTTACACATGCCAGGCACGGGTAAATGAGCATAGGAAAATGCATTTAACTGCTTACTCGGCAAATACTAAACCACCGAGTGTGAGTGTTCAGACTTCAGACAGCAATAGCAGCTGTAATTGTACTCTTGCTATAGCAGCAATGAGTTGAAGAGGAGAAGAAATAGAAACTTTGTACCCTATTTTTAGGGAAATACAGTTGGTTACTATTTTATCGAATCCTGACACTGTACCAGGATAGATAAAATTTAACTCTTTGTTGATTTCTGTTTTCTTACAAATATCATCCAACCCCACCGCCCCCGAAAAGATTTACTTAGCAAAATTTACACAATTTTTCTAGAAAATATAGTAATAATAAAAAATAGGGAGTTTAAACAGATGGGGGATATCTTCAACAATGAATGAAGTGAGAACCAGGAAAAAAAATTGAGCTTAGAAAAGAGTTATGCCTCTTAAAAATATACCACTTCTCATAGCAGAAAAATGTTGATCTCTAAATGCCTTTTTTGCAGGTGTAAGCTCTGGAAGAATGTTGGCCAGGATAAGTGGCAGGGGAGCAGAGCCAAAAGGAATCTGTTTTTCCCTTATACAGCAGAAACCAACACAAGATTGTAAAGCAATTATACTCCAATAAAGATGTTAAAAAAAATTCTCTTGCTCTCAAAAAGCTGCTTAAGCTTAATTGAATTATTTTAGTTCCTTTTCATTTCTCCCCCCAGGTAGAAAGGCTGAGAAAGTAATATAAATGGGTAAGGGGCAGTTAAGGGGGAAAAAATGAAATAGATTATTTGCTTCTAAAATCCTAGACTTTAAGCAATCCAGGGTTGGGAAGAAGTACATCTGTCATCTGTCTGGTATCAGGGTTGTCTATCTCCTGCCAAGCCATGACGGGTATTATAACTTAAGATAAGTGAAACTACCAGTCTTGTCTTGGGAAATTTGATCAATGGAGAGGGCCCTTGCCCTAGTTTTCTGCTGTAGAGTCACCGTGAGGTTGCAAAGTGCAAACATGTGAAAGAACTTTGTAAGCTGAACACTTATCTAATATAAGTTTATGGTGAGGGTGGAGGTGGGGTGGAAGCTATGGGAAATTTGGCTTGCTGTCTGAAAATTGCATCACAAGCGCTGCCTCTCCTGCTTCCTGAACTTTGCTGAATTGCTTTATACCTCTTGCAGATTGTAAAGGCCTCCACAGTTAGGCCCTACCATTTTCCCCAAATCAAGATACACTCTCGCCCTTGGGCTGGTCTCTTCACTGTCAACACGTCTTCTGCCATCCCAGCTAGCAGCTGGTAGGATGATTAGGACCTGGCCTTCGGGGCAAACAGGCCTGTGTGTGAATTCTCCCTGTAATACTTGGCAGCCGGGAGACCTCAGACCAGTGATGAACCTCCCTCAGCCACCACCTCATCTGCCAAGCCTGAGCTGTTGTGAGCATTAAACAGAGTTGGTGTATGTTAAAGCCTGTTATGGGCTGAATTGTACTGCCCTAAAATTCATATAGTGAAGTCCTAGCTCCCAGTAACTCAGAATGTAACCATATTTGGTGATAAGGTCTTTGAAGAGGTTATTAAGTTAAAATGAGGTCATTAGGGTGGGCCCGAAACCATTATGACTGGTGTCCTTATAAGAGGAAATTTGGACACACAAAGAGACACGTGTACACAGAGAGATGACTGTGTGAATGCACAGGGAGACTATTGCCATCTACAAGCCAAGGAGAGAGGCTTCAGAAGAAACCGACCCTTCCAACACCTTGATCTCAGACTTCTGGCCTACAGAACTGTGAGAAAATGAATGTGTTTTTTAACCACTCTGTCTGTGGTGTTTTGTTATGGCAGCCCAAGCAAACTTAATATGAAGCTGTACTGTAGTACTGAACTGCACAGAAAAGATACTCTACCAATGCGGTTTACTAGAAAGTGCTCCCTTTGCCACCCCAACTCTGCTTTTTTGTCTCAAAGCACAAGTTTTAGCTGTTATAGTGTTCATAACAGTGGTAGACTGAATACAACCTTCCAAAGATGTCCATGTCCTAATGCCAGAGCCAGCAAATATATTTCCTTATATGATAAAGGGGCTTTGCAGATGTAACTGAGGAGGACCTTGAGATAGGGAGATTATCCTGGTTTATCTGGGTGGGTGCACTGTAATCACAAGGATCTTTACAAGAGGGAGGCAAGAAGGTCAAAGTCAGTAGTAGCAGATGTGATGACAGAAGCAAGAGGTTAGAGTGAGGCAAGAAAGGGTTTGCAAGCCAAGAAATGCAGGTGGCCTTTAGAAGCTGAAAAAGACAAGGACACAGATTCTCCCCTCTGAGCCCCTAGAGGGAACCAGCCCTGCTGACACCTTGACTTCAGCCCAGTGAGTCTGAGTTTGGACTTCTGACCTCCAGAATTGCAAGATCATAAACTTGTGTGGTTTTAAGCCAGTAAATTTGTGGTAATTTGTTGCAGCATCAGCAAGTAAACTAAGACAACAACTATTTGAGCTCTATTGAGCTGTCCTCTGAACTGCCAGAGCTCTTTGTTGGCACCAGTAGGGCAGTGGCTAAGAATGCATGTCCAGGTGACAGCTTGCCTGGGTCTGAATCTCTCCTTTAACACCTGCCAGTTACCTGATCTCCCTGTGGTTCTGTTTCTCAAATGGGGCTAATAATAGTACACTTCTCGTGGATTTAAAAATTACCTGTCTCCCTCTGCTAGAAAGCAGATTCCGTAATAACTGGGACTTGGTCTTATTCACTAAAATAGCCCCAATACAGCACACTGTAGGTATTCAATAAATATTTGTCATTTATCATCCATCAGTGAGTGAGCTGACAGTTGAGTCACTTGCCAGACCCAGGGTTAGGTGTCACCGTTAGAAATCATGAATGGTGCTCAACAACATAGTAAAAAATTCACAATGTGAGGCACCCTAATAAAAATAAAGATTTCCATGTACACATGATTAATATATATGTAAAAAATATATATATATAATGAAGACTAAAGAAACAAAAAAAAAAATATGTCATGGGTAATAGGTTATTGTAATACTGCTTTATAATAGCACTAGACAGGTGCTGGTCCTAAATTTCATATTTCAAACTAATATATGAATGTAACCTTTAGTTCTTCCCATGTTATTTTCACTTTTTAATATTTGCATTTAAAAAATAGACCTCAAGATCACCTATATTTAGCCCCTACAAAAACAAAAGAAAGAAGGTTATTATTATCTTAATAAGTTCTTTCCAAAATAAAGCATAGGATTGAGTACTAAAGGAAGGCCTGTAACTGCAGCCTCAGACTTCCATGTCTTCTTTTAAGCAATAATCTGAAAAAGAATTCTAGTTCTGAGAAAGAAAGTAAACCCCAACAGAGCACCAAAGTGGAGACAACACTTTGGCTACACTGTAAAGCAGGCATATCCCCATGTCACTGTGGAGCCAACATAGTTCTTAACCAATGATGTCCAAAGGCCTCGTAATGTTGGGCAGTGAGCTGCACCCCTTGCTCATTATCAGAAATAGAAGACTGGGAAGAGTAATGCCACCTTGCTTGTCCCCAGGGCTAATTGATAAGGAGCGGGAAATTAAAAGTTGCCCATAGCTTTCTTCTGTCTTTTTAAAATAATATTTACTGCATTCTTTTTTTTTTTTAATTTTTTTTTATTCAGGTACAATTGACATACAACATTATATATATGTATATTTTTTGACCACACCACGTGGCATTTGGGATCTCAGTTCCCCAACCAGAGATTGAACCTGCACCCCCTGCGTTGGAAGCGCAGAGTCTTACCCACGGGACTGCCAGGGAAATCCCTGCATTCTTTTTCTAATGTAAAAGTAGCATATGTAGATTGTAGGAAGTGTAGAAATACAAAAAAGCACAAAGGTGAAAATAAAATTCATTTTTAATGTCATTGTTTAAAGATACGCACTATGAGCACAGTGATAGTCTTCTAGACTTTCAATAGGCTTATAAGCATATTTTTAATAAAATTGGAGGGTCTTCCCTGGTGGCGCAGGGGTTAAGAGTCCTCCTGCCAATGCAGGGGACACGGGTTGGAGCCCTGGTCCGGGAAGATCCCACATGCCGCGGAGCAACTAAGCCCGTGCGCCACAACTACTGAGCCTGCGTTCTAGAGCCCGCGAGCCACAACTACTGAGCCCGTGTGCCACAACTACTGAAGCCCGCGCGCCTAGAGCCTGTGCTCTGCAACAAGAGAAGCCACCGCAACGAGAAGCCCGAGCACCACAGGGAAGAGTAGCCCCCACTCGCTGCAACTGGAGAAAGCCCGCACGCAGCAACGAAGACCCAATGCAGCCATAAATAAATAAATAAATTTTAAAAGTAAATAAATAAAATTGGAGCCACACCATACTTCTTCAAAATCTACTTTCACTTAATATTTTCCCATGTCATTAAATCTTTCTTCAAAATAGGAGTGTTTATTGGTTGCATAGGTTTTTTTAAATCATTGTTTACTCTTATTTAATTAATCTTATTATTGAATACGTACATTTTAAACTTTTTTCCCTCCCTCACAAACACCAGTGCTGTGAATAGATTCCTATCTTTGGGCGCATCTCTGATTATTTCCGTAGGAAAATTCCTCGAGGCAGAATGTCTCTGCACATCTCCAGGGATTATAGGGTGAAGGTAGAGGGCTGGACGTGCTGGTATGCACGTTTTTAAGGTTTTGGATACATTTTCTCTACCTCCAGAAAGGTCTGTATTTTTACTTGCAGTGCATTGAGGGCCTCTTTCCTAAGACTCTAACCAAAACTGAGACAATTTTTTTCATCCTTGCAAATTACATAGGCAAGAATAATACGTTGTTCCACCTGCATTTCTGTGATTACTAATGTAGTTGAATATTTTTCAAAGTGTTTATAAGACATTTATATTTCTTCTATGTGAATTCCCTGAGTGTCTTGCCTGTTTGGTTATTGCTGTTGTTAATACATGCTGCTTTGTTCTTAAAGGCTTAAACATAAGACATGACACCATAAAACTCCTAGAAGGGAGCATGGGCAAAACATTCTCCGACATAAATTGTACCGATGTTTTCTTAGGTCAGTCTCCCAAGGTGATAGAAATAAAAACAAAAATAAACAAATGGGACCTAATCGAACTTACAAGCTTTTGCACAGCAAAGGAAACCATAAAAAAATTTTAAAAAGAAGAAAAGAAAAGACAGCCTATGGAATGGGAGAAAATATTTGCCAAAGATGTGACAGACAAGGGTTTAATCTCCAAATATACAAACAGCTCATACAGCTCAACAACAAAAGAATAAACAACCCAATCAAAAAATGGGCAAAAGACCTTAATAGACATGGGCAGAAGACCTTAACAGGCTAAGAAGACATACAGATGGCCAGTAGGCATATGAAAAGATGCTCAACGCCACTAATTATTAGAGAAATGCAAATCAAAACTACAATGAGGTACCACCTCACACTGGTCAGAATGGCCATCATTAAAAAGTCTACAAATAACAAATGCTGGAGAGGGTGTGGAGAAAGGGAACCCTCCTACACTGTTGGTGGGAATGTAAGTTGGTATAGCCACTATGGAAAACAGTATAGAGGTTCCTCAGAAACCTAAAAATAGAATTACCATATGATCCAGCGATCCCACTCCTAGGAATGTACCTGGACAAAACTATAATTCAAAAAGATACATGCACCCCTATATTCATAGCAGCACTGTCCACAATAGCCAAAACATGGAAACAACCTAAATATCCATCGACAGATGAATGGACAAAAAAGATGTAGTACATATATACAATGGAATACTATTCAGCCATAAAAAAGAACAAAATAATGCCATATGCAGCAACATGGATGCAACTAGAGATTATCATACTAAGTGAAGTCAGAAAGAGGAAGACAAATACCATATGATGTCACTTATATATGGAATCTAAAATATGGCACAAATGAACCTGTCTACGAAACAGAAACAGACTCATAGTCATAGAGAACAGACTTGTGGTTGCCAAGTGGGAGAGGGGGAGGGAGAGGGATAGACTGGGAGTTTGGAGTTGGTAGATGCAAACTATTACATTTAGAATGGATAAACAACAAGGTCTTAATGTATAGCACAGGGAACTATATTCAGTATCCTGTGATAAACCATAATGGAAAAGAATATTAAAAAAGAATGTCTATATGTGTGTAACTGACTCACTTCGCTGTACAGCAGAGATGGGCACAACACTGTAAATCAACTATACTTCAATTAAAAAAAAAAAAAGAAATACATGCTGCCTTGTTGATTGTACCTCCCAAATGTGATATTTGACATACTTAGACTGTGTTCTTATTTTACAAGATCATTATTATGTTAATAGTTATGGAATTTTTTATTTCATGCTTTAGACACTCCTATCTCTTCCATGGAGAAGGTAATATGTTTAACATATTTGTAGTTGTTCTTATTATTGTGTACTATTCAGTCAGTCATCAAACATTTATTGAGCATCTTCTATATCCCAGGCACGGACTAGTTGCTGCAGACACACAGATGGATTACATAGATAGTTCCTATGGTCAAAAAGCTCACAATATGCTTTATAGAGCTGTGCTGTCCAACATGTAGCCACTGGCCACATGAGATGATTAAGCATTTGAAATGTGGCTTGTCTGAGTTGAGATGTCCTGTAAGTGTAAGATACACACACGATTCCAAAGACCTAGTATGAAAAAATGCAAAATATCTCATTAGTAATTTATTGATTTCAAGCTGAAATCATATTTTTGTATATTGACTCAAATACAATATATTATTACCATTAATTTTACCTGTTTCTTTTTACTTTTTTAATGTGGCTACTAGAAAAAATTGTATTACATTAGTGGCTAACATCATATTTCTGATATATAGCAACACCCTATATGGGATTATCCATATTCAGAAGGTTTGACCTATAAAAATTACATAAACTCAGAGCTCTAGTTTCCTTATCTGTTAAACGTAGGGAATAAAATTTAACTTCACTTGGTTGGTGTGAGGCAAAACTGATAAATTTCCTGGCACATGATAAAAACTCAAAGAATCTTAGTTCCTTTCTCCCCCTAGTCCCTTGCTTTGAAAGGTAAGTTGCTATAGAAAAGGAAAAACATTGAAACAAGTCAATATGTCAGCACTTTTAAAGTTCATGCTACCAACAGTATTATCTTTCTATCCGTCTGGATGTTTTTTCATGAATAAGTTGAGAGAGATGATGATAGATAGATGATGAATAATGGATGGATGGATGGATGAATGGATGGAGAGATAAACAGGCCAATAGATACATAGATATTCAGTTACGTTCCTCATCTATTGACATTTTAATCAGAAAAATGGGAAAAACTTCTAGCTTTCCTTCCCTTCTTGACATTGAGCTAGAATCATAACAGCAGTGCACAGTGCCTAGAACAGTATGCGCACAACCTAATTGCTTGTTGGTTGAATAAATGGAAATATTGGAATAGGTAAGGGTCATAGATACCACCTAGTCCAGTGAGTCTCTCTAACTTTTGTTAAATAGACAACAGAGAAACATTCTTCAAATAAAATCTTACATAAAGCCCTAATATATAAATTATAGATTAAAACAGAGACTTTTAGCCCTTTGGCCTGTGACGGTGCCTGAATCCTCCCTCTGAGCTCCCTTTCTTGTTCAATGGAGCCCCTGCTGGACTTCTGGGGAACCTTGGGATTCTCAAACAATCCAGTTTGAAAACCGTTTATCCTCTAATTCTACGTGAAAGGAAACTAAGGCCTAGAGGAATAATTTACCTATAATCAGAACAAGTTATTGCCAGAAGAGAACTGAGATAAGAATGAACATTTAAATCCATATGGTTTTGGTTAAGTCTGACTAAGAGCCAACTAAACCTTTCCAGCTTCAGTTTCTTTGTATCTAAAATGGGGATTAAAATAATACCTACTTCATGGTGGTGGTGTAAGGATTGCACAAGAAAATGATCTCAACCAGTCTGGTGACTTTCAATGTCATCTGTGTATTGATTACTCCTAAATGTGTACCTGCAGCCTAAACTTTCCCCTTGAACTTGAACTGGACAGAATTGACTGCTGAACTGCCTGCTTGACATTTCTCCTTGCAAGCCAAATAGGCACCTCCAACTTAACATGTTCAAAACTGAGCTCTCAATCTTCCCCCTCAAATCTTCTCCTCCCACCCTCTGTACCATCTCAGTAATGGCATCCACTCTTCCTGTTGCTCTGGCCAAAACCCTGGGATTGTCCATGATTCCTCTCTTTCTCTCACATTCCATATCCAAGACATTAGAAGAGCCTCTTGGCTCTACCTTCAAAATATGTGCAGAATTCCACAGCTACCACGCTGGTCCAAGTCACCATCCTTTTTCCCTGGATTAGTGCTTCCTGACTGGTCTCCCTTCTTTTCCCTTGCCCCCTCTCATTCTGTTCTCACCGCAAGAGCCTGAGTGATGCTATTAAAACACAAGCTGGCACCTGTCACGTCTCTCCTCAGAACTTCCCAGGGGCTCCCGAGTCATCTCAGTGTAAAGCCAATGTCCTAAGCTTGGCCCTCAGGTCTTGTGTGATGCCGCTGCCTGTTACCTCCTGACTTCTCTACCACTCTCTCCCTTGCTACACTGCTCCAGCTCTACAGGCCGCCTTGTATTTGCTGGAATGCCTCCCCCAGGTTCCATCCAGCCTGCTCCCTCACCTCCTTCAATCTTTGCCCAAACATCACCATGTCGGTGAAACCTAAATCTTTGTCTTCCCTTTCTCAGACTGCACACTCACAATACGTAAACTTCCTTTCTCTTTTTCTGCTTTATTTTTCTCCATAGTAAAACGTGATATAATTTGATATACTTATTTCCTTTATTTTCTGTCCTCACCATCTAGAATTTAAGTTCCATGAGAGCAAGGATATTTCCTGTTTTGACCAATACTTATCTCCAATGCCTGGAAGAGTGCTTAAAAAAGAATAAGCACTCAATAAATACTTGTTGCATGAATCATGTATGTAAAGCTTTTTATAACACAGAACATGCTTATTAAATATTGTGATTGTTTGCAGGCATTTTCAGCTTTCTTTTTCCTCTCCAAACTATCTCTCTTTATAGAAGCCATACAGGAGGAACTATTCACTTAAGAGATAGCTAAGTTTAAGGTTCTATTTTCGGAGAATGATTTTAACATTCAGTTCCTAGGCCTGAGTTTCTTAAACGGTTTCAACTTATCAGGGGTGAGAGAATGTGGAACAGGAAATAGAGAACTTGTTAAAATTTTGGATGAATTTTAAAGGGAATATCCTACCCACTAATAAAGTACAAGTTCAATGTAAAGAAATGGAAAGTAATTATGCAAATGCTAATTAGATTTCAATTTGTTTACTTACGAGTTTAAAACTCTAAGAATCTTCTTTTAAAAATTAAAGTTATTATTGGTTATTACAAAATACTGGTTGTATAACTGTAGGTGGAAAGTAACCTTTAAAACCGTATATTAAAATTTTTAAATAAAATAAAATACAAAATTAAATTAAATTAAAATTAAAGTTATTATTTAATTTTTTCCTTAGGCAGCACTGAGCATTGTACCAAAAATAAATTATCATGACTCTTACTTCCTTTATGCTTAGGTAATAGAAATACTTGCCCTATATCGGTGAAAATTACTGGGATCCCAGTTCAGGTCTTGTTTCAGGAATGCTTCATAAACACTAATTGCTTTCAGTTTACTTTATTTCCTTGAAGAGAGATAAGGACAACTTTAACACTTTAGCATCAAGAATGAGTTTACGTCTCTGACATAACATAATAAATACTCAATGAATATTACAAATAAATTCACTTGAAAACAAGAAAGTTTTTTTTTTTTTGGCTGTGCAGCTTGTGGTATCTTAGTTCTCTGACCAGGGATTGAACCCAGACCCTCGGCAGTGAAAGCACAGAGTCCTAACCACTGGACCGCCAGGGAATTCCTGAAAACAAAAAAGTTTTTAACACAAATTAATTAATTACTAACTGAAAATTGTTAAGATCTCAGGATGTGCAAAAGAAAGTAGGAAAAAGGTATGCAGTTTCATAATTTCTCCCCATCCCTGCCTTCAGGTTTCTGAGTGCCTCGGTTTTGTTCCTGGCTGGTGTTTATTGTGTGTACAGGTAGGCCCTCCTCCAGAGTCAGATGTGAATGAAATTACAATAACAGGTGTGGATGTGCTCCAGCAGGAAGGACAACAAGTGCGAAGCCTGGAAATAGGGACAAACCAAGCAGATTCAAGGAACAACAAGGTCAGATTTCTTATTTATCTCCAGAGCCATGCTGCATTTTAACACATGGTGGTGAGGCTGCTGCTGGAGGGTGCCAACGGTGTCACCACTTTTGAAAACAGTGTGGCAGTTTCTTCCAGTTAACTCTGCCTTTACCACTTGACCCAGCAATCCCATGCCTAGGCATTTACCCAAGAGAAAAGAGAGCAGGTTCACACAAAAACCTGCACATGAATGTTTACAGTAGCTCAATTTATAATCACCCCAAACTGGAAAAAACCCAAATGTCCCTCAACTGGTAAAGGGTAAACAATCTGTGGCACATATATACGATGGAACACTACTCAGCAGCAAAAAGGAACAAATTACTGATCTAGGCAGCCACGTGCATGGGTCTCAAATGCATTACACCAAGTGAAAGAAACCAGACTCCAAAAGCAGTGTACTGTAGGATTCCATTTATATGATATCCTGGTAAAGGTAAAACTATGGGGATAGAAAACAGATCAGTTGTTGCTAGAAACCCGCGGTCAGGGGAGAGGTTGACTATAAAAAGGCACGAGGGAGTTTGGAGGGATGCTGGAACTGTTCTGTATCTTGATTGCAATGATTTTACACAATTGTATACATTTGTCAAAATGCAGAGAAATGTACATACACACAAAGATGAATTTTACTGTATGTTAATTATACCACTCACACACAAAAACTGAATGGAAGTCTTTTCATCAAGTTAAAGTGAAAACAGTCAAAATGTAATCACATTGTTGTTATGCTAATTAAGCTAGAAGCTAAAATTTTATCCATCCGCGTATAGATTTATGTTCTGGAAGAACCACCCTTTTTCCAACACCTAGAGTCATTCATTTAATCATTATTTATCAAATACCTACTATATGCTATGCACTGTTCTATATTCTGAGGATACCTCAATGAACAAGGTGTGTCCCTACCTTCCTAGAGCTTGCATTTTAATAACAAATAAATAAGTGAATAAATGCATAGGTAAATAAATACATACACTATTTAAAATAATAAAATTTGACATAGTGGTAAGTTGTAAAGAAAATAAAGCATGGTAAAGGGAAAGAGAGTTATGGGGCAAGGAGACTTTTTTTTTTTTTCCTTTTGGCCACACAACACAGCATGTGGGATCTTAGTCCCCTGACCAGGGATTGAACCTGCACTCCCTGCATTGGAAGCATGGAATCTTAACCACTGGACTGCCAGGGAAGTTCCCAGGAAGCAGACTATTTCTGATAGAGCGCCAGGGAAGAAATTTTGAGTGGCAGTTGAACAGAGGCTTAAACGATGTGATGGAGGGACTGTGTAATAGCTGTGGCAAGACTGTTCCAGGAAGAGGGAACAGCACGAATATCAACCTTGAAACAAGGATGAATCAAGCAGATACAAGGAGCAACCAGATTGCCGGATTTCTGGTCTTGTTTCCATAGTCCACTATCATGCCACATTATGAATTCAGATCATTTTAATTTACACCTGTCAAAATTATAATATACTGGGGAAAGTTTAGTCTATTTATCCCAAAAGGATAAATGGAAGATACAAGCATGCACAACTACTGTCAAAAAGTGGGAAGCAAAACAAAACAAGTGTGTCAATTCTTAGTCGCAAACTGGTCAATCTCAGCAGACAATTTATTGAGAGAACATCAGAAATCTCACAGAAATGAAGAACCGGTGTGCTAGTTATCAAATTATTGTCTCTCAGGTCTAAATTCCACCCGCATTATCTGCTCTGCAATAATGGGGCTGGACCCTGTAAGCATTTCTCCTTGGCAGTGAGCATGATATTAAACTTTGTCAGTAGAGGGTGCTGGAGGGACATTGCAGGAGGAAGGGGCTCCCTTTCCGGATTCAGGTGCGTTTCTATTTGCTTCCTGTTTCTACATGTGACTGTCAGCAGCATGTGGTCAGGATTTCAGTAATGCTTCTCCCCAGCTACTCTGAGCTGAACTGAGTTCCCCCAAAATTCATATGTTGAAGTTGTAAATCCCCAGAACCTTAGAAAGTGACTGTATTTGGAGATAGGGTCTTTAAAAAGGTAGTTAAGGTTAAATGCGGTCATTAGGAGGGGCCCTAATCTGATATAACTGGTGTCCGTATAAGCGGAGATCACACAGAGGGAAAACCATGTGAAGACACTGGAGGAAGGCCATCTACAAGCCAAGAAGAAAGGTCTCAGAAGAAATCAACCCTGGTGACAATTTTTTCTGGGACTTCTAGCCTCCAGAACTGTGAGGAAATAAATTTCTGTTGTTTAAGCCACCCAGTCTGAGGGACTTGGTTATGGCAGCCCTAGCAAATTAACACACCAGCTGTGCACATAAGGGTAAGCTCTCAGTCCCTACACAGCTAGGCGACCACCTTGCTGCAGCCCTCCTGACATCAGACCTCATGACTACCAGCTGGAAAATGGGTTCTTGTGCCCATAACCCCTGCACAGGCCCATGTGCCAGCCCCTGTCCTTCTGTACTCCAGAGTGTTTGCCATCCTTGCCCACGTGTACCCCAGAGGATGTTTCCTCTTGCCAGTCCTGACCATGGCTTCCCGGCCAAGTTCAGCCCTCCTCCCCCCAGATGGGTGTTCCCTGCTTGTCTGGTGGCTATAGACCATCTGGCTGAGGGCCCCCCAGCAGCCTGGCCGTCATCCAATGGGCTACAACCACTCCTTCTCCCACAGGTTTCAGTCCCAGCTTGAGGACAGGGAGACATTCCAAGTTTGCTTCTTCCTTGGGTACTTTTCTCAGACCTAGGGTATTCTTTAGAGTTCTCTTTACCTCTCATAGTTATTACCCTGCTATAGTTAATAATTCTTTATATTAAACTTTCCCTGTTCATATTATGCTTAGACTCTCACTGCTGCAGTCTGTTACAGAATCAGTATTGGGAGCAGCCCTAAGAGGCAGACCTGTAAAAATGGGATTGGGCAGTTTGTTTGCCAATGCCCTTGCATTTGAGCACAGAGTCGAGCTCCTTGCCAATGGGATATGGGAAGCTAGCGGTTCCTGGCATGCTGGGATATCGCAATCAAACTATCACCTGTGGCTGATTGTAACGAAGTGCAAACTGAAGCAAATGTCTTAGCATCCCAAGTGGTCGCTGCACCTGCCTGTAACAGCAGTCAGTGACGACAATAAGGAACGTGGTGTGAGATCAATTTTTCTGAGTGCGCTTGAGTACTTACAGAAAGAAAATGACAAACTCAAATCTTTGAACTCCCAGCTCAAGTCACAGTTGGAGAACCAGAAAGCTTCCATGACAGCCCTAAAAGAATCTTTTCCTTTTACCCAGAGAGCTGGTACTACTGAAAATTAAACATAAAATTTAATTGTTTGGATTGCTGAATTAAAACAATGGTGGAACTTACAGTTTCTGAGCCTCCCTTTCGTACGAGAGAAGCTTGCAAACTAAGTCCAAGCCAGCTAGCCTTCCTTTGCTTAAATACCTGTGAAAACCTCATCTGAGGCAGATGTCTTGAAAGGGGTCTTTCATTCTCCTCAAGACCCAGCCCAGCTTTGTGACTAGATGCATAACTAAGGTTAAACCTCAGCATGTTCCCACAGGACAGGTACACGTTACGACCCAGGAAGAACTAGTTTACCCCCTGAAAGAACTGCCACACTTTTCTAATATATCTCACATGTGGGAGTTTACTCTAAAGATGTTAAAACCAGAAGAGTGGAATATAACACTAGGTCAGGCCAAATGTATTGATATGAGTGCACTTACCGGAAAGCTTTCCTGGCATAATGTGGAGGAGGGAATACAAAGTCTTAGGGAGATAGGAATGTTGGACCTGATTTATCAACTGCACTCTGTATGTCCACCTCCCAGCTATGTTCCAGGAAAAGACCCAGGAGACAAGTCCCTTCACTAAGGCACCTACATTCTTGGAAATCTCTGTCAGTCTCTTTTATAGGCTAGGCGTGACTATAGAGGGATCACTATCGAGAGGAGCCCACTGATTTCAATGGGGATGATGGGACCCCAGAATAGCAGAGGCCAAGTGGCAGCATTTGACCATCAAAGACAAGGTGTGTCTACCGTAAAGGGTGGCAATGACATATCAGAAATCAGAATGCTTTGGCTCGCAAAGATCTTTGGCCGTGGCTAACTGATCAAAATGGATGGGGCAGCCTGCCATATGGTTTGATTTCTATTACAGGGAAAACTCTAGGACTGGTAGCCAGAAACTTGGCTTGAGTTGTTCTAGTGGCGAGTCACTGCCTTTCACTTTGGATTTCTCGACCTAAGTGAATTTACAGACTCAGAAGTCTTTGAATGAAGAGTGTTGCTTATGACCCTTCCTAATCAGAGCCTCACAGGAGGAGGAATTCTGGGCCACCACACCTAGCAAGGGGCAGATCAGAGATTTGAGTTCCAGCCCCTACTCTTAACCATTATTATCTTTTATCTCCATACAAAGTACAAGGTAATAAAACCGTCAACCTTGCTCTGCATAACATGTAAGTCCAGCTGAAGCTCACCATGCTGTGGGTGTTGAGAAGGGCACATGGCGTTCTAGATCCTAAGCGGCAAACCTGCAATTGAGAGGGGAATGATTATGGCTGCTTCTCCTCTTTTCTTCTTTGGGAAAAGAGGCTCCAAGGAACTTGTAGATGGAGGACAGTGCCTGGTGTCTGTTTATTCATGGTGTTGCTGTACTCATAAGCTCACACCTTTGTAGGCTGGCATGTAAGACCTCCTTACCCCACAGCTAGGTTGACTAAATGTCCTGGTTTGCCCAGAACTGAGGTGTTTCCTGTGACTTTGGACTTTCCACGCTACAACTAGGGAAATTCTGGGCAAAATTCCAGGCAAACCAGAACCGGCATATTCCAGTAATCCAGCTACAATTCCAGCAGCTGTATTGCCTAGGAGTACAGGAAAACAGAAAGATGAATTGCTCAGATCTTATCTGATTTTGGCTCCATTTCATGATAGAATCAAGTGTGTTAATTTGTATGTAATTTTTTGATAAAGTATCCTCTAAATTTTACATGTCTTCTAGCCATTAGTACAGATTCCAATCAGAAGATGGTAAAATATTTACTATAAACTCAACAGATGAATAATTCATGTGAAGCAGCCTCACAGCCCCAAATTACACAATCTGTCTTAGACAAATGACGTCAACATAATTTCCTCAGGATTTTCAGAATATCTTTTTTTTCCCTCCTGTATCCTTATTTATTTATTTTTTAACATCTTTATTGGAGTATAATTGCTTTACAATGTTGTGTTAGTTTCTGCTGTATAACAAAGTGAATCAGCTATACATATACATATATCCCCATATCTCTTCCCTCTTGCGTCTCCCTCCCTCCCACCCTCCCTATCCCACCCCTCTAGGTGGTCACAAAGCACCGAGCTGATCTCTCTGTGCTATGTGGCTGCTTCCCACTAGCTATCTATTTTACATTTGGTAGTGTATATATGTCCATGCCACTCTCTTACTTCGTCCCAGCTTACCCTTCCCCCTTCCCATGTCCTCAAGTCCATTCTCTACTTCTGCATCTTTATTCCTGTCCTGTCCCTAGGTTCTTCAGAACCATTTTTATTTTTTAGATTCCATATATATGTGTTAGCATACGGTATTTGTTTTTCTCTTTCTGACTTACTTCACTCTGTATGACAGACTCTAGGTCCATCCACCTCACTACAAATAACTCAATTTCATTTCCTTTTATGGCTGAGTAATATTCCATTGTATATATGTGCCACATCTTCTTTATCCATTCATCTGTTGATGGACACTTAGGTTGCTTCCATGTCCTGGCTATTGTAAATAGTGCTGCAATGAACATTGTGGGACATGACTCTTTTTGAATTGTGGTTTTCTCAGGGTATATGCCCAGTAGTGGGATTGCTGGGTCGTATGGTAGTTCTGTTTTCAGTTTTTTAAGGAACCTCCATACTGTTCTCCATAGTGACTGTATCAATTTACATTCCCACCAACAGTGTAAGAGGGTTCCCTTTTCTCCACACCCTTACCAACATTAATTGTTTGTAGATTTTTTGATGATGGCCATTCTGACTGGTGTGAAGTGATACCTCATTGTAGTTTTGATTTGCATTTCTCTAATGATTAGTGATGTTGAGCATCCTTTCATGTGTTTGTTGGCAATCTGTATATCTTCTTTGGAGAAATGTCTATTTAGGTCTTCTTCCCATTTTTGGATTGGGTTGTCTTTTTTTTCTTTATATTGAGCTGCATGAGCTGCTTGTAAATTTTGGAGATTAATCCTTTGTCAGTTGCTTCATTTGCAAATATTTTCTCCCATTCTGAGGGTTGTCTTTTCATCTTGTTTATGGTTTCTTTTGCTGTGCAAAAGCTTTTAAGTTTCATTAGGTCCCATTTGTTTATTTTTGTTTTTATTTCCATTTCTCTAGGAGATGGGTCAAAAAGGATCTTCTTGTGATTTATGTCATGTAGTGTTCTGCCTATGTTTTCCTCTAAGAGTTTTATAGTGTCTGGTCTTACATTTAGGTCTTTAATCCATTTTGAGTTTATTTTTGTGTATGGTGTTAAGGAGCGTTCTAATTTCATTCTTTTATATGTAGCTGTCCAGTTTTCCCAGCACCACTTATTGAAGAGGCTGTCTTTTCTCCATTGTATATTCTCGCCTCCTTTGTCAAAGATAAGGTGATCATACGTGCATGGGTTTATCTCTGGGCTTTCTATCCTATTCTATTGATCTATATTTCTGTTTTTGTGTCAGTACCATACTGTCTTGATTACTGTAGCTTTGTAGTATAGTCTGAAGTCCAGGAGCCTGATTCCTCCGGCTCCGTTTTTCTTTCTCAAGGTTGCTTTGGCTATTCGGGGTCTTTTGTGTTTCCATATAAGTTGTGAAATTTTTTGTTCTAGTTCTGTGAAAAATACCATTGGTAGTTTGATAGGGATTGCATTGAATCTGTAGATTGCTTTGGGTAGTGTAGTCATTTTTACAATATCTTTTTTTTTTAATATTTTAATCAATTGGGTTCTGTCTCACTAATACTTTATTTTTTTTAATATTTATTTATTATTTAAGCTGTGCCAGGTCTTAGTTGCGGCACATGGGATCTTTGTTGCAGCATGCAGGATCTTTAGCTGCGGCATGCACACTTGTTAGTTACAGCATACGGGCTCTTAGTTGCAGCGTGCATGTGGTATCTAGTTCCCCAACCAGGGATCAAACCCGGGCCCCCTGCAATGGGAGCATGGAATCTTACCCACTGGACCACCAGGGAAGTCCCAGAATATCTTAACACCGGTAAAAGTCTACAGCTATTGAGAGGAACACATAGTATGTAAGTAAATTCAGTGCACAAGTGATGTGAAAACTCTTTTTTAGGCTTTCTTTCAACAGCTGCCTACTGACTTTTTTCCTTTAAAAAAAATTAATTCAGTTCTCTTTTTTTCCCCCTTTGTGCCTTCATATAGAAATGTTGAGAATCAGTTAAATGTCTAAAAGGCAGACAGCTGACATGAGAAAAGTAATTTTTTTCTATCCCAGAATCGCAGTCTTAAGGATTTTAAATTTCAAAACAACCCCAGCAGTTGTCTGACCCTGTACCTGCAATTACCTAATGGAGAGATAGTGCATTGTGACATGATAAGAATGCTAGTTAAAGTATAAAAGTATTTGTTACTGGTTTACTTCTTAAAATAAAAAATTATAATAAAGTGAAGGAGATTCAAAGTCTCCCAATCTACAGCTCTGTTGTGAGAAACTAATGATAATAACCAACACCTATCTGGTTCTACTGTGTTCCAGGTATTGTTCTAAGCACTTTGCACCTATTAACTCATTTTATAGGCAGGAAAAAGAGGAAGAGAGAGGTTGAGTAATGAGTAAAAGGTCACACAGGTGGTAACTGGTGGTGCTGGGATTCAGCCCCCTATGATCAGTCCAGAGTCCTTGCTTTAACAGTCAGTCATATTGCCCTTTCACAGGCAATAACACAGTCACATGCAAAGGAATTGAGAAGGACTGTATCAGTGGTCCTGTATTTTCAGCTAGGACTGAAGCAAAAAAATAAGAACCACTTTAATTTATAATAAAGACATAGAAACAGGAAGTTGACATCACCAAATGGTGTGAGATAAGTGTGGAACCCCATAAAGGGGATCAAGGTCATCCTGGAAATATTCCCCTGGCACAGAGGTTAGCTCTTATGGCCAGTTCCTTAGAGGGGGGAACCAGAAATTGACATGAGGACTTATAGAAATGTGTAAAGTGCAGAATGGATTCAGTCATTTTTAAATCCCTTTGTCTTCTTCATAAGACACTGAATTGCAGAATCTCTCTGGGAAAATTTGTATGTTGATAACTGGACAGAATGAACCCTACCTGATAATTATCATCCTTATTCTGTTTTTTTTTTCTTTTTTTTTTAATTTAATTTTATTTATTTTTTTTATACAGCAGGTTCTTATGTCATTAATTTTATACACATCAGTGTATACATGTCAATCCCAATCGCCCAATTCATCACACCACCACCCCCACCCACCCCCCCACCGCTTTCCCCCCTTGATGTCCAAACCTTTGTTCTCTAGGTCTGTGTCTCAATTTCTGTCCTGCAAACTGATTCATCTGTACCATTTTTCTAGGTTCCACATATATGTGTTAATATACGATATTTGTTTTTCTCTTTTTTACTTACTTCACTCTCTATGACAGTCTCTAGATCCATCCACGTCTCTACAAATGACCCAATTTCGTTCCTTTTTGTGGCTGAGTAATATTCCATTGTATATATGTACCACAACTTCTTTATCTATTTGTCTGTCGATGGACATTTAGGTTGCTTCCATGACCTGGCTATTGTAAATAGTGCTGCAATGAACATTGGGGTGCATGTGTCTTTTTGAATTATGGTTTCCTCTGGGTATATGCCCAGTAGTGGGATTGCTGGATCATATGGTAATTCTATGTTTAGTTTGTTAAGGAACCTCCATACTGTTCTCCATAGTGGCTGTATCAATTTACATTCCCACCAACAGTGCAAGAGGGTACCCTTTTCTCCACACCCTCTCCAGCATTTGTTGTTTGTAGATTTTCTGATGATGCCCATTCTAACTGGTGCGAGGCGATACCTCATTGTAGTTCTGATTTGCATTTCTCTAATAATTAGTGATGTTGAGAAGCTTTTCATGTGCTTCTTGGCCAGCTGTATATCTTCTTTGGAGAAATGTCTATATAGGTCTTCTGCCCATTTTTGGATTGGGTTGTTTATTTTTTTAATATTGCGCTGCATGAGCTGTTTTTATATTTTGGAGAGTAGTCCTTTGTCTGTTGATTCGTTTGCAAATATTTTCTCCCATTCTGAGGGTTGTCTTTTTGTCTTGTTTATGGTTTCTTTTGCTGTGCAAAAGCTTTTAAGTTTCATTAGGTCCCATTTGTTTATTTTTGTTTTTATTTCCATTACTCTAGGAGGTGGATCAAAAAAGATCTTGCTGTGATTTATGTCAAAGAGTGTTCTTCCTATGTTTTCCTCTAAGAGTTTTATAGTGTCTGGTCTTACATTTAGGTCTCGAATCCATTTTGAGTTTATTTCTGTGTATGGTGTTAGGGAGTGTTCTAATTTCATTATTTAACATGTAGCTGTCCAGTTTTCCCAGCATCACTTATTGAAGAGGCTGTCTTTTCGCCATTGTATACCCTTGCCTTCTTTGTCATAGATTAGTTGACCATAGGTGCATGGGTTTACCTCTGGGCTTTCTATCTTGTTTCATTGATCTATGTTTCTGTTTTTGTGCCAGTACCATATTTCCTTGATTGCTGTAGCTTTGTAGTATAGTCTGAAGTCAGGGAGTCTGATTCCTCTAGCTCCATTTCTTTCCATAAAAACTGCTTTGGCTATTCGGGGTCTTTTGTGTCTCCATACAAATTTTAATATTTTTTGTTTTAGTTCCGTAAAAAATGCCATTGGTAATTTGATAGGGATTGCATTGAATCTGTAGATTGCTTTGGGTAGTATAGTCATTTTCACAATATTGATTCTTCCAATCCAAGAACATGGTATATCTCTCCATCTGTTGGTATCATCTTTAATTTCTTTCATCAGTGTCTTATAGTTTTCTGCATACAGGTCTTTTGTCTCCCTAGGTAGGTTTATTCCTAGGTATTTTATTCTTTTTGTTGCAATGGTAAATGGGAGTGTTTCCTTAATTTCTCTTTCAGATTTTTCATCATTAGTGTATAGGAATGCAAGAGATTTCTGTGCATTAATTTTGTATCCTGCAACCTTACCAAATTCATTAATTAGCTCCAGTAGTGTTCTGGTGGCATCTTTAAGATTCTCTATGTATAGTATCATGTCATCTGCAAACAGGGACAGTTTTACCTCTTCTTTTCCAATTTGTATTCCTTTTATTTCTTTTTCTTCTCTGATTGTCGTGGCTAAGACTTCCAAAACTATGTTGAGTAACAGTGGTGGGAGTGGACATCCTTGTCTTGTTCCTGATCTTACAGGAAATGGTTTCAGTTTTTCACCATTGAGAATGATGTTTGCTGTGGGTTTGTCATATATGGCCTTTATTATGTTGAGGTAGCTTCTCTCTATGCCCACTTCCTGGGGAGCTTTTATCATAAATTGGTGTTGAATTTTGTCAAAAGCTTTTTCTATTGAGATGATCATACTGTTTTTATTCTTCAGTTTGTTAATATGGTGTATCACATTGATCGATTTGCGTATACTGAAAAATCCTTGCATCCCTGGGATAAATCCCACTTGATCATGGTGTATGATCCTTTTAATGTATTGTTGGAGTCTGTATGCTAGCATTTTGTTGAGGATTTTTGAATCTATATTCATCAGTGATATTGGTCTGTAATTTTCTTTTTTTATAGTATCTTTGTCTGATTTTGGTATCAGGGTGATTATGGCCTCATAGAATGAGTTTGGGAGTGTTCCTTCCTCCACAATTTTTTGGAAGAGTTTGAGAAGGATGGGTGTTAGCTCTTCTCTCAATGTTTGATAGAATTCACCTGTGAAGCCATCTGATCCTGGACTTTTGTTTGTTGGAAGATTTTTAATCACAGTTTCAATTTCATTACTTGTGATTGGTCTGTTCATATTTTCTATTTCTTCCTGGTTCACTCTTGGAAGGTTATACCTTTCTAAGAATTTGTCCATTTCTTCCAGGTTGTCCATTTTATTGGCATAGAGTTGCTTGTAGTAGTCTCTTAGGATGCTTTGTATTTCTGCGGTGTCTGTTGTAACTTCCCCTTTTTCATTTCTAATTTTATTGATTTGAGTCCTCTCCCTCTTTTTCCTGATGAGTCTAGCTAATGGTTTATCAATTTTATTTATCTTCTCAAAGAACCAGCTCTAGTTATATTGATCTTTGCTATTGTTTTCTTTGTTTCTATTTCATTTATTTCTGCTCTTTCTGATCTTTATGATTTCTTTCCTTCTGCTAACTTTGGGTTTTGTTTGTTCTTCTTTCTCTAGTTCCTTTAGGTGTAAGGTTAGATTGTTTATTTGAGATTTTTCTTGTTTCTTGAGGTAGGCTTGTGTAGCTATAAACTTCCCTCTTAGAACTGCTTTTGCTGCATCCCATAGGTTTTGGATCATCGTGTTTTCATTGTCATTTGTCTCTAGGTATTTTCTGATTTCCTCTTTGATTTCCTCAGTGATCTCTTGGTTGTTTAGTAACGTATTGTTTAGCCTCCATGTGTTTGTGTTTTTTACGTTTTTTTCCCTGTAATTCATTTCTAATCTCATAGCGTTGTAGACAGAAAAGATGCTTGATATGATTTCAATTTTCTTAAATTTACTGAGGCTTGATATGTGACCCAAGATGTGATCTATCCTGGAGAATGTTCCGTGCACACTGGAGAAGAAAGTGTAATCTGCTGTTTTTGGATGGAATGTCCTGTAAATATCAATTAAATCTATCTAGTCTATTGTGTCATTTAAAGCTTCTGTTTCTTTATTTATTTTCATTTTGGATGATTTGTCCACTGGTGTAAGTGAGGTGTTAAAGTCCCCCACTATTATTGTGTTACTGTCGATTTCCTCTTTTATAGCTGTTAGCAGTTGCCTTATGTATTGAGGTGCTCCTATGTTGGGTGCATATATATTTGTAATTGTTATATCTTCCTCTTGGATTGATCCCTTGATCATTATGTAGTGTCCTTTCTTGTCTCTTGTAACATTCTTTATTTTAAAGTCTATTTTATCTGATATGAGTGTTGCTACTCCAGCTTTCTTTTGATTTCCATTTGCATGGAATATCTTTTTCCATCCCCTCACTTTCAGTCTGTATGTGTCCCTAAGTCTGAAGTGGGTCTCTTGTAGATGGCATATATATGGGTCTTGTTTTTGTATTCATTCAGCAAGCCTGTGTTTGAGCATTTAAATGTTGGAGCATTTAATCCATTCACGTTTAAGGCAATTATCAATATGTATGTTCCTATGACCATTTTCTTAATTGTTTTGGGTTTGTTTTTGTAGGTCCTTTTCTTCTCTTGTGTTTCCCACTTAGAGAAATTCCTGTAGCATTTGTTGTAGAGCTGGTTTGATGGTGCTGAATTCTCTTAGCTTGTGCTTGTCTGTAAAGCTTTTGATTTCGCCATTGAATCTGAATGAGATCCTTGCCGGGTAGAGTAATCTTGGTTGTAGTTTCTTCCCTTTCATCTCTTTAAGTATATCTTGCCACTCCCCTCTGGCTTGTAGAGTTTCTGCTGAAAAATCAGCTGTTAACCTTATGGGAGTTCCCCTGTATGTTATTTGTCATTTTCCCTTGCTGCTTTTAATAATTTTTCTTTGTCTTTAATTTTTGCCAATTTGATTACTATGTGTCTTGTTGTGTTTCTCCTTGGGTTTCTCCTGTATGGGACTCACTGCGCTTCCTGGACTTGGGTGGCTATTTCCTTTCCCATGTTAGGGAAGTTTTCGACTATAATCTCTTCAAAGCATTTCTCGGGTCGTTTCTCTCTCTCTTCTCCTTCTGGGACCCCTATAATGCGAATGTTGTTGCGTTTAATGTTGTCCCAGAGGTCTCTTAGGCTGTCTTCATTTATTTTCATTCTTTTTTCTTTAGTCTGTTCCACAGCAGTGAATTCCACCATTCTGTCTTCCAGGTCACTTATCCGTTCTTCTGCCTCAGTTATTCTGCTATGGATTCCTTCTAGCGCAGTTTTCATTTCAGTTATTGTATTGTTCATCTCTGTTTGTTTGTTCTTTAATTCTTCTAGGTCTTTGTTAAACATTTCTTGCATCTTCTCAATCTTTGCCTCCATTCTTTTTCCGAGGTCCTGGATCATCTTCACTATCATTATTCTGAACTCTTTTTCTGGGAGGTTGCCTATCTCCACTTCATTTAGTTGTTTTTCTGGGGTTTTATCTTGTTCCTTCATCTGGTACATAGTCCTCTGCCTTTTCATCTTGTCTGTCTTTCTGTGAATGTGGTTTTTGTTCCACAGGCTGCAGGATTGTAGTTCTTCTTACTTCTGCTTTCTGCCCTCTGGTGGATGAGGCTATCTAAGAGGCTTGTGCAAGTTTCCTGATGGGAGGGACTGGTGGTGGGTAGAGCTGACTGTTGCTCTGGTGGGCAGAGCTCAGTAAAACTTTAATCTTCTTGACTGCTGATAGGTAGGGCTGGGTTCCCTCCCTGTTGGTTGTTTGGTCTGAGGCAACCCAACACTGGAGCCTACCTGGGTCCTTCTCTGGGACTAATGGCGGACTCTGGGAGGGTTCACGCCAAGGAGTACTTCTCAGAACTTCTTCTGCCAGTGTCCTTGTCCCCACGGTGAGCCACAGCCACCCCCCGCCTCTGCAGGAGACCCCCCAACACTAGCAGGTCAGTCTAGTTCAGTCTTCCCTGAGGTCACTGCTCCTTCCCCTGGGTCCCAATGTGCACACTACTTTGTGTGTGCCCTCCAAGGGTGGAGTCTCTGTTTCCCCCAGTCCTGTCGAAGTCCTGCAATCAAATCCCGCTAGCCTTCAAAGTCTGATTCTCTATGAATTCCTCCTCCCGTTGCCGGACCCCCAGGTTGGGAAGCCTGATGTGGTACTCAGAACCTTCACTCCAGTGGGTGGACTTCTGTGGTATAGGTGTTCTTTAGTCTGTGAGTCACCCACCCAGCAGTTATGGGATTTGATTTTACTGTGATTGCGCCCTTCTTACCATCTCATTGTGGCTTCTCCTTTGTCTTTGGATGTGGGGTATCTTTATTGGTGAGTTCCAGTGTCTTCCTGTCGATGATTGTCCAGCAGCTTGTTGTGATTCTGGTGTTCTCGCAAGAGGGAGTGAGAACATGTCCTTCTACTCCGCCATCTTGTTTCAGGGCATCACCTTTATTCTGATATCTAGTCTCTTGTTCTGTGTGTGTGTGTGTGTGTGTGTGTGTGTGTGTGCGTGCACGTGTGTATAATGTTTGCAGTATGTATCAAGAGCATGGACAAAGTGATATACATGCGTTTGTTAGTTTTAATCTAGGGATAGTAATTAAGCATGTGAAAGCCCCTCATCAGGAATTTACTCTCCAGAATATTTTTGAAATGCCTTTATCGGGTCTCCACATTACAGAGGACTTATTACAAGTGGTTCAACTATTTCTATCTCAATATGCTAATTGTTAATAAGCTTAAGAAACAATAGAAATAATTTTAATTGAAAAATGAGCAGTGTTTAAGTAGTATATGTTAACTATCAGTACTGTAGAGGCACCTCTGCCCTTATATGTACAGGAATATATGAATTTATGAGCCCAGCAGACTATATCTTTCAGAGTTGTTTCTTTGGCTCTGGCTCTGGTCTACACCTGAAGTTTCTGCTACCTGTTCTAACTAGAGAGTGAGCTGCACTTGCCTCTAGAATATTATTGCACCTGCCTAGATTAACCCTTTCATGCAAGATACTTGGCAATAGGCCAGCAGTGGTGACAACTAGTCATCTATGAAAAAAATCCATTCTGCCTTCTTCGTAGGTGCATGGCTACACCATACTTACAGCCCACCTAATGGATAGTTATGGTCACGTGGCTATGTTTTGTCTGATGGAATGTAAGAGAATGTGAGCCTAGATCTTTGGGCCTAAGCCTTAAGACCATGAGTATGCCTCCTGCATGTTCTCTTTCCCTTCTTGCCATTTGGGTAGCTAGGACCTTGGCCATGCAGGCAACGAGACCCTGGAGATGGTGGAACATCATGTTAGGAGGAACCTGAGTCCCTGCATAACTGCATGGAATAGAGGCCACCAGCTGACTTGAAACGTTCCCTTTAGACCCTTGCTTTAAACGACTGTACTACTGTTGGATCTCTTTGCTGCATCAGCTTTGCCTTACCTCAACTAATACCTCAACTAGTACCTAATGGATTGAGCTGAACTTATAGAAGCAGGGTACCTGCTTGCTAATAATGATAGGCAGAGCAGAATTTAGTCTAAGGCTTGATACTAGAGTAACATGCCAACTTTTAGTGACTTCTGAGTTTAAGGACATGAAGTCTTCACCTACCTTTAACTGTGAGAGGCCTTCAACATCTCCCAGTAAGAATGTAACAGTTCTTAACAGCCAGTTAGACATAGGTCAGTTTGCAACATGCCCAGTCTGAGCTCAGGGAGAGAAAGGGAGACACCAAGAATAACTCAGGTGTCTGGCTTGGGCAACTGGGGGACAGAATGGCATTTTCTAAATGAAGAGAAAAAAGGATGAGTTCACTTTGGGATATGTTGAGTTTGAGGTGACTGCAAGATTTCCAGGTAGATCAGAGTGAAATATTCAGGCTTAGAAATCAGAAGAGAGAGATCTGGTTTCGGGATAAAGGTTTGGGAATCATCCACATATGGAGATTACCTTAGGAGAGGGTATGAAGTGAGCAAATCAGAAGGACTAGGACAGAGCTTTAAAGAGAGCAGGCATTTAATGGATGAGGGAAGAAGAGGAACCTGCGGAGGAGATGGCGAGGTGGAGGGGTATTAAGAATTAACCAGAACACTGATTTCCTGGAAGCCAAAGAGGGGACCTATCAGGAATGAGAGAGCAGTTAATAGTTCCAGATGCCAGAGAGAGGGCTGAATTTGGATGGTGCGGTGAATGCAAGAGCCAGACTGCAGTGGATTTAAGGTGAGAGTTAATAAAAGAAATAGAATCAACTTTTCAAGAATTTTGGCTCTGAGCATGAGAAAAGAAATAGGACAAGAGCTGATAGAGGAGGACCAGTCTAAGGACGTTGTTATTTTGTGCTGAGTTCACATGAGAGAAATGTGAGCATATGTAAACACTGATGGGAAGGATCCATCAGAGGGTTAGGGTGGAGGATGTGGAGGAGAGGATGGTTGGTGGACTAAGGTCACTGAGAGAGCAGGACCGGAAGCACAGGTAGAGGAAATAATTTTTTACTTGGAACTCAATATTCGGAAGTCAAATGTCAGCTGAACACTCTAGCCCCTCATGCTCATCATGGCCAGATGTATGGCCTCTGTTTCATTCTGCATCCACCAAGGACTCAGCACTCATTCCTTCTCCAGTTTTCAGGGGGAAAAAATCTAGTAACCCAGGCATTTCATAATTTTTCTAGAATCTACTTAGAATTTGAAGGATCCATAGAGAGGGTCATTGTGCAATGCCAGCATAATAGCATCCTTAGACCTATAGGAAGATCACCCGTGCTGGGCTCCGTGCTTTAGAGAGCCTTACTCTGACCTCTGACCCTCCCTACAGGGCAAGGAATCTGTTGGGCCCGGAAGACATGCTCACCTGGGTCCAGCACCACTCCCTTCTATATCATGTTCAGGGTGCCTGAGAACCCAGAATTATCTGCCCAAACAGCCCTGAACCAGCCCTTCAGGAGCTGTGCAGCCTATTTCCTGACTCAGTCCTCCCAAGGGCAGACTGCCCAGTGGGAGTACATACCCATAGCCCCCAGGGGTGCCAAAGGGACACATGTTTTATGGAGAGGGTGTAGGTATGTCTAGATATGCAGTTTAGTTTGGCCACACGTGGGAGCAAGGCCTTTGCAGAGTGGGATGGGGCAGTGGGTAGAAGTAGAAGAGCAACTGGCTCTAGGCCAGGGAGGGGCAGCCAAGGAGCCAGCTGTCTCTATATTCTGCTGTATCACCCCAAGGAGTCTGAGAAAGCTAAATTTGAACCTAACCTTTCAGGTCATTCTAAACGTATACTTGCCAAAAGTAGGAGGGTCAAACATATTTTATTTAATAGTTTGTTACCCTGATGTATAGCTTTTAAATATTTAGACATATGTTATGCTGGCTTCTACTTACAGGCATACCTCGTTTTATTGTGCTTCACTTTATAGCACTTCGCAGATATTACATTTTTTTTTTTTTAACCGGTTGAAGGCTTGTGGGTTGTCAGGTGATGGTTAGCGTTTTTTAGCAATAAAGTATTTTTAAATTGAGGTATGTACATTTTTTTAGACATAATGTTATTGCATACTTAACAGACTATAATATAGGGTAAACATATCTTTTATATGCACTGGGAATCCAAAAAATTCGTGTGACTCACTTTATTGCCATATTTGCTTTACTGTGATTGTCTGCAACCAAACCCACAATATCCCTGAGGGTGTGCCTGTATACTCTTGCTCCGGACGCAGAGGTGTTCTGTGAAATAGGCTCTCAGAGGAAGGGTAGGGTTGGTGACCCCGATTTGTAGGGCTCACCAATTTCTGTGATATAAATACTCCTACCATGGATTATTTCGAGCTAGCAACATGATGTCACTGCCAGAGTTGCACAACCGGCTTTCCTGAGCCAATCGGGACAAGCCACATCCCTGCCCAAATCCACAAATATTCGGGGCTGGACTGGCCTGCATTGCGTCATCTTGCTTGCCTCTCTTTTTCTTATCCTACTCCTTCTCCTCCCCTCTTAGGAGCAACCTAACTTCTCTTCATAGATGGGTAATAGTTTTACAGCCATCTTCTGTTGCTTGAGTCTGGCCTTGGGTCTTAACCCTTCACCTTCACTAGCTTTTCAAAGTATTTCTTTCTTTCTTTTCTTTTTTTTTTTTTACAAATTTATTTATTTTTGCCTGCGTTGGGTCTTTGTTGCTGTGCGCGGGCTTTCTCTAGTTGCGGCGAGCGGGGGCTACTCTTCGTTGTGGTGCACAGGCTTCTCGTCGCGGTGGCTTCTCTTGTTGCGGAGCACAGGCTCTAGGCACGCGGGCTTCAGTATTTGTGGTGCACGAGTTTAGTTGCTCCGCGGCATGTGGGATCTTCCCAGACCAGGGCTCGAACCCGTGTCCCCTGAATTGACAGGCGGATTCTTAACCACTGCGCCACCAGGGAAGTCCCTCAAAGTATTTCTTTTAAACAAATTTGCCACTCTTTTCTAGAGAACTTCTTATTGAATTTAAATCTTCTCCAGAGTGTTCCACTGCAGACTGGCTTGTATAATAATTTGGTCTGGAGATAGATAATTCACCTTAATGACAATGATGAACTTGAAACAGAGAATGTTAAGACGCTTTTGAAACTGCAAAGCTGTCCCCTGCTGTTGTCCCAGTTTACCAACTCTTCACAAACTATGTGCAGTTCATCACTGTCGCTTACCCGGCTTCCATGTGCAGAGTAACAGCTAAGGAAAGGAGTCCAGCATGGGGGGATCCAAAGTTCATTTTATTCTGAGACTGCAGTTGTTGTTTGCAACAGGAGTGGTACCCACTTGGGTCTCTGCCTCTGAATCCAGGTTCTGAGAGCTGGTTTTAAATTACCTCGTAGAGTTTGTCTGCTGGTTGTCTTGGTGACTGTTTCCCTATTTCAGTCCTCATTCTGGAGGTAGTCCCTGGAGGGATGCTACATGGACACCAAACATCATAATTGTTTTTATTTTAGTGAATATTTAACTTCAAGCAGGTATTCATTAAACTTAAACTAGGTGACTGTTTAATAGTTGTGGAATGCCTTTAATACTCAAGAAAATGAAAACAAATATGAAATTCTAGAAAAGTGCTAAAGATCATAATGTTAAAAGTAAGTCAATAAGCAAGACCTTTTTTGTCCCACCTCCTAGAGTAATGGAGATTAAAAACAAAAATAAACAAATGGGACCTAATGAAACTTAAAAGCTTTTGCACACACAGCAAAGGAAACTATAAACACGGCGAAAAGCAATGCTCAGGACGGGAGAAAACATTTGCAAACAAATCAACAGACAAAAGATTAATCTCCAAAATAAACAGCTCATGCAGCTCAATATTAAAAAAAACAAACAACCAATCCAAAAATGGCCAGAAGACCTAAATAGACATTTCTTCAAAGAAGACATACAGATGGCCAAGAAGCACATGAAAAGCTGCTCAACATCACTATTAGAGAAATGAAAATCAAAACTGCAATGTGGTATCACGTCACACCAGTTAGAATGGGCATCATCAGGAAATCTACAAACAACAAATGCTGGAGAGGGTGTGGAGAAAAGGGAACCCACTTGCACTGTTGGTGGGAATGTAAATGGATACAGCCACTATGGAGAACACTATGGAGGTTCCTTAAAAAGCTAAAAATAGAACAACCATATGACCCAGCAATCCCACTACTGGGCATATACCCAGAGAAAACCATAATTCAAAAAGACACCTGCATCCCAATGTTCACTGCAGCACTATTTACAATAGCCAGGTAATGGAAGCAACCTAAATGCCCATCGACAGACAAATGGATAAACATGTGGTATATATATACAATGGAATATTACTCAGCCATAAAAAGGAATGAAATTGGGTCATTTGTAGAGATGTGGATGGACCTAGGGATTGTCATAGGGAGTGAAGTAAGTCAGAAAGAGAAAAACAAATATCGTATATTAATGCATATATGTGCAGTCTAGAAAAATGGTACCGATGAACCAGTTTTCAGGGCAGAAATAGAGACAGATGTAGAGAACAAAGGTATGCACACCAAGGGGGGAAAGTGGGTGGTGGTGGTGGTGGTGGTGGGATGAATTGGGAGATTTGATTGACATATATACACTAATATGTATAAAACAGATAACTAATAAGAATGTGCTGTATAAAAAAAAATAAATTAAATTAAATTAAAAAAAAGAATAGGGCTCACTTATTAAAAAAAAAAAGTAAGTCAATAATAAAGCTTCTATGAATGTATCTCTTTTGAAACAGTTCTACCTATGAATTTAAGCATTTTAGTATACATTTCAAGAATAGACTAAAAATAATACAGCTTGTTTCAACTGTCTCAAGCTACCTAAGACAAAAGCCTACATTTTTTAAGATTTGGTAGTTTGCATTAGCTTTATCTCATCATACTTCTTCAGATTTTGCTCTTCTAAAACTTAAAGAAAAAGAATTACCTCTGTTAGTATTATATTCCTAAGAAAAACTGTATGCAAATAGCTTAATTTTAGATGATCACCCTTCTCCAAGATGGGAGTGGAGGAAGGATAAAGATGGTAGTGACATAGGTTACATATGTTAATCTGAGTTTGTGTCAGGTGCATGTACATTTTAAAAATAGTCCCTTCATCTTATTGGATCTTTACATTCACATCACTTCCAATAGTGTAGGTGCTAATTTAAATGCTTGATCTCAATCTCTTCTGATCATTACCAAATCAACTTATCTAATACTTAACATTGGTATTAGAATAAATAATGAAAGATTGGCAGTGCTTTCTTAGGAGTAAATAGAATCTAGGGATTGGTTAATATTTTCAGTACTTTTAATTTTTAAAGAAAGTAGTATTCTGTTTTTGCCAATTAATATAGTCTTTAGCCTGATAAACTATTTCAATATGCATTATGATTCTAATTATAAGCTCCCTGGGGCAACAGCTATGTTTATATTTTATATTTTACCTGTCATTGTGCCTAATAACCCAGATTTTCTTTCCTTTTCTTTTCTTTTTTATTTTTTTTTCTGAGGAAGGTTAAGAGGAAGCTTTTTTTCTTAAAGTTTTGTGTGTTGGAAGATAGCTAATGGTACAAAAATTCCATGTTTATTGGAGAACAAGGAAAGGAGATAGGACATAGAGGTTTTAATGGCAAATTAACAGACAAACTAGGGGACAATCTTTCATAGTATCATAAAATAAGATAGTCCTCAAATCATAATTAGTAAAATCCCCACCTAGTTTCTTTTATTTTTTAAAATATTTATTTATTTATCTGGCTGCACCGGGTCTTAGCTGCGGCATGCAGGATCTAGTTCCTTGACCAGGGATCAAACCTGGGTCCCCTTCATTGGGAGCACGGAGACTTATCCACTGGACCACCAGGGAAGTCCCCCCCCCCACCTTGTTTATAAGAAAAACTTCAATACTAAAGAACTGGGGGGGAAAGAAAAATGTATTATCAATGCTAAACACACTCATACACATATAAGTACTTATTGGAGGAGAAGTTCTTTCTACCCAAGGACACCTTAGAGATTCCTATTTCCCAATCATTGTTCTCTCACAATCTTCTCTCAATAATTAGTCCAGAGGTAGGTCTGAGTTGCTATGATGGCAGGACATTCAAATCACTCAAGATAGTTCACCATGTCCTCATTGACACCTTAATTAACCACACTCTTCAAATCAGAGGATACAGTGAGATAGGGAATCCATGTCTCCTGATCTCAAAACAGACTTGAGAAAGTTAAGAAAACAGCAGTGACACTTCTGTGAATTCCTGCTTGGTTCCTGTTTATTTTTCTCCTCCAAGGAAAGTTCTCCCTTGTGACATTCTAATGCCTTGGATAGAATATTTGGAATTTCCTGGACCTTGTCCTTGAAGATTACTTAGACTTTTTTGATGGCAAATCCTTTATGAGGCTTGTGGTCCTGAGATCAGAGCCAGGTGTCACAAGGGGGCCCCTGCTCCACCACACAGGGCAACGGTGGTTGTTTTTGCTGAGTCTCACATTGACAATCTTTTTTTTTTTTTTTTTTTTTTTATTTATTTTTATTTATGGCTGTGCTGGGTCTTCGTTTCTGTGCGAGGGCTTTCTCTAGTTGTGGCAAGCGGGGGCCGCTCTTCATCGCGGTGCGCGGGCCTCTCACTGTCGCGGCCTCTCTTGTTGCGGAGCACAGGCTCCAGACGCACAGGCTCAGTAGTTGTGGCTCACGGGCCTAGTTGCTCCGCGGCATGTGGGATCTTCCCAGACCAGGGCTCGAACCCGTGTCCCCTGCATTGGCAGGCAGATTCTCAACCACTGCGCCACCAGGGAAGCCCTCACATTGACAATCTTTGAAATCCATTAATGGAGGTCCAAGGTCCTTTGCTACCTCAGCCATCCTCTCCAGCGCAAATTATACATTGGATTTCTCAACTCTAAGTGTCCTTACACTCAGAGCAGGGGACACGATGCAAGGTTTCTTTCCAACTTCTTAGGACCCACTCATAGCAAAATGTGTCCACTTCAGATTACAATTGATCTGATCAGATAGTGTAAACAAATAATGAAAACAGAACAAGTCAGGTCTTCTTGAAATCTGGTGGATTTGAGGCAACCATCTTTCTTATATGATAGCTATAGTCAAAGCTCTCAAACCAACCCTTAAATGACAGCTTTAGTAGTTCCACACTGTTTTTTTTTTAAAATAATCTCTTACTACCCCCTCCTTCCCCCTTATTGTGAAGTTTATGGGGCAGAGGCCATAGACTGATGAAGTTTTATGAGTCTGAACATACTGATCACTGATTTTAAGGTCTGTGGGCTTTACACACATTGTCCCAAGAGTCTACTTTCATCTCAGAGCATACTAGCCCAGCATAGAGGAATTCCACATTCACTCATTACTGATTAACTCAGGATCCTTGACTCCAGGGGACAATCTTTACTCTTTCTTTGCTTTTAGTTCTTTTTACATTATTCTAAGAAAACACAGGGAGACTTCCCTGGTGGCACAGTGGATAAGACTCTGCACTCCCAATGCAGAGGGTCTGAGTTCTATCCCTGGTCAGGGAACTAGATCTCACACACATGCCACTACTAAGAGTTCGCATGCCACAACTAAGGAGGCTGAGTGCCGCAACTAAGGAGCCCGTGAGCCGCAACTGAGGAGCCTGCCTGCCTCAACTAACACTCAGTGCAACCAAATAACTAAATAAATATTAAGAAAACACAGGGATGCATGCAGACTGATTCTATGTATAGGAAGTTCTAGAATCAGCAAAATGAATCTATGGTGCTAGAAATCAGATCAGTGGACACTTAGGGCAGGTTGGGGGATGACTGACTGAATGGGGCACAAGGGAGTTTCTGAGGTTGTTGAAAATGTTCTATATCTTGACAGGTGTGTACATTTGTTGAAGCTCATCAAACTGTCCAATTAAATGTATGCATTTTATTGTATGTAAATAATACCTCAATAAACTTGATTTTTAAGTCCTTTTTTTTTAAATTTTTTTAAAAAATTGTATTTATTTATTTATTTATTTATTTATGGCTGTGTTGTGTCTTCGTTTCTGTGCGAGGGCTTTCTCTAGTTGCGGCAAGCAGGGGCCACTCTTCATCGCCGTGCGCGGGCCTCTTCACTATCGTGGCCTCTCTTGTTGCGGAGCACAGGCTCCAGACGCGCAGGCTCAGTAATTGTGGCTCACGGGCCTAGTCGCTCCGTGGCACGTGGGATCTTCCCAGACGAGGGCTCGAACCCGTGTCCCCTGCATTGGCAGGCAGACTCTCAACCACTGCGCCACCAGGGAAGCCCTTAAGTCCTTTTTATTGCCTTTGAAAATTTTCACAAGTATCATAGCATTCTGAAGATTGAGCTTCTTGAAAATTGCCTTTCAATTCAAGGCGACACTTGAAATTTAATCTTCTTCCATCTTTTGTGCATGTCGTTTAATATTTGAGTTTATTAGAGAATTTACTAGGCTGCTAAGTTTGTCTCTTTAGATAACTCTCCCTCTTCTTCCTATCCAAGATCATCCATGTTTGCAAGATTTAGAATTTCATTTCAAAGGACTTCTCCCAAACACTTGCATCTTACCTTTGGGGGGTCTCTATCCAGAGAGTCCTATCATTTATCAAAAAAATTTCGAGCTATCTTACCAAAGTCTAGGATATACATCTGGTCACGTCCAACTCTCCCTGACTATCACGAACTCTAGAATAACTTGATCATTCTCTTCCCATGAGTTCACGTCACTTTCACTTCTCTGACCAGTTTCTTCTTGTGGCCAGCATTTGGTACTTACTTCGTCTACTTCCTGAGAAAACTCCCACTTAAAAAAATTGGTGGCCCCTGGAGCATGGTGTTTTTAGATAAAAAGGACCTTATAGGTCAGTAATGACCTATTCACTTGTTGCATGAGACAAGTGAAGGTTTTAAGGTTTTAAGAACTGAGGTGTTTGCCAAATGTCAGGCAGTTAATAAAGCTCTGCATTGAAACAGCATCTCTCTCAGGCCTCTGTGGACTATTGGGCAGGATGTTTATTTCCCAAGGGCAACTAGCTGAGGGCTGAGTGGGGACTGGATTTAGTCTGTGCTCTGTTTCCTTTGCCAAGCTGTGAGTCCTGTTTAGGGCTATACCCCACCTCAGAAGAAAGGGTGTCCCTCTAATTTTCATAAAAGTATCATTTGGCTAATAGTAGCTCTGATCTATAATTAAATTTTCTTCCAAATTATTTCAAATTCAAATGTTTCTTAGAAAAATTTTTATTAGGAAGAAATTTTTAATTTTTATTAGAAAAAATTAGTACCTTATAACTTTTAGGTTCCTAACAATTCTTATCACATCTTTTTCAAATGATGTTTTGTGAATTCTTAAGCAATCCAGGACATTCCCAGATTTGATGTCTTTTGCTTCAACTCCTTGAGAAATGGAGGCCCAGCTGCAGATCCAGTCCAGGGTCTCAGGGTCCAAGCCAGCTAGGATGAGAAGGGCTGGCCCAGGATAACAGGGTGGGAGCAAAGGAAGACTTAAGTTCCCCACCACATAAGGCAGCTTTCAGTCTGACAGAAGGGACCTAGTCCAAGGAGACCAGAACTTAATCCTAAGGAAAAGATCTTGAGTAGAAGACAAACAGGACAGAGAGAGCAGTTCAGAGACAGAGCCTGGAAAGGCTCCCTGAGACAGTGGAATTTATCCTTGTATAGGGTGCCTCCTTGTGCCTTGGATGAGTCAGGAAAAGTACGAAAGACTTCATGGACCTGTAGAGTCAATGCAAAAATGCCACTGGAGGCCAAGAGGATTCAGTGAGAGCATACACCAATGTCCTGGGCTAAGTGGGACAAGACACTGCAACCAGAGCCCAGTAAGGGCCCACTGAGCAAAAGAGAAACTCACTCTGGACCAGTCACTGCTCCACTCAATGCTATGTGGATGCATATACATTTCCCCTCCCAGACACTGTCTTGGCTAAGGGAAGAGGGAAAGAGGAAAATGCTTGAAAGACTGAACACTTACCCAAAAGAGATTGGATTAACCCAAAAGTTGTCTCCGGTAACCTTTAATTGGAAAGTTGATGTTTGGTGATCTACCCTCATTCCACCACCCCATCTCTCCATCAGAGGAAATGGAACTTTCAGAAAAAGAGAGAATAGTTACAGAAAAGAAGAATGCCGCATTTTTTCAACCTTTGAGTGCAATTTAACCCCATTACACTGGTCCTTCTAATTCCAGAGGACATGATGTGCCCAATACCCAGGAGTCACAAAGTCGAAATATAAATTGTCAGTGTGAGTCTTTGGATGCCCTTGAGGCTGGTTTTTGGTTTTTGAAAAGATTATTCAGAGGTTACTTTTGTTTTTAAAATTAATATTTAATTTACTAAAGTTGCCATCTAAAAACTTAGTTTACCTTAAGATTTTAAGTACAACTTACAATTCTTATTGTTCTTTTATAAATATAGCAAAGTTTAAAAACCACTTTGAAAGGCCTTAAATATTATTTGGTGCCATTTACAAATGTTATTAAATAAACTCCCTAAAATCTTTTAAATTACATTTATAAATTTAGTATATTTTTTCTTCATAAATATATAATCATTTGATTTAATATCAAAACTTCCCTGGGAATCTACATAATGCATACAAATCTAATAAATCCAACTTATAAAAGTTGTGATTTTTAATTTAAGAGATTTAGTAAGAACCTGACTTAAAATCAAAAATGTTAAATCAATTACTCCCTTTGACATTTTAAAATGAAATCATAAGACTGATCTCTTGTTCTAACAAGACAAATTATCTTAAACATTACAACTACTTAAAACACTAAGTTCTACATTAACACAAAAATATTAATACTATAGGTGTCAACCTCTTAAACATTTCTATTTTTAAATCTAAATCTTCCCAGAGTTGAAAGATGATTTGTACTGTATTAATTTGCTCAGGCTGCTATAACAAAATACCACACACTGGGTGGCTTAAACAACAAAAATTTATTTTCTCACAGTTCTAGAGGCTAGAAGTCCAAGATCAAGGTGTCTGCAAGTTTGGTGTCTTCTGAGGCCTCCTTCCTGGGCTTGCAGACTGACACCTTCTCTCTGTGTCTTCACGTGCTCTTTCCCCTGTAAGTGTGCATCCCTGGTGTTTCCTGTTTGCCCAAATTTCCTCTTATAAGGACACTAGTCATACTGGATTAGAGTCTGCCCAAATGGTCTCACTTCAACTTAATCACCTCTTTAAAGACCCTTTCTCCAATTAGTCCCATTCTGAGGTGCTGGGGGTTAGGACTTCAACATCTGAATTTGGTGGTAGAGGGTACAATACAGCCCATAACATCCACCAAAAACAACTGTGCCAACCCAAGCAATTTGGGGAGGGGTGTCTTTTCAAGACAGTGCCTTGCCAGGATGAAGACTGGAATGAGGTGCCTGTAGCCCTTGCAGTGCAAATGGTCTACATCCCTGACTAGATCTATCTTTATCTCCCTCTGGAGGACTGCACCCCACCCAGATTGCTTGGTCAGCGTTTGTATTTCTTCCACTCTTAAGATTAATATACAGTTGACCTTTGAACAACACGGGGGTTAGAGGTGCCACGAAGTTGAAAATCTAAGTATAATTTATAGCTGGCTCTCCCTATCCCCGGTTCCTCTGTATATGCAGTTCCACATCCGCGATTCAACCAATCTCGGATCATGTAGTGCTGTAGTATTTTCTATTGAAAATTATCCGTGTGTAAGTGGACCTTCACAATTCAAACCCGTGTTGTTCAAGGGTCAACTATAGTATCTCCTGTTTAGCTCCAAAGACTGAACTAGGTAAGAATCTTGCAGTCTTTCCATAGTCTTCTTTTCTGGTATGATCACAAAACTCTTTCAGATATTAAAAGTATTTCCTTCAAACTTTTTATTGTACTAGTTTTCAAACATCCAGAAAATTTGAAACAACAATACAATAAAAACCATATAACCTCCACTTTTTGCCATATTTGTTTTTTTTTCTCTCTCCCTCTTTCTGTCTCTGTGTGTGTGTTTGGCTGCGCTTTTTGAAAATGAATGATAGAAATAATAGCACTTCACCTTCAAATATACACACTTCCTAGAAATGAAGACAGGCTCCTACATAAACACAATACTATTATCATACTTAAGAAAATTATTAATAATTCCACAATCTAACCTAATATACTGTTCATATTTGAATTTCACTAGTCCCAAGAATGTCTTTTTTTTTTTTGTATTAAAATTTTTTTTAATTACACTTTTCATGTTAGGAGATAAAAAATATTTCTAATAAAAGTTCCCATCTTTTTTTAGGCATACATAATTACAATATAAATGTGACACAATTCACACCATTATTTCAACCCTATACTCACCTGGATCTAAGTATATACCCAGCTATTTTTTTTTTTTTTTGTATGTCTCTTACATGCCAAGAATGTCTTTTATAACTGCTTTTTTTCAAACCAGCATCCTTTCTTGCATTTGCATTTGGTTATTATGTCTCCGTAGTTCCTCCACTTCCTCCCTCCCCCCATATAGATTCCCTAAAGAGTTCAGGTGAGTGATCTTATAGAATGTCTCAAATTCTGGGGTTTTCTGATTTTTTTCCTCATGGTCCCTTAACTTGTTTCTCTACCCCTGCATTTCCTATAAACTTCAAACTAGAGGTTAGGTCTTAAGGCTTAATTTAATTTGATCGAGGTTAAACATTTTGGGAGGAAATACTCTGTCAGTGAAGCCGTGTGCTTCATACTGCACCGCAGCCGGAGGCTTAAGGTCAAAATGGCCCATTACTAATGATGCTAAGTTTGGTCAGCTGGTTAAGGTGGTGAGTGTCCGGTCTTTCTGTGGTAACAGTAATTTCCCCCTTTGCAATCAGTAAACAATTTGTGGGGTGATTCTTGGGCACCATGGGGATATTCGCTAAGAGACTTTCACCTAATTCATTGACGGCCATGGCCTAAATCTCTTATTACAGTGGAGTACAGAACAGTTTTTCAATTCTATAATTCTTTCTACATTATTAACTGGCATTTTTACCACCCACTTCTTTTTCTCTTTTTACTTTTTCTCTTTTCTCACCATCCTTTTTCTTTTTTTCTTTTTTTTTCCTCTTTTTTTTTTTTAAGTGGCACTATAGATTCATGGGTTGTTACTTGTTCAATGTGTTATAATTCATTTATTCACTATTTTCACTATTTCACTATTCACTATTTTTGCTTAAATTGTCCAAAATTTGGCCAACAGAAACCCCTTCAAGCGGACTTTTGTGTCCTTTTGAAGTTTTCATCATTTGTTTTTAAGCTTCTTACTTTCCAGTGCACAAAGTGTTCCAGGTTCACTTTGTTCTTTCTTTGTCTCAGACATGGAATCAGCCATTTCTCAAAGCAAGCCTGCTTCTTTTTACTGAGGAGTGTTTCTTAGAAACCAAGATCTGGGTGCTAGCTAAACATATTGTTGCTGGAGTGTCATTGTTTCTAGACTCTTTCAGTGGAGAGAGGTAGGGAATATATTTTTTAATTAGTAAGTAGGTAGTGATATTTTCAATTCAAATTTAAATGTAAAGAATTTTTTTCTTTTTTTAAAAAATTTATTTTGGTTGCGTTGGGCCGTTCGTTGCTCCGTGCAGGCTTTCTCTAGTTGTGGCGAGCAGGGGTTACTCTTCGTTGTGGCACACAGGCCTCTCACTGTGGTGGCTTTTCTTGTTGTGGAGCACGGGCTCTAGGTGTGCTGGCTTCAGTAGTTGTGGCACATGGGCTCAGTAGTTGTGGCTCGCGGGCTCTAGAGCACAGGCTCAGTAGTTGTGGCGCACGGGCTTAGTTGCTCCGTGGCATGTGGGATCTTCCCGGACCAGGGCTCGAACCTGTGTCCCCTGCATTGGCAGGTGGATTTCTAACCACTGTGCCACCAGGGAAGTCCCCTTAACTGATTTTATTTCATGTTTATATTTGTTTTCTCTTACACTGAAAATCATGATCCTAAAAACATTAATGTATTTACTTTATTTTGTATATATGGATTCGGGTAACTATTTTCCCAGGGATATACAGTAGAAGGCTAAGGTAGGCAAAGTACACAGGAAAGGTCAGATCTTCCAGGAATGACTTTACATGGTGGTCTGCAATATGAAAACATTTTTATACTGAAGCAACTATAGATGTATTAGTGGAGTAAAATAGGAAATCCACACTTTTTTTTTTTAATCAGTCATCAATTTTATACACATCAGTGTATACATGTCAATCCCAATCGCCCAATTCAGCACGCCACTATCCCCACCCCACCGCGGTTTTCCCCCCTTGGTGTCCATACGTTTGTTCTCTACCTCTGTGTTTCAACTTCTGCCCTGCAAACCGGTTCATCTGTACCATTTTTCTAGGTTCCACATACATGCGTTAATTTTTTAAAATATTTTTTTTAATATTTTAATATTTTTTAAATCAAGCATGCAACTGCAAAGAAATCTTGAACTTAGGGAGTTCAAAATAGGCTGCTTTGGCTTATTTCCTTTAACCTCCTATAGGTGCCTTTCTACTTCTCTATCCTTAATGGTACACCAGTGGAAAAGTCTGAGAAGTACAGGCTTTAGAGCACATATCTGTATTTTGTCCATGAAGTACTGGTGGGAACCTTTCTTCTTCCCTTCTAGAGTGTCTGAAGGAATCACTCGTGCCCTCATGTAAGCTATTGCAGTTCTACTGACCACCACCCCCCAATTTTGAGGGGGGAGTTTGTCAAGCTATTCCAGGTTCATGTCAAATGCACTGGAGTAGACTTCCTTGGTTCATAGTTATTATTATTTGCAGAATTTCTTGGTCTTTTTTAATGTGATTGTTCAATGTGTGACTTAAGTACCATTTATCTGTTGACTTCTACAAAGCTGGTGCCCTTCAATAATGTCTGGAAAATGCCAGTCCTATTGTCCTTGTTATGCCAGGAATGGCACCTCACAGTAATATGAGCCCTCCCCATCCTGGCAACCCAGCAGACCACAGCTCCAGGGAGAGGACACATTACAGCCAGGTGCTGTCACTGGGACCCTCTGCTCCTTTAGGCAGGGAGCTTGATTGGGTTCCAAGATGAAGATGGATTTCCCTCACTTGCAATATCCTAACTGGTGCTGAGTTACCCAATAGACAAAGTATGCATTCTGACTACTACTAAAGCAGAGGCATCCAAAAAATAGTTTTGGTAAGATAATTAGATATTTCCCCCAAAGCATCAAATTTGTCACTGTAGGAAAAATCAAAACTTTGTTTGACCACCTAATACTTATTTTATGATTTGGTATAGTTTTTTTTTTTTAATAAATTTATTTATTGATTTATGTATTTTTGGCTGTGTTGGGTCTTTGTTTCTGTGCAAGAGCTTTCTCCAGTTGCGGCAAGCGGGGGCCACTCTTCATCGCGGTGCACGGGCCTTTCACCGTCGTGGCCTCTCTTGTTGCGGAGCACAGGCTCCAGACGCGCAGGCTCAGTAGTTGTGGCTCACGGGCTTAATTGCTCCACGGCATGTGGGATCTTCCCAGACCAGGGCTCGAACCCGTGTGCCCTGCATTGGCAGGCAGATTCTCAACCACTGCGCCACCAGGGAAGCCCGATTTGGTATAGTTTTTAAATTTTTATTACATAGAAGGGGAATAAAGGAGCAATCATCTCTTCAATGCTCAAGGTCTCTGCTGGTCTTAATAGGTTTCTTGCCGTTCATGCCCTATAACACACCAAGCATCCTTCCCTTGCTGGCCACACACAGCTCAGGTTAACTCTGGTGTGATCACTCTCCTGTGTTCTCTGGAACTATTAGAAAAATCACAAATTTGGGGGCATATCTACATTTCCCTTCATTGTAATCCTTCGTTGGAAATACACTTGTGGTCTATTACCTTTGTGCTACAGTGGTTAGGTACTCCTAGCTCTGAGAACTAAGATCACAGTTCTCCTTAGTTCCTACCCATGGGAAAGGGAGTATGGGTAGTGGCTGAGAGCACAGCTCAGGGCAAGGTTCTAAACTGGGATCTAGGAATTTGGATGAGGAAAAAAACACGTTTATTTTCACTAACCTTAAAATAAAATTTAGCATTTCCCTCAACTATGAATCTAGGCACCGTAATTCCCTGGAGGTCCAATGGTTAGGACTTCACACTTTCACTGACGATGGCCCAGGTTTAGTCCCTGGTCAGGGATCCTGCAAGCTGTGCAGCATGGCCAAAAAAAAAAAAAAAAAGAAAGAAAATGAATGTAGGCAACAAAGCCCAGTAGTTTTAAAAGAACCCATGGCATTTCTACCAGGAGAAATCACAGACATTTTCATATCCAATTCAGTTGTTTGAAATATCTTGAAATATTACATCACTCATCACTACTTCAAAATTACTAAGGTTTTTGGCTTCCAATAGATCACCTGTGGTTGCAGTCTTCTTGTGTGTAGCTGCTCTTAAGCAACTATGAGCCTAGACGTTCCATATTCTACATTGGTTGCCCAAAGATATCCATTGCTTTTCTGCTATTTCATATCGACAAAATTCTTTGTCTGTTTCTTTGAAAAGAGAAAGCTGAGAACATCTGGGAACATTTAGAACTCTTTCAAAACTTATTTCTATCATAATGGCATCAAAGTTGACCATGAATTTATGATCATTTTCTTTTAAGTTATATTGAAGGTGTTGATCTATTGATCGTGGACAAAATACTTATTTCAAATAGAGTTGTACTTTGGGGCTTCCCTGGCGGTCCAGTGGTTAAGACTCCATGCTTCCAGTGCAGGGGACACAGGTTGGATCCCTGGTTGAGGAAGATCCCGCATGTCATGTGGTGTGGCTCAAAAAACAACAACAGCAACAAAATAGAGCTGTACTTTAAAAGTCGGGTAATTCTGGTGTTTCTTGCAAGAAGCCTCCAGTGTTTTGCTTTGTTAAATGAGATATGGGAGCTGTCATTTCATTTGCAACAATATATTTTTGTGGAACAGTCTTCTTAATCTTTGTAATTATTAAAACAAAATGTCAAAATGGACTGAATGTCTATTATAACATGCATATTGCCTTGTTGTTTTAAAATGTGTGTTTTATTATTATTCAGGTATTGCAAGGCCAATGGATCAGGAGAAGACTGCCATTGACAAGATAGTTGGTTATTGTATTCATCTGCTCAGCTGCTATAACAAAACACCACAGACTGGGTGGTTTAAGCAACAGAAAATATATTTCTCACAGTCCTGGAGGGCTGAAAGTCCATGATCAAGGTGACAGCAGGGTTAGTGTCTGATGAGAGTTCTCCCCTTGGGGTGTAGACAGTCACCTTCTTACTGTGTGCACACAAGGAGAGAGAGAGAGAGAGAGAGAGAGAGTTCTCTGGTGCCTCTTCTTATAAGGATACTAATCCTATCTGATCAGGGCCCCACTCTTATGACCTCATTGTTTTGGTTTTTTTTTTAATTTTTTGGCCACACCACGTGGCATGTGGGATCTTAGTTCCCCGACCAGGGATCGAACCCACATCCCCTGCATTGGAAGCGTGGAGTCTTAACCACTGGACCACCAGGGAAGTCCCTTATGACCTCATTTAACCTTACTTACTTCCTTAGAGGCCTCATCTTCAAATACAGACACACTGGGGGTTAGGGTTTCAGCAATGAATTTGGGGGGACATAAACATTCGGTCCATAACAGTTATGCTCACAGAAGAGGGATGTCACACCATGGGGGTGGGGGCTAGGGTCAAAGGGAAGCGCTGGAGTCGATCAGGAGGCAGAGTGATTGAGGGGAAAACATGGACAAGAGCCTTTTGTGGTTTCCATGGGAAGGAACAGGGGAGGCAGGATGAACAGGCTTAGGATTGGCTAGTATGAGTAAGGCTGTGAGGCATAGGGGCCATCCCCAGTTGTCTGGTACCTGGCCCTGGGGTGATTAGAGCAGGGGGACAGTGGCCCAAAGTATGGAGCCTGACAGAGGATATGGGCTCTGGGCAGATTGGTTTGCATATGAAAGGCATGTCACATACCAGCTCTAGGAACTGGGTAGCGCTGGGAGAGGCAGCCTCTCCAGGATCAGCAAAGCCTCAAGGTGTCAAAGCGTCAAATACAGAAACCAGACAATGTGGTTATTACTTTCATTTGCCTAAATTTTAAACATACTTTCTCGCTGCTAAGTACCACACATATTACCCCAAATTTGTTTTATCTTAATGTGTTGCTGTGTTAGTTATTTACTGCTCACAACCCAAAACTAGTGACTGAAAACAACAAACACTTAGTAGTTCACAGTGTCCCTGGCCAGGAATTCTGGTGCGGCTTAGCCAGAAGGTTCCGGGTCAGAAATCAACCTAGGCTTCAGTGCTGTTGAGGCTGGATGGGGAAGGATCTGCTTCTGAGCTCACACGTGGTTATGGGCAGGCCTCAGTTCCTTGCCACGTGGGTCTCTTCACAGAGTTACCACAGGACAGGGCAGCTGGTTCCCTATGACGTAAGTCACCCAAGAGAGAGGGCGAGGAAGCCCCCAAGAAGCCACGGTCTTTTTATAACCTAATCTCAGAAGTGACGTCCCATAATTTCTGCCATATTCTATTCATTAGAAGTGGGTCACTAGGTCCACCCCAAATCCAAGGGGAGGGGGCATGAATACCAAAGGCAAGATCATTAGGGGTCGCCCTCAAGGCTACCTACCATAATTGATAACTATATTTCAACCCAATTGCTTTTCTTTGTAATTCAATGCACTTTTTTTCCTGCATTTAAATCATTAATGCTAAGAAATGATTAATGCTAAGACCCATCCTAAGAAAGGGTCCAAAAGCTTCTCCAGCTATACATAGCATATATAAGTTGAGACCCTGCTCTAGTGCCAGACAGATAAGGGTTCAAACCCTGCCTCATCTACCAGCCATTCGGACCTTCAGCAATCGCTTCAACTTTGCAAGCACTGGTTGCTCCAACAATAAGATAAAGATAATAATAGTATGTATCACAGATGTGTTGTAGAGATTAAATGAGATCGTGCATATAAAACATCAACATTCTGCTTGAGTATCTTAAGCACCCAATAAATGATAGCTAGTATCAGTATAGAAAAGAATGTATCTGAATCTCACACATTTGCATAGCTTTCTATTTCACATCATTACAAAGCCCAAGGTCCTGTTTACTGATGGTTGTGTCCCACTCTTTCCCCCTGTTGTATACCTTAAATATCTTAAGGAACATATGTGATGAAGCCCAATGGCTGTACCTCCTCCTGCACCAAAAAGGCCCATGTAAAATACTAAGTATTATTGTACCCAGAAGTATGAATACAAATGACATCAGCATAGGAAGCAGATGCTGGGCCAAAATTGTCCACTGGGAGGGGATGCATAACTCAGAAGCTTCTCACTGACAGAATCTCAAGCCTGATGATTTGCATTCTCAATCAGTAGAACATCGGCTGTGCAGGACACGGGTAAATAGTGGAAGGAGAATTGAGGGAAGATCAGTCTTTCCAACTAGCTGTTCCTCCCTGCCATTGTGGTTCAGAAAGGAAGAGGCAGGCAAGGGATCGCAGCTACCCCGTTATCATGTAACCTGTTTGCGAAATTCTTTTAACAGAGGGTATTGGAAACCCGAGAGAGTCAGGAATGGCTTGCCCTCTACACTTGTTCGTTCCTGGGAATACGAAAACCAGGAAGATGGGATTTGAAAGAGGCAGGCCCAGCACTCTTACACATTCTGACCCGGGACCTGGATGCAGGTAAAAATTGCTGGACTGCACTAAAGAAGCCTCTGTCCCAGCCAGTGTTCCTCACCTGGTGTGGCCCTGACTCACCAGCACACACGCAGATCAAGTTACAAAGAAGGGGCATCTGTCACCACAGAGAAGTAAGCACATTAGGTGTTAGTTTTGATTTCCCAGCAATCATGAGAGGAAACCGAAAATACCTTGTTCCTCTCTACTCCCCACCCCTCCCCTGCAACCTCACTCTCATTTCCCGGGTACAGTTTTTCAAAACCATACCAGAGAATTTGATTTGAAGTATATTGATTAGCACTGGAATTAAAATTAAGCCACTCAGGCCAAGGGTACATGGGATCTCTCTGTATTATTTCTTAACAATTGATGGGAATCGACAATTATCTCAAAATAAAAAGTGTAATTTTAAAAATGGAGCTACTCAGAATGCACCGTGATGGGAAGTAAGAAAGAAGAACCTCCGCACCTCCAAAAAAAAAAAAAAAACCATTCTGAAAAATCACCTTTTTGTTATTTTGTTAGACGAACTTCCTCAGTCAAGCTACACCCATATAGATGCTATTCTGTGCCAAGTGGAAGGTCATGCAACAGAAAATGACACCTGTGCCTCTCTTCTCCTTTCCCCTTACCAAACTGACAAGTTCCTCAGCGCGACTGTAAAGAATATCTCTGGTGGTATAAGCAAGAACTGCTAAGAGTATTTGTCCCAGAGAGGAAGACAGGAGAGGGGCCCAGGAGAGAAAGGAAGATAAGCCTGTCAAGATAGATCCTTTCAGACTTCTGGAATTTTATATCGTGTGTACATAGTACCTAGTCCAAAGATATTATCCCCCAATCTCACACAGCCTTCGAAGGTCCAGCACAACATGAGCTGCTCTGTGAGCCTCTCCCATCCTACCAGCTTGAACTCACCATTCCCTCCTGTGCGTTTCATAGCACCATGGCTCTCAAACCTGGCTGCCAAATTAAAAACATTTGCACACCTTTTATTTCATTTTGTCTCCAGAACAACCCGGTGAGCTGGGCATCATTGCCCCACTGCCCAGAAGAGGAAAGAAGAGTCAAAGTGCTGCAAGTTACCAACGACCCATTTGAGCTTTTGGGTTCTATAGTTCTTTGTTCTTCCTTGTGTTTGACGGTCTCCTCTGAGATCAAAACTGCATTTTGTATTCACCACCCAAATCCTAGCACAGCACCTTATACACAGGTGGTGTTCAACCACAATTTATCAGCATAGGGAAAATGAGTAGTCCAGCAGGGCTGCAGGAAGTGTCTCTTAGTCATCCAGAGCTCCACAAGTGTGCTCACGTAAGAGGTTCCCCAGATTATGAGTAAGAGTTGACCTTCCTGTGTCTCTTACTGCTTGTTTACGCTTATCAAATCACCACAGTTGCATGTTCAAAATGGGTATTCCTCGGCCCCAGATTTACTGAACAAGGATTTCTGGGGATGACATTCAGGGCTATCTATTTTTTTCAAATATATATTTCTGTGTGTGTGTGTGTTGAAATACACATAACACAAAATCCACCATCATAACCATTTTTAAGTGTGCAGTTCAGTGACACTAAGTATATTCACATTGTTGTGCAGCCATCACCACCATCCATCTCTAGAGATTTTTCATCTTCCTAAACTGAAATTCTGTACCCGTTAAACAATAACTCCCCATTCCCCTCTCCCCCAGCACCTAGCAACCTTCATTCTACTTTCTGTCTTTATGGAGTTGACTACATTAGATACCTCATAAAAGTAGAATCTCGCAGTATTTGTCTTTTTGTGGCTGGTTTATTTCACTTAGCATAATATCTTCAAGGTTCATCCACATTGTACCATATAGCAGGATTTCCTTCTTTTTTAAGACTGAGTAATATTTCATTTTACATACATGCCATATTTTCTTTATGCATTCACCCATCAGAGGAGATCGAGATTGCTTCTACTTCTTGGCTATTGTAAATAGTCTACAATGAACATGGATGTGTAAATATCTCTTTGAGATCCTGTTTTCAGTTTTTTTGATATATACCCAGAAGTGGAATTGCTGAGTCATATAATAATTCTATTTTTAATTTTTTGAGGAATCTGCATACTGTTTTTCATAGTGGCTGCACCATTTTAGATTCCCATCAACAATGTGCAAGGGTTTCAATTTCTCCACATCTTTGCCAGCACTTGTTACTTTCTTTTTCTTTTCTTTTCTTCTTTTTAATTTTTAATTTATTTTTTGGTCTTTGTTGCTGCACGCGGGCTCTCTCTAGTTGTGGCAAGCGGGGGCTACTCTTCATTGTGGTGCGCAGGCTTCTCATTGTGGTGACTTCTCTTGTTGCGGAGCACAGGCTCTAGGCACGTGGGTTCAGTAGTTGCAGCACACAGGCTCAATGGTTGCAGTATGAGGGCCCTAGAGCACCAGGACTTCAGTAGTTGTGGAGCACGGGCTCAGTTGTTGTGGTGTGCAGGCTCAGTAATTGTGGCTCGTGGGCTCTAGAGTGCAGGCTCAGTAGTTGTGGCACATGGGCTTAGTTGCTCCATGGTATGTGGGATCTTCCTGGACCAGGGATTGAACCCATGTCCCCTGAATTGGCAGGCAGATTCTTAACCACTGCGCCACCAGGGAAGTCCCTTTTTCTTTTTTTTTTCTTTTTTTTTTTTTAGTAGCAACTATTCACTACTAAATGTGTGAGGTGATATCTCATTGTGGTTTATATTTGCATTTCCAGGATGATTAGTGATCTTGAGTATCTCTTCATATGATTGTTGGCTATCTGTAAATCTTCTTTGGAAAAATGTCTGTTCAAGTCCTTTGCCCATTTTCAAGTTGAGTATTTTGGTTTTTTGTTGTTGAGTTGTAGGAGTTCTTTATATATTCTGAATAGTAATCCCTTGTTAGATATTTATGATTTGCAAATATTTTCTCCCAATTCTGTATGTTGCCTTTTTACTCTGTTGATTGTTTCCTTTGCTGAACTGAAATTTTAAAGTTTGATGTATTTGCATTGTCTATTTTTACTTTTGTTGCCTGTGCTTTTGGCATCATATCAAGAAATCATTCCCAAATACGATATCATAATGTATGACATGTTTTCTTCTAGAATATTTATAGTTTCAGGTCTTACATTTAGGTCTTTAATCCATTTTGTGTATAGTGTAAGGTAAGGGTCCAACTTCATTCTTTTCCATGTGGATAGCCAGTTTTCTCAGCACAATTTGTTGAAGAGACTCTCCTGTCCCCATTGTAGTGTTGAAGATAGCTTGATCATATATATGAGGGTTTATTTCTAGGCTCTCTCTTCTTTTCCATTGGTCTATATGTCTGCCTTTATGCCAGTACTATATGATTTTGATTACTGTAGCTTTGTAATATGCTTTGAAATCAGAAAATATAAGGCCTACAACTTTGTTTTTCTTTCTCAAGATTGTTTTGACTATTCAGGGTGCTTTGAGATTCCATATGAATTTTAGAATGGATTTTTCTATTTCTGCAAAAAATGCCATTGGAATTTTGATGAGGACTGCATTAAGTCTGTGGGGTGCTTTGGGTAGTATTAAATTTTAACAATGTTAAGTCTTCCAGTCTTAGAACATGGGATATCTTTTTATTTACTTATGTCTTTTTAAGTATCTTTCAGCAGTGTTTTGTAGTTTACAGTGCATAAGTCTTTTGACTCCTTGGTTAAGTTTATTTCCAAGTATTTTATTATTTTTGATGCTATTTAAGTGGGATTCTATTTTTAATTTCATTTTCAGATTGTTCGTTCTTAGTGTATAGAAATGAAACTGATATTTTTGTATTAATTTTGTATCCTGCAAATTTCTTTATTAGACTTAACAGTTTTTTGGTGAAGTCTTTAGAGTTTTCTGCATATAGGATAATGTCATCTGTGAATAGAAGTATTTTATTTCTTCCTTTCCAATTTGAATGTCTTTTATTTCTTTATCTTGCTTAATTGTCTGACTAGGACATCCAGTGCTATGTTAAATAGAAGTGGTTAGAGTAGGCATTTTTGCCTTGTTCCTGATTTTAGTGGGAAAACTTTCAGTTTTTCACCATTGGGTATGATGTTAGCTATGGGCTTTCCACACATGGCCTTTATTATGTTCAGGTAATTTCCTTCTAATCCTGATTTCTTGAGTGAATGAAAGGGTATTGAGTTTAGTCAAATGCGTTTTCTGTATCAGTTGAGGTGATCTTAAGAGTTTTTCCTTCATTCTGTTAATATAGTGTATTGCATTGACTGATTTTTGTATGTTGAACTACCCTTGCATTCCAGAGATAAATCCCACTTGGACAAGGTGTATAATCCTTTTAATGTGTTTGCTAGTATTTTGTTGAGGATTTTTACCTCAGTATTCATCAGGGATATTGGTCTGTAATTTTTTTCTTTTAGTGTCTTTGTCTGATTTTGGTATCAGGGTAATGCTGAACTCATAAAATGAATTTGGAAGTGTTCCTTTCTCTTTCTTTTTGGGAAGAATTTGAAAAGAATTGGTGTTAATTCTTCTTTAAATGTTTGGTAGAATTCTCCAGTGAAGCCATTTAGTCTGGGCTTTTCTTTGTTGGGAGGTTTTTGATTCCTAATTCAATCTTCTTACTAATTATAGGTCTGTTTTGGTTTTTTTTTCTTCATGATTCAGTCTTGCCAGGTTGTATGTTTCTAGAAATTTATCTGTTTCTTTTAGGTTATCCAATTTGTTAGCATATAATTGTTGAAAATAGTCTCTTACGATCCATTTTATTTCTGTGGCACCAGTTGTAATGTCTCCTCTTTCATTTCTGATTTTTGTTTGTTGAGTTTTCTCTTTTTTCTCTTAGTCTAACAATGGTTTGACAATTTTATGGATCTTAAAAAAAAACAACAACTCAATTTTGTTGATTTTTTTCTATTGTTTTTTTCTTTTCTCTATTTCATTTATTTTTGCTCTAATCTTTAATAATCCTTCCTTCTGATAACTTCGGGTTTCGTTTGTTCTTCTTTTTCTGGTTCCTCGAGGTGTGAATTTAGGTTGTTGATTTGAGATCTTTCTTCATTTTTAAAATATAGGCATTTCCCTCTTAGTTGTGTTTTGCTACATCCCATAAGTTTTGGTATGTTATGCTTTTGTTTTCATTTGTCTCAAGATATTTCCTAATTTCCCTTGTGATTTACTCTTACCATTGGTTCAAGGGCTAACCTCCCAGTTTTATGAGAAGAAAGTTTCTGTCTAAATGAGGCTATAGATCAGGAGCAAAGCAGGGCAGGGCTCTCCTCATGCATGGCATGGACTTGGAAGGCTCAGGCACTATGATGCCTACAGTCTGGAGAAGGGTCATCAGAATCAGCTGTGGAGACCATGGAGCTTGTTAAGCATCTTGATCATTATGTCTACCTGAGATTTTGTGTGTATTTTTGGTTCTGTCCAGACAGATCTTTGGTTTGTGGTGCAGTGACTATCCCCAGAGCCCAGCACAGCTGTGTCTGTACCTAATCTTGTTCACATGCTCAGAGAGAATCAACCACAGGCAGAGAGATGGTCTGGAAAGAGGCCCATCAAACAACACACATTCTTCAGAGGTTTCCAGTGTTGAGTGGTAAATTGTCCATCTGGTCTCTTTATCACTTCCTCTACCTACCTCTTCCTTGGAGGTAGGTCCACTGCTCTCCTTTCTTCTCTTCTCTCTCTTCTCTCATTCAAAGGGAGAAAGAGAGTAAATAATATACTATGTACTTTAAATGCATTGTCTCATTGAACTCTTACTAAGTATTACTATGCCCATTTTATAGCTGAGAGAACTGAACCTCACAAAATTTAAGTAATTTGCTCAATCAGTGTTGAATAAGTAGACAGTTAGTAAGAGGAAAAGACTGGACCTCAAAATAGGTCTTTCTGGATCTAACACCCAGACCCTTCCCATAGTAGCTACCTCTCTTATTTATTCAACAGATACCTAGTATGTGCTTCCCTGTACTAGGAGCTCAGAAAGCTACAAAGAAAAACAAGATATGGTTCCTGGCATCCAAGAAAACCACTCCTAGTAGGGGAGATAGATACCAAACCTGTAATTACAACAGGTTAAAAAAAAAACAAACTGCTACAGATATGTAAATACTATGGGAGCACAAAGAAGCAGGGATTCTAGGGTATAAGTAGAGAGACATCTCACATTTAGGGAAGGATTTCACCAGGAAAAAAGGAGGAGGAAGAAGTTGGGGGAATTTTTTATTTAATAAAATGCCAGACAGTAAATATTTTAGGGTCTGCAGGCCAGACAGTCTCTGTTGCAGCTACTCAACTCTGCCACTGTAGCACAAAGCAGACACAGTCAAAATGAAAATGAATGAACATGGCTGTGTTCAGAAAAACTTAATTTACAAAAACAAGAAGGCAGCTGGATTTTGCCTAGGTACCAGAGTTTGCAGAGCCCTGCAAATCAGTGATTAAAACAGGGAAGTGATCAAATCTTTGTTCTAGAAAGAACTCTCTGGGCAATGTAAAAGAAAGAGTTTATGTTCTCACTATCCTTTTCCTTGGAGTAGCTCGGGGAAATTTGCAGCATGGTAGACCTATGGGCTTTGGATTTTGTGAGATGAGGAAAGTAGGAGGTCTGGGTATTTTCACACAACTCTCTCATTCCCTTCTCACTTGCCCTCCCAGTTCCATTTCCTCCAATATATTTTTCCCTGTTCCCCTTTTGAAGGGGTGTAGATTTGCCAGATTTAGCAAATAAAAATACAGGACACAGTTAACTTTGAACTTTAGATAAACAATAAATAATTATTTTAGTATAAGTATGTTTCATGAAATATTTGGGACATACTTGTACTAAAAAATGTATTCATTGTTTATCTGAAATTCAGACTTAACTAGGGACCCTGTATTTTATCCGGCAACGTTACTGGGACCCCTTCAGTCTGAGTTCCTAAAAAACTTAAGGAAATATAAGAGGATAGGGATCAGGGTAACCTGATGTCTAGATTGGGTTGTGGCTGATGGGCATGTGGGCAGCAGGTGGGTGTGGGTGGGACAGTAGAGTGAGGCCTAGCAAAGTGAGTATCAAGGTAGATTGCAGCGAAATCCAGAGGCTGAAGGAAGGGGGATGCTGGTGAGAGGTTGTTGAGAGGCCTGTGAAATGTAGACTGGGCTAGGAAGTGAAGCAAGGGTAGGAGTGGTGAGTTTTATAATCCCTTCCATTTGAATAGAGCTTTACAACTTCACAAATGTTGTCTCCATTGACTCTTATAGGAAGCTTTCAGGGAGAGGGAATGAGTCATTGATCTCACTTAAAAATGAGGAAACAAAAGACTCAATATAGTTCAGGTAATTTCCCTTGGATAACCCAAGTTAATGGCCCTGCTGAGACTCAAATAAGGCCTTTGACAACACTTCACTTCCTCTGCTTTCTGAATGTTTGCTCTACAGTCAAAGAAGTTAATAACAGTAGTAAGAAGATGCCACACCAGCATCAGCAGCTAACATTTATTGAGCACTTACCTTGTGCCAGGTTCTAAGTGCTTTGTATATTTAATCACTTATTTCTCACAGTATCCTGATGAGGTAGGTATTACTATTATCGCTATATAACTGGCACAGAGAGATTGAGCACCTAGTTCAAGATGATACAGAATAGAGTTCAGATACAGTCATTCCAGTTCAAGAGCCCAAGTAACTGATAAAGACCCAGTTCTCTTTAACCAACTTTAGTCAGGCTCCTCTGAGCCCTCTTCTCCACCAGGCCTCAACCTTGTCCCCATCCTATCCTTGCTGAGTCCAGTTGTAACAAGAAGCTTGCTAAGTCAGTTTAGAGAGAATTCCCCACCCTTGATATCTGATCCCCCTTGCTGTCTGATCAAATTCCTCATCGCCCTGGTGCCAGTGAATTTGAGGTTCTTGATGCCTCATCACAGAAAGAATTCAGTGAGAGACAAAGTGATAGGTAAGAAGTGGATTTATTTAGAGAGAAACACAGTCCACAGACAGAGTGTGGGCCATCTCAGAAGGTGAGAGAGCCCCGAAATATGGCATGGTTAGTTTTAATGGGCTGGGTAATTTTATAGGCTAATGAGTGGGAGGATTATTCCAACTATATCTGGGATGGGGTGGAGATTTCCAGGAAATGGGCCACCACCCACTTTCTGACTTTTTATGGTCATCCTCAGAACTGTCATGGTGCTGGTGGGTGTGTCACTTAGCATGCTAATGTATTACAATGAGCATATAATGAGGCTCAATATCTACTAGAAGTTGAATCTCCCGCCATCTTGGACCCAGTTGGTTCTAACCAGTCTTTGTCATGTCCTATGGCTATGTCATTCTTTTAAAGGTTGTGCCCTGTCCCCTTCCCTCCTGTTTCACTCCCATAGATATCTCATCACCTTGGCCTGTCTTCAGCAAGAATCCTGTTAAGTCAGTTTAGCAAGAATCCCCCTTCCTGTAATGTCTTCTCTTAGTATTTTTCCATTTACCTGCTGACCTCCTCAGACTGCTTGTTGGCTATAAATCCCCAGCTGTGTTTTCTGTATTAGAGTTGAGCCCCATCTCTCTTCCCTATTGTAATAGTCTTGACACCTATCACAGTTGTCCTGAATAAAGTCCTCCTTACCATTTTAACAGGTGTCAGAATAAATTTTTCTTTAACATCCCTAATCATGGTGGGTATGGTGCCTTCTTAGGTCAGAGGGCTTAAGGTATGAGGAAACAGACGTGAGGAAGGAAAGCAGGAGTTGGCACAAAATGAGATAAGCTGGATGACAGAACATCTCTTTCCTCTCAGACTCCTCTGCCCTTTCACGCCTTTGTACCAACTGTTACTGAAATGGCTCCACCACTATTCCCCACACCTCCTCACCCTAAACTCGTATGCACCCTCTATCACCCTATTTAGACATCACCAGGTAGAGGTGACCTCCACTTGCCTAGGTAGTGTTTAGAACTCCTTTCGGTGAGCAGCAGACCTCTCTCTTAATGCTTGTATTAGAGGACTGCATTGCCACAATTTATAAGTGTGTCTTCCCTAACAGAATGGATAGACTTCTATGTGCAGGCGATGCCACCTTCATCCCTAAATTCAAGACTTTTGAAACAATGCCTGACTCTCAGTGACTAACATAATGGATGCTTACTGTGAATTCCAAAAGACAGTTCCTGATCTGCAGGAAGGCTTCCATGTGATCATTTAAAAACCCAGGCTCCTTTCATCTTGTGGCCCCATCTTCCACTAGGACCTTGAAGTTCTCTGCATTCAGCTGGAAGATGAGGGAAGGGGATGAAGGTTTGCATGTGGAAGCTGGAAGTAGCACCCTTCCCTTCTGCCCACATTCCACTGGCTACAACCCAGTCACATGGCCACAACATAACTGCAAGGGAGGCTGGGAAATTTAGTCTCACTGTGTGGCCTGGAAAAGGAAATGGGCCACAGCCAAACTGCCTGGGTTTGAATTATGGTTCTATCACTTACTAGTTGTGTGACCACAGACAAGTTGCTCAATTTTTTACAGCCACAGTTTCCTCTGTATAAATGAGACTAATACCTATCTCATGGGGTTGATATAGGGAATAAATGAGTCAATATATGTAAAGTACTTAGAGCAGTGCTCAGCATCTAGTAAATGCCATGCAAAGGTTAACTATTAACAGCATTAATATCCTCTAATCAAAATGCTCTATACCTTCCCCTCTGACCCAGAGTAAAAGCTGAACTCTTTACAGAAGAATGGCTGCGAAACCCTTAAACAATCTGTGCCCAATTAGCTGCTACTTCCCTCACTACTCAAACCACCCTGACCTCTTGCTCTTCTTCGAAAGAGCCAGGCAAGCCCACACATCAGGGCCTTTAACTTCCAGTGTCTCTGCCCAGAAGACTCTTCTCCAGGTGTTTGCATGGCTCACTCCAAAACTCCTTCAGATGTCTGCTCAAATGTACCTGCCCTGAAAAACTGCAAGCTGCCCCACTCCAATACTTCATATTCCCCTTTCCTACTTTATTGTTTTTTATATCTTCCACTGCCATCTAACATGTCATGTATTTAACTTAGTTTTCATACGTATCTTTCTGCCCTGCCGGGCCTTAAGCTCTACGAGGGCAGGATTTTTTTCCTGTTTTTTCCACTTCTGTATCCCCAACACCTACAATAGTGAGTGGCATCAAGTGGGTATTCAGTAACTGTTTATTCAACATATTAATAAGTTAGCAAATGAATGAATGGTGATTCTCCACTGACACTCTAACATCTCTGGTCTTATTAAATGTTTCTCACAATTGTGATGACTATGATTTCTGTACCATCAGATATACCACTAAAGGGGTTCAGAACAAGACTCCCCAAAAAGTGCCACTTTGGCATGTGGATTATTTCGAGCTGAAGACAATCAAGACCCAGCAGACTCAAGAAGAACTTTTACCTCTCCCTTAACTGCTTAAAAGAATTTAGTTAGGGAACCTGCCCAGAAACAGAGCTCTTACCAGAGATAACTTTTATCTGAATGATCCAACTGCATGGCAGAACAAACATCTAATGACCAAACATCTGCCTTTCTTATCATTCTATAAATCACCACCTCTCCTTTGAAGCCCCAGGCCCCATCCCATTCCTTAGCTCAGGATGACATATAAGCCACAATTACCTGTGGCTTATATGTGGTCTCATTGTTTTTGTGGGGCTCCTGCACAAACATAACTAGATTTGTTTTCCTCCTGTTAATCTATCTTATGTCAATCTAATTAACGGGGCGGCCAAAAGAACCTAGAAGGGTAGAGGAAAATACCTCCTCCCTTACACAAATAACCCATTAATTATGTGCAACATGCAAGCTCTCTGTTTGAGGTAGATATAGAGCAACATATGAGACAAAGGAGTCCCTTGTCTCCAAGGAGCTGTGGTTTGACCAGGAACTGAATTACCTGAAATTGGGACAGTCCCAGAATGTCCAGAAAGCAAGATTCTTGTAGTCTTAGACTATAATCTGTAGAAGAGTGGCAAGAATAACGTTTTTGGTGCATCTTTATAACCCAGGGGCCAGTGCAGTGACCCACTCAGCATGTTGAGTCTAGCATATTCTGAGCCTGGCAACATCCAATGACAGTGGTTCATACAGTATGTTAAAACGAACCTTAATTAGTTACAACCAGAATGCAAGTAACTGAAGAAACATGTTCTCCACCCGCACCCCCCGCACCACCCCTTTTTTTTTTAACGGTAGTGAATTCCTTCCAGCGTTACTGTCTTTTGCAATTGTGTCTGGAAATCACTTTCTTGTCAAATGTTTCTATGATTGTGTCAATTTGCGGGAAGAGAGCAGTGCAGAAATCAGTTTTTCAAGATTTGCATCAAGTCAAACAGCACTTTTTTCCCCATTAAGGTGAGATGTTCTTCCCTTGCTTAAAGTAGCTCTAACAGAATAGGTGCTAATTCCTCACCCAGGGGCTAAATTTAATTTTTGCTCCAAAATGAGTGTTTTTAAACAAACATTTCACAGAGTGTGTATTGCACAGGATGTAAAAACACTGAAACCGGTTTCACTGGTCTGGGTGGGGTTGGACTTTCTACCCACAGTTCAGTTGCACCCACCTGTGCAATAACTGAATCCTCCCACAAAACAAAACAAACTTGAATGTGTCTGGCTGCAGCCAACAGCAATCAAGGGCAGGGTCCTGAAGCTTTGTTTTCCGGAAAGAAAATACTTGTCTGTGACTCCCCTCCCCACCATGATTCTCCCACCCCCTAACCCGCCCCAGCCTGGGTGAGGTTCCTGGGTTTACTCTCCCAAAGCACCCCTTTGCAATGCTTAGCCTTTGTGATTGTCTGTAATTATCTGTCTTCTCACGGTACAACATCAGCTGGGGAAGGGACTGGCTCACTTGGGTCACATTCACTACAGTATCCTGAATGCCTGGCACAGTAAGTGCTCAATAACTATGCGTATTAAAGACCAACTGACTGACAACCTTCTAGCTGTGATTCACATATGGGGAAGTCAAAAAAGCACCGCATTTAATCAGAGCACCTGAGTCCCATCTTGACTCTACCTTTTCTAGCTTTGTGACTCTGGGAAAGTCACCCAGGCTTTCTGAGCTTCCGTTTCTTCATCTCCAAAATGAGAATGATAATAATTATATCCTCCTCTGGGGGCATTTCCAAGGAGCAAATGTGATTATGGACTTGTAAGTGTTTAGTACACATTCAAAGCACATCAGCCAAATTCAGCTAAGTGGTGAACATTTCAGTGTTGATGCTATAAAAGATGGTAGAAAATGGGTAACTTAAAAATTGCACATATGGCCATCTATGTCTTTGCCATCCGAAGTCAGTTTATTTGAGATAAAAAGGACATTCATCACATATGGGAACTTGTGGAAGTGGTAGCAAACAAACACACGTTTATTATCTGCCTTCTCTTGTTCCGACTACTTGACTGCAAGCTCCTTGAAGCCAGGGAGTTCACTGAGTGCCAAGTCCTAGGTCAGGGTCAGGCCTAACTGTATTCAACACATGTTTACTGAATGAATGACTACCTGATCTAAATGATCTCTACACTTCCTCCAGCTGTTGAAGCCACCTGTTCCTTCAGGCACAAGGCGTGTGACTAATGCCCGGGAAGTAAATTTCTTTACCTATATCCAAACTCTGTCCAGCTTTTAGTGTTTATGAATCCACCCCTGAATTTTGTTTCCTCTTCACATAGAATTATACCTAATCACAAATCCTCTGGATTAGCCAAATGACACACTAATTTCTATGGATACCTACAGATTCTGATTTCCCAGGGATGTCATAAGGACACCCATCCAGGCAGAACTTCTAGGAAACTGGCCCAATAAGAAAAGTTACCATCAGAGTGGTTGCCTGGGGCTTGGGAGGAGGGGGAAACGGGGAGTTGTTGTTTAGTGGGTAGAGTTTCAGTTTTACAAGATGAAAACTTCTGGAGATTGGTGGCACAGAAAGTGAATATATTTCATAATACTGAACTGTGCATATAAAAATAAGTGAGTCAGTAAGTTTTATGCTATGTGTATTTTTACCACAATATTTAAAACTGTAATCACTGGAAGTCTCCACCATACACTCAAGAAAGAGGGTAAGACCCTCAAGGGACAAAGATATTGCATTCTATTTTATAACAGATTGTATATAAAGCTTAGGTGTTCTTATCACCTCTGGAATTCTTACAGATATTGATACATAGAAGCACTGATCTATAGGGTCAAATGGGAATAAAATATTGAATATCATCCAAATATTTCATATCCCCAGACTGAAAACTGAGTTTAGAAAAGTGTGTCCACACTATAAAATAGTGTATAAAAGTTATTAAATGCACAAAAAACATGGACCCAAATTAACTCTGACATTTTAGAGTTTTTTCCCCAGCTTTATTGAGATATAATTGACATATAAAATTGTGTGAGGAACTTCCCTGGTGGTCCAGTGGGTAAGACTCCACACTCCCAATGCAGGGGGCCCAGGTTCCATCCCTGGTCGGGGAACTAGATCCCAAGTGCCGCAGCTAAGGAGTCCACATGCCGCAACGAAGATCCTGCGTGCCACAACTAAGACCTGGTGCAGCCAAAATAAATAAATAAATATTAAAAAACAAAACAAAACAACATTTTGTGAGTTTAAGGTGTACAACCTGTTGATTTGATACACTGACATATTGAAAAAGATTACCACCTGTAGCTAACACTTCCATCATCATACGATTACCGTTTCTTTTTTGTGGTGAAAACATTTAAGATCTAGTCTCTTAGCAACTTTCAAGTATATAATACGGTATTATTAGCAGCCCTTGGGTTTTGAACAAAAGTTTAGTAACTAGAAACTTCTCTAGCAACAACTACAGACCAGTGGGGTAGAATATACACACCTGGTTTTTGGCTGTTAATGTTATACAGCTCCATTCAAGTTACTCTGCGGAATTTGCATGCCTTTTGTCTTCTTGTTTCACAGGGCAAGGTTACTAAATGCCTAACAGAAATAGGAAGGGTTTCAATATTTACATTTCCCTTCTTTAGAAATTTTCTTTAGAAAATTATCTTTAGAGATAACTTTCATCCAACGGCTTTGCCGCTTGTCATATTTAAACAATTTTTTCAATGACGGCAACATTCTAATCATAGCAAAGTACAGTTAATCCGGGGCTTTCTTGCATTCCTCACTCAGTTTTGTTTCTTAAAGCATTCAGCATCGTTGCCTCTGCCTCTTTACAAAAAAGTTCTCTACTGCTTTGTCTCCCACTGTGGTTTTCTGTTTTTTCCTCCTCCTTCTCTAACTCTATCCTTCCTGCTGCCTTTTCTCACTTGGTTTTCTCCTCTGTTCACTCAGTGAATATTTCTGGAGGGACTGCAATGTGCCAGGCACTGTGCTCCCAACAGGGAGCAAAATGGATGTGGAGCCCGCTTTCTTGCGGTGCCCCTGAGAGCAGAGAGACAGATGTGGATCGAATCATCACAGTAAAAAATGTGGACTTGCAAATCCTGTCGCCTGTGGAACAAAAACAACATTCACAGAAAGATAGACAAGATGAAAAGGCAGAGGACTGTGTACCAGATGAAGGAACAAGATAAAGCCCCAGAAAAACAACTAAATGAAGTGGAGATAGGCAACCTTCCAGAAAAAGAATTCAGAATAATGATAGTGAAGATGATCCAGCACCTCGGAAAAAGAATGGAGGCAAAGATCGAGAAGATGTAAGAAATGTTTTAAAAAGGCCTAGAAGAATTAAAGAACAAACAAACAGAGATGAACAATACAATAACTGAAATGAAAACTACACTAGAAGGAATCAATAGCAGAAAAACTAAGGCAGAAGAACGGATAAGTGACCTGGAAAACAGAATGGTGGAATACACTGCTGTGGAACATAATAAAGAGAAAAGAATGAAAAGAAATGAAGACAGCCTAAGAGACCTCTGGGACAACATTAAACGCAACAACATTCGCATTATAGGGGTCCCAGAAGGAGAAGAGAGAGAGAAAGTACCCGAGAAACTATTTGAAGAGATTATAGTCAAAAACTTCCCTAACATGGGAAAGAAATAGCCACCCAAGTCCGGGAAGCACAGAGAGTCCCATACAGGAGAAACCCAAGGAGAAACACACCAAGACACATAGCATTCAAATTGGCAAAAATTAAAGACAAAGAAAAATTATTGAAAGCAACAAGGGAAAAACGACAAATAAAATACAGGGGAAATCCCATAAGGTTAACAGCTGATTTCTCAGCAGAAACTCTACAAGCCAGAAGGGAGTGGCAAGACATACTTAAAGTGATGAAAGGGAAGAACCTACAACCAAGATTACTCTACCCGGCAAGGATCTCATTCAGATTCGATGGAGAAATCAAAAGCTTTACAGACAAGCAAAAGCTAAGAGAATTCAGCACCACCAAACCAGCTCTACAACAAATGCTAAAGGAACTTCTCTAAGTGGGAAACACAAGAGAAGAAAAGGACCTACAAAAACAAACCCAAAACGATTAAGAAAATGGTCATAGGAACATACATATGGATAATTACCTTAAACGTGAATGGATTAAATGCTCCAATCAAAAGACACAGTCTTGCTGAATGGATACAAAAACAAGACCCATATATATGCTGTCTACAAGAGACCCACTTCAGACCTAGGGACACATAAAGACTGAAAGTGAGGGGATGGAAAAAGATATTCCATGCAAATGGAAATCAAAAGAAAGCTGGAGTAGCTATACTCATATCACATAAAATAGACTTTAAAATAAAGAATGTAACAAGAGACAAGGAAGGACACTATGATCAAGGGATCAATCCAAGAAGAAGATATAACAATTATAAACATATACACACCCAACATAGGAGCACCTCAATACATAAGGCAACTGCTAACAGCTATAAAAGAAGAAATCGACAGTAACACAATAATAGTGGGGGACTTTAACACCTCACTTACACCAATGGACAGATCATCCAAAATGAAAATAAATAAAGAAACAGAAGCTTTAAATGACACAATAGACCAGATAGATTTAACTGATATTTATAGGACAGTCCATCCAAAAACAGCAGATTACACTTTCTTCTCCAGTGCGCACAGAACATTCTCCAGGATAGATCACATCTTGGGTCACAAATCAAGCCTCAGTAAATTTAAGAAAATTGAAACCATATCAAGCATCTTTTCTGACCACAACGCTATGAGATTAGAAATGAATTACAGGGAAAAAAACGTAAAAAACACAAACACATGGAGGCTAAACAATACGTTACTAAACAACCAAGAGATGACTGAAGAAATCAAAGAGGACATCAAAAAATACCTAGAGACAAATGACAATGAAAACACGATGATCCAAAACCTATGGGATGCAGCAAAAGCAGTTCTAAGAGGGAAGTTTATAGCTATACAAGCCTACCTCAAGAAACAAGAAAAATCTCAAGTGAATAATCTAACCTTACACTTAAAGGAACTAGAGAAAGAAGAACAAACAAAACCCAAAGTTAGCAGAAGGAAAGACATCGTAAAGATCAGAGCAGAAATAAATGAAATAGAAACAAAGAAAAGAATAGCAAAGATCAATAAAACTAAAAGCCGGTTCTTTGAGAAGATAAACAAAATGGATAAACCATTAGCCAGACTCATCAGGAAAAAGAGGGAGAGGACTCAAATCAATAAAATTAGAAATGAAACAGGAGAAGTTACAACAGACACCGCAGAAATACAAAGCAGCATAAGAGACTACTACAAGCAACTCTATGCCAATAAAATGGACAACCTGGAAGAAATGGACAAATTCTTAGAAAGGTATAGCCTTCCAAGAGTGAACCAGGAAGAAATAGAAAATATGAACAGACCAATCACAAGTAATGAAATTGAAACTGTGATTAAAAATCTTCCAACAAACAAAAGTCCAGGACCAGATGGCTTCACAGGTGAATTTTATCAAACATTTAGAGAAGAACTAACACCCATCCTTCTCAAACTCTTCCAAAATATTGCAGAGGAAGGAACACTCCCAAACTCATTCTATGAGGCCACCATCAGCCTGATACCAAAACCAGACAAAGATACTACAAAAAAAGAAAACTACAGACCAATATCACTGATGAATATAGATGCAAATATCCTCAACAAAATACTAGCAAACAGAATCCAACAACACATTAAAAGGATCATACACCATGATCAAGTGGGATTTATCTCAGGGATGCAAGTATTCTTCATTATACGCAAATCAATCAATGTGATACACCATATTAACAAACTGAAGAATAAAAACCATATGATCATCTCAATAGATGCAAAAAAAGCTTTTGACAAAATTCAACACTGATTTATGATAAAAACTCTCCAGAAAGTGGGCATAGAGGGAAACTACCTCAACATAATAAAGGCCATATACGACAAACCCACAGCAAACATCATTCTCAATGGTGAAAAACTGAAAGCATTTCCTCTAAGATCAGGAACAAGACAAGGATGTCCACTCTCACCACTGTTATTCAACATAGTTTTGGAAGTCCTAGCATGGCAATCAGAGAAGAAAAAGAAATAAAAGGAATACAAATTGGAAAAGAAGAAGTAAAACTGTCCCTGTTTGCAGATGACATGATACTATACATAGAGAATCCTAAAGATGCCACCAGAAAACTACTAGAGCTAATCAATGAATCTGGTAAAGTTGCAGGATACAAAGTTAGTGCACAGAAATCTCTTGCATTGCTATACACTAATGATGAAAAATCTGAAAGAGAAATTAAGGAAACACTCCCATTTACCATTGCAACAAAAAGAATAAAATACCTAGGAATAAACCTACCTAGGGAGACAAAAGACTTGTATGCAGAAAACTGTAAGACACTGATGAAAGAAATTAAAGATGATACCAACAGATGGAAAGATATACCATGTTCTTGGATTGGAAGAATCAATACTGTGAAAATGACTATACTACCCAAAGCAATCTACAGATTCAATGCAATCCCTATCAAATTACCAATGGCATTTTTTTACAGAACTAGAACAAATCATCTTAAAATTTGTATGGAGACACAAAAGACCCCGATTAGCCAAAGCAGTCTTGAGGGGAAAAAATGGAGCTGGAGGATCAGACTCCCTGACTTCAGACTATACTACAAAGCTACAGTAATCAAGGCAATATGGTACTGGTACAAAAACAGAAACATAGATCAATGGAACAAGATAGAAAACCCAGAGGTAAACCCACGCACCTATGGTCAACTAATCTATGACAAAGGAGGCAAGGATATACAATGGAGAAAAGACAGTCTCTTCAATAAGTGGTGCTGGGAAAACTGGACAGCTACATGTAAAAGAATGAAATTAGAACACTCCCTAACACCATTCACAAAAATAAACTCAAAATGGATTAGAGACCTAAATTTAAGACCAGACAGTATAAATCTCTTAGAGGAAAACATACGAAGAACACTCTTTGACATAAATCACAGCAAGATCTTTTTTAATCCACCTCCTAGAGTAATGGAAATAAAAACAAATGGGACCTAATGAAACTTCAAAGCTTTTGCACAGCAAAGGAAACCATAAACAAGACAAAAAGCCAACCCTCAGAATGGGAGAAAATATTTGCAAACGAATCAACAGACAAAGGATTAATCTCCAAAATATATAAACAGCTCATGCAGTGCAATATTAAAAAAACAAACAACCCAATCCAAAAATGGGCAGAAGACCTAAATAGACACTTCTCCAAAGAAGACATACAGATGGCCAAGAAGCACATGAAAAGCGGCTCAACATCACTAATTATTAGAGAAATGCAAATCAAAACTACAATGATGTATCACCTCACACCAGTTAGAATGGACATCATCAGAAAATCTACAAAGAAGAAAAGCTGCAGAGGGTGTGGAGAAAAGGGAACCCTCTGGCACTGTTGGTGGGAATGTAAATGGATACAACCTCTATGGAGAACAGTATGGAGGTTCCTTAAAAAACTAAACATAGAATTACCATATGATCCAGCAATCCCACTACTGGGCATATACCCAGAGAAAACCGTAATTGAAAAAGACACATGAGCCCCAATATTCACTGCAGCGCTATTTACAATAGCCAGGTCATGGAAGCAACCTAAATGTCCATCGACAGACGAATGGGTAAAGAAGATGTGGTACATAAATACAATGGAATATTACTCAGCCATAAAAAGGAACGAAATTGGGTCATTTGTAGAGAGGTGGATGGATCTAGAGACTGTCATACAGAGTGAAGTAAGTCAGAAATAGAAAAACAAATATCGTATATTAACACATATATGTGGAACCTAGAAAAATGGTACAGATGAACCGGTTTCCAGGGAAGAAATTGAGGCACAGATGTAGAGAACAAACGTATGGACACCAAGGGGGGAAAGCGGCGAGGGGGTGGGTGTGGTGGGATGAATTGGGAGATTGGGATTGACATGTATACACTGATGTGTATAAAATTGATGACTAATAAGAACCTGCTGTATAAAAAAATAAATAAAATTAAATCAAAAAAATTTTTAAAGAAAAAAAAATGTGGACTTGCAATGACAGGGGCAATGGGCCATGGGGAGATTAGGCAAGGCCACTGGGGTTGAGATCTGAAGGATGGGTAGGCGTCTGTGGACCAGGTGAAGAGGTGAGGCCATAACCCCACTGTTCAGTCTCAGGCAGCTCCATCATCACCAACATCCTTGATTTGCATGGTGCTCGCCAGTTTTCAGCCACTACCACACACCACACATACATCACGCTGATGCTCTGTGGAGGGGAGGGCAGGCATTAGTAGCTCTTCATGTAATTGAGGACACAAGGTTCAGAGCCGTTAAACGGTGTACCCAGAATCGCGTGGTCAGTAAGTAGCACCACTGGACTGACCCCAGGTCTCCAACCCTAAGTCCTGGGAATACCATTTTCTTTTCCTTGATGACTCACTCGCATGACTGCAACAGAAAGTTCTCAGACCCACTTCTCTGGTTATACCTTCTCTTCAGATGCATGTTTCACATTAGCAGCTGGATATGTCTATGTGAGCATCCCAATAGTATCATTTAAATGAAATATTGAAAACTATTAGTCTTCTACAAAAACCAGTTTTGCTTTTAAAGTTTCTTACATTTGTTCTAATAATATTGTTGTGTCAGAATCTTGGATTCATTCTCTTTTTCTTTGCCTTGGCTTTTGGTAAGTCATCCAATCCACTAAGGGTCCCTTCACAAAGACTTGTACATCTATTTCTCCAATGTCGTCTCCATTTCCATTCCCTTTATTTTTGTCACTGTTTCTTCAGACCTATCAGGCAGCAAATGTCTGTTGTGACTACTGTGCGTAAGACACTGTCTTGCCTTCAAGGAGTTTACAATCCAAAGAGAAGATAAGACACACCTACAAACATCCAGAGATCAGAATATCACAAACATCCAAAGTGCTATATCATTATATAAATACTTAAAAAGTACTTCACGGGACTTCCCTGGCGGTCCAGCTGTTGACTCCGTGATTCTACTGCAGGAGGTGCAGTTTCGATCCCTGGTTGGGGAGCTAAGATCCCACGTGCCTCGAGGTATGGCCAAAAAGTTTAAAAAAAAAAAAGTACTTCACGTGTCAAGAACTTTTCGAGCCACAGGGATAAAAGGAATAAGACATGCTTTCTGTGCTTGAGAGGACTTACAGCTGAGGAGGGAGGGAAGGACCAGCGTGTAAGCTCCATGAGGGCAGGGATTTTTGTCTGCTTTGGTTCATTGCCATATCCCTAGCCTTTAGAATGTTGCTGGGCACATAGCAGGGCCTTAGGAAATATTCAGTGAAGGAATGAATGGGTGAGCTCATCTGTAACAGCCCTCTGGCTTCACTTTGCTCTTTTTCAAAGGTCCCCACCTAGAACACAAGCGTGAATTGAGACGAGACTAGCTACTAGTTTACAAGAGCGATACATACACTCAAAATTTTCCCACCCCTCCCACAGTGACCAACTGTTCTTAACCCCACCATGTGATCCTTGATTCTTTTTTCTTTGGGGATGAGTTATTGCCCAGGGAGCTCTTTAAATCCTCATGATAATAGGTTCTCTGTGGGTTCACCCCATCAATCCACCTGAGTAAATGTTCACTGAACCCAGCTGGCTACAATCCCAAAATACCACTCCTCATCCACACCCCCATCACCTTCAGGTCACCTGAACTCTTTACCTCAAGATAAACCTTATTAATATTTTGATGCATCTCATTATATATTCATACATCTAGTATAATTTTACATAAAAGGGATCATTTCGCACATTATTTTTATTGTGGATACTTCTTCTTTCTCGTCTCTCCTTTTGTCCCTTCATAGCAGCATCTTGCCCTCCATCTCCACCCCAAGTAAGTCATGTTAACAACTTCATATGTCTCTCCATACCTTTCTCTTACACAATTCTCTACAGATTTACATATTCATACATGGATATGGCTTTTTGTCACGACTTTACAAAACTGAAACCATATCTACTTTCTGCATCTGGCTTTTCCCACTCAAGAGTACAAGGCAAAAATCCCAGCAAGTCATCTGTTAAACTTCTACTTCATTCTTCTGAAAGGCCACATTATGTTCCATAGTGCAGATTTGTCACAGTTTATTTATTCATTCTCCTTTAGTGGACATTAATTTTGTTTCTAGCTCTTAGCCACTATGAGCAATGCTATAAAAACATCTTTGCATGTTTGTTATAGGATAGAGTCCTGGGAGGGGAATTGTTGAGTCAACAGATACGTGTATTTTATTTTTCAGAGAAGTTTCATTCAGGTAACAAAAAAATATATCATTTATTATGTGAAAGACACAGTTTTAAGCATTTCATGAATATTATCTCATTTATTAATGCTATGTTGTCTTCCAAAAAGGCTCTAACACTTCCCATTTCCACCAATAGGAAATATTTCTTATATTCCACTAGGAAGTAACAGTATGACTCCTTTTCACTTTTGCCAATCTAATGAGTGTCAGGTAATATCTTACTGTTACTTTAGTTTGCATTTCCCTGGAACTAGTGGATTTAAGCATCTTTGTGGGTCTTTGGAGTTGCTCTTCTGCATTTTGCCAGTTCATATCAGTTGCAAGTTTTCTGTTGGGTTGTTGATCATTTTTCTTATCAATTCGTAAGAGCTCTTTGTATATTAAAACAAATCAATTCCTTTTCTATTGTATGCATTATTAATATTTTCAGATCTATTGTTGGCCTTGTGGACTTTGCTTATGATAGGCTTTGCTTTAAATTTTTTACAGATTTCATGCAATCAAATACGGTTAACTTTATAGCTTCCGGGCTTCTATTGTCCATGTAGTTGTCTAGATTTTTAAGATTATATCTAAGCCTTTAATTCATCTGCAGCTTATTTTCTTATATGGCATAAGGTGGAGTCCATTTTTATTTTCTTCCAGAAAGAAGTCAGTTGTTTATTAAATGGCCCATTTGATAAACCTCTTTCCCCGGAATTAAACTACCTCTTTCCCCCAAATTAGACTACCACCTTTTCCCTATATGAATGCCTCATTGGAATCTGAGTCTATGTCCACACTGTACTGATTTGATTACAGTAGCTTTAGGTTCTGATTATCTGGTACTGTTTTCCTTTTTCATAGTTTCCTTAACCTAATATTGGACATTTATTTTCCCCAGTGAACTATATGATCATTTTAACCAATGCCAAGAAAAAAAAAAAAAGCAACCTTGTTTTTATCCTAATGGAAGCTGCATGAAATCAATTTTCAAAGAATTGACTTTTTCATGATATAAGATTTCTCATCTAAAAACATGGAAGACATTTCCAGCTATTCAGCTCTTTTTTGTGTTTTAACAAAACAGTAAGTTTTTTTCTCTATATTTTCTGTTACTTTCTTATTAGAATTATTCCTAAGTAATTTATAGTTTTTATCACTATTATATATGGAAAAATATGTTCCCATTTTTATTTTTTGCTGGCTCTTATTAGAGCAGAAAAAAAACCTTTTGATTCCTGTATATTTATCTAGCGTCCGTCCACCTTATCACATTCTCTTAAGATAATATTTGCTATTGGTTTGGGGTAAATAGTCTTTTACTATTTACTAATATACTATAAATAGTCTTTATTTAAATAATTTTCTCCTATACCTATCTACTTAAAATTTTTATTCAGATTGAATGGTTGCTGAATTTTAGCAAGGGTTGTTGGAATATCTACTGATGTTTTCTCTTTTTTAGTTTATCTGTGTAATAGATTATGGTGATGGATTTGGATATTGAACCACTCATGCGGTTGTGAAATAAAACTTGCTTATTTACTGTTTTTTTATTTTTTGATGTAATGAAGTCTTCTATAATCTAATATTTTATTTATAATTGTCCTCTGTAAATCATCAGTGAGATTAATCTATAATTATAATTGTAATTAATAATTGTAAGTAATCTATACTTTTTTCTTTCTTAAGTTTTGGTATTAAAATTATATTGGCTTCAAAACATGAATTTAAAAGATTTTTCTATGGCTTGGAGTAGCTAAACCTCCATTTCTAACCAGCTCCCAGGTGATGCTAATATTACCAGCCTGTGGACACACTTTGAGTAGCAAGGGTCTAAATTACTTAGCACTGGAATTATCAGACTTTAGAGGTAAATTAAAACTCAGCTGTGAGGCCATCTGGTCCTAGAGTCTTCTCATTGTTGACCTCCATGCACCTTATCGTTGGTCCATTTATGTTTTCCCTCTCTTCTGGAGGTCTGTTTTAATAGTTTGTATTTTGCCAGGAAATCATACATTTCCTGTAGGCTTTTGTAGTCATTGCTGTAGAGTTGCCTAGAGTGAGTCTCTCAGATTTTTAAATTTCTCAGGTGCCTGTGGTTATGACTCTTTTCTCTTTCCTAACCTCTTCTATATTTTTCTCTTTTTTTCCTCTCTTCAACCTTGCACATTGTTTGTCTGTTTTATATAAATATATAGTTTATTAATCTATTCAATAAACTTTCAGAGTTATTTCCAGTAGATTTTGACTAACTTATCCTTCTTACTATTTTATTCTTTCTATTATTTTTATATAACATTAATTTCAACTTTTACCTTTATTGATTTCAATTTCCTGATTTCTTTTTCTAAATTTTTAAGATGAATATTTAGTTCCTTTATTTTTTTGGTTTTACTTTTAAACTGTGAAGGCATTTTAGAGCTCTAAATGCTCCTCTTAGTACTGTTCTCAGGGTCCTATAAATCTCAAAAGAAGTGGATTCTTTTTCATTGGTTTCCAGAGAGTTATGAGTTCCCTTTTATTTCCACTTTGATCCAAGACTTAGCAGGGAGTTTTTCCCTTAATTTCTAACTATTTACAGTTTTTAGGTCACCTTTTATCATGTATCTATAACTTTTCATTTTTATGAAAAAAGTATTTTCTTTATTTGTAGGATGGAAGAAGTCCTTATATGTACTATATCAAGTTATTTTATTATGTTATTTGGCTCATCTGAATAATGTTTTGACTAGTAACATTGTATTATTTTGTTGGTCTGAATGAGTTTTTTCCAGTTTTTTTTTTTTTCCACACAGCATGTGGAACTTCCCCAACCAGGGATAGAACCCACACCCCCTACAGTGGAAGCACGGAGTCTTAACTACTGGACCACCAGGGAAGTCCTTTCCAGTTTTATGCAGATAAAATTGACAAACAGCACTGTGTAAGTTTAAGGTATACAGCATAATGAATTTTTTTTAAACTATTAATTCTGGCTAATTGTGAGAGGTATTTTGAAATCTCTCATTATAATTGCGTATTTATCAAGTTTTCCTTGCCTACATGTATTTAGCTTCTAAGTCCTTTGATGTCTACTTTATGACTGCTACATCTTCTTTATTGTTTGTCTTTTATCACTATATAAGAATGTTCTTCATACTCTAAATGCTTTTAGCCTCTGCAGTTCCATCGTATCTGATATTAATGTTACCGCTCCTGTTTTCATTCGTTTTTCACTTGTCTAGTATTTCTCTGCCTATCATTTTATTTTCACGCTTTTATTATCACCTTGTTTCAAGTATGAATCAATACGTCCAGTGAGCCACATCTTCACACTGATGTATTTCTATACTTCAAACTTTAGCATTCTAACACTGAGTTCATCATTTCCCCCCTAAAACTCTTTCTTCTTCTTTATTTTCTATCTCAATTGTGATAGAAAGCTCTTGTTCTGTTGTTTGTTCTGAAGAGAGTATCCAGATATCCTTTTGCTGGACCATCCCTCCCTCGCTTCCAGCCCAGGAGCTCTGGATGGTGTTTCCTCATGCCTACTTCAGGATGGGCATGTTACTACAGCCTTGACAATTAAACATCACCTTCTCCTAGCCTTAGGTACCCAAACAGAACTAATGCACTGCAACCAGAATCAAAAAGAGGGCGGCTGTCTTTCAGAAGAGGCACCTGAGAGCGCAGACTTGGAAACCAGACCACCTGGGCTCAGATCCTGGCTCTGTCTCTTATTTTAACTTTGAGCTAGTACTTAATCTGCCCCAGTTTTCTTACCTACCTCATTCTTGTGAAAATTGCAAGTGTCAATATATGTAAAAAGTTAGAGCAGTTGCCTATTATGTAAGAAAATATGGGTGTTCGGTTAGAATGGGCATCTTCAGAAAATCTATGAACAACAAATGCTGGAGAGGGTGTGGAGAAAAGGGAACCCTCTTGCCCTGTTGGTGGGAATGTAAATTGATACAGCCACAATGGAGAACAGTATGGAGGTTCCTTTAAAAACTAAAAATAGAACTACCATACGACCCAGCAATCCCACTACTGGGCATATACCCAGAGAAAACCATAATTCAGAAAGACACATGCACCTCAATGTTCACTGCAGCACTATTTACAATAACCAGGTCATGGAAGCAACCTAAATACCCATCGACAGACGAATGGATAAAGAAGTTGTGGTACATATATACAATGGAATATTACTCAGCCATAAAAAGGAATGAAATTGGATCTTTTGTAGAGACGTGGATGGATCTAGAAACTGTAATACAGAGTGAAGTAAGTCAGAAAGAGAAAAACAAATATCATATATTAACGCATATATTTGGAATCTAGAAAAATGCTACAGATGAACTGGTTTACAGGGCAGAAATTGAGACACAGATGCAGAGAACAAACGTATGGAAACCAAGGGGGGAAAGCCGCGGGAGTGGTGGGGGTGGTGGGGGTGGTGGTGTGATGAATTGGGAGATTGCGATTGACATGTATACACTGATGTGTATAAAACGGATGACTAATTTTAAAAAAGTGAGAGTAAAAAGTTTTGCTAAAAATTAAAAAAAAAAGAAAATGTGGGTGTTAACTATTGTTATTCTTTACCTATTTATTATACAGCATCTGGGAGGACAAGCCTGGAGCTGTTGGCAGCCCCTGTGCCACTATAGGGCACACGAAGTCTGAGAAGGAATGAAGTCGGCATGAAGCAGAGCAGAGCCAAGATCACTGGGCCGGATCACAGGATTGAGCCTGGGTCCCAAAGCTGGTTGTACCCAGGATTTTTCAGACGTGAGGCAATAAATCCCTTTTTTTGCCTAATATTCTGTGACTGGAGTCAGAAAGAGTCAAATGATACAATGGTCAAGCAGTATGCCAAGCTAGAAACTTGAGACCCATTTCAATTTTTCCCTCTCACTGTCTACATTCCATATAGCAAGTCTGCAGATTCTATCCAATACTTCCTCAACTTCTTTTCATTATGATTCCTTTTTCCCGCATCCTTAACTCAAGGGAGGAAAAAAAACAAAAAAAAAGAGCAGTATTTGCTGAGTACCTATCACGTACTTATAGACTGCTAGGACATGTTCACTTTATTTTTTAATAAATTTATTTATTTATTATTTATTTATTATTATTTTTGGCTGCGCTGGGTCTTTGTTGCTGCGAGCGGGCTTTCTCTAGTTGCGGCGAGCGGGGGCTACTCTTCACTGCGGAGCACGGGCTTCTCATTGCGGTGGCTTCTCTTGTTGCGGAGCATGGGCTCTAGGCACGTGGGCTTCGGTAATTGTGGCTCGTGGGCTCTAGAGCACAGGCTCAGTAGTTGTGGTGCACGGGCTTAGTTGCTCCATGACATGTGGGATCTTCCCAGACCAGGGCTCGAACCCATGTCCCCTGCATTGGCAGGTAGATTCTTAACCACTGCACCACCAGGGAAGCCCCATGTTCACTTTTTAATCCTGACAGTAACTCTATGAGGAATTCGAAGCACAGAGATGGTGACTAACTAGTCCAAGGTCACACAGTGAGCCAGGGGTGGTGATTCCAACTCCAGAGGCCACACTTGGCACCACTATGCCATACTGTCTTGATAACATTTACTGAATGACTAACCCCAGGAGCAATATCTACAGAACTCCACCCCAGGCAGTGCGCACATGACACAGGCCAGTGGCTACTTAGTCCTTTTTGAAAGCAGCAATGACCCTCTCTAAAGCAGTCTAGTCAATATCAGGAGTCACACACACCCAACCTGATCACTTTTCTCAGGGAATTGGTCATCAACCACTAAATCTACCCATTCTCAGCCCCAAACTTTGTGGAGCCTGTCTGCAAAGAAAAGAGCAACACCAGCTAGGTTGTGGCCATGCCGCATCTTTCAATCATAAAAAGACAAACAAGGGGCTTCCCTGGCAGTCCAGTGTTTAAGACTTTGCCTTCCAATGCAGGGGGTGCAGGTTTGATCCCTGGTCAGGGAGCTAAGATCCCACATGCCTCGTGGCCAAAAAACCAAAACATAAAACAGAAGCAATATTGTAACAAATTCAGTAAAGACTTTGAAAAAAAAAAAAAAGACAAACAAATGGCCTGGTGATTTTCTCAGCTGGAATTCGCACATGCACACACACACACACACACACACACACACACGCCAGTTCATCAGTCTCCTTAAAAATATAGTTCTTGGGCTTCCCTGGTGGCGCAGTGGTTGAGAATCTGCCTGCCAATGCAGGGGACACGGGTTCGAGCCCTGGTCTGGGAAGATCCTACATGCTGCGGAGCAACTAGGCCTGTGAGCCACAACTACTGAGCCTGTGCGTCTGGAGCCTGTGCTCCGCAACAAGAGAGGCCGCGATAGTGAGAGGCCCGCGCACCGCGATGAAGAGTGGCCCCCGCTCGCCGCAACTAGAGAAAGCCCTCGCACAGAAACGAAGACCCAACACAGCCAAAAATTAAAAAAAAAAAAAAAAAAAAAAATATATATATATATATATATATATATATATATATATTTCTTCATGGAGTCTTTCCTGAATAGTCCTATAAAACTCTTTCTGCCACCATTCCTCACATAGTCCGTTAGAATGCTTATTGCTTCTCCGACAGATGTCTCCTTTCAGTTCCTCAAATCTGCTGAGCTCACACTGGGACTCTTGCCCTCGACCGGGACACTCCTCCCACCTGTCTCTACAGAGCCAGCACCTGCTCTTCCTTGGACGTCTGCTTCAGGGAGGCCTCTCCTGCCCACCCTGCCTAAGGTAGGTCCTGCGTTCCCACCACCACCTTATTCAGAACCTCAGCCCCTTGACGACTCTCTTCCCAACCCTTAGAACAACATGCAACTATTTTATTCACTTGTATGTTGACGTGGGGTTTGTTTGTGTTTGCATGTGTTTTCCTCATCTTTCTCCTTTATTAGAATGAAACCGAACAGGCATCTTGAGAGCAGGAAAGCTGTTTGTTGCCGTTGTATCCCTAGTATCTCACATAGGCCTGATGTATAGCAAGTACTCTGTCTCTCTGTCTCTCTCTCTATATATATATGTTTGTTGAGTGAATGAATAAAAGAACCAGAGACTAGAACATAGGACCTGGGGGGGTCTGATTTCACTCCAATCACAGATCACCTGGTGGGCCCCTTTTAAAACACTTGATTGGTATAAATGGGCAGAATGGGTAAAGTCCCCAAACCCTGGATCCTTCTCCTTTTGATAGAATTCCACTGATCCCCGAATGATTCTTTTCCTATTCTTATGTAGCTGGCTTAGACCATAACTCTACAAAGACATTTTAATGTGATACCACCGGTCCCTGACTTTCTCTCACGCCTGTGTCTGGCTTGGCCTCAGCTTTAAAGTCATGTTAATGACAGAGGCCACCACCTGTCCTTCAAAGGGCTCACAGCGTCCAGCTGGGGAATGAGGCAGGTGAGATCCCCTACTGTGGAGGAGAGGGGTACCCAGCAGGCTCTGGAAGAACCTAAAAATCAGAGCCTCTTCCTGAGGAAGAGCAGGGGTGACAGGGGAGGGAACACACGACTCTACTGCATATCTTCCGTGTATCTGGGTTCTCCCGTATTACCTCGTTTAATCCTCACCATGGTCCTGTGATATGGATGTTTTCACCACCATTTAATAGTTGAGAGCTGTAGTGGGAAAATATGGGCTTTTATGTCAGATTAGCCTGGGTTCACAGTTCCCCCATTCCCAAATTAGCTGCTGTAGGGCCCTGGGGCAAGCTACTTAACTTCTCTGGGCTCAGTTTCCTTATTTTTATTATGAGGCTAGTAACAACCACAGGTGCTATGACTGTCTAATGATGAAGATAGATGACACATTCGTTGAAGTGATTTTGTGCTCAGCACATACTAGAGACTCAATATATCACAACCTTTTTTATTAAGAGATTTGCCCAAGAGTCACACAATAAGTGGCCTGGAACTTGATGACCTCCTGCTTTGTAAGATCCTAAGGATATTTCCTCTACAGGCCATATGGTTTGTCTCATTTCCCAGGTCAGGAGCTCTCCCAGGACAGGGATGGCATCACCTCTTTTTTGGTTTAGTGGCCTATATATGCAGTGGTTATAACTCACACTCCCGTCTCCTGCAGTAAGATAGCACGGATTATGCTGATAATTGGGTTTTCTACTCAGTGGTTTGTGTGAATATTGATAGACTAGGCAAATGGTCCTCTGAAATAAGTCAGCACCCAGGTATCCCTGCCCCCCTTATCCTCCACCTTGAAGAACAACTCCCTCTGTACACACATCTAACCAAGGAGAGCATAAAACAGTTTCAGTGATGTGACTCATTCATGTTTTATGCACAAACATCGTGAAAGAAAATAAAACTTATCAGAGTCACACCAAGAAGGATGAAGGACATCTTAACCTCTGCTAAAGTAACAAATTTTTAGTCAGCAACCTGGAAACAATTGAGGTTTTTATATACAGTATTGTGTATGTATGTACCTATCTTCTGATTCATGAAGTGATTCATTCCCCCTCCCATCCCTATGCCCAATCCCTAAGAACTGCCCATTCCTGTTATGATTTTCTGTTAAAGCCACGCTTTTGCTTTCCATCCCTGCTCAGGCCCTCTGCATCCTTCCCTGTCTACGAAATTGTCCCTGCAGTGGTCTCCCTGACCACTGACAGTCTTACCTTCTAGAATCCAGGCTCCACACTGGCACCAGATAGGTGGCTCCAAAATGCCACTGACCATGTCCCACTCTGCCCCACTAACCTTCAATATCTTCCCTTGTCTCCCCCCCTGCCATACAGCGCTTTAGCTTAGAACACAAGTCTCAACAACCTGACAAGAAGAAATGTCAAGGGGCTTCCCTGGTGGCGCAGTGGTTAAGAATCCACCTGCCAATGCAGGGGACACGGGTTCGAGCCCTGGTCCGGGAAGATGCCGCGGAGCAACTAAGCCTGCGCACCACAACTACTGAGCCTGCGCTCTAGAGCCCGCGAGCAGTAACTACTGAAGCCCGCGCGCCTAGAGCCCGTGCTCTGCAACAAGAGAAGCCACCACAACGAGAAGCCCGCACACCGCTCGCCGCAACTAGAGAAAACCCGTGCACAGCAACGAAGACCTAGTGCAGCCAAAAATAAATAATTTTTTTTTAAATTAAGAAATGCTTTAAAAAAAAAAAAAAAGAAGGAAGGTCAATTATGTCTTTGGCATTTTTTGAGTCTTAAGACCAGCTGCCCAATGCTTACTTTTAAACGTGTTTCAAGACCCTTAAGTGCCTTAGGAAGTAGATGAATCATAGAAATCCTAAATAAATAAACAAGCCTTGGACCCTCATAAAATGTGTTGTTGCCCAATCATAAATAAATCTTGCCCTCTAAGGGGGCAGTGTTGTCAGGCAAATGTCACATAAAATAAACGGAAAAAGGTAAAAATGGAGTGTCCGCTTTCTGAAACAGAGAAACAGTGACCCGCACCAGGCAGTAAAGACAGGCAGGTCATGGTTTCTTTCCTCCAATCCCACCTCCTAACTTTCCACACCCGAACCCCACCCTTGCTGATTACAGCCATATCTGCAGCAACAAAACGATGTTCCCAGATGCTTCTCCGGGCTGGTGTGAGCTGCAGTCCTCTCAAGTTAACTTGCGTGTGGTAAGTATTGTTGCAATAACTTCAGTGCTGCAAACCTCTTGTCTTTCTCTTTCGTCCTCCTTCAAAAGAAAAAAAAAAATTATTCTAAAAGTAACAAATTCTGGAGCCAGTAAAATCTTACCACGGGTAACTAACACAAGGCAGAATTGAATAATAGGTATTAATCATTTGCTTCGGTGAATTTTTGTTAAAACCCACATGTCTGCAACATGTAATTGTCTTTTAAATTAAATTAGACAGTGGTGATTCATTAGAGCCTGCGTATATCATGACAGTTTCTTTAAAATGAAGGTACATTTTTTAAGAGAAAAAAATGTTCTTAGACATGAAAGAAGAAATTATCGTATCATCATTAAGACTGGTGTGTTTAAGCAGAATATTCTAAAATTCCTTCTAGAAACTTGTTTAGTTTGTAGCTGGTTTCAAGATTTGCTGTTGGAATTACTTTTGCTAGTGTGGGGCAGGGGGACACGACGTCTGCTTCAGTCATTTTGAGGTTTATTATTATTTTATTGTCTGAAGTTAATTCTAAATGTCTCTGTTTTTATATAACAAAAACAATTTTTTGAGATCATCACAATCTGGCCACTTGTCGCCTGTCCTGATTTGTATCGTTGTTATTATGGGCAGTATTACCAAGGCAGATCTCAGTATTTTCACTGTTAAGGGAATGATTAGCTTTTCTCACTTGTATGATTTAAAGAAAGGAGAACAAAGAAGGTTTTTTTCTCCCTCTTACTTCCAGGTCCCTAAGGCAAACACATTTCTTAAAGATGGTGGATAAAAGGCATGTGCAGTTTGGGAGGTGGTATTTCTGACATCTAGATAGGTGTATAGTCTAGAGATTTTGAAATTGTGTGTATGGGACATAACAGTTTCTGTATTCATACATTTGTTCATTCATTTATTTTTTTTAAACACTCATTATTGAACCTTTACTCTGCTCCAGGCACTGTGTTAGGATAAAAAGATGAGTGGCTAGGACCCATTGTGCTCAGACTCCAGTAGAGGTGAGGGACCCGAAAACAACTGACCTTAAAATATAACCAGGACCAGACAGGCATCTTGAGAGGCCTTAAACACACTGAAAATGTGTGGTGTGCTACATGCACACCCCTCCATATGTAAAGAAGTCTGATGTAATTGTGATGATTTCCCTCAAAGTTTTCACTATTTCATTTCATTTTATTGCCCCAACTTTATTGGTGCCTTAAGGATGTGCTTAGTTTACCTCTTGCAAAGCAATCAACCCTAAGAACAACCCCAATGCACTTGAATGCATTAGCAAAATGCAGAGGAATCCAGAAGGACTGAGCAAGCACCATTGGTTAGCCATCAGTTTTATTGAGAAATTAGCACTTAACACTACTTTCAAACTCATTTGGGTGTTATGGGGATGGGCGGGGGAGAGGGGGGATGAAAACGGAGATAAATGTATGTGCTTTTAATGGCTGCCCCTCTTAGCGCATAGATCATGCTCTGGAAAAATACATCTAGAGGCTTTGGGGAGAAAAAAATATTTTATAATTAAGTGTTTGTATAGGCTGCTGCTTTTTTCCTGAATTAAATTTGTCAGCATTTAAGCGTTTCATGGCCACCAGGTAATTGTATTTTCACTGAAGTTTTGAGATCCGTTTATACTGACTAGAGCACTCACAAATGGTTTTGTTATCTTCTTAGAAAGTATTGGATGGGACTGGCTCAAGTTACGGATTACAGACACCACCCAAATTCACCATTCTGTAACTTCTGACCTTTGATTTTATGGCTAAGGACCAGCACCATCTTAACCCTCTTTACTTCCATCACCAGTACAAGTTGTTGGCATTGGGTGGGATGGGGGGCTCTTCCACCCCATCCCTCGCAAATAGTACAAAATCTAAAATTATTTAACAAAGTTGACTGTTTACCAAAAAAGTTTTCTAAAAAAATCAACTAAGTCCCTTCAAGATGTTTGTGCTGAAGTGGATGCAGCTATTAGCTGTCTTTTACCAGGTAAGTGATCTTCAACCCCATGATTCAAAGGACAGATGATTCCAATTCAAAACTGAGTTGCAGCAAGATTTAAAATACAGTCCTGTACATCATAGGTCTTCTAGTTCTTTTAGCCTAGATATTAAATCTGAGACAATTGCAGGATTGCTATACTGCTATGACCAGATACTAGATATGCCAGGCATGGGTAGAGCCAAGCTCTCTGCAAGTCCAGGAGCTGGTGATACCCTCTTCTCTTTTTGGGATTCCCCCCTGCTGAGCTCCTATTGGAGACAAAGTGTTCTAAGAAAGATGTGAAGAGAGAAACAGAATAAAGGCAAGATATGAGTCTGGGGAGATAAATAATTGCCTAAGTGAGGAATATGATTTTAGTTGAGAGTTTCCATAGCTGCATATGAATTGAGAATTCAAAGGTAACTCCAAGATTCATTCACTCAACCAATAATATTTCAACCTTTAATTCTGCAAACAGAAATAAACTGTGGGATGAGCTGGAAGAACTCAAATTAAACTCTTTCTTGGAAAGTCTCTTTCTGCTCCTTTACACCAACTCAGGAGTCATGGTAGAGGTCTTAACTAATTAGATAATAATTCTGAGCTAGAGCACAATGATTGGATCCCACTTCTGAAAGAGATAAATGCTTGCTCCCCAGTTATAACAGAAAGAGAAGCAGCCTTCTCTTCACTGTAGGATAAATGGTTTTATTGCCACATTTGGTATGTTCATTAAAATGTGTTCCCGCACACAAAAAATTTTTTGTTAGATTAAATGGAAGGATATAATCACAGATGTCAATAGTGGTTAACTCTGTATGCTGGATTTAATAGAAATTTTTTTCTTTTGACACTTTTGTGATTTTTAGACATGTCTTCATTGATCATATTAGTTGAGCTAAGTTTTTAAAATTATACACATTTGGGGTGAAAATTAAGTGGGAGGGGAAATTTGAAATTAGAGGGGAAATGTGTGTTTTATTTTTGTGTAAAAGACTTAAGCTCCACGGGCTTCCCTGGTGGCACAGTGGTTAGGCGTCCCCCTGCCAACGTAGGGGACACGGGTTCGAGCCCTGGTCTGGGAAGATCCCACATGCCACGGAGTGGCTGAGCCCATGCTTCACAACTACTGAAGCCCGCGCGCCTAGAGCCCGAGCTCCGCAACATGAGAAGCCACTGCAATGAGAAGCCCGCGCACCACAACAAAGAGTAGCCCCCACTTGCCACAACTAGAGAAAGCCCGCGCGCAGCAACAAAGACCCAACGCAGGCAAAAATAAATAATAAATAAATAAATAAATTTATTAAAAAGAAGAAAAAAGGCTTAAGCTCCACTACTTCAATACTCAAATCATCATTTTGGATAGACTTCCTTTAATAATTATAATAATTTAATTCTCAACCCTCCCTGAACCTTGGAATCACCTGGGAAGCATTAAAAATATCAATTCCAAGGCCAGACCAATGGGCCAGAATCAGGATGGAGCCAAGTGGTTGGTATTTTTAACAGGTCAACTCATTACATAATCTAAGGTTCCATATTGTAATTTTTCTGTCTTCATAACATTGACCAGGAAGTTACATTACTTAGAATTAGACTCCACGGGCATTTTACTGCTTTCTTCTATTGTCAGAATGGGTGGGTTTTGGTAACACCTGATATAAAAGTTTTCCAGCTCTAGGGCGTAGAACTTGGGACTTTGATCAGTCATACAGTCAGATATGATTCACTGGTTCGTGCACAAGATGTACTGCTTAACAGAACACCATCAGCTTGTTTTAAATGGGTATTTAAATACCGGGGTTACTCTGTGTCAGCCAAGTCTCCTTTCTAAGCGTCCCCACTGGTCACTTGCTAAAGCAGTTTTAGAATGGGTTTCTGAGAAAAACACAGACTTTTCTGCAGCCATGCCTTTGGCTTATCTCCGTGTTGAATTAGGATGGCCATTAGCTCACCTCCATGCTACACTAGGATGGCCTTTTATTCAGGTACATGTCCTGGTTGCATCTTTTAATTTTTATAACAATGCATTTGCCTTATACACCTTTCCTTCTGTGTACCTGTTGCTATGTATAATAAGCAACCCTAGTTGGGAATCTGAACTCAGGTTCTTGCCAGAGGCTTCTAATTAAGCCTCACTTCTGCCCAAATCTTATCAGGCCCCAGCTGGTGAAAATACTATTCACGGAAGTTTATGAAAGAATATGCATCCATGTGTTTCACTGAACAATCTAAAAAATCTGATTTTTAATCTTGAATCATCCCATATTATCAGAGGGGTAAATACTTAGATGGGATCATTTTAGCTTCTCGGTGATTGCTTTCAGTGATTCTACCCTAGCATTGTGCTGTAACCCTATATTAGGGTATAGGTTTGGGAAAGTCATTGTTCTGTTTATTTTAGAGATACTGATAAAGGCTTTAGCCACTGCATGTCACAAATAATCTCCTTTTTGAGGAGCTTGATGAGAAATTTCTCTAGGTCTCAATCTGTTTTCATTTTATGGACATGATCAATCTCCTAAATGTTTATGTTCCCTCTTTGCTTTGCCTGGTAGTGATCTCAGAGGGACAGCAGTCAGCCCTCCCTCCGGAAGAGAGATCTTAGTCCCCTGCGAGGAATTGAACCTGGGTAGCCTGGACGGAAACCAGGAATCCTAACTGCTAGACCACCAGGGGCTAGAGGCTAGAAGCAAGGTGGCCCTAGCTCTTTCCCCTGTTTGAAAGCAAGAATGTTTCAAGGAGGCAAAAACTGTAAAAAACAGGTACAAAGTTTATTATTAGAGACACAGCGTAACATGTGGCAGAGCACACAGAGAAACAGTTTACTTATTTAAATCAGAAGCAAGGCAGAAATACATACCCAGAGAGAAAGGGTATGGGTATCCTCTCTAACGAGGAGGAGCGCAGTAAGTCAGAAGCTACAGAAATACACACCCAGAGAGCAGTGCAGGCGTCCTGAACGAAGAGCGTAGTGAAAAGGTGATTTAACTCCCTTCTATAAGACAGTCCTTCCCGGTCTTTGTTTACATTTGGCCAATTATCTTGCTTCTTTGTTCACACCTGACTGGTCCTAGGATGCTCCCCAACATGTGTGTGCAAATTTTTGCTAAGATGGATCCCACTGCAGAGGCCTGTGGGTGCATGTCCACACTTTTTATCGGGTGGTGCCACCTACCTTTTTGACCCCCAAGGAGCCTTCCTGCGCATGTGCAGAAAGGGAAGTTTTCCTGACCTCAGGAGTGGTCATCTTATCTCTTTGCTTCAGCAGAGCTCAGCTTCTGCCACTAGCTTTGTCCTTAGAGTGTCTGGGGCAGAACAAAGCTTTAATTTTACTCCACGTGACAGACACCAGCTGTCCAGCCCAGGGGCCCATCTATCTCCTACCTCAGTAGGAATCTCAGAGTCTAATTTGCAGCCCATGTTGAACACTGTACAGGAACCTTAGAGCAAGCACCAAATTTACTCCAGGTTTTATTTTCCCTGATTTCTTCGTTTTTGTGTCTTGTTATGTATATAAGCTTGTAAACTGCTCAAATCTTTTAAAAAAACAGGACAAGAGTATGAATCAGAATTTCTCAGCCTTGATACTATTGGGCCAAATAGTTCCTTGTTGGTGGGAATGGGGGGCAGGGGGGAGGAGGAGGGAGCGGAGGCATCCTTGGCCTCTACCTACTACGTGCCAATAGCAGTTGTCCCCCTACCCCGAGTTGTGACAACCAAAATGTCACCAGGCATTACCAAATGCCCCCTGTGGGCAAAATCACCCCTGATTGAAACTCACTAGTTTAAATGAATAAATAATCTGATATTGAACATGTAGGGGAGGAAACGTTTTCCTCCACCCTCTTAGGATCCCTGGCTGGGTCTGAAAATTAAACTAAGACAGTTTGACAGGAGAAATGCATACAAATTTTATTAAATTTTTACATATGTACATGGGGACTTTCGTAAGAGAATTGAAGACCCAAAGAAGTGACCAGAGGGGAAACTTTCATACTTTTAGACAAAGAAACAGTAAACTTGTGAAGAATTGACAAGACAAGGGGGTTTGCTCTAGGGGTACTAAATGGTGAAAAAGTAACAAGGTTTGTTTACTCTTTTTTTTTTTTTTTTTAATTTATTTATTATTTATTTATTTATCTTTGGCTGCGTCGGGTCTTAGTTTCGGCAAGCGGGAACTTCATTGAGGCACGCGGGATCTTTCGTTGTGGTATGTGGGCTTCTCTCTAGTTGTGGCGTGCAGGTTCCAGGGCGTCTGGGCTCAGTAGTTGTGGCGCGCAGGCTTAGTTGCCCCACGGCATGTGGGATCCTAGTTCCCTAACCAAGGATGGAACCCGCGTCCCCTGCATTGTAAGGCAGATTCTTTACCACTGGACCACCAGGGATGTCCCAAGGTTTGTTTATTCTTGACCCTAAATTCCATCTCTGGTGATAAGGTGTCTGCCTTCCTTCTGGTACAGGGAGGTTACCTTTCACATGAGACACTTATCTCCTGCTTTCAGGGAAGACAGGTGAAGGGAGAGACCTTCCTGCTTTTGCCATTTTCTCAAACTCCTTCAGCTTAAGATATTCAATATGCCAAGATGCCACATTTTAGGGTAGCTGGTCCTGAACCCCATCAAGCACTTAGTAGTTTCTAGGCTATGTGAAGGCCACTGTCTTTGGGAAAAACCAAGATCATTGAAGCCCAGTGACCACCCTCAGAAAAGCCAAAAAAAAAAGGGAAAGAAAACTTAAGTTCTCAGAATGCACATAATTACAGATATCTCATATCCAAAGTTACTATAACTCCCTGTAGCTTTCTTAATGACTGTGGAAAGGAGGAAGTGAAGAGAAGTTACTATAACTTCCTGTAGCTTTCTTAATGACTGTGGGAAGGAGGAAGTGAAGATACTATCATTGTCATTTACAGAAAAGGCATGGAGATAGCCAAGTATTGATGCTATGGTTAGAGCCCAGTATCCTGACCCAAGTCCAGTGGGCTCTTCACCACACCACCAAAGGGTTAAGCAAGTTCAAAGGAGGGAGAGAGGCAAAGCCAACTTGGAGGATTTGGAATGGCTTCATGGAGGAGGTGGCATTTGAGATGAGATGTTGACAGGTCGATGGGGAAAGTGAAGGCAAGAATTCACAGCAGGAACAGCACAGATGGAAAGTTTGCAGAGCAGTGAGGAATCTGACTGGATATGGGAAGGACATGGTCAGGGAAGGACTGGGAAAACAGGGTCGGTCAAGTTGTGAAGAGCTTCTGAGGGCAGGCTTACAGGGTGCGGGTGTGCAAAGGCAGTCTTTCCCTAGAACCGTGTGTGCCCGACACCCCTTAACAAATTATAAGATCAAAGTAGAGAAGAAGCTTAATGAATTAGGTCCCCAGAGAGATTAGTGATGGTAGAATGACAGTGGGAGCACATGTATCATGTGCTCCTTATCCCCTACCCTCTCCCCAAATTGCACACTTTGGTGAGCCAAGTCCCCTTCACTTTCTTGATGAAAGGAGGGTTACTGGACTCTCCTGGTGTCCGAAAAGTTCCCAGTCTTGCACTATCAAAAATACAAGAGGGCTCCTCATTTAAGCATTATCAGGCATGAGCACCATTTTAACCATGAGGGGAAATGGTTTTGAGTGGCATTTTTTTAAATAAAAGTAATTTAGTTTCCATTAGAAAATGCCATACCTTCAATTATGCATAATCTTTTAAAATTTCCTTATAACTGAGAGTTTTCATTGTTTTGATGAAAATTTCAGAAATGACATAATCGGTGGTACATTAGGCAGAATCCTATTGGCATACAGACAATACCGAATTCTGTATGAGATCCAGATAATTGGCTCCAGGTGCAGACTCAGACCCAGGGACTAAAAAGGCAGGCCTGCTGTGGAGTGTCTGGGTGCTGGAGAAGATCAAGAAAGGGGATTCCTTGATAGGTGCAGGATCTGAATGTTTCTGGGGGACAAGGCTGCAGGCGGATGGAAGCCAGATACAGATGAGTGACTAATCTTCTTTCTTTACTCCCAGTCTATAGAAAAGAAGGGACCATTTCCTCAGCTGTGGGCTACATGGGGGCTTTCCTAGGTTGGGCAGGAAGCCCTCCTCCCACCCCCCAGTGGGTGACCAGAGGCTTTTTGTTTATAGAAATGATTTAGTTTAAATTAGGAAATGCCATACCTTCAACTCTACGAAATCATCTTTTAATTTCCTGATAACTGAAAGTTTGTATTGTTTTGGCTAAAATTTTAGAAATGACATTGTAGGGGAAGAAAAATAATTTTCCCTCTACCCTTCTATGTCCTCGGCCCCTGTAACAGAAGATAAAGAAGAGAAAAGCAGAAGTTTATTAACACGTGTATCTCATATACATGGGAGATATCCAGGGAAAACTGTTAACTCTCAGAGGTGTCTTAGAATTCAGGCTTAGGGACTTCCCTGGTGGTCCAGTGGGTAGGACTCCAAGCTCCCAATGCAGGGGGCCCAGGTTAGATCCCTGGCTGGGGAACTAGATCCCATATGCCGCAACGAAGACCAGGTGCAGCCAAAATAAATAAATAAATAAATAAGAATTCAGGCTTAAATACCATCTTCAGCTAAAGGCAAAAGAGAGAAGGTGGGGATAAGCCATTTATGGGGAGGTGGCTGGGTAAACAAGGGTAAGGTTTGTTATGCAGAAAATAACTCCACTGAAGGGTTTCTTGTGATTTACAATCATCCTTCTTTTCTTGGTAGGAGAGGGAGACACCCTTATAAATGGACGTTTCCTTTATAAGTATAAATTAGTCACCTTAAAGGGTGACTTCTACTCTGTTTTCCAGTCTTCTCCTGTGTCTGCTGTTTCTTAAAATAATCAGCTCAAAATAACCGTTATCCTAACGAGGCATATTTGCGGATGGCATTTTCTGGTTTACAACATAACTGGTCTAGTGTGACGCAGAGGCTGCAGAATTCTGCTTGAGACACACAGGAGCTGGAGGGATGGAGTGGGTCGTTCCCTGCTCCAGATGCAGACTCAGACCTGGGAGTAGAAGACAGGCCTGTTGCGGCATGTAGATGCTGCAGAAGCTCAAAATGATCAACAGCAGGCCTTTCTCAGTTGACTTTATTTTACTTTCTTGTCCCAGAAGTGGGTTGCATATAACCCATGGAATTATCTGGTAGGAAGCTGAAAGCCAGAAGGAGTTGGACAGAGGAGAAAGGAGGGGATGGAAATCGAGGGAATGAAGAGCCCTGGGAAGCCCAAGTGAGTGATAGGCAGTGGTCTCGCCCGATGCCATCAGGATAGCTCAGACTGGCTGAGAGAAATAGAGCCCAAGCAGGACCCGGGCTAGTCAATGAAACTCCTTCCACAAGACAGAAGACTTGGTAGAATGGAAGAGCTCTGACTTTGGCTTTAGCTCGTCTGGCTTTGAACCAGCCTGAGTTGCTTAACTTCTCCTGGTATCAGATTTCAAAATAGAAGGCAAGATTGTTATAAGGCTAGAATCCAACAGCCTTAAGATTGCCAAACATGGAAACTGGCAATAGCAACTGCTCAAGAAATTTCAGTTTTCCTTCCTCTATCCATGAATAAACAATTGTGTTTTCCCAAAGGAAATGTTCTTAAAAGAATTTAGATAGAAATCAAATAAATCACTGCCGCCATTAGTGTGCCTTGGGACCCTATGGGGAAGGGGGTGGAGAGAAGGGCAACCTTGGAAAGCCCGCTGTTTTTGCTTCCTCCCCCTCTTCCCATTCCTGGAAACGCAGGGAGCAGTAACTGCCCCACATTGGTATTACCTCATACCAAAATCATTCCCCCAACGCTCCAGATAAAATACAGGATGCCCAGTTAAATTTGAATTTCAAATGAAGAATGAATAATTTTTCAGTATATCTCAAATAATGCTTGGGACATAATTATTCAAATTTAACTGAATATCCTGTGTTTTTTCCCTAAATGCAGCAACTCTATTTAATCATGTAACCATAATTTCTGTTTTTCTCAATTTTAAACCTAGGTGCTTGCTTCCCAGATTCTTTAGCAATCTATGAGTAAATAAGATAGTGGAATTAGCAGGTATTGGCTAGAATGTGGAGCAACTGGAACTCTCATACATTACTGATGGGAGTGTAAATTGGTACCACCACTCTGGAATACTGTTTGGCACTATCTATGAACCCTAGGACCCAGCAATTCCACTCCTAGATATAGACACAACAGAGATACATACATAGTTCACCTAAAGTTATGTACAAGAACATACATAATGTATGTACTGTACTATTGATAATAGTCCAGACTGGAAATAATACAATGGTAGCACAGATAAATAAATTGTGGTATATCTATACAATGGAATATTATACAGCAACGAGAATGAATGAACACATTCATTCTTGCGGCACACAATATGGTTGAATCTCACAATCATAATTTTGAGCAAAAGACGCCAGGAATAGAAGAATAAATAATGTATATAATTCAATAAATATGTCTCAAACACAGGCAAAATGATTCTCTGGTGTTAGAAGACAGGGTAGAGGTTGCCTCTGGGTGGAGGGTTAGACGCCCTTTGAGAGTAAGGAGGGCTTCTGGGGTTCTGTAAGTTTCTAGTTCTTGAATCAGGTTGTGGTTACAAGAATTGTTCACTTGGTGAAAATTCATCAATCATGTTTACAATTTCTATACTGTATATATAGTTCATTTCAATTAAAAGTTTATTTAAAGAAGAAAAGAACAATAGAACTGGGGAGATTAAACTGTCAACAGAGGAACAATAAGTAGAAGGAAGAGAGAAGAGGCAAGTTTGGGGGCAGTGGGGTACCCGGCAGGACTTGCCACACAGAAGAGGCATTTCAGACAGGACGTGAACAAATCTTTGGGGGCACGGGGTTCCTGTCCTGATCCCTGAGTTCCAGCACTTGCACTTTGAACATTTTTTTAACTCAAAAGCGTTGTGTAAGGTTTCATTCCTCACCAGGACAGTTCGTCGGGCCTACTGCAGACACGACATCTGTATCTGCTAGGAAACTACACTAGATAGCCTTCAGAATCCCTCCCAATGCCCCTGTTTCATGATGTTGGAAATGTTCTCTAAATCACAGTTTCTCACCTCAGCCCAGTTCACATTTGGTGATGGAAAATTCTTTTCTAAAAAAAAAAAAAAAAAAACCCTGTGCTTTTCAGGATGTTTAGAAATATCCTTGGCCTCTACCCCCTAGGTAGTCCTCACCCCCAGTTGTAACAACCCAAAATGTCTCCAGACATTGCCAAATGTCCCCTGGGAGTTGAAGTAATCTCTGGTTGAGAACCAGTTCTCTACAAATGTATTGTGAACCCTTGGGCAAGCTTTTATTGACTGGTTTCAAGATATTAAAAATACATACACACATACATACGTACGTACGGACATAAAAAGAAAGCGGTTAGTCACAAGCTGTCTAGCTTCCGGTAGTCCCAAAAATTTGCATGAGAAGGAACATTCTAGGAGAAGGTTTACCTTTTATTCCTGAACAAGGCTTGCTCATTTCTGCTGGCCAAGATTTATAGTCCCTGATTGGTAGAATTCAATGGAAAGAAGAATAAAGGCTTTGGAGCTCCGCAGAACTGAGTTCAAATCCCAGCCCTGCCACTTTGTCACTCTGAACATGTGGCTATTTTCTGTTTCTTTCCCTTTCTTCTGTAGCCTTGTGGGAGAACTACCCACATCTTACAATTCCTAGGGGTGTAAAGGAGGTATGGGGTGGGAGGAGTATTGTGTTTCCCTCCAGAGCCAAGTACTACTCTCTTTCATTTAACTAACATTCATGAAGTACTTACCCTCTGCCAAGAATCACTCGAAGGACTTTTCAAATTTTAACTCATTTAATCCTCGTGACAACTTTGTAAGTTGGATACTGTTAATATCCCATTTCACAGATGAGGAAACTGAGGCACAGAGAGGTGAAGTAACTCGCCCAAGGCCATGTAGCTAGTCACTGGGAGAGCTGGAGCCTAGGGCCAGAGTCCATGACCTAACCACTCGATCGTGCTCTCCACTTTCTCATCTTTCGGTTCCTGTAACATTTCCTGCGAGGTGCTCGCCATATCTTTTCCCTGGAGAGACTAAGAAGAGGATGTGGGACCAACACTAAGTCTTTGAGACAAGCCTCATTTTCTCTTCTACAAAGAGGTTGGCCCTGGCAATCATGATCTTTCCTTGGCCTTGGCACTTGACCACTTTGCCTCAGTTTTCTTGTCTGCATTAAAAAGGGTCTTATCATCCTTAATTCCCTGAGTGCTCTGGCCTGCAGTGAATATTAAATAGAGACCAATGTTAAGTAGAGATCAAACATGAAAAGCACAGCACTCTATACGTGTGTAAGCCATTGTGATATTGGCAACATATCACGTGCAGATTTTTTCCATCAACTTTCACTGGCACCTGTCTCCCACGTATACGGCGATTTGCAGATTTCAAAATGTCTTCACATACATGATCTTATTTGAGCCTCCCCAATACTAGCAGTGACTACAATTCAAGCCTTCTGATTCCTAAGGCATTGATCGTTCTAGCATCACAGTGTCGTTAGCCTCGGGGTGCTGGGCTCCCAGGCGCTTTTCCGTACCATTAAATCAGGCATAGACCCTGCTACTTGGCAACATTTAGTTTAAAACAGACACAGTGGTGCATATGTCAGGTCATTGACACACAGGAAACACGGTGTTTCATAGACATAGTCTGATCACATTAATACGACAACTCAAAGAAGAAAGTCACATTATACTCGTTTTAAAGATGTTAAAACTGAGGCTCAGAGAAGTTAGTTTATTTGTCCAAGGACACACAGAGGGTGGAAAATGTCTGCTGCAGGTGTGGGAAGGAGACCTTGAGGTACAGCCGTGCATTTCTATCCCTACACTCCGACCCTGCTTCCTGCTCCCAAAAGCTAATGTCTTTACTGTTCTTCATGCATTCCACCCTCTTTCTTTCCCCTGTGCATTTCCTCACATTATTTCCCCTGCCTAGAATGTCTACTATCTATGCCTAGACAAGAATCCCATGCCCTCCAATCAGCCTTCTCCAACTTCACCAAAACGAATGATAATTCTACTTCTGTTACTTTGGAAAAAAAACAAAAAACACAAAACTTGTTCCCAGATCGCATGTTTGGACTTCTCCAGCTCAGGGCCCTGAGTCAGATGCTTCTCTTACACCTCCCACGGGGTCAAAGAGGTTCACAGAACGGACTTGTTTTGATTGAAATTAAATACGACCACTTCCTCTGTGAATTATACTTGTCCATCCGGTGCTTTGCAAGTGTCTCTGCAGTTTTAGGTCTTTAATTTCACTACTAGAGATTCCCACCTCATGAGTTCTCTTCTTAGTTTCTCCTCCTTATTCAAAGTTCTGATACCCCCCCTCTGGTTTTGTAACTATACCCAATACCAAAATGAAGCCAGGCTTGCTGGATAAAAAGACTTTGAATGAATTATCCTTTTCTCTTCTTGTCCCCTTTTGATTTGGTTCTCAGAGGAATCATTAGTCTGAGAAAGGAGTCAAACAAATATGATTTAGAGTTAAAGCAGTCAGATTAGGCAATAATACAGCTGGTCCCCTTCACCACTCTTACTTTTTATTAACCCCTCTCCCTTAAGAAGCACTTGGGTACTTATTAAACATACAGATTCCTCAATCCCTTTCCAGACCTATTAGATTAAATCCAAATTTCTAGGGATGTATCATTCTTAAAAACCCCCTCAAGTGATTCTTACACTAAAGTTTAAAACAATAAAAGGAAAATTGGTCAGTTATAAGCAAGTTTTGTATTTAAATAAGTCATATCACAAATGTTAGCTAACATTATGACAGTGGTTTCCTAAGACAGAATATCTATAAACAAACCAGTTGACAATAACTGCTATGGAGAATAGTTTAATTCATAAAGACTCCGTTATAATGAGAAATACAAAACACGTCTATACAAAAACTGAAAAGTTTGTGTCTTACTCCAGCACAAATTTACATTCAACCTATTAGACGAGGGAATACTATCCATTCTGATGACTTCTAACCACCACCTCTCTGCTAATTCATTCTTTCAACAATATTCTACTGCATATCTGCTGTGTGCCAGGCACTGCTGTAAGACTACCTGGTCAGCCCTTTATTGCTTTAGCTTGTCAGTTAATAGTCCGCACCACCACATAGCAATATATTTTCCTGCATTATCAGCAAAGGCATTGTTGCCCTCTCAGTTAGTCAGAAAGGAGAAAGACCTTCTAATTCTAGTTAAATATTTATATTTATTAAATGTTTGCAGTTTCAAACATGATTCTTGGTGTGATTTGACCATAATTATATAGCCTTCTCAATCGGGGTGGTTTTCTCTTTGTGTCATAAAGCAAGTTCTTGATAATAAATATTTGAGGCACCTTTCTAAGGCAGTTCAAAGTGCTCTGGCATTTGTTATTCCACGAAGTTCCACTTCATGGGGAGTTGGCTGTTGGTGGGAATCAACTGATAACAGTCAGGGATCTCAGAGTAGACAAATGAGTCAGGAAGAAATGCAGAGCAAGGTGAAGAGCTTAGAAGGCTGATTAGGAAGGACTGAGGAAGAGTGATATGACATATACACAGTGGTCTCCAGAACTGGCTGTATCAGAATCACCTCTTAAAATTTTTACACACCCAGGGTCCACCCCAGGCTGCTGAATCGGAATCAAGTATCTGTATTTTTAACCAAGCACTAGGGATTGGGAAGCCTTGTTGTAGAACCTTTGACTGGGGCCTTTCCTGACAACATAGCGGAGGAATATTGAAGGAGCAAAAGCAGAGAGATAATAGGGGTGGGGGGATGCCCTGTAACTAGTCAAGGGAAGTGTTGAAAGTGACCAGGGACCAGGACTACGGAGCACAGCATTATGGTTAGATTCGAAATAAGAAAGGAGAAATTTTTAACATTAGTCATTAGTGAAATCATTTTAGTGAATCATTTTAGTGAAGTCATTAGTGAAATCATTTTAGTGAAGACATTTTCCCTCTTGAGAGTTCTGACGGGGTAGCAACTCACAAGACTGAACTTGATTGCTGGATGAAATATGAGAAGTATAGGCACCACTTTGTTTGAGGGACACTTACTTCCTACTGGTTTTACAACCACTGGGTTTTTCTGTGGGACTTGAAGCCTCTTTTTTCAGAGATACCCTCACAAAGGGAAATTAATCTTTTTCCAAGTAAACTTTAGCTATCAGGACACCACTAATAATTAAGCAGTTAATGCTGACATTAGCTAGAAGCATCTGTTTTAATAATAATTTTATGCAGAAGTAAAGAACTTTATCTCACAGAGTTCTCTTACAGAGCAACTAAGACAATGTCTTAGTTACAAAGCTAATGGAATAGCTTTGTAAACATTGATTATAATTACTATTAAATAGAAACACTTCAAATGCAAAATAGACATTGTTCAGGATGGTTGTCTTGAAAATTGCTGATGAAAAGAGAGATTGGTGAAAGGAGAAAAAGGAAAAAAACAAAACAACACAACCAGACAACCTGAGAATGGAATCCTCATTCCCTCTCCTTTATGTTGTTTTTCTTTCCTTTATGTTTTTAATTCTCAAATATTGGCAATAGTCTGGAAATGTTATGCTAAGTTAGCTGAATGTGAATGACCCGAAGCCGGAGGGGTGCAATGAAATGTCTTCTGAATTGGTATCTACGTTATATCCAATACAGTTAGGTGTTGAATACTGTTTTGGTTTTGTTTTCACAGGCAGTACCTTCTTGAACTTAGTCTTAAAAATGAATCCAGTTGTTTTGCAGCCAACATATGGCGCAGGAGGTGTGACAGTTAGTGACTGGCAAACCGGCGTGTTTGACTGCTGTGATGACATGGGGATTTGTAAGTGCACAGCGTTGTTGCTTTCTCCTGGGCTAACAGTCGTGCAGTTGCTGACATCACAAAGTTGTTTGCTTATCCTCTCAAGGGATCCATGTTTTATTCTAGAACTCAGAGGTCACAAGGTGGAACCACTGGGCAGATTTTGCCACAGGATGTGTTTTGTTTGCCCTGTATATAATGACCCCTCTTGCTGTATTAATTTTCAAATAGTAGGAACCATACAAAAATCAGAACCCACATAAAAATCTAACTTTCCAATCTAGATTTCCAGCTTCTCTTAAAAATTTGGAAAATCTGAAAAGAGGATCCCTCATTCTCAACTGGCAGAAGTCAGTTGCTACCAAGTATTAGCTAAACCCATTCAAAGGGACCATCACTCTACAGTTTGCCATATTTATGTCCACCATCCACTGTTGGCTATTTTGTGGGTTTTTTCCAACTATTTTACTCATTCATTTTTACTTGCCTGGGCTTGAGTTTGTGACTCTTGTCCAGATCAATCACCTCTTTTTATATTTTTCACCTCTTTAGTATCCCTGTGTTCTTGATGTGTTTCTCCAGTCTTCTCTCTACCTCTTCCTTTCCCTACAGTGGTGAGTCTGTGTTTCTGGTTTTCAGTATTCTTGTAACTCTTGTGGCTGTTCCATTTCAGGAAGCTTTCAGGTTTTTAGCTTTCCTGACGTTTAATTCCTTCACACTACCCAACACACTTTTGTGTAAGACAATTTCCTTGTTTCAGAGTCTGTTGCTGAAAGAGTTGCAGACATTCTCTGTGTGGCTGGTCTTTCCACTGTCTTGAAAAACAGCCTCTTTTTTTTGTATATGATGGAAGTTCCAAGTTCAGTGGAGATAGCCTTTTGCTTAACGCCATCAATCAAAAAACAAGACCTTTCTTATCTCATGTAGGGTACAGTCATATCAAAACTCTACCCTAGAACTTTTCAAAATAGACTTGTACTCAGCATGTTTGCGAACAGTTTCCTGTTTGTTGCTATTTTCTTAGGCCCTTTTTTGTCTTATACAGACTCTTTAAAGTGAAATTTCAGTACGCTTTTTAAGCTTTTGATGCCAATACCCCTTAACTTTTACTTGCTTCAATCCTCATAACAATAATAGGCCTCTATTCTTTGCCAGAACAACCATCTAGAATCTGTTTCCTACTGCTTTTCTCATTTTTCCATTATTTCTTCATTCAATGTTTTCTGACCCTAAACACCCTCCCACAGTTTTCAGAGGGTTTCTCAGACCTCCTGACGCCACAAACTTCCTATTCAAGGATGATCCAAATGTAAACAAGGGTAGGGAAGAAATAATTTGGACGTGCTCAGATCGGCAAGGCAGGAGATTTTGTAATTAAATCTGACCTGGCATATGAGAAGTCAATTTTCCCCACCTCCAGGAGTGTAGGGTCCAGAAGCAAGACATAAAGAGCCAGGGGACCCCAGTGTTTTCTCTGAATGTCCATTAAGGCCATTTCCTGAGTGAGCATCTTTTTGAAAGCGGTGTGATTAAGTCAAACACACGATGACCCTGACTGATTCCTCTGTGTGATTTCACCCTGCCCTCAGGCCTCTGTGGGACTTTCTTTCCCCTGTGCCTTTCGTGTCAGATTGCCTCTGACATGAACGAATGCTGCCTGTGTGGAGCAAGTGTCGCCATGAGGACCATGTATCGGACCCGATACGGCATCTCGGTGAGTCACCCATGTCCACTGTGAAATAGTAACCCAGACAGGACAGCCCGAGGGCCTTCCTTCAGTCTGACTGGATGTCCATGATTGCCTTCCTCACCCTCATGACTTGACCCTAGTCTTTTCTCCACTACCAACCTAAATTTTTTAAGTGCTTTACAGAGACCATGTGGCTATCTATCCTTTGGAATATATTCATAATAAAATCTTTTATTGAACCAATAGATATGTCTCTGAAAAAGTTGCTGGCGGTGAGCAGGTGAGGGATGGAGGTCAGCACAGAGTCCTTAATCTCTCCTGGCTTTACTCAGAGTCAGACAGAGGACCCTGCAGGGTGGGTGACAGTTGCTTAGAAAGCCTTGGGTAAAAAAAGGGTGTGTGATAGCTCCCCTCAGAGCTGGCACATTGGTGAGACAGTTACCTCACTGGTAACTCATATACCAGTGTTCATTCATTCAAAAGGGATTATTGAGCGTCTAGAATGTAGTTAGGTCGTAAGCTGAAGTTCACTCATTCAACAGGGATTTATTGAGTACATAGAACATGCAAAGTACTATTACAGGTGTTAAAGACACATCAGTGAATAAAGGAAATCAAAATCGCTGTCTTCATGGAGCTTACATTCTTTTTTTTTTTTTTTGAGATTTTTATTTAACATAATTTCAGACTTGCAAAAATGGTACAAAGACTTCCTGAATATGCTTCACCCAGATTCCCCAAATATTAAAAATTTGCCACATTTGCTTTATTTTTTCTCTTTCCTCTATCTATCTATGTATCTATTCTATTTTTTTCTGAATCATTTGCGAGCAAGTTCTAAACGTGATACCCTGTTATCTCTATTTCAGTGTGTATTTCTGAAAAACGAGGACATTCTCTTACATTACCACAGTGCAATTATCAAAACCAGGAATTTAACATTGATACAGTACTATTAGGTAATCTATGGATATTATTTAAGCTTCACCAATTATCCCAATAATTTTCTTTAGATGAAAAGAAAATCAATCTAGAAGCAAACGTTGTATTCAGTTGTCATGCCTCTTTAGTCTTCTACAATATGGAAGAGTTTCTCAGTTATTTTGTAGACTATCCCTCAGTTTGGCTTGTCAAATGTTTCCTTATGATTAGACTTAGGTTACACACTTTTGGCAGAAACTCCACAGAAGCGATGTTATGTTTGCTTTGCATCACATCAGGAAGCACGTGACATCAATTTATCTCATTATGCATGATGTTAACTTTGATTCCTTGGTTAAGATAGCATCTGTCAAGATTCTCCACCACAAGGTTGCTATTTTCCCCTTTATAATGGATAAGGACTTTTTAGAGAGATGTAAATACCCTGTTCCTCATCAAACCTTCACCCATCGAAGATTCTTGCCCGCATCAATTACTACTATGATGGTTATCAATGGTAGGGCTCAGACACTAATGGAAGAAGATAGCTGCAATATAACTAAGTAAGAGTATAATCTATAGGATGGCGATAAGTGCAACAGAGAAAAATAAAGCAAGGAAGAGGAATAGCGTGTTGAAAGGTTCTAATTTTGAATAGCGTTATCAGGAAAGACCTCAGTAAGAAAGTAAAGACCTAAAAGGATGAGAGGATGGCTCATCTGGGGAAAGTCCAGGCAGAGGAAATAGCTAGAGCCAAGGTCCTGAAGTAGAGCTTACCTGGAATGTTCCAGACACAGCAAGCAGCCAGAGAGGCAGAAATAGTTTGGGGGGGGGGCAGGGAGATGGGCACGTGGAGAGATAATACAAGAAGATGACATCAGAGAATTAGCAAGAGTTAGACATTCTAGGGCCTTGCAGACCATTATAAGAACTTTAGCTTTTATTCTAAGTGAGCTGGAAAGCCATTAAAATTCTTTTAAACAAAGAAGTGACAGGACGGATTTGTGTTCCTGAAAACTTAGCCTCTGCCCCGCTCATTGTGACCGAGAACAAGTTACTCATCTTACTAAGCTTTGGCTCCCTCACTGATGAAATGGTAAGAATGATACCTCCACCCAAGGTGGCATAGTAAGAGTCACATGAGATCATGCATGGAAAGGACTTAGCACAGGGCCTGGCAGGTAACTGTTATTATCTTTGTTCTTAGCTCAGCTGCCTGTCTCTCAGCACTGCCTGCAGCTCTCATTTACGCCACTCATTTATGCCAGCATAACTTAACACAGGGGTTCTTAACTTTGTGACTGTCCCATAAACTTCCCAAAACTGTACGCTAAGTGTTGGGTGTATGTAGCTGTGTACATGGGTGTGAGGGTGAGACTCTCAAAGTGGCCCGACCATAGTGGCGTAGAGGAAGGGGTGCTTAGCTGGATTCTGGAGATAAAGGTTCTGGGAACAGCTCAGAAAATAGCTAACTTCTGGACTCTCTGAGAAGTCATCTGTCAGCATCAACTTTCTCATCTGTCGTGAGAAAGTTGTGCAAGATGATTTCTAAGGTCACTTCTAGGGTCTGGGATTCTATGCTATAATAAGTTTCCTTGGTATACATTAAATAAGTGTATTTATAGACAATGTATCTCTCTTCTTCCTCCTTAGAACAGACTTCAGAAATGGCTAGTAAATCCTAGGACTGATTTATATAATTTATATAAATAATAATATAATATATATTATAGATTATATTATTATATAATAATATAATAATATAATTTATATAATTCAGGTTCTTTGCTTTGTTTCCCCTTTGCTTCTATGCAAACTTTTGCATCTATGCAAACTGCTCCAATACAGCCTCTCTGACCTGACCCTGGACACAGAGGCAGGACACAGTCAAGACAGCATCCCTTTGGCTAGGGCCACAACCTCTGCAGCAGAGGAGAAAGAAAAAAAACAACCACTGATTGAACGCCTAGGTGCTGGGATACTACCTTAACATATATGTGCTCATTTACTACTTACAAACTCTTTATGGTGCAGGGACTGTTATCTCCACTTTATAGACATGAAAACCAGGACTGAGAAAGGCTTAAGGTCACAGAACATGTAAATGCTGAAATTCGGGCTCAAGTTTATTCTGACTTGGAGTCAGGTCTGGTTTTTCCCACTCGACCATCTTGTCTTCCCAAATCCAAGTGTATTCAGCCATGTACCACCATCCATTCGTTTATTTGCTCAACGATTCTGCAAATAGTGCTTATAACAAGACTTCTTTTTTTAACGGCTTCCAAAAAAATGAAGCACCAGTCCCCTTTCCCAAACAGAATGATGTAAGCAAAATCTTTGCTTCTGGCACCCATTTCCCAAGAAGCTGTTCTGGTCAAGGCGTTTATGTCCCTTATTAACTTCAGCATGGTATAAACCTGCAGTTCATTTCCTCTCATTTGAAAAAGGAATGTTTTTTCTTTTCTATATTCTCTCTATCTGTATTATGAAACAGACTTAGAATTAGGGTGTGTTTTCTAAAGGTTTCCCTAGGTCTCTCAGCAAATAATAGTAGGACTTTTTCCCCCTAAAAACTTCCTGAGGTAAAAGACAGGCACAGACATGCTGGAACAGAAAAGTGGTTACATCCTTGTTGAATATTTTCTTCTTTGTAGCATATAATATGTATTCAGCAAGTGTTGGTTTAATGAAGGTTTAAAAGATAAAAAGAATAAAAATAAACAATGAACTAAAGAATGAAAAACACAAGTACTTTGAGGAAGGGTTAGAGGATTTGGATGCTTTATCAGGGAAAAAGAGAAGGCCAAGAGACTGAATTGTCTTCAAGCTGAATATCCATTCCTCCATCTGATGAAGGTCACAACATTAGAAGATTTCTAACATTGTTATCTTGTTGTCCACTCTTTGTCCCACATGCTTTCTCTGTTAGATGAACATCAAAATCACTGTAGCAAAGAAAAAAAATTTTATGAAAAATAAATCACTTATAATCTCACCATTTAGGAGCTCCCAACCCTTATATACTATAGATCTCTCTCTCTCTCTTTCCTGCTCTCTCTCTCTCTGTTTCTCTCTGTCTCTGCTCACACTGTAAATTGGGAGTTGTATTAAATTCAACATTTTAAAGAATAAGTGCTCTCCAAAAATGGAGTTCAAAATTATTTCAATCAGTCAAGACACACAGTCATAGAATCTGGTTGTCAGACTAGAACCCTCAGATCACTCAGTGCCGACTACACAGAGCAGGAGTCCCTTCAAGGGCATCTCTACCCAAGGGTCATTAAGACCCAACTAGGCCTACCATGAAGAGGGCCCTCAAAACTTTGCAAAGGGCTTCCCTGGTGGCGCAGTGGCTAAGAATCCGCCTGCCAATGCAGGGGATATGGGTTTGAGCCCTGGTCCGGGAAGATCCCACATGCTGCGGAGCAACTGAGCCCATGCGCCACAGCTACTGAGCCTGCGCTCTAGAGCCCACGAGCCACAACTACTGAAGCCCGCGCTCCGCAGCAAGAGAAGCCACCGCAGTGAGAAACCCATGCACCGTAACGGAGAGTAGCCCCTGCTTGCCTCATCTAGAGAAAGCCCGCGCACAGCAACAAAGACCCAACGCAGCCAAAAATAAATATAATAAATAAATAAATTTATTTTAAAAAAAACTTTGCAAAGCAGCCCATTCTACGAATGAATAGTGGCTTTTCCAGACACTATTCATTATCTTCTTTCTTCTTTTCCCCATAATTTATATATCCCTCCCTCACTATGGACTTCCTCCCTTGCAGAATAGCATGAGGGATGTCAATGGAAATGGCTAGAGGGATACAAGGTGAGGCCTCATCTGGCACTATACTCACAACCAATTGGAAAAATTGGTGCATTACACAACTGGCTTTAAAGGGAACAATTCCACGTTAATAAAAATAATAAATAAACCAAAGTTTTCTTAAAAAGGAACAAAAAAAGAGACAACAGATGATAGAGAACTGGGGCTATAATTGTAACCTGCAGATCATTTGAAATGGTATGTTATTATGAAAAAGGTACTGGCTTGAGAAGAGAAAGACCAATCACTGCTACCAATTTATGTGATCTTAGCAAGTCAGTTAACTTCACTTGGTCATCAGAAAAATAGGGATAACGTCACAGAATTCTCATGATAAACAAGTGACATAAAATGTATGTTTTAAAGAGGTATGAAAAGTTAAACAAATGCAAGGAATTGTATGACTGTATTTATAGGCTACATGTTGATCCGTTTGTTTGTTTTTTAACAGGGGTCTATTTGTAATGATTTCCTGTGGCTGGCATGTTTCCCTAATTGCACCCTTTGTCAACTCAAGCGAGATATTGAAAAAAGAAAAGCAATGAATGCTTTGTAAAAGATGCTTGGTAAGTTGGTGGGAATTCTTTGATTTGTGAGTATCAAAACAAATTCTCAAAGACATCTTTGATTTCTTTGGTACTCTGTCTCACAGATACATGAGATATCCCTTACCAAATGGGGGGTAAATGACTTTCAATGGCCAGCCTACACCAATCAGTTGGGAGTCAGCTTCCCAGAGCCTGGATAGGGAGGGCTAATCCTGACTGGATGGGAAAGAATTCTGTGATTTGTTAGGATGTCTGCCACAGGTGGAGTGGCCGTGTGATGTAACAAATAAACATACCACATCTCATCCATACCTATCTTAACTACATCATGATTTAAGGTAGTAGAGATACGTGTACGACAGAACATTCATTTCCCTAAGCCTAGATCACAGGTCCACTGCTGCCAACAGTAACCCATTGAGATGTTACACTAAGTGTGACTGGGTAACATATCTAGTTATATGTTCTTGTCAACTCCACAATATTGAAATAATAATTCATTCTCCAAAGTGGTAGAAAGCTATCTTAGTCTCTATAAATTAAGTGTGGACAATTCACTCAGTTATCCAAAATGCCCAAAGCTCCTGTTTAGGAAGAAGAGCACTGACTTTTTGGTGGCAGTATGGTCAAAGTTGGGCAGCTACTCATTTACCTAGTTCCCTAAGCTCTCCTGGTCACATTTTTAATCCTCTCAGTTCTTCATATTTTTCTCAAGCCAGAGGGCAAAGGCTTACTCAGTCTTGCCTTTCCATCACTTACTGCCAATCCCATTGAATTTGTTATCAAAGTTTTATCTTCACCTGGAAATAGCTATTGTCTACAAAGTCTTATCTCCCAAAAAGTCTTCAAAAGTGTTTGGTCAGGATCGTGCCTTCATGAGTATGACTGGTTGGCACTGGCACAGTCTGTCTCCCTCTTACTTATTTTGCCCACATGCAGCACCAAATGATGTCCTCTTCATGAACATCTTAGCTCATTTCATGTTGCATTTTAGTACCATTTTATTTTGTTATTATTATTTTTTATAAATTTATTTATTTTACTTATTTATTTTTGGCCATGTTGGGTCTTCGCTGCTGCACGCGGGCTTTTCTCTAGTTGCAGCGAGCAGGGGCTACTCTTCGTTGTGGTGCGCAGGCTTCTCATTGCGGTGGCTTCTCTTGTTGCGGAGCACGGACTCTAGGCATGCGGGCTTCAGTGGTTGCGGCACGCGGACTCAGTAGTTGTGGCTCACGGGCTCTAGAGCACAGGCTTAGTTGCTCCATGGCATGTGGGATCTTCCCAGACCAGGGATCGAACCCGTGTCCCCTGAATGGGCAGGCGGATTCTCAACCACTGCGCCACCAGGGAAGCCCCTAGTACCATTTTAGTATCCTAGTATTTGTCTTCTGATTGCTTTCTTCAATGTGCTTTACTCATTTACAAGCAGAGTCAAGATGGTGAGTTTTCTTATTCTTTTTCCTCCTTGTACCCTACCTCCTGAGAATTGGCTGTTGTTTATCTTCCCTAGCATTGATGTTTCTTTAAAGCCCTTTGTTACCAATGTGGCTCAGAATTTTGCCAAAGTAGCCCTAGTCTCCTACTTAGAATGTGGCAGTTTACTGGTCTAGTCATCCAGTTAATGAAAAAAATTGTTTTGGGGTCTCTGCCTTTAGGAGTCTCTTACCTTAGCATGTTTGATGAGTCATTGCCATTTGATAAGAGAGGTTAGCTCTGGCAATCTACAGAGCATTCTGTTGGTTTACCCAACCACCTAGCAATGGTGTCTGATGCATAGTAGACACTTAATAACTAATGTGGATGAATAAATAAATGCAACTTTCAAGCAAGGAAGCATAATGAGGCTCCAACCTAGAAGACTCATCTGAATCTTAAGTAGTGATTGTGACTCTTCCAAATAGGTTGTACTGAACCACGGGCCATTATTTGATATAGATTTTAAATATGCAGCAATTTGGCAGTAGGGTAGCAGTGGAATGAAAGTTTTGATACTTGGAACAAGATAATGTAAAGATGGAATTGATAAGTCCTAATTCATTCATCGATTTAGTCTTTCTTTCCTTTTCTTCTTCTGATTTCTACAGGTCAAATTCACATAGTAGTGAAAGAAAATGCTGGAATGAAATACTGCATCTATTCAGTGCTATCTCACCTCAAGTCTTAGAAATTAATTCAGCTAATCATATGGTTTCAAATGGCTTCAAAACATTTTTAATTTTTGGTTTATTTTGAAAGAAATATATTTCCACTGCTGTTCTCTAAGATGAATGCCATTAAAAAATGAATTTCCTCAACAATTCTTGTGTCTTCAAATACTGCTTCATGGAAAATTACAATATGCTTCTTTTAAAAATGAGCCCAAGCTTGTCAAAATGTCAAAGTTGAATGATGGGTTCGTAGAGATTCTTCATTCTACTTTTCTACCTTTACGTAAGTTTGAAAATGTCCAGAATAAGAAGTTTTTTTAAATGTTGTCAAGTAAAAGCCTTCTGTTATTTTGGATTTTCCCTGCACTGGGAGACTAGGTGTTACCCTGCACGGCCCTTCACCCCAGGAAAGTGTGGTTTCCTCCCTCAGGGAGCCTGAATGTCTTTTGGCATGTCTTCACAGCCCCATAAAGTAAATCTACTCCAGGAGTTAATTGCCTAGCAATGCAGAGTTTACTGTAGATTTTATACACAAAGGGAGGATTTCTGTCATAAGCCATGTAGCAAACCACTTAATTAACATTCCCATCGCCCATCTCTGTCCTCCCCAAAGTCATCCCCTGCAGCAAGCCAGCCACAGGGGCTCCACATACCTTTATTTTTCCTTTTTTTTCTAGGTTAACTTGGCATTTTATTTCATTTTTTTAATTGAGATATAATTGACGTATAATATTGCACTCGTTTTAGGTGTACAACGTAATGATTTGATATATGTATATATTGCAAAATGACCATCACAATAATTCTAGTTCACATCCATCACCGCACAGTTACAAGATTTTTTCTTCTTGTGATGAGAACTTTTAAGATTTACTCTCTCGGCAACTTTCAAATATGCAAGACAGAAAACTTAAATGGCATTACAAGGTCACCAATGTATACAGAATGGCAGTGCTGAGTCTAGAAAGCAGGTCCTATTTCATTGTTCATAACAGTACACAGAAGTGTTTTTTATTTATTTATTGTCTTATAAAAATTAACCCTGGGGTTTAGGATTCCAAGGATTGCTATTATAAATTTATAGAATATCCTGTCTGTTGCCTTCCTAGCAGTCTTCATTTTTTCTATTTTTTGGTTTGTTTAACACCTGCATCGATGGTAACTGATAAGCAGCATGAAAGCGGGGACAGATCATATTTGTTCTAATTTCCTTTTTACTCCCCCAGCACATGGAAAATACTGTGGTTAAGAGGTCAGTAGATTAGTTTCAAAAGTATAAAAGGTGGCAAGAATAGTAATCAGATAAGACATTTGTGCAAAATGAAACTATTTGGAGGTATTTTTTCTAGTCATTTTCCTTATGAAACTATGTGATGATGTTGTCCATACCATTTTCTAAATTGCTTGTTTTGTTTTACGGCTTAGCCACAAATTATGAATGACTTGCCATATTAATAAATATCAAAAAATATGCACTACAGTGCTATTAACTATAGTCACCATGCTGTACATTATATCCCCATGACTTACTCACTAGAAGCTTGTACCTTATGACCACCTTCATTTTTGCCCACCTCCCACTGCTGGCAACCACCAATCTGTTCTCTGTATCTATGAGTTTGGGTGTTTTTGGTTTGGTTTGGTTTGGTTTTTTTAGATTCCACATATAAGTGAGATCACATGGTATTTGTCTTTCAGTCTGACTTGTTTCACTAAAGCATAATGCCTTCAAGTTCCATCCATGTTGTTGCAAATGGCAGGACTTCCTTCTTTTTATGACTGAACAATATTCCAACAATATTCCAATATATATCACATTTTCTTTACCCATTCATCTGTCAGTGGACACTTAGGTTGTTTCCATGTCCTGGCAATTGTAAATAATGCTACAATGAACAGTGGGGTGCAGCCCACATACCTTTCTTATGAAGAGCAATTTAGTTCCATCTCAGCCTTCTGGTCCTAGGAACCATAGCCCCAAAGATGCAGGATGGGTGTGGAATTCTGCTTTTAAGCAAAATAATGAGCTTTCCATGTAGCTTACTTTCAAGTTACTTAAAAGTTATGATAAATAAAAAGGTTTTTACAAAATCTTTGATGAGGATGAGAACAGTTCTCATTAGCTTCATTCTCCCACTCTTGATATTACGCTTTATCCTGTACCTTCCAAATGCCTAAGGCTCCCTCATACGAGGCCACTTCCCTTAATTAAATCAAAACCTCCTTAAATGCTACTGCATGCCAGAGGTAAACTGCTAGAGCCAAGAAGCAACCTCAGAGGAGGTTGAGGTTGGGGCTGGGGGAAAAGACATGTAGGAGATTGACAAATTGACAAAGCAAAAGACAGCACAAAAGAATTCATCTCACTTTTCCAGGGTATGTAATAATTATCCATACATTCTTCCTGCCATGGATGCTATATCAGAGTTAGCTGCTGCTGCTTAGCGGCTTAAACAACAACAGCCATTTCTTCTACTCAAGAGTCTCTAATTTGGGCAGGATACTCTGTCTCTGCTCATGCAGTGTGAACTGGGAGAGCTCACCCCGGGCTGGAAGATAGTTGGAGGTGCCTCTTGGCCATGGGTTCAGCCCGGGCTTGAGCCTAAGGGCCTGGGCTCCTCTCTACATTAGCCACACCACAGGCTGCTTGGACTGCCTCACAGTATGGTTGCTGGGAGTCCAGGGCAAGCATCTCAAGAGAACGATATGGAAGTCAGTAACATTTTTATGATCTAGATTCAGAAGTCACATAGCTTCATTTCTTCCGAACTCTCTTTGTTGAGGCAGTGGCAAAGGTCCACCCAGTTTCAAGAGGGAGGGAACACAGACGCTGACTCAGCGGAGCGTGGCAAGGCGCTTGAAGAACATAAGAGACAAGGGCTATTGTTGCAGCCATCTTTGGAAAATAGAATCTGCCACAGATGCCGTGAGGCACTCTGTGTTTTGCCTTGTGGGGGTCAGAACTGTAGTCCATCTGTTCTCAATAAAGCTCCTCCTGGAGGATTGCAGCAGATTGATGAGTTGCTGCAGCTATCTGCTTCTCATCCCTCTAGACCTGACTGATGAAGATATACTTTTTTTTTTTTTTTAATATTTATTTATTTGGCTGCGCCGGGTCTTAGCTGCGGCGTGCGGGATCTAGTTCCCCAACCAGGGATTGAACCCGAGCCCCCTGCGTTGGGAGCACGGATTCTTAACCACTGGACCACCAGGGAAGTCCCTGAAGATATACTTTTAAAACATCTGATGATTCGTTCAAACTAAGGAACTACTCTTTTCCCCCTAAAACTGAAAACAAAATTATTTCTCCCAGAACAAAAGAAGAATCTTCCCCACGAATTTCCAATTTTCACTGACAGCAAAGATACAAATTTCTGGCAGCTAAAAGATAGCCATTTTTTAAGGTTTCCAGCTTTCAAAAGCATGTAGGTCTAAACTTTGAGAGGCACAATCAAGAAAAGCTAAACACCAATGAATTTAACTGAAGGATATCAAGAAAGGGAAGAAATTCAGGGTAATTTGTTTTCCAGCTTGAGCAGCCAGGTGGAGGAGAGAGCCACTAAGCAAAATGGGGAAGACTGGAGTGGGATGGGAGAAGAGGTTTCAAGAACATTGAAAGCTCTTTTGGGACTTGTTAAGTTTGAGGGGTATAAGGCATCCAAGGGAACGAGTCAAGACAGTGATGTCAAGAGTTTCAGTCAAAGGAGAGACCCAGGGTAGAAATACAAATTTTAGATTCGATGGCACTAAACTGGTGCTTGAATCCATGGCAATGAATGAGACGAGCAAGGAAGAACAGAGAGAGAAGAGGGTTGAGGGCCAGGGCTGAAGAACTCTAAGATTTGGACATTAGTTAGAAAAAGGGAAGGTTAGCAAAACTCAGAAGGAGCAGTTTGTGTGAAGGGAGAGTGAAACTAAGGGATATAGGAGAGTGTTTCGAAAGTGAGAGACCAAATAATATGCAGACACTTAAATTGGGCCACTCAAATGGAGGAGCTTTTTTGGAGAGGGTCTCTCGTTTGCAGGGCTGTGGGGAGGGACAGCAAATGATTTCTCCTGTGGATGGCTATGAAAGGGTAACTATCTTGGGGAAATTCAACTGTTGGATCATGCCTTTCCACATTTGGAGGGTGATAAAGGCTAGAATAACAAATGGGGCAGGGCGAGGGAGTGGGGGGGGGACAAGGAGAGGGCTAGACACAAGGAAACTTCCCTTGTGTCCCTCTGAGCCCCAAAATGAACTCAGCCTTATTGCTGTGGCTCACTAACAGTCAAGTCCCAAGGGTTCACTCTATTAATAATCACTTGCAGGAAACTGATTGCTTAGTTATCTGAATTTCTTTAGAAATAAATTATCATTCCGGCATTCTATAGGAAATGGCTGTCATCTCATCCTTGGGTCATTTTGTTTAAGACATGCTGACTTGCATTGCTTTCTCACAGTTTCAGCCAAGAATGTCAGTTCATGGCAGGACGGGAGGTGGGAGATGGAAGGAAGCAGGCTCTGTCCACCCTTCCCGGCAGTGTAATCAGGAATCTCACAAACATGCTGGCATATGAGACTGGAAACCCTTTTCCCAGATCCTTTTCCAGACAGGATCATGTCTTCTTCATTTCTTTACCCTCCTCAGAGCTTAGCAGATAGCTTTGCACATAGGAAGCACTCCACAAATAGTTCATTCAATAAGTATTTACTGAGTGCCTACTATGTGCCTCTCTGTGCCTCAGTTTATGAACTTATTAAATGGGGATAATATTAGAACCTACCTCACAGGGCTGATGTAAAGATACAATGAATAATATATATAAAGTGTTTAGAAGAGTACCTAACACACAGTAAGCGCCCAAGAAAAGTAAATTACCTTTGTTATCATTCTTGTCATTTGCCAAGCATTATGTGAAGCTCTGGGGACAAAGCAGTTAAAAAAAAAAAAAAAAAAAAAAGACTATTTCAAGGAGCTTAAATTCAAAAGCTGTTGTAGAATGAATAAATAACATTTACCAACAATTTCTGTAAAGGAATGTTTCCCTTTGTACTTTCTCTAGATCTCTCTACTCACTCCCGCATCTCTACTAATTAGAAACAAAACAAAAACAAAGCAGCAGAAATTTCTTATGAGACTCCCGCATGAGCGATTTCCTTGGAGTGGAAGCGTTTTCTTGGGGAGCTCGGGCACGGGCCAGCCACACTATGAAATTGGAGGGAGCGCCCGGCTCTAGGAGCACCCACAGTGATGGCCTCGGCTCAGCCAATGTCCCCCGAGTGTGCTCTGTGCACAGCCCGGCCCTGGACACGAGGATGGACACCAGGGCGTGGCATCCGCTCTCAGGAGCTCAGAGGGGAGCCCAGCCTGGTCATCCCTGCCTCGGCTAAGCTGCCTGCACTGCCAGAATTCACACGTTTTCTAACATAGGCTGAAGTTGCGTTGCCTGTAGTCAACTTGCATGAAGACTGCAGAAATACTGATTCCCAAACCCCACCCTGCGTGAAAATACTCCGGGGAGGGGAGGTGGCCTGGGCAGGGAGGGGAGGGGAGGAGGGAGTGGGTGGGAATCTGAACTTCTAACACAATTACTGGTGACTCCAAGACACACTAAAGTTTGAATATTGTGCTTACTGGGTTTCGCGGAAGCTGGACTCTGCTGTTTACCTGTAGGCTTTAACATCTGGGGTTTACTCCAGTTTCTGAGCTCTCAAGACTTGTATGAATTACATGAGTGTTAGTTATGTTTATACCAACTACTCTGCTTTTGGCTTTTCAAAGCATCTTGCTAGATGATAGTTTTTAAATGTCACTTCATTCATCAACATCCAAATAAAAGTACTGTGCTTTAATTTTTTGCAAATGATAAACATGAATATGTTCACCATCATTCCAATTTCTCACATCTTTCTACAAAAAGAAAAAAATCCTCATAAATAGCTTTGTGCATTGTATTAGTTACCTGTTCATACATAACAAATTTCCCTATACTTAATGGCTTAAAACAACAATGATCATGTATTGTACCTTGTGTTTTCTGTGAGTCAGGAATTCAGGCAGAATCAATGGGAACAGCTTGCCTTTGCTCCATCATACCTAATCCTCAGTTCAAAGCCTCAAAGGCCAGGATTTGGGACCATCTGAAGTCCATTCATTCACATGTCTGGTGGTTGATGCTGCCTTATTGGCTGAGGGCCTTGCTGGGACTGTTGGCCAGAGCACCCACATGTGGCCTCTCCATATAGCTTGGTCTTCATCAAAATACGGTGGTGGGTTCCAAGGACAAGCATGGAGGGTGGGGAGATCCTTTGTATGACTGAGCTAAGAAGTCACATGGCATCACTTCCCTTGCTGCTCCATTGGTCGGCAGTCACAGGCTTCCACTCAGATTCAAAGAGAGGGAACACACACCCCTACGTGTGAGAATATCAGTCACACAGTCACACTGTAAGAAGAGTGTGTGGGGTGGGATAAGCATGAGGAGGGCCATCTTTGAAAAACGCAATCTGCTATATTGCATGTAATTGGTAATAGGAACTTGCGATAAGATACTCCCAGCACATGTTGATAAACTTATCTTTGAACACTGACACATAATTAATGAGGTTAGTGATTTAGAAATATATGGCTGAGACTAACTTGGATCCCACCTAGGTTAAGACCCTTCCAGGGTGATATCAGAGCATATTTGCACTTACCACATGGAACTGAAATTGCCCTGCTGTCTGTCTCCCCTGAGAGAGTGACCTGTAGTCAGGGATTATGTCTTGTTCACTTCTGGATTCCCAGTGCTCTGTGATACCCAGCTACGTGCCTTGTGCTGTTCACCCCACCAGTTCTGGGTGACCCAAGAAGCTGACCAAGCACATGCCCAGGGACCCAGCGAAACAGGGACACAGAGCGAGAGACAAGAGAAAGAACAAGACACTTCTAATCATTTATCTAAGATTAAATTTTTTTTGTCAATTAAAATTAAAATTTTTTAATTAAAAATGCATTTGAAATTCAGCACATATAAATGATATGTCATTTCAAATAATAAACATTTATTTTGAACTAGAAATGATAGGACAGGGAAACCATGATCTTTTCAGGGCTCAAGAGCTTGCAAGAGGGACTCCCCTGGTGGCGCAGTAGTTGAGAGTCCGCCTGCCAATGCAGGGGACACGGGTTCGAGCCCTGGTCTGGGAAGATCCCACATGCCGTGGAGCAACTAAGCCCGTGCGCCACAACTACTGAGCCTGTGCTCTAGAGCCCGTGAGCCACAACTACTGAAGCCCGTGCACCTAGAGCCCGCGCTCCTCAACAAGAGAAGCCACCACAATGAGAAGCCCACACACCGCAACGAGGAATAGCCCCTGCTCACTGCTCTAGAGAAAGCCTGAGCGCAGCAATGAAGACCCAACACAGCCAAAAATAAATTAATTAATTTTTTTAAAAAAGAAAAAAGCTTGCAAAATTCCACCTGCGACTCTTTTTCTGCTGTGGACTCTTCACCATGGTGCGGTTACCTCCACACCTGTCCATCCCCACAGGTGAGATCCTGTGGAGGGGATGCCGTTCTCGATACTGCTCCAGCCCTTTATTCTCTTCTACCATCACAGACACAGCATTATGGGTGTATTATGCTTTTCTAAAACATTGGTAGCTACTACAAGGAATTACAATGGACAAGAAGAAAAAAAGAAATGATTAAAACGTGTATATAAAACCTATAAAACAAAGCATATAAAATACTTTGAAAGAAAAAGTATAGGTTGTGCATATTTGGGTTTACTTTGTACGTTAGATTTTGTTGGAAACAAAAGTCTTCAAGATAAATTGATAAAATGAAAACAAAAACAAGGCCAAGAGGAGCGTACACTTATTGTATACAAGAAAAAAACAATATCAAGATGGACATCCTTGTAGTACATCTACTATCCCTGTAGGATACAAAAGAAACTGGCATCAGTGAACATCTTCATACAAGGGGACAGTGTAACTGGGGCACCAGAGAGGAAAGGAGACTTACTTTTCACGATGCACTCTTTTATAGTTTTGAATTTTGTACCATTTACCTATATTATCCTTTCCAAGTAAATGACATGATATTTAGAAAGAAAAATAATGAAAGCAGTCAGTAAATAATAGTAGAAGAGAAATCGAATTCATTTAATCAGTAGAACCAAACAAACAAGGCTTTGTCAGCGAGAAAACAGTGCCTGGGTCAACAAGACGCAGAGGAAATACTGGACAGTTTCACTTTCTTGAGATGAGAGGCAAGACGGAAGGCCTGGGGTTGGGGGCGGGGAATTTAGGAGGAATCTGTGCAGAGGTCATACAATGAAACCACATGAGGGAGGTGGTCTAGTGGGGGGATGTATTAACAGAAAGGAATACACAGTACGGAGACCTGACTGGCATGATCAAGGTCTGGGAAAGCTTCTCAAGGAAACTGACAATTGAGTTGAGATCTAGAAGATGATTAGGAATCAACTAGCCAAGAGGGACAGGAAGGGCAGTGCAGGCAGTGAGTGAAAAGAGTAGGTGCAAAGGCACTGTGGGGGGGAGAGCACAGACTCAATTCACCCCAAGTGCCCACACACATGGCTACCCACTGCCACCAGTTTATCCTGATTTAGCAGTCAAGATGTTCAACCCTCCCTCTCTCCAAGAGAAACCTTCTTCCATAGAGCTAAACTGTGGTGGGGAGGTAGTGCCAGTCTGTGTATCAGGGGGAAGGCATTTGATATAAATTGCATGGAGCCTGGGATTTCCTCTATTTGTTCACTGGTATATCTAGTATTATTACCTCCATTAGAAACTAAAGCACAGATAAGAGAATCCCCTTGTCTGTCCAAGATTACACAGTGAGTACAGGGTATTTTTGGGTGCTCATTCAGGTGTGCAGGCATGGTTTCATCCAGGCTCTGGCTCCAATTCCCTTGGCTCTACTCAATCCTCCCCCATTGGTATGCTCTCTGCACCTCAGAAAAACTGATGGAGAAGCTTTGTGCTAAAGAGCCAACAAACGAGCATTTAAATAATATCCCTGGAGACTTATAGTTAAAACCAAGAGACTGGGGACTTCCCCGGTGAAGCAGGGGATAAGACTCTGCGCTCCCAGTGCAGGGAGCCCGGTTTCAATCCCTGGTCAGGGAACTAGATCCCACATGCATGCTGCAACTAAGAGTTCACATGCCACAACTAAGGAGCCCACCTGCCACAACTAAGACCTGGTGCAACCAAATAAATAAATATTAAAAAAAAGAAAAAAGAAACATTAGTTAATTAATTTAAAAAAAATAAAACCAAGAGACTGGGAAGAGGGTCATCAGCAGAAAGGATAGAGTTCAGTGAATTTCTAGATGTAAACTAGGTGGAGAAATGGTAGTTGAAGAAAAACTAGAGGAAGTTATATTCTAGAATACTTATAGAGGAGGCTAAAAAGTAGTGGGAGATGCTCTTTGCTATAAAATCCCAGAGACTGTTTCAGAAATACTGAAAACAATGGAAGATGGAATAAGACATGCACTGGCATCAGAAGCGACAGCTGAATGAAATAACATGAGATTTTCCTAGCACTGAAGGATATGAGTTTTTGCAGTGAAAGGAGCCAGCACAATGAAAAGGGGACAATCTACAACTAGATATCTTATTGTAAAATTTCAGAAACACAAGCATAAAAAAGAAAATTCTAAAAGCTTCCAAAAACATATTGCTTACAAAGGAATAAGAATGAGATTGACTTCTCCTCAGTCACATCAGATAGCAGAAGAACATGGAGCAATGCCTTCAAAGTTCCAAAGGAAATTTGTAGACAAGAGTGCACATAACATACAAAAACGGCTTCAAAATAATAATAAATCGACACCCATGAATCCTCCACTCCACTGAAGATACTTAATATCATCAGTACCTGTGATATACTTGAGGTCCGCACCCTGAACCCCTCTTCCCCTACCTTGATTTCCATAATAGTTTCACCACATATGCATGTCTTGATGACCAATATAATTTTGGTTTGGAAATATGTATTGTAAAACATATATTCATTATGTGAAATTTCTATAAATATCTTTCTACCACGTGTATTCTTCTGACTTGCTTTTTTCCATGCGTTTTTGAGCTCACCCATGTGGGTAGAGACCACTGAGGTCCATGCACTTTCACTGCATTATAATATTATTTGTCTCATAGTAATACAGTGACACTAGCTTGCTTTTGGCTAGTTGCCTGGTAGACTTTTATCTATCCCTTGACTTTTTAAGTTTCTGTATATTATGTTCCTGCAAATCTTGATTAGAACATGTGGCTAGTTCTATTTCTTTATTTTAAAAATCTGATCTGAGAACTTTGTGTTTTAACCGAGGTATTTAAAGTGAGTACTACATCTGGGGGGGAAAATCTGCCATCTTATTTTCTGCTTTCTATTTCTCTTTTTCCATCTCTCTCTTTTCCCTCTTCTTCCTTGCCTTCTTTTGGCTTGAGTCTCCCCTTCCTCCTCATTCCTCCTTCCCATAGGGGAATTTATTTTAAACATAGAATTATAAGTCCAGTTGAACTACGAAGTGTGAGGGAAGAATAAAAAAATTTTTTCAGGCACGCAAAGACTCAAAAAATGCACTTCCCATACTTCCTGTCTTAGGAAGTCACATTCAATGCAGTTGAGCTAAATGAGAGAGTGAACCATGAAAAAGGATGACTTAGAATCTGAAAAATCCTGGGGAGAAATAAAGAAAAGATTCGGGTGGATAGAAACCCAGCAGGTTTAGAGAACAACTAGCCCAAACTGGGCAAGAAGATAGAGGTTTTTAGGAAGGAGCCATCCAGGGAAAACAGAATTCCCAAGATTTGAAACTGGCATCGAGAAGATGATTAAAGCATGTAATAAGTGAATAGAAACTTCAGAGAAAAAAAAAAAAATCCTGACTCTTCAGTTAACTAACTCTGTGACGTTCTGCTTGTTGCTTTTCTGCCTGGCAGTTTCATCACTCATAAAATAAGGTTAATAAGAGTCCTTCATCATAGGGCTGTCATGAGGATTAAGTTAATAATTGCAGAGTGATTAGAAAAGTGCCCAGCAACTAGTAAGGGTGTGTTAAATGGATAAAGAAAAATGAAGTTTGGCTCTGCCTTTAAAAATAATCACAGAGTCACAATAATATTCACATTGATTTTTTTAAAAACTAATTAGATTCAACGATTGGGCAATGTACACGTTTCTTAATTATGGGTAGAGAACAGGATGTGAGTTTTATCAATTTCAAAAAACACAAAAGTAAAAACAGAGAGGTCACCTGAGTGCAGTGGGATGCCAGTGACACACAGCTCAGTTCCTGGGTTCCTACTGAGCCATCACACAGGGACCAAGGGACACACTGGGTCAATTGTGCCCTCCTCTTCAGCGTGCTTCTCCCAAGTGCCAGGCAAGCCTGTGATAAAAGAAATTTCCACATATTGAGATATAGGGAAGTCATTCTGGCTTATGCATGAGTTAACTTGAATTTTATGCTTACTAAAATAGCCTGTTTCTGGCCTATCAAACATACATTGTACATCTGCTTTAATTACTATAGAAAAGGGCACACTGACCAGTAGTAAAGAATGTCCAAGTGAAAAGTAAAGATTAAATGCCTCTCTTCCTGGGACACTAACCCTGTACTCCTTTGATGATAAGACTCCCTTCCCAGGTGCCAAGGCCATGCTGACTTGTGCTGATCTATGTGTTTTGTTTTGTTTTGTTTTTTCTATACGTGCTGATCTATGTGTTTTTTTGTTTGTTTGTTTGTTTGTTTGTTTTTGAAACCTTGAAGATATGTATCCTTAACTTGTTTAATGTTCTTTGTTCTGACAAGATATAAAACTGTGCTGGAAACCGTGCTTCTCTGGAGCAGCTTCTCAGAGTAATCTGGGAAGCTGGCTTCCAGGCTAATCCTTAGTTTGGCTCAAATAAAACTCTTTTGTTATCAGAGATTGTTTGATTATTTTCGTTAACATTGTGCTACCACAGGTTGAATCTTTGCAGTTTCCGCTCCAGCCTGTCAAGATAAGTCCCATCATTTTATATGATTTTGTCTATCCTGAGGCAGGCACCCACTCCCTATTTCAGACAAGGCCAGTCTGCAATAAAAAAGAACAAAGATGAGACAGAAAGAGATGGCAACCCTATTCAAGTCCCTGGTTCCAGTCATTTTGAAGGGCTGTTTATATCCCTGCCCTCAGGCTCTTGCTTCTTATTTTCATGTTTTGTTTGGGAAAAAGGGGCAGGTAAGTGGGTTCTGTTACTTGCAGCCTACACACAGCCTCTCCCTAATGGAAGTTACTACATTTCATGAAGAAAGCTGGGCCTGTCTACAAGTCTGTAGCCACTGAGTATGGAGACAGGGTCCCTCCAGGAAATGGAGAATCTTCCATCTAGCTGCAGGAGGACAGGAATTTAATCTGCAGTTAGGATTCCCACAATAAGATATAGGGAAACAAATGTCACAACTTCTTCCATAGCACCTCCTCATTATCATAAAACTGTGTTCTCAGTTGCAACCTTCTGGAAATGTATTTCCACCAGATATAAACTGACGAGTTGCTGGCATGAGCTGGGGGTGAATGAGCATCTAAGCACAGAAATAGATTTCCACAGAAATTCATCTTGCAATATTGATCTTCTCCTTTACCAAGCATGTTGTAAATCATCTGGTCTTTATTTGTTCATTTTCCTTCCCTGGGAGAGAATGTTTGGATAGAGACGTAACTACATGAGCTGGACCCTTTCTCTGTGCTGCACTTACTGTATAAGCCAGCTCACCCCCATTTAGAGGTCACAGGCTCTTAGTCTTCTCTCCACAGGAAGGTTAATGACTTGTATACGTTAACTAAAAAACAAGAGCTCATAAACCAAAACGAGCTTTGGCATCCGTCCTTTTTCAGACAGGATATGACTTCTTCTGCAGAGCTGCCAAGATTTCTAACAACGTTTGTAACAATGGGCCCAGAGGACAAGCAAAGGAAATCAAGATTCATTTACACGTGACCTGATAAAAGCCTGAGAAATAGAAATGTTTTGCCCTCATTTGCATCTGGAGATGCTCAAATTTTCTATGAAAATTTTTATATCATGGCCAGTTTTCTGGCTCGAAGAATATTAATTATAATTTCACAAGAAACTGGCCCTCTATTCGATATGAATGATAGCTTCAGTTATTCCAGATGCTGATTAGAGAATGGCATTGAACACAGATCTTAGCTCCAGCTGTTTCCTTTTAAAGAATAAAAAGGATTTCTAACTCACGGCTTTTTAAAATTTGACATATGATTCACATACCATAAAATTCACCCTTTTAAAGCACAATTCAGTGGGTTTTGGTATATTCACAAAGTTGTGCAAAGCTGGGGCTGTGGGTTGGGTCTCAGTCCCTCTCCACATAAGTACAAAATAGATAAAGGAAGATAAACCAGAAACTAAAGAGACAGGGGATGGATAGGAAAGGGGGGTGAGGGGATGGTAACAGGACAGCAGAGATGAAGAGGGAGTGACCTTTTTCTGAATAGATCTTACATTACCACACCAAAGGGGACAGGAAAGAAAAGAAGTAACCTAAGTAACTTTGGAAAACAGTGTTTTGACTTGATCCTGTAAAGCTAAAATAGCAAAAAGAACTGTACACAACACTGTAGTCTAGTTGGTAAATTGGCTTCTCACAGAGGTGTCGGTTAGCAATTCTGAAAGCATCATGTGTACATAAAAGGGTTGGATTGAACAAATAAGTAAATATATTGTAGATAATGAAAGCTAAGTTTTTCACTGCTTGAAAAAGAACTTAAAATAAGGCAAGGAGGAAAGCTAGAATTAAACCTCGTGGAATTGGATTAGAATTAGAGGTATCAGTGTGAAGTCACAGTTTTGATTGATAATGATGGGCATATGCACGCATATCCATATATGTACATGTATACACATTCATTCATGTGTATAAGTAAATACACATATATCACCTCTCTTTACTGAAGGAGCCTAAAAGCAATGAGAATCCAACAGCACCCAGATCTTTTCTAAATACCGTTCTCCAATGAAAAGACCCAGGGCTCCTTGGAGAAGAGGTTAATTCCACATAGGTCCTCTTCAAACATGTCAAAGTCATGTGAAGCAAGAAAAACCTGGGGCACTTCTCCAGATCGGAGGAGACTAAAGAGAGAGATGACAACTAAATGCAGGGTGGAATCCTGGATTGGATCCTTGAACAGAGAATGGAAAAACTATTAAGATTCAAATAGTTTTGTCTGTGGTTGAGTTAATGTTCTTGTACCAATGTTAATTTTCAATTTTTGATCATCTTACTATGGTTATATGAGATGTTAATTTTTTTTTTTTGTCTTAGATGTATTTTTTTTAATTAATTTATTTATTTTTGGCTGCGTTGGGTCTTCGTTTCTGTGCGAGGGCTTTCTCTAGTTGCGGCAAGCGGGGGGCCACTCTTCATCGCGGTGCGCGGGCCTCTCACCGTCATGGCCTCTCTTGTTGCGGAGCACAGGCTCCAGACGCGCAGGCTCAGTAATTGTGGCTCACGGGCCCAGTTGCTCCGCGGCATGTGGGATCTTCCCAGGCCAGGGCTTGAACCCGTGTCTCTTGCATTGGCAGGCGGATTCTCAACCACTGCACCACCAGGGAAGCCCATGAGATGTTAATTTTAAAGGAAGCTAGGTAAAGGGCATATGAGAACTCTTCTATTTTTGCAACTTTTCTGTTAAGTCAAAAATTGTTTCAAAATTTTAAAAAAGGTTTACTTCACATAGAATTCTCTGTCCTTGAGTGTTCTTCTCCCATTGCCCCCAGTGTAGCTCAAAGGGATAGACTGTGTAGTTAAGCTCTTTTATCCCTTACCCTGGGTAGCACAGCAGGCTAAACACAGACTTGACACGATTTGACCCTTTCTTTCCTGTATTCTTTCAGGCCTGGGACCAGGGTGAGGTAAACAAAAAGCCTATGGGCACAGAATTTAAGAAGACACTCACTCTTAGTGAAATTGCTGGGCCAAAGGATAAGTCTATGTTTTGATTCTGCTACGTATGTATATAGCCAATACTGCCTGCCAAAAAGAGAGTACCAATTTATAATGCCACCAAAAATCAATGAGTCTATCATCCATTTCGCAAAACCTTGTCAATACTGGATGTCACCTGGGTGGGAGGTGTGCAGGGGGGGGGATCATTGTTTCAGATTATAGTTGGTATCTCAACAGTCTTTCAGTGATATCAGCTAACATACATCGAACATTATAATGGACTAAGCCTGACTTCCCTGGCGGTCCAGTGGCTAAGGCTCCACGCTTCCACTGCAGGGGGCCCGGGTTCGATCTCTGGTCAGGGAATAAGATCCCACGTGCCGTGCGGCGTGACCAAAAAAAAATTTTTTTAATTTAAAAATAATAATAAAATAAAACAGACTAAGCCTTATCAATGACACCCAATGACTTTGGTAGGTAAACCTTATTTTTCTAATTTTAGAGGTAAGGAAACCGAAGTTTAGACTTTTTAGTTGACTTTCCAAGTCCACACAGCTAACAGGATTTTATCCCCTGTCAGCTCAGCTACAAACTATGGCACTTTTTACTACATCACGCCCAATCTCTTTACACCGTTTCTTTTATGTCTGAATTTCTTCCTTTTGAAATACCTGTTCATAACATTTTGATTTCTGATTCCGTAATTTGAGCCTTTCAGAAATAAAAGTGGCCAGCCTTCTCACTCCCTCTGAGGTTGTGAGGAACGGCAGATGTTTCCCACTAGAGCGAGGCTAGCGTCAAATTGCAGGGTGAGAATGCGAGGCAGGATGTGGTGCAGACCTCCAAAGACACAGAGTCCCTTTTCAGCCAGTTCCTAGCTGCCAACTTCTAGCCACTTAGCATTGCTGTGACTCAGTTTCCTTGCCAGTTAAATGGCGATGATAATCATACCTACCCCACAGACTTGTGAGGAGAATTCAATAAATTAATACATGAAAAGCATTTAGTACAGTGCCTAACACTTAGTAGGCATTTATTTAACCAATGCCAGGGAGAACAAAGGAGTCCAAAGAGGCAGAAGAAAAAAAGAAAAGTGTCTGATTAGGTATGGAATTCCAGGTAGCCTGTTTTCTCCTTAACCCTACCTACAAGCTCCCCAATTTAAAAATGGCAATAAATACACACTAAATCTTATTTATTGTATTAAAGGGAAAAAGTAAAATTTAAAAATTGGTAAGCTCTGCCAGACATGTAAAACCAGTCAAATTATATAATGAATCAAATCCTTCCCCCCCCCCCAAAAAAGATACATGAGTGTACTTACCACAATGTAGGAGAAGGAACACAATTTTGGGGGCAAGAAATGCTTTCGTTTTCAAAATCACAGAACATACCTTGAACACTCCTCTGCCCAGATTGCACTGGCCAATGAAAAACCACTCATTATGTACTTTGTACTGCATACTGCGATGGAAACACACTTCTCTCTTTCCTGTATCTCTCACTTCTAGTGAGATTCTCTCTGAAGCCACAAGATACAGCCTGCCCAGACCTATTTCTTAACTGTAAGTACTTTTAAATTAAGCACTTCTTTAAAAGCTTATCTTAGCCCTGGGTGGGGGGGGAGTATTTGATTTTCTTGTTATTATTTCTAACATGCAATATTTTGAGGTTCAGCCGAAAGACCAATGTTCTCTTATCTAATTGCTTTAAATTTAGTTAAGTTAGTCAAATTCAACATGTGCCAGGCATGTGTGAGATGCCATGCTTTTCATAAGGTAGTCTTGAATCGTCATCAACTACTGCTTTCAGCAGGATATATATATTAGGCATTGTGTTTATAACTTGATCATTAATTTCACTCTTTATTTCATACATAGGCATGTTTACTTGTGCTAGTCTAATTTCTTTGTCTTTTGAAACTATTTTGCTTGATTTTTTTTCCATTAGAAAAAGAAGACGGGATTTTATAGATTTAGCTAATGAATCATGAGACTCCTTGAATTTTTGGTATGACAGTAAGAAAAAACAGACTAGAAGGCTTCAAACTTAAATTCTGGTGCTTTATTTATATGTATAAAGAAAGAGACCCTTCTCACCTCACATTTGTTAACTTCTGAGATGAGAAATTAGGAAATGGAAATGTTTCAATCAAAGCAAAAAAAAAATTAAAGTTTAACATTGATAAACACTAGAAAGAAGAGGAAAATCTAAGCGATATATTGATTAATATTAATGTAATTAATGTAGTAGATTAATACTAATTAATATTAATAAGATAGGGGCTGTCCTTCTCAAGAGTGAGGTTTTCCAGGGCAGGGGAGACAGGTATAAGGTTAGTTGTAACTAAAACTAATGGATGAAATTAGGGTGTTTAAAACGTGGGCCAAATCCTGCAAGGTTTCTGGGCATTGAGGGCATTCCACAAAAGGGGTCTTCTAAAGAAAGGGGTCTCAGTCTCTCTTCAAAGCTTGTCCACCAAGATTCCCATTTCAATTCCTCCTGCCTCCATTCTTCCTTTCTCCGGAGTGGCCCCCACCAACTTTTTTCATCACCTGTCTGCTCTGTGGCATCAAAGACAACATGAAACGAAACAGCTGTGTGGTCCCTCAGTGATGGGCAGAGCTACCGGCTGTGGAGAGGAAACTACAGACTCTCCTGAACCCCTACCATATCTAACACAAGCGCTACACACGTTGGGTGCCCAGTAATGTTTGCTAACGTGGGTTGGATCTGCAGTTATTCTTAACAGAAGAGAAATAAAAACGCCCAGGGCCGTGGGTTACAAAGTGTCCTCTGTAAGGGCACTGATGCTGGAATCTCCTGAGATGCCAGGCCTCTGCATGGGCAGGCAGCCCAGGGGTGAGTGGGGCTAGTTCCTGTGCTCCTCGGGAAAGCTGGAGGCCCTGGCATGGCTACACCTGCCTGGAGAAGGGGATGGTATTTTTCTAATTCTCACCAAGCTGCGTCCATGCAGAGGGCCACATTCCTCTACATGACAGCACCCTATGCCATAGGGGCAGCAGCCCTGAGGGTGCTCGGTACAGATTCCTGGACCCCAGCCCATCCCACCTAAATCACAATCTCGGAGGATAGTGCCCAGGAATCTACATCGTAAACAAACTCTCCAAAGTGGCTTTTACGCGCACAGTAAGCATTGAAGACCACTGAACGGAGGAGACAAGCTTGTAGACAAGGTCCCAGAAATTCTTGGAAACATTACTGGGCACTAAAGTGATTTCAGGGAAGTTGTCTTTTGTTATCTTCCCCTCAACTCCTGCTGTCGATCTTTTACCTTGAATGGTTAAGGTTAAAGACTATTGGGTATTTAATGGCTGAAGCAAAGAGACTTGCAACCGTTTAGGATATTTTGAGTTCGTTTTTATTTTATATTTTATTGCAACCTAAAGGATCCCTAGAATTGTGAAATGATATTTAAACCACAGAGCTGCACAGGAGTAAGTGTGCTTGTTTTCTCTTCTGTTTGATAGCTATCAGGGACCTCTTTCTGGAGTAAGAAATCTCATGTGAGAAGTTACAAGACCTCTTTCAGAATAAGCCACATTGGTCAAAAAGAAGTCTGGGGCGCTGGTTCCTAGTGCTGTTGTTCTGGGCTGGGCCGGATAGAGTAGCCTTCCCCCCTGCTGTAGGTAACCTTCACTAGAGATGAACCTTGAAACCTCCCGGGTCCCCCAATCTCTGCTCAGTTCTCGGTGCTAAAGTCCCCAGAAACACCTGGGGCGCCCAGTTTTCCGTATTCAAAAAAGGAAGTCAAAAGTAGTGAAAGAAACAGAAACCGAGAGCTTTTGACTTTGGGGCTAAAGACTGTTGAGGCCACTACACTGAGAAAGTAAACTGTGGTACAAACTAACTGGCAGTCAGCACATGGATATTTCCGATGAAGCTGCTGGCTGCAAAATGTGCAGTTTACCTACCATTGATTCAACTTCAAAGGCACTCAGAGAATGCTCCAGTCTCTGCTTTAAGGGCTAACAGCGGCCAATCTGAATACACAGATATATAAAGTATATACTGAGTGAGGATAGTTAGGAAAAAGAAAGGATGGTTAGATAATTGCAGGCAAGTTTTTATTTTGAAATCTTCAGATCATTCTATTCAAAATCACAGCATAGACTTCTTAAAAAATAAGCAAGTTAAATGAACATGTTTTTCCTGAGAGAGATCATGGGAAGGGTATAAGTTCATTCATTCAGCAAGTAGTTACTGAATGCCAACTTGTGCCAGGCACTGGCTAGGGGCTAAGGAGAAAAAATTCAGACAGCTATAGGATAATCAGCACAACCCTTTACTTTTTTTTTTTTTTAGTCACTGCATTTGCTTTTTGTTTCCAAAGTGGGTATTTCTTGTGTTGATTATAAAAGGAATAAATGCTAATTGTAAAAAATTTTTTCAGAGAATGCACAAAATTATAAAGATAAAAGTTAAAAATCTCTACCAGCCAATCACCTAGTGATAACCACCGAACATTTTGTATAGCCTTTCCTGTTTTTTTCTGATATTTGATTATTAAAAAGAAATACAAAAGAAAGTCTGAATTTCCTTTTTTTAAAGCATTTCCTGCAACACCTCTTCTTCCCAGGTCCCAAATATGGGAAGCTATCACCCAAAACTATGGTTTCTGTCATGTGAGTACTGGGGTTTGCGATATAGGATGTCTGGCGGTCTAAAGGAGTTCTAGGGAGAACTGCCACTGCTTAAGTGGTTTTCAGGGCTGAGCACTAGCCTGTGTCTGATGTGCACGGGCTCCAGCGGGCATCACGCACTAAGACCGCGGTGGCGGGCGTGTTAATGGGCACCTACTGTGTGCCAGGCCCTGCGCTAAGCTTTTGCGTTACCTCAGAGAACACAGCCCACAAAAATTCCCTGCCCTTGTAGAGCTTACGCCCAGGACTGGGAGCTTCCTTTTCCCAAAACCAAGGTGATTACTGTAAAAAGCGTGAGCAACAGAAATGGCACAATTGCAGTTTCTTTATTTCCTTTTTCATGAATCCACAGAACGAGTGTGTTTAGAAAGCTGTGGATGCTTCTTACTAAACCGAAAAACAGGCATGTGCACTAGAAGTAGAATCTGGGGACCACCTAAGAGGTGTTAAAATCAGCGGGGCCAGGGGCCGGGGGTTGGTGATGATAGTTTCTTTCTGTCTTACTTCCCGATCAGAAGTGAGCTGATCAGCCCAGTCATCTGATGAAAACTTTACAAAATGTATTACAAATGCCTGGTGAGACGGAGCGGCCGCGGCTGGCGGAGCGGCAGGGTGCCGGGCAGCGGCGCCCCGACCCTGTCCCAGACCCCGGGCTCCCTCGCGCCTGCCCGGCCAATCTCGGCTCCCACCAAATCCGGCAGGTCCAGCCGCGTACGGCGACAGGGACCAGCCCAGGTCCCAGCCTCGCGGACCCTCCCCGCGTCCGCGAGATGCAGCCGCCTGGAGCTGGCCGCGCCCTGACTGCGGCCAAGCCTGCCCGCGGGCTCCGCGCTGCCTGCCCGGAGGGATTCGGGGGCAAAAAGTCAGGTCCCAGCAGAGGAGACGGCCGGGTACACAACTCACGTACTGGGAGGCCGAACGTGGGTGCCTGGCGGAGAACACCTTCTGCGCCGCCACGCTGCGCGCACTCACCATCCTGAGGGGCGAGAGGTCACGGCGGTGAGAAGCCCACCCCACCCTCCGGCCCGCGCTGCTGAAGCCCCCGGCCCTGCTCCTGCCGAGGCCACACCTCCCGCGTGCACCGGCAACGGGGAGCGAGTGGGCTCTCCGCCCCAAAGGGAAAAGCGGAGGCTGCCGATGGGCCCGTGTGGTTTGATAACTTGGTTCAGCCTGACACCGGCGCGCCCCGCCACCGGCGGACTGTCCTGCCCTTGTCCCTTCTCCCTGCGAGGGAGCCAGAGTACAGCCAGAGGCAAGTTCGCTTCGTTCCACCACCTGATGATCCTACCCTTCAAGATAGACTCCTGCCTACAAAGACACCCACAGATAACGCAGGCCCCGAATGATCGCCCCCCCGCCACTTTCCCTCCTCCCCACCATTTTTGTTCACTTACTAAACCTTCTTTCGCAGTGTTTTCTGTGAGATCCACAGTGGTTAGCCTCTCTCTTTTCTTGTAAAAGAGCAGTAAAAAGCCATTATGGCGCGTTAAAAAATAAATAAAGCAAAAACCAAAATAAAAAACCACTTTAATGCATATAAAAGGACAAACCTAATAAATTTTAAATAAGCTTCAGCTATTCTGAATGCATTTTATGGTGTTCTATGCGAAAAAGAGAAATTCTTTAGAATGGTTCCTAAGAATTCTAAGGCGGAAATGCAACCACAGTTCAAAAATCTTCTTAGGGCTATGTTTACATTATATACTACTTGGATTTGGGAATATACGTTTTACAGCTTTTGTAACAGATTGCTTTTCTATTTTTCACTCTAAGTCCTATGGGGGCTCTCCTCTTCGCATATTCTCTTATGTTTTGTTTTCTTATTTTTTAGAAATAATTTCAGATTTATGAAAAATGTTGGAACAATAACACACAAAAAGACAAACAATAACAAACGTTGGCCAGGATGATGGAACCCGCAAACAAAATGCAGCAGTTTTGGAAAACAATGTGAAGCAGTTCGAAATGCTAAACATGGCCTTGGTGGTATAGTGGTGAGCATAGCTGCCTTCCAAAATGCTAAACATAAAGTTAGTATTTTGACCCAGCAATTCCACTTCTAGATAGACACCCAAGAGGAATGAAAACAAATGTCCGCACAAAAACCTGTGTGGTACGCAGATAGTAATAGGAGCGTTATTCATAATAACAAAAAAGTAGAAGCAATCTAAATGACCATCAGCTGATCAATGGACAAACACAGGGGGCTCCCCTGGTGGCGCAGTGGTTGAGAATCTGCCTGCTAATGCAGATTCGAGCCCTGGTCTGGGAAGATCCCACATGCCGCGGAGCAAATGGGCCCGTGAGCCACAACTACTGAGCCTGCGCGTCTGGAGCCTGTGCTCCGCAGCAAGAGAGGCCGCAATAGTGAGAGGCCCGCGCACCGCGATGAAGAGTGGCCCCCGCTTGCTGCAACTAGAGAAAGCCCTCGCACAGAAACGAAGACCCAACACAGCCAAAAATAAATAAATAAATAAATAAATATTAAAAAAAAAAAAATGGACAAACACAAAATGGTATATCCACACAATGGAATATTATTCACCAGTAAAAAAAAAAAAAAGTACTAATACATGCTGTGATAAGGATGAACCTTGAAAACATTATGCTAACTAAAGGAAGTCAGTTACAAAAAAAAACATATATTCTCTTATTCCATTTATATGAAATGACTAGAATAAGCAAACCAATAGAAACAAAAAGGAGATTAGAGATTGTTTGGACGTAGGGGAGGCGAGAGGAAGTGGGGAGTGACTGTTAATGGACATGGGTTTTCTTTAGAGGATGTGTGCTAAAATATTTCAAAATTAGATTATGGTGATGGTTATGCAAGTATGAATATACTAAAGTCACTGAACTGTATCCATTTTAAACGATTGAATTTTATAGTATGTAAAATATATCTCAATAAGATTTTTTTTAAATAACAGGGACTTTGCTGGCAGTCCAGTGGTTAGGACTCCACGTTTCCATTGCAGGGGGTGCGGGTTCAATCCCTGGTCGGAGAACTAAGATCCCACATGCACATGGCACAGCCTAAAAAATACAAAAATAAAAAAGTAATACACAGAGTCCCCATACACCCCTCACTGGCTTTCCTGGTTAATGTTTTACATAACAATAGTACACATACTGAAACCAGGGAATTAATATTGGCAAACTGCTATCACCTAATTAATCTACAGATCTTATCCAAATGTTACCAATTGTCCCACTATTGTCCTAAGGAAGAGAAAAGTAGCTCTTGCCATCGTGGAGCTGGCCCAGTGCTGTGAGCTAGGCTTTGGTGTTGCAGCAAGCTGGCCTGGCACTCACACCACGTCTTTTTTTTTTTTTTTTTTTTTTTTTTGAGATATAATTGACATATAACATTATATTAGTTTCAGGTGTACAACATAATGATTTGATATTTGTATATACTGTGAAATGATCACCACAGTAAATCTAGTTAACATGCATCACCACACAGTTACAAAATTTTTTCCTGAGATGAGAACTTCTAAGATTTATTCTCTTAGCAACTTTTAAATATACAATACAGTGTTATTCACTATAGTCACCATGCTGTACATTACAGCCCCAGGACTTATTTATTTTACGACTGCAAGTTTGTACCTTTAGATCACCTTCACCCATTTCTCCCACGCCCTACCCCTCACCTCTAACAACCACCAATCTGTTCTCCGTATCCATGAGTTTGGTTTGTTTGCTTGTTTTAGATTCCACGTATAAGTGAGATCATACGGTATTTGTCTGTCTGTGTCTGACTTATTTCACTTAGCATAATGCCTTTAAGGTCCATCCATATTGTCCTCCCCACTGGGTCTTGATGCTCCCCTCTAGCACATGAACAATTTCACAGAGCATCAACATCAGATAAGACCATGATGGATCAAATAAAAACACTAACACTCCGTAATCATATTTGAACACAGATGAACTTTAAACATTATCCAGGCCATAAATACCAAACATTTCCCTTTCCTGACTAATATGAGTGATTGCTGTTTCTTTACCTGTTGCAGGGTTAGGCTTGCTCTAGTCACCTTCACTCCCATAGATAAGATTTATTAATATACCCAGTCATAGCATTGTCTCCACTTTCTGGAGCACATCAGTATGTCCCATTACTGATAATATCAACTTTGGTCACTTGACTAAGATAGCGTCTGCCAGATTTATCCACTAGAGAGTTGCTGTTTTTCTCTTTGCAATTAATAAGTAGCCTGTGGGGTGATACTTTGAGATGTGTAAATATGTTGTTTCTCATACTTTCAAAGTCTAATTTTAGCATCCATCTGTGAGTCTTGCCTATAACAATTATTACTGTAGTGTTTGCCAAATGGTGATCTTGTATTTCCGTCACTCCCTCTATATTCGTTAATGGGAATTCTCCCTCATTTTATTTATTATTATTATTATTATTATTATTATTATTATTATTATTATTATTTTGGCCGTGCCGTGTAGCCTGAAGGATCTTAGTTCCCTGAGCAGGGATCGAACCTTGTCTCCTGCAGTGGAAACGTAGAGTCTTAACCTCTGGGGACCACCAGGGAATTCCCCCCTTCTCCCTCAGAGTAAATAAAATTTACTCTTTTATTTATATCAGTAGAGAGTTATGGATAGTTTAGTCTATGAATTATAATCGGATATTAACATTGTTTGGTTACACAAATTGTCCCAGATTTAGCCATTGGAAGAGCCATCAAGTTGGCTCTGAGGTCCTATCTCTAATCCATATTTGCACCCTTTTTTACTTTTTGGTACACAAGATGTTCCAGGCTTATCTTGTACTTCCCTTTCCCAGCCCTGGAATCATCCATTTCTCTAATGAACTCAGGCTCTTTTTTTAATTGGAAAATGGTATTTAGAAACCAAGATTTGGGCACAAGGTGTGTTCATTGATAGTGGGTTGTTGTTGCTTCTAGGTCCTCTCAACGGAGAGGGCTGGGAAATATTTATGTATTCATACATATATACACATTTCTATATCTCTCTGTGCGTATGAGTGTGTGTGTGTGTGTGTGTACTGTAAAGTTGTTGTTTGTTGCCTCAGTGGCTTCCAAAGTGCTTGTTTTGAACTTTTACCAAGTTATTGCCCACTTCTAAGTACCCATCCCCAATACATGTGTTCATAAGCCTTATAATGACTTCCCCATCTTACCCTTTTCCTACTTTCCTTGTTGACCCAGTTACATTTAAATTACCCAGTGAGAATGCTTCCTGCATGCCACAAGCTACCCCACTCATGACCCTCAATAAAGGCATTTGCCCATGTGTCCTGGCTCTGCTGTCTCGATGCCTGCTGTTACCAAACTTCAGGCTTTTAAGGGACTTTGCATGGCCCTCTGGGCATGTCATGCCTCCCCCTTTAGGACCTGGGAGTAGAATAAATTCTTTAATTTCATATGCTTGTCTGAATGGGATTTCTGTAACTGTGTCGGAGTGACACTTAAAGACCCCACAAAGGAGTCTTACCCCCTCATTTACAACTGTGTGTATGTGTGTGTGTGTGTGTGTGTGTGTGTGTGTGTGTGTGTGTAAATAACCATGAGTTCATACCACTGATTCCAATCCAACAGGACTCATATTAGCTGTCCTCCTTTCCTTATTTGTAATTTCTTTCTCTGACAGGGAAAAATCTCAATCTCATTATCCACAGTATATTGTTCAAGCCATATATATAGATAGATAGATAGATTTCAGAATTGCTAATTCATACCCATGTGAAAAACAAGTTTACTAACTAGAGTATAATATTTATGTCAGTTATTTTTTTATAGCTTTATGTTATATAGTCAAAATACTTTCCAAGGTTATTTAGGTTACTTTTTTCTTCCTCAGTGTGGTTATAATATTAATTGTAATACAGTCAGGTCTATTTGTTACTGTTTATATTGCATTTTGGGATCCTGCCACATTCTGGTTGATTTTGACTGTCCATTTATGCGTTGACTTGATATGTGAAATATTAGCATGGTTGGAAGAGTCAGAGCCATATGAAAAGGTACACTTAGAGAAGTGTTGCCCCCAGCCCTGCTACTCCATTTCCATTCTCTCATTCTTTCCACCTCATTTACCCTGAACATAACAAGTTTCATTTGTGTCTGGTTTATTCTTCCTGTATTTCTTATTGCACAGTTGAACAGATACATGTGTGTTTTCTTATTTCCCTTTATTTCTTACATGAAGGATATCATACCAAAAACATTCTTTTGTACATTTTTTTTCCCACTTACATATATCTTGGAAGTTACTTCATGTCAGTTTATAGAGCTCGTCCTCATTCTTTTTTTGATAGCTGCATAACACTCCGCTGTGTGGGTGTACCATAGTTTATTCAACCTGTCTCCCATATAGTGCTTACAATTATTTTGCAAAAACAAACAATGCTGCTAGGAATAACCTCATGCATATGTGTTTTTGCATTTTTGGAGGTATATCTTCAGGATGAATTTCTAGATATGGGATTGCTTGGGCAAATGGTAAGCGTAAGTGTAGTTTTGTTAAGTATTGCCAAAGTTCCTTCCAGAAAGTTTGCACCAGTTTGCATTCTCACTGGAAATATATGAGTTCCTGTTCCTCCACAGCCTTGCCAAAAGAATGTGTTGCATACTCTTTAATTTTTGCCACCTGACAAGTGTTTAATTTGCATTTCTTTAATATTGAGTGAGTTTGAACATCTTTTTTAATATACTTAAGGTCATTTTCATGTCTTCTTTTGTGAATTATCTGTTCCTGCCTTGTCATTTTGTCAACCTTGGGGCTTTTAAATTTCTCTCATTTTAAAGATTTTTTTTTTTAATACTTAATGTCAGATTTTGTCCTCTCTTTGTGTACCTATAATCATTTTATTAAAACTTAGAAAAATATATGTTTGCAGACCACACTCACTAATGGGAAGGGAAATACCTAGAGCTATTTTCTGATGGTGATAAAGTTCAACAGACAGAAACCTTTAAAAAAAAACGTTTTAAAGCTTCTTCCTTCTTTCTAAAAAAAATAAAAATAAACTCGTTTAATACTTATCCAGAAACACTGTGTCCTTCACATGAGGCTGTTTGCTAGGACTCAGGGGACCATTTATAATGATAGACCTGGTTAATTTACAATTAGCTATGATGAAGCCTGGGCAGATTTAGACATGTTTGAACCATTGTTGATACGCTTTCAATTGTGTGGAAAAACATCCAGGATGTTGCCTTGTTTCATATACTGCTCTCTCTTTTTGTCCATGGGAACTACCAAACTAGCCAGGCATTACTGAGCAATGCAATCTATAAAGAAACCCAGTTAATTCAAGAAATAGAAAAAGTGTAAAGTAATATGGAACAATGGAGGTAATTTGCTTGTTTTTGACACTGCCCTATGAGGGAAATAATACAAGAAAGCATTAGTATAATCACATTGCCTGAGTATCACGAAGCACTGTATTTTCAATCTTAGTGTTTTTCTTTTGTCCTGAATTCTGAAGTGGAAATGTATTACATCTCAAGTGTCTAGCACACTGTGAGTGAGTCAAACATATAATAAGTACTTAAGTCAAGAAGACAAGGAAAAGTACCTTCTATTTGACTAACATTGAAGTTGGTGCTAAAGGAATAAATACGAAAAGAGAGTTCCAGTTCTCAAGGAGATCACAACAAACCAATGAAAATGCCACCCTGTAATAAGTGCTGTGATGGAGCAGGGCTCTAAAGCTAAGGGGCAAAGGGAGGGACAGGGACTGTGGAGTGAGCCAGAGAGGATTTGAATTTCATAATTTACTTAAACTCTCTGAGCCTCCATTTCCTCATCAACTCAATAAAGATAATAATTCCTACTTAGCAGGGCTGTTGTAACATTAAGTGGACAGTGTGAGTCTAGCACAGTGCCTGATATAAGGTAGACTCTCAATGAATATTAGCTGATATTATTGCCAATAGATATTTGTGGAAATCATCAAAAGACATTTCCTTGCTGCATTTTTGTACATTTTAGCCACTCTCCCTGATACTAATCTGATTTTTTTCATTGTTCATTAAATTCATCCCTAAACTTTATCTCATAGAAGGTACTCATAGAAGATACTTTTCATTGTCTTCTTGAATTAAGTACTTATTATATGCTTGACTCACTCACAGTGTGCTAGACACTGAGATGTAATACATTTCCACTTCAGAATACAGGGCAAAAGAAAATGCTCTCAATAAGCACAGAAGGTGGATAGGTCAGAAACCATTTCCATTTTTGCAGATTAGTAGGAGGAAATTTAAATGACTAGTTAAATAACTAGGCTGATCAATGACTAGTCCAAGATCACACGGTTTAAGAAACCAGAATTTGAGCAAAGATATTCTCACTTCAAATCAAATCAATGTTGCATGACCCCACACTGCCTCTCATGATGGAGAGAAATTAGGACTAACCTAACAAAGTGTACTTCCTAATAAACTTTGCTGGGGCACACCATCAGGGCTTGTCCCTAACACGTACCAAGGGTCTGTCAGCACTGATAGTCGGCACTGTCAGAGGGATACAGGCTCCAGGTAAATTTGAAGTGAAGGACCAACTTGGATGCAGGAAGATTGGAGAGGACTACTGTGATATTGTGGTTTTTAATAAGAAATACATATTTGGTCTTCATTCCTGTTCTTGGCACAGAGCTCCTAAAATCTTTGGAATTTCTTACATGGTAAGAGCGATAAAGGTGTCTTGTTATTCATAACAAGCCCCTCTCAACTACAGAGGAGTGTATGCTAATGAAGTGACTTTTTGGAAAGCCCTTGAGGGTGCTGGTTGCCAGGGGAACCAATCTTTGATTAGAGGGTTGGAACTTTTAGCCCCAGCTCTCAGACTTCCAGGGGAGGGGAGAGGGGTTTGGAGACTGAGTTCAATCACCAATGGCCAATGATTTAATCAATCATGCCTATGTAATCAAGGCTCCATAAGAACCCAAAAGGACAGGGTCCAGAGAGCTTTTGGGTTGGTGTGCTGGGAGGGTGGCCCACCCCAAACTCCACAGGTTCTGAACCTCACCCTATGTACCTTTTCATCTGGTTGTTCATTCGTATCCTTTAATAGCCTTTGTAATATATCAATAATCTAGTAAGTAATCTATTTTCCTGAGTTCTGTGAGCCACTCCAGCAAATTAATCAAACCTAAGGAAGGGGTCATGGGAGCCTCTGATCTAGTTGGTCAGAAGCACAGGTGACAACCTGGTCTTACAACTGGCATCTGAAGTAGGGGAGGGAGGGCAGTCTTGTGGGACTGAGCCCTTAACACGTGGAATCTGACACCGTCTCCTGTAGACAGTGTCAGAATTGAGATAAATTGTAAGACACTGTATGGGCAGGCTCCCCAAGATGTCTGTTCTCTTGTTCTCTGTACATTCTCTGCTCGACCAGTCCCTGCTTCACCTACATTCTATTCAGATGACTGACCTTCCCTAATCAGTAAATGCCTACGTACTTGCCCTCGCCCCAGCTAGTGATTGTTCTAAGCTTTAGATCAGAATATCTCCCCTGTGATAGCTTATCAAAGGGATGGTGGGAGGCTGTGCTCCTCTGCTGGTTTCCCTGGTAACCAGTGAGCCAACCTGATGTCAATCCCCCCTATAACTGGTAACCTCCCCCTCCCCCCATCCCCTGCCCTGGGAGCGAAGACTGGTGGGCTGTCACTCCAGGACCTTGCTTCAGACATGTAAGATCCCCCTATCCATTAAACCATTGATGTTTCTGTCACTGACTCTGGGCTCTTTCTTCGGTCTCTGGACAAGCACAGGGCTTGCAGGCCTGCAGCGTGCAACCCAATGGACCCCCAGCTGGTGTTGCAGAATTGCTTGGTGTGGAAAAAAGCTACCACACATTTGGTGATCACAAGTGACAGACAGTGTTCTGTGAGTAGACAGAAAACAGGGGAGTTTTTCCTTTACAACTGCTCATGAGAAGCAAGTCCACAACAAAAGGGAACATAAAAGAGGGGCAAGAGGAGAAAGTGTGCGAGTGCACGAAAGCTTAGGATGGTGCAATTTTACAGAAGTCTGTTCCCGTAATTCGCTACTCCTTTTGTCAACTGAAAAAAAATGTACAACGTGAGCGTTGTGAGTTAAGTTTTATTTGGAGCCAAATGAGGACTATAGCCTGGGCGACAGCGTCTCAGATAGCTCTGAGGGACTGCTGCGAAGAGGTCGGAGGGGAGGTCAGTAATACATGGTTTTAGTGAAGGGGGTACGTGCCATCAAGCACACATATTGGCAGAAGATTGCTGCTGGTCACGAGGACCAGATGCGTCCGTTAATGATTTTAGTGCTTTTCTAGGTATAAGAAGATGTAAGACATGCGGCTCATAAAATCTTCTAAAAAATATCTAACTCTCTGAAGGCCTGTTCTGCCAGTGTTTCCCAGAGCACACAGTGCCGCATTCCTGATCTCCGGCCTGCACTCCTTTCAGGGTGTGTTGGAGGTCAGCGACTGCAGCGGCCGGTGACTTCGTTCTTGTAGAACCAAACAGCGCGCAACAATTTTTAGTTGGCGTGGTCATTATCACGGGTTCCCTCATTTGTTTCCCTGTCTTGTGTGGAGACCAGGCACCTGTTTAAAACAGTTCTTACAACCATGTTACGTTCCCTAACGCCAAGAGAAGAATCTGTACGTTTTACCGGTTCAGTGAATCCCTTCCCCCAGGGGCCTCTGCAGAAATTCTGTTCTTCAAAGATCAACAAGTCACTTGGTCTAAATTGCCTCACTTGCCCGTGAAGCAGAGTGCCTCAAAACAGCCTTCCAAGAGCAACCTCCAGGCTACTTACACCAAGTTTTTCCTTTCAGACCACAGCCACGTAAGACCCTGCATCGAAAATGCAAGCTCCATCTCCGGTGGTCATTGTAACTCAGCCTGGAAGTGGTCCGGTTCCTCAAACCTCTAACTGGCAGACGGGCATGTGTGACTGCTTCAGCGATTGTGGCGTCTGTAAGTGCTGGGGAAAGTGCCCCCGTAACTGATGCGGAGGTGAATTACCAAAGACCAAATCCTTCCCTCATTCCTCCCTTATTGTGTAGTAAACGTTCCCCACTGATGCCAAAGTACCCTGTGTGTCAGGCAATTCTTTGTTAACAGAAAAAGCCTGTACGGGATTGTAAATTAATTCTTCTCCACCCTTCGAAGAATAGTTTTACTCCTAAAATAAGTTCTGGAGTTAAGATAATAGGAAAAAAGCTAACACTCTACACTCTAACAATGAACAGACTTGGCCTAATGACTATAAATAGACCATACATCATATTAAAAGACACATTTCAAGTTTTACTTGATTAAAAAAAAAAAAAAAGACTGCTCTTGTTACACATAAATTAAACTCATTATTTTATAGTTACACTGTGCCCAGTAAACAAGGGATAATTTTCATCCACGGTTTCAGCATGAGCTCAGAGAAGAATTATTTTATTTGTACATTTAACTTTGTTATACACCTAAGAATAAAGAATTCTACAGGCAATTAACTTCTCATTGGGTAAAATATCTCTGACTCTCCTTGTTTTTTGTTTTGTTTCTTTTATGAGAGCTCTCTAAGTAAACTTGGGAGAGAGAAAGTTTGTGAGAAGATGGGGGTGTCAGAGGGATCAAATGCTTAGTTCTCAGCACCAAGCAGGAAACAAACAAACCTGCCTATATAACAAATTTTGCTCTGAGGTTTTTGGTTTTTTTTTTTTTCCCCCCCCGGCCTCTTTGAAGTCTACACAGTGTTCTGAGACAGGAAAGGAAACCTTGTTAACCTTTAACTTATCAGTGGAATTGAAATTTGAAATCGAGTTAATAATTACATTGAAAAGCATAAAGGGGGGCTTCCCTGGTGATGCAGTGGTTAGGGACCTGCCTGCCAATGCAAGGGACACGGGTTCAAACCCTGGTCCGGGAAGATCCCACATGCTGCAGAGCAACTAAGCTCGTCACCACAACTACTGAGGCTGTACTCTAGAGCCCGCAAGCCACAACTGCTGAAGCCTGTGTGCCTAGAGCCTGTGCTCCGCAACAAAAGAAGCCACCGCAATGAGAAGCCCACGCACCGCAACGAAGAGTAGCCCCCGCCTTCTACAAGTAGAGAAAGCCCAAGCGCAGCAACAAAGACCAAACGCAACCAAAAATAAAGATAAATAAATAAAAAAATTTTTAAAGTAGACTGCAAAATAATATTTAAAGTAATATTAAATATTAAAAATAATATATTTTTTAAAAAGCACAGAGGGAAAGAATTACCTAGGAAATGGAATAGTTGGGTTTATTGATTTGCTCTCATTGTCCTACTGGATGACCTGGGGTGATGACTTACACTTCTCAGGACATTAGTTCAACATCTGCATATCATAGTGATAATGAAACCACAATAATAAAACCTTCTAAAGATGAACATTCTAATCCTCTAACCCCTAGTATTGTTACTCGAATAAGTGAATTACAAGTCCTAATATGAGCTTAATATCTTCATATAGAATTTCTTAATTGTAGATCTGACCAAATCATTCTCCCTTCTTAAAATATTTCAGAGCTTCCTCATGACTTCCATGACCCATTCTGAGCACTCGTACTTCCTCGTTATCCAGTCTCCAACCCGCCTTGGGTCCAGCTTCATCCCCATCCCATCCCTGGCTCCAGCCATGTTGAATGAAAACCAACCATTGTCGAGACATACCATGTTATCTAAAGAGGCTCTTTTCCCTTTCCTCTACCTATAAAATTCCTAATCATCCTTCAATATTCAGATCAAGCGACATTTCCTTCCCAGAGCACTGGAGGCCCCATTTGGGTGAGTGACTCCTTGGCATCTTGAGTAGGTTTCTGTTGGAGAACTTTTCATATTATCTAACTTCCCTTCTAAACTTCAGACAGAGGCATTGTCAGTACTGAGGATAATCTCTGGAACATGGCTAGGTTTCAGTGAATCATTCAATACATGGATGAAGGCAGTACTACAAAAAGAATACAGACTTTCCAAGGTGTGGTTATTCCGGAAATGATTGGGTGGGGAGAAGGGAGAAGCTGATGCGATGCTGAGCAAAAGCAGTGAAGATGGACTTGGCAGCAGGATGTGTGACAAAGGCCCCAGGATTTGGACCGCCATTCATGAAAGCACACTAACTTTCAACTGTGGTGGCGGCAGAGTGGAGTAATTTGTACCTCTGATTTCATGTGTCCAGGTCTCTGTGGCATATTTTGCTTCACGTGTCTTGCATGTCAAGTTGCATCTGATATGAATGAATGCTGTCTGTGTGGAACAAGTGTTGCAATGAGGACCCTCTACAGGACTCGATACGGCATCCCGGTGAGTCTCTTACAATACTGTATCATTCAAGCATGCGCCCACATTCAAAATAATTGTTATAAACATGGAGACAATTTGATGGTACCCATCATCTGAATTTGATTGGTAGGAGTTTCCTAGCATCTGCAACCTTGTATTCCATTACTGTAGCAATAGATCCTCTGGTTATGGGACCTCCTTCTACGTTTCTGTGAAAACCTTAGAAAATAAACAACTCTCATATTTGCATTGTATGTCATACAGTGGAAGAGGATTGTTCAGAGCCTACTATGCCCCAGGTACATTACGTATGTTACATCATTTAATCCTTACACCATCCCCGTAAAGTAAGTAGGCCCACCAGGCAGAATTCCTTCTTACTCAGGGGAAGTCGTTCTTTCTCTATTAAGGCCTTCAACTAATTAGATGAGGCCCACCCACATTATGGAGGGTTACTCTAAGTCTACTGATTTAAATGTTAATCTCATCTGAAATATTATCTTCACAGAAACATCTAGAATAGTGTTTGATCCGATATCTGGGTACTGTGACCTGGCCAAGTTGACACATAAAATTAACCATCACAGGGAATATCAATAAATAGGCAGAATATTTTAGGAACTTATTTTATTCCATTGAAATTATTTTATTTTTTCATTTGAAAATATTTCTTACTTTTTAAATTATACAAAATAATACATATATAGGTGATTTTATGACAAATTCAAACACAGAGGTATATAAAATAAAAGGTGAAAATCTCTACTCAGTGATAAATTCTATTAGTAATTTGGTGGTCTCCTTCCTCAGGTTTTTTTTTTCCTATGCCTATAATGCATATACATATAGATTAGATGTACCTATAGCTATAGATCTAGACATATGGGGTCTGGGATTTGCAGGGCTCTTTTATCACTTTTTTTTTTTTAAAATGAGTTCATACTATATTGTAACCTGTTTTTTCCACTTAATATATGGTAGACCCCCTTTATGTCTGTAATACAGATTCTTTTTAATGTCTGCATAGTATTCCATCATAGAGATAATATACTTAATCACTTCCTTATTGATGAAAGGTTAAGTGATATTGCAGTTTAAATAGTTGTACGTATATGATCTTGTACATGCACTGGTATTTTTGTAGGATGGTGTACTAGATTAGATTGACAGATCACAGGATATGCACATTTAAAATTTGAAAAATACTGTCAAGTATCCCTTCAAAAAGATTATATCAATTTATAATTTATTAATATTATAAGTGAGCCAATATAATATTTTTTTCATGTTGCCTGTCAGAGAGGCAAAAATGATATTTCCTTGTTGTTTTAGTTAAATTTTTATTAGATAGATCAAGCAACTTTTTGAAAATTTATTGTCCTTTTGCATTTCTTCTATAAATTATCTGTACATATACTTTTTTCATTGTTTTATTGAGTTGTTTGTCTTTTCTAATTGATTTGTAGGAGCTCTTTATTTATTACGCTATGACTATTTAACATGAAAGTTATCAACTTTTTTAAAGGCTTAGTACATAATCAATTTTTTTAAATGCTCATTAGGAGTTTGAAAAATTAATAACAGTCTGAAACTAAAACTTTAGTTGGTTTTGACAAAATTTGGAAGATTGGAAGGAAGAGGAAGAAACAAAGATATTCTAAAGGCTTTGTCTGGCATTGATAGATAAATACACATTTTTTTATAAAAAGAACATTACAGAGGTATAACTGACTTACAATAAACTGCATATATTTAAAATGTACAATTTGATAAGTTTAGACATATGTATATACCTGTGAAACCTCACAGTCAAAATAGTGAACATATTCATCACCCCCCAAATTTACTCGCATCCCTTTGTAATCTTTCCTTCTTTCCCCTCCCCTCTTCCCCAAGTAACCACCAATATGCCTTCTGTCACTATAGATTAGTTTTCATTTTCTACCATTTTATATAATAGAACTGTACCGTGTGTAGCTTCTTTCATTCAGTTTAGTTATTTTGGGAGTCTTCAAATTGTTGTGTTGTGTAAACTTACAATGTGTTAAGAGGGTAGATCTCATGTTAAGTATATATTTTTAACCCAAACAATAAAATTAGAAAAAAAAAAGAAAATATTTGAATGGCAAATAAGCACATAAGAAGATGTTCAACATCATCAGTCATTAGAGAAATGCAAATTAAAACCACAATGAGATACCACTACACAACTATTGGGTTAGCTAAAATTAATCAGCCTAAACCACACCAAGTGTGAGCGGATATGGAGGAACTGAAACTCTCATGCACTGCTGATTGGAATGTAAAATACAGTTTCTTAAAAAGTTAAATATACACCTACTTTTTGGCCCAGCCATTCTGCTCCTAGATATTTACCCTGCAAAAATATATATCCATACCAAGACTTGTACACAAATGTTCAGAGCAGTTTTGCTTGTAATAGCCAAAAGCTAAAAACCACCCAAATGTCCCCCAGCAGGTGAATGGATAAACAAATTGTGACCTATCCATATAATAGAATACTACTCAGCAATAAAAAGGAATGAACTATTGATACCCACAACAACGTAGATGAATCTCAAGATAAATATAATGTTAATAGCCAGGACATGGAAGCAACCTAAGTGTCCATCATCAACCGATGAATGGATAAAGAAGATGTGGCACATATATACAATAGAATATTACTCAGCCATAAAAGGAAGCAAAATTGAGTTATTTGTAGTGAGATGGATGGACCTAGAGTCTGTCATACAGAGTGAAGTAAGTCAGAAAGAGAAAAACAAATACCGTATGCTAACATATATATATGGAATCTTAAAAAAAAGAAAAGAAATGGTTCTGAAGAACCTAGGGGTAGGACAGGAATAAAGACACAGATGTAGAGAATGGACTTGACACAGGAAGGAGGAAGGGTAAGCTGGGACAAAGTGATAGAGTGGCATGGACATATATACACTACCAAATGTAAAATAGATAGCTAGTGGGAAGCAGCCACAGAGCACAGGGAGATCAGCTCGGTGCTTTGTGACCACCTAGAGGGGTGGGATAGGGAGGGTGGGAGAGAGACGGAGGGAGGAGATATGGGGATATATGTATATGTATAGCTGATTCACTTTGTTATAAAGCAGAAACTAACACAACTTTGTAAAGCAATTATACTCCAATAAAGATGTTAAAAAAAATTTTTTTAATATATAATGTTAAGTTGTGGGTAAAAATTTAAGGGTCATTGCTAATAGAAATTAGTTGTGGAATATCTAAAACTACTAAAGGGAACAAAAGGAACCAGGAAAGGTCTATTCAGCCAAAAAAAGAAAAGAAGGAAAAAATACCATTCGATGAATACCAAAAGTAAAATAATTTGGCTATCTCATGGGTGGGAGTGATTTAGATTTCTCAGCTGTGCTAAAATGTCTTTACCTTTTATTATTTCTTTTAGTGTGTTTGTGGTGAGTCTTTGAGAGTCTGACCTCTTACGCAATAGGTGAATAGCTGTCCCACTTATCTCACCCCTCTTCTCTTCTGGGGCCCCAAAGCCCACATTAGGGTCATCTGTTAAACTGCTCTGCAGGCAGTGTTCCAGGCAAGGCCACAGCTGGCAGCTCTGGGCTGGCCCAGCTGCTCAAGCTGGCATCAGTTAACCACTCATCTTTCATTCCCCAGCCGGTTCTTCCTCCTTTCTGAACTGAGGGGTTTTGGTTTGGGGTTTATCTAATACCGTGCCTATGACTATGTTAGGTTTCATGTTCCTTAGCTCTGTTTTACTTTCTCCATCAATGTAATCCCATCTGCTTCATTTTTTTTTCCAAAAATTGCTCATGATTTCTGGCTCACTAAATCCCCCCAGCCCTGTTTTCTAGTACAGCTTTCATTTTAGTTAACAAAGCTCTGCAAGCACATAGTTTTTAAAATTATCGAATTTATAAGGTTTGTTAAGGAAAATAGTAATCCCCAAACTTCTCTCCCCTACCTCCTCTTTCCCAAGGCTGATCTTTGGGTGTTTACCTCCGTATCTGCAAATGGTAGACTTGTATTGCTACTTTTTGACTTTTCAGTTCGGGGCATTTCTCTGGACTTCCTACTGTGGAAGATGAGAATTTAGTTCTGTTTTCTCCCCCTTCCCCACCATGGACATGCACCCTACCCCACTCCTTCCAGTATAGTTATATATAATTTTGGTTAAATCCATATTTAGTATGTATATTATGATAGCTCTGCTTGCTCTTCAGAGTTGAGTTGAATCGTGTAGTGACCTATGATTGCCTTTTCTACTAAACTTTGTTTTTCCTACTATTAATAATGCTTGGCTTTTTCCTTAGGAGTTTTTCATTTACTTAAGAGTAGTGCAGTCCCAAACTCTTTCCCAGTTTTCTAAATCTCTTCCCCAAACATTCAATACATCAGACATTCTATCATTTTCATCTCCTTGATGAAATCACTCCCTGACCCGCTACCCTTTGAACTAGATTCTTTTCACTCCTGGTGCTCTGCTTTTGCCCTGAGATCTCCTTGCCATGACTGGAGATTCCATTAACCGCTCCCCCATGTTAGTCTCTGGTTTCTTATACCTTTCTTGGTTTGCTCCTTCATTTTGGTGGCGGCATCCTCTAGTAGCTTCCTGAGAAAGGGAGCGGGTAGAGGAGAAAAGAGATTTTACTTCCTGAAACTCCTTATTTTACCCTCATATTGATAGTTTGGTTAGATATCTTCTATTTTCAATATCACAATGTATACGAAAACATTTGATGTCATAAAAAGAGACAGGAGCTATATAGAGAAATCAGCTAACATTTTCGTGAATGTATCCATCCAAACTCCAAATTCAAAGGATCAATGCCTTCTGCTTCTCTTCAAAATGTCTTGAAAATTCGCAAGTCTTAATTCCCAAATAGGTGGATTTTACATTTCTGTTTCTTTTATATTTTCAAACAGGGATCCATTTGTGATGACTATATGGTGACACTTTGCTGTCCTCTGTGTTCTCTTTGCCAAATCAAGAGAGACATCAACAGAAGGAGAGCCATGCGTACTTTCTAAAAAAACAATGGTAAGTCTTAAAATCTATGAATGTTGAGAAATATAATCAAGGGCTTTGTAAACTAAGCATTATTTTGAATAATAATTCAATAATAACAATTATTTAAGTCCTCAAATGTTATCTTAATATAAAGATTGACTTTGATATCTTCAGATGAAGAAAGCTTGTTTGGGCTGCCATAACAAAATAACATAGCTTAAACAGGTTAAACAACAGGAATTTATTTCTCATAGTTCTGAATGCTGGGAAGTCCAAGACCAGGTATGAGCCAGTTCAGTTCCTTGGTGAGGATGCGCTTCCTAGCTTGCAGTTGGCCACCTTTTTGCTGTGTCCTCAAATATTGGAGAGAGACAGAGAGTTTTGGCCTTTCTTCTTATGAGGACAGTATTCCCATCGTGGGGCCCTCACCTTCATGATCTCATCTAAACCTAATTACTTCCCAAAGGCTTCACCTCCTAATACCATCACACTGGGGGTTAGGGTTTCAACATATGAGTTTTGTGGCCGGGGGGACACAAACATTCAGTTCACAAAAATAACTCTATATTTTGAAACTATATTTTAGCAAATAAAGGGATGGTGACTTCTCTAGACTTCTCAGAATTCTGATGGTCTATTAATGAAGCACCACTTGCAAAATACAAGAGTGTGGTGAGATACAAAAGAAGTGGAAAGCACTTTCCCTGCTAATACAAACAAATTGATGAAAGAAACTGGTAAATAATTATAAAGTAGTAGAGCAAATGAAAATTACGTTATGTAATATTTGGATTAATTGTGGCATAATGCATCTCTCAATAATGAGGTGAGGTTAAACAGGAAAGAGAAGGTGAACTTTGAAAGAGGTGGAATGGAATACAGAATATTTGGAAATGTTCTGTAGAATGTCATCATCTGAAATTCAATCAAGTCATTTCCAACTCATTTTTCCAAGATTCTCAGAATTAGCTATTGAGGATATAGTAAAGTAGAAATCAACATGATTTTGTCAGTCTTCTATAGAATGTGTCTTGAGTATGGGAAGAAAACATTAATTTTCCCATTCTTTGCAAAAATCCCACTTCCTTTCTCAAGTGAATGAGAACTCTGTATAAGTTAACAAACATAACTCTTGGAAGATATGTTTTCAAATATTCATGCATTTAGCAAATAATGTCTCAAGTACCTAGTACCATGCAAGACACTGTTAGAGACTATGGGGAATGAAGGGAAATAAGCTGGTCCTCTTCCCCTTAGAGACTTTATACTCAAAAAGAAGGCATTAGAAAAGCCCTCAAATAAAATGCAAACTTTGACTAATGCCTTTAGATGAAGTGCTATTTTATTCTCAGAGGAAGGAAAGATGATATCCTGTGAGAAGTGTAAATGAAAGTTTCTTGAAAGAAGTGGTTTTAATTCTAAAGAGGAAGTGAGCATCAGGGTCACAAGAGGAAATAGATGGCACTCAAACTGTGATAATACAAGGATTTAATGAAGACCACTTACACAGGTGTGGGTGGGAGGTACAGGGAAATGACAGGGGATTGTGCAACAACAGCTGAACCGTTACCATCCCTAGGCCTCGGGAGGAGGGGAGGGAGCAGTTACCTGCATCCCAAAGGAGAAAGCTGTGTGAAGGCTGCCCTGAGAGGACCTGAGCAGCCTGGGGCAACCCCTCAGGAAGGAAACAAGGGAAGAACTACCCTGACCTCATTTTCTGATGTCCTTCTGGGCTTCCCATTGGTTGAACCCACCAGGAAGACAGAGAGAAGGACAGTATTGCTGGGGTCCACAGGTCAGCCTCCCAGAACACAGGGCAGGGCAGACAATGGTAGAAATGGATTGGATGGGGCAAACGGAAGATTTCTGACGCAAGATGAATAGAAATGGGTGTTGCTTCTCATCAGCAACATTAGTGAAACTATAGAGGCAAAAAAAGGAAAAAACATCTTTATGAGCTTAGGTTCAACTTGGCAGGAACATATGGTATAAGTAAGAAAATAATGAGAAAGGAAAGATTTTAAAAACTGATTTGGGGCCTTGGCATGCAATGTAGTGAATACTGGGCTAATGATTTGGCCTTTTATTTGGTAAGCACTAGGGAGTTATTGCAGGCTATAAAGGAGTAACATATGTAGACTTATACTTTAGAAAAATTAACCTGGTAATGGCATGTGGCACAGACTGGAGAGGATGAGGTCAGAAGCAAAGATTTGGCCTTACACTATTTCAACACTGTTTATCTAAATAAATGCATGAGACAGTTTGGATAAAATATCTACCCACACATATATAATAATAAATCCTGGCATTTGAGCTTTTTTTTAACCTCAAGGAAATTCTCTCACGATATTTTGAGCTGGTTTGACATAAAATATCCTGGTGGTCCCGACTCCTGCTCATCAACTTGGACCCTACATTATTCATTGACAATAAAACTTTAGATATACAAATATCTGAAATGGGAGAATAAAGAGATAAAGATAAAAGAATAATGTGATTTACGTTAAAAACAGATTGAGACAAAGGGATAAAGAACAAACTGAAAAAGTTCCCAGTAGCCAAAACTGGAACAATTTGAGCAACAAAATAAGGTAGTATTGGATTATAACCCAAAGCATAAAATAAATATCTGAGTATCAGTCCATACTGATATGTATGTAATGGCAATATTATTCATTACTGTGACCAACCTATATGTAAGAATAAGTTTTCTTCAAAAATACACTAATGCAGGGACTTCCCTGGTGGTTCAGTGATTAGGACTCTGCGCTTCCAATGCAGGGGGCGCAGGTTCGATCACTGGTTGGGGAACTAAGATACCACACGCCGTGCAGTGCTAAACAAACAAACAGATCAGTGCGGGAGACCTTCAAGATGGAGGGGGTGTAAGATGTGGAGATCACCTTTCTCCCCACAAATACATCAAAAATACATCTACATGTGGAACAGCTCCTGCAGAACACATACTGAACAGTGGCAGAAGACCTCAGACTCCCCAAAAGGCAAGAAACTCCCCACGTACCTGGGTAGGGCAAAAGAAAAAAGAAAAAACAGAGACAAAAGAATAGGGACGGGACCTGCACTTCTGGGAGGGAGCTGTGAAGGAGGAAAAGTTTCTACACACTAGGAAGCCCCTTCACTGGTGGAGACGGGGTGGGTGCGGTAGTTGGGGGGAAGCTTCAGAGCCACGGAGGAGAGCGCAGCAGCAGGGGTGCAGAGGGCAAAGCGGAGAGATTCAATTCCCGCACAGAGGATCAGTGCCGACCAGCACTCGTCAGCCCGAGAGGCTTGTCTGCTCACCCGCCGGGGCAGGCGGGGGCTGGGAGCTGAGGCTCAGGCTTCAGTCGGATCGCAGGGAGAGGACTGGGGTTGGCGGCATGAACACAGCCTGAAGGGGGCTAGTGCGCCACAGCTAGCCAGGAGGGAGTCCGGGAAAATGTCTGGACCTGCCAGAGAGGCAAGAGACCTTTGTTTTGGGGGTGTGCGAGGAGTGGGGATTCCTTCCCAGTGTGCCCACAGAAGGCAGAGCACTGCCTAAGCAAGCTCCAGAGATGGGCATGAGCCACGGCTATCAGCTCGGACCACAGAACAGGCCTGAACTGCTAACACTGCTGCTGCTGCCACCAGGAATCCTGTGTGCCAGCACAGGTCACTATCCACACCCTCCCTGGGAGCTTGTGCAGCCCGCCACTGCCAGGGTCCTGTGATCCAGGGACAACTTCCCCGGGAGAATACACAGCATGCCTCAGGCTGTTGCAGCATCACGCTGGCCTCTGCCGCCTCAGGCTCACCCCACATCCCAATTATGACTACCGTGCCCCTCCCTCCCCCTGGCCTTAGAGAGCAAGAGAGCCCTAATCAGCCGCTGCTTTAACCCCCAGCTCTCTGGGCAGGGAACAGACTCCTGAGGGTGGCCTACTCACAGAGTCGGGGCCAAAACCAAAGCTGAACCCCAGAAGCTGTGTGAAAGAATAAGAGAAAGGGAAATTTCTCTGTGCAGCCTCAGGAGAAGCAGATTAAATCCCCACAATCAACCTGATAAACGCTGCATCTGAAGAATACCTAAATGGACAACGAATGTTCCCAAATTTGAGGCGGTGGACTTTGGGAACAACTGTACACTTGGGGTTTGCTTTCTGCATCTAATTTTTTTCTGGTTTTATGTTTATCTTAGTTTAGTATTTAGTGCTTATTATCATTGGTGGATTTGTTTGTTGGGGTTTGGTTGCTCTCTTCCTTTTTTTTTTTAATATATATATATATTTTTTTTTTACCCTTTTCTCTTTTTTGTGAGTGTGTATGTGTATGCCTCTTTGTGTGATTTTGTCTGTATAGGTTTGCTTTTACCATTTGTCCTAGGGCTCTGTCTGTTCGTTTTTTATTTTTGTTTTTTTCTCTCTTCCTTTTCTTCTAAGCTGTATGGCTGTCAGGATCTTGGTGCTCTGGCCGGTCTCAGGCCTGAGCCTCCAAGGTGGGAGGGCCAGGTCCAGGACATTGGACCACCAGAAACCTCCCAGCCCCACATAATATCAATCGGTGAGAGCTCTCCCAGAGATCTTCATCTCAACACTAAGACACAGCTCCACCCAATGGCCAGCAAGCTCCAGTGCTGAACACACCATGCCAAACAACTAGCAAGATGGGAACACAACCCTACCCATCAACAGAGAGGCTGGCTAAAGTCATACTAATTTCACAGACACTCCAAAACACACCACCAGACGTGGCCCTGCCTGCCAAAAGGACAAGATACAGCCCCACCTTATTTTTGATAAAGGAGGCAAGAATATACAATGGAGAAAAGACAGCTTCTTCAATAAGTGGTGCTGGGAAAACTGGATAGCTACATGTAAAAGAATGAAATTAGAACACTCCCTAACACCGTATACAAAAATAAACTCAAAATGGATTAAAGACCTAAATGTAAGGCCAGACACTATTAAAATCTTACAGAAAAACATAGGCAGAACACTCTATGACATAAATCACAGCAAGATCCTTTTTGACCCACCTCCTAGAGAAATGGAAATAAAAACAAAAATAAACAAATGGGACCTAATGAAACTTAAAAGCTTTTGCACAGCAAAGGAAACCATAAACAAGACGAAAAGACAGCACTCAGAATGGGAGAAAATATTTGCAAACGAAGCAACCGACAAAGGATTAACCTCCAAAATATACAAGCCGCTCATGCAGTTCAATATCAAAAAAACAACCCAATCCAAAAATGGGCAGAAGACTTAAATAGACATTTCTCCAAAGAAGATATACAGATTGCCAACAAACACATGAAAGGATGCTCAATATCACTAATCATTAGAGAAATGCAAATCAAAACCACAGTGAGGTATCACCTTACACTGGTCAGAATGGCCATCATCAAAAAATCTACAAACAATAAATGCAGGAGAGGGTGTGGAGAAATGGGAACCCTCTTGTACTGCTGGTGGGAATGTAAATTGATACAGCCAATATGGAGAACAGTATGGAGGTTCCTCAGAAAACTAAAAATAGAACTACCATAAGACCCAGCAATCCCACTACTGGACATATACCCTGAGAAAACCATAATTCAAAAAGAGGCATGGGGCTTCCCTGGTGGCGCAGTGGTTAAGAATCTGCCTGCCAATGCAGGAGACAGAGGTTTGAGCCTTGGTCCAGGAAGATCCCACATGCCTCAGAACAACAAAGCCCATGCGCCACAACTACTGAGCCTGCTCTCTAGAGCCCATGAGCCACAACTACTGAAGCCTGTGCGCCTAGAGCCCATGCTCCACAACAAGAGGAGCCACCACAGTGAGAAGCCTGCGCACCGCAATGAAGAGTAGCCCCTGCTCGCCGCACCTAGTGAGAGCCCATGCACAGCAGCGAAGACCCAACACAGCCTATTAATTAATTAATTAATTAATTAATTAATTAATTTAAAAAAAAGAGTCATGTACCACAGTGTTCACTGCAGCACTATTTATAATAGCCAGGACACGAAAGCAACCTAAACGTCCATCAACAGACGAATGGATAAAGAAGATGTGGCACAAGTATACAATGGAATATTACTTGGCCATAAAAAGAAACGAACTTGAGTTATTTGTAGTGAGGTGGATGGACCTCGAGTCTGTCATACAGAGTGAAGTAAGTAAGAAAGAGAAAAACAAATACAATATGCTAACACATATATATGGAATCTAAAAAATAAAAAGGTTCTGATGAACCTAGGTACAGGACAGGAATAAAGATGCAGAGGTAGAGAATGGACTTGAGGACATGGGGAGGGGCAAGGGTAAGCTGGGATGAAATGAGAGAGTAGCACTGACATATATACACTACCAAATGTAAAATAGATAGCTAGTGGGAAGCAGCTGCATAGCACAGGGAGATCAGCTCAGTGATTTGTGACCACCTAGAGGGGTGGGATAGGGAGGGTGGGAGGGAGATGCAAGAGGGAGGGGAGGAGGAGGAACCAAGATGGCGGAGTAGAAGGACGTGCTCTCACTCTCTCTTGTGAGAACACCAGAATCACAACTAGCTGCTGGACAATCATCGACAGGAAGACACTGGAACTCACCAAAAAAGATACCCCACATCCAAAGACAAAGGAGAAGCCACAATGAGACGGTAGGAGGGGCGCAATCAGAGTAAAATCAAATCCCATAACTGGTGGGTGGGTGACTCACAGACTGGCGAACACTCATACAACAGAAGTCCACTCACTGGAGTGAAGGTTCTGAGCCCCACGTCAGGCTTCCCAACCTGGGGGTCCGGCAACGGGAGGAGGAATTCATAGAGAATCAGACTTTGAAGCCTAGTGGGAATTGATTGCAGGATTTCGACAGAACTGGGGGAAACAGAGACCCCACTCTTGGAGGGCGCACACAAAATAGTGTGTGCATTGGAACCCAGGGGAAGGAGCAGTGACACCGGGGGAGACTGAACCAGACCTACCTGCTAGTGTTGGAAGGTCTCCTGCAGAGGGGGGGGGGACTCTGTTTCACCGTGGGGACAAGGACACTGGCAGCAGAAGTTCTGGGAAGTACTCCTTGGTGTGAGCCCTCCCAGAGTCTGTTATTAGCCCCACCAAAGAGCCCAGGTAGCCTCCAGTGTTGGGTTGCCTCAGGCAAAAAAACCAACAGGGAGGGAACCCAGCCCCACCCATCAACCGTCAAGTGGATTAAAGTTTTACTGAGCTTTGACCACCACAGCAACAGTCAGCTCTACCCACCACCAGAGTCTCCCATCAAGCCTCTTAGATAGCCTCAACCACCAGAGGGCAGACAGCAGAAGCAAGAAAATCTATAATCCTGCAGCTTGTGGAACAAAAACCACATTCACAGAAAGATAGACAAGATGAAAAGGCATAGGGTTATATACCAGATGAAGGAACAAGATAAAACCCCAGAAAAACAACTAAATGAAGTGGAGATAGGCAACCTTCCAGAAAAAGAATTCAGAATAATGATAGTGAAGATGATCCATGACCTCAGAATAAGAATGGAGGCAAAGATCGAGAAGATGCAAGAAATGATTAACAAAGACCTAGAAGAATTAAAGAACAAACAAACAGAGATGACCAATACAATAACTGAAATGAAAACTACACTAGAAGGAATCAATAGCAGAATAACTGAGGCAGAAGAACGGATAAGTGACCTGGAAGACAGAATGGTGGAATTCACTGCTGCGGAACAGACTAAAGAAAAGAGAATGAAAAGAAATGAAGACAGCCTAAGAGACCTCTAGGACAACATTAAATGCAACAACATTCACATTATAGGGGTCCCAGAAGGAGAAGAGAGAGAGGAAGGACCAGAGAAAATATTTGAAGAGATTATAGTCGAAAATTTCCGTAACATGGGAAAGGAAATAGCCACCCAAGCCCAGGAAGCACAGCGAGTCCCATACAGGATAAACCCAAGGAGAAACACACCAAGACACATAGTAATCAAATTGGCAAAAATTAAAGACAAAGAAAAATTATTGAAAGCAGCAAGGGAAAAACGATAAATAACATACAAGAGAACTCCCATAAGGTTAACAGCTGATTTCTCAGCAGAAACTCTACAAGCCAGAAGGGAGTGGCATGATATACTTAAAGTGATGAAAGGGAAGAACCTACAACCAAGATTACTCTACCCAGCAAGGATCTCATTTAGATTTGATGGAGAAATCAAAACCTTTACAGACAAGCAAAAGCTAAGAGAATTCAGCACCACCAAACCAGCTCTACAACAAATGCTAAAGGAACTTCTCTAAGTGGGAAACACAAGAGAAGAAAAGGATCTACAAAAACAAACCCAAAACAATTAAGAAAATCGTCATAGGAACACACATATCGATAATTACCTTAAACGTGAATGGATTAAATGCTCCAACCAAAAGACACAGGCTTGCTGAATGGATACAAAAACAAGACCCATATATATACTGTCTACAAGAGACCCACTTTAGACCTAGGGACACATACAGACTGAAAGTGAGGGGATGGAAAAAGATATTCCATGCAAATGGAAATCAAAAGAAAGCTGGAGTAGCTATACTCATATCACATAAAATAGGCTTTAAAATAAAGAATGTTACAAGAGACAAGGAAGGACACTACATAATGATCAAGGGATCAATCCAAGAAGAAGATATAACAGTTATAAATCTATATGCACCCAACATAGGAGCACCTTAATACATAAGGCAACTGCTAACAGCTATAAAAGGGGAAATCGACAGTAACACAATAATAGTGGGGGACTTTAACACCTCACTTACACCAATGGACAGATCATCCAAAATGAAAATAAATAAGGAAACAGAAGCTTTAAATGACACAATAGACCAGATAGATTTAATTGATATTTATAGGACATTCCATCCAGAAACAGCAGATTACACTTTCTTCTCAAGTGCACACAGAACATTCTCCAGGATAGATCACATCTTGGGTCACAAATCAAGCCTCAGTAAATTTAAGAAAATTGAAATCATATCAAGCATCTTTTCTGACCACAACGCTATGAGATTAGAAATCAATTACAGGGGGAAAAACACAAACACATGGAGGCTAAACAATACATTACTAAATAACCAAGAGAACACTGAAGAAATCAAAGAGGAAATAAAAAAAAACCTAGAGACAAATGACAATGAAAACACGACGATCCAAAACCTATGGGATGCAGCAAAAGCAGTTCTAAAAGGGAAGTTTATAGCTATACAAGCCTACCTCAAGAAACAAGAAAAATCTCAAGTAAACAATCTAACCTTACACCTAAAGGAACTAGAGAAAGAAGAACAAATAAAACCGAAAGTTAGCAGAAGGAAAGAAATCATAAAGATCAGAGCAGAAATAAATGAAATAGAAACAAGGAAAACAATAACAAAGATCAATAAAACTAAAAGCTGGTTCTTTGAGAAGATAAACAAAATTGATAAACCATTAGCCAGACTCATCAAGAAAAAGAGGGAGAGGACTCAAATGAATAAAATTAGAAATGAAAAAGGAGAAGTTACAACAGACACTGCAGAAATACAAAGCATCCTAAGAGACTACTACAAGCAACTCTATGCCAATAAAATGGACAACCTGGAAGAAATGGACAAATTCTTAGAAAGGTATAACCTTCCAAGACTGAACCAGGAAGAAACAGAAAATATGAACAGACCAATCACAAGTAATGAAATTGAAACTGTGATTTAAAATCTTCCAACAAACAAAAGTCCAGGACCAGATGGCTTCACAGGTGAATTCTATCAAACATTTAGAGAAGAGCTAACACCCATCCTTCTCAAACTCTTCCAAAAAATTGCAGAGGAAGGAACACTCCCAAACTCATTCTATGAGGCCACCATCACCCTGATACCAAAACCAGACAAAGATACTACAAAAAAAGAAAATTACAGACCAATATCACTGATGAATATAGATGCAAAAATCCTCAACAAAATACTAGCAAACAGAATCCAACAACACATTAAAAGGATCATACACCACTATCAAGTGGGATTTATCCCAGGGATGCAAGGATTCTTCAATATACGCAAATCAATCAATGTGATACACCATATTAACAAATTGAAGAATAAAAACCATATGATCATCTCAATAGATGTAGAAAAAGCTTTTGACAAAATTCAACACCCATTTATGATAAAAGCTCCCCAGAAAGTGGGCATACAGGGAACCTACCTCAACATAATAAAGGCCATATACGACAAACCCACAGCAAACATCATTCTCAATGGTGAAAAACTGGAAACATTTCCTCTAAGATCAGGAATGAGACAAGGATGTCCACTCTCACCATGATTATTCAACATAGTTTTGGAAGTCCTAGCCACGGCAATCAGAGAAGAAAAAGAAATAAAAGGAATGCAAATTAGAAAAGAAGAAGTAAAACTGTCACTGTTTGCAGATGACATGATATTATACATAGAGAATCCTAAAGATGCCACCAGAAAACTACTAGAGCTAATCAATGAATTTGGTAAAGTTGCAGTATGCAAAATTAATGTAGAAAAATCTCTTGCATTCCTATACACTAATGATGAAAAATCTGAAAGAGAAATTATGGAAACACTCCCATTTACCGTTGCAACAAAAAGAATAAAATACCTAGGAATAAACCTACCTAGGGAGACAAAAGATCTGTATGCAGAAAACTATAAGACACTGATGAAAGAAATTAAAGATGATACCAACAGATGGAGAGATATACCATGTTCTTGGATTGGAAGAATCAACATTGTGAAAATGACTATACTACCCAAAGCAATCTACAGATTCAATGCAATCCCTATCAAATTACCAATGGCATTTTTTTACGGAACTAGAACAAATCATCTTAAAATTTGTATGGAGTCACAAAAGACCCCGAATAGCCAAAGCAGTCTTGAGGGGAAAAAACGGAGCTGGAGGAATCAGACTCCCTGACTTCAGACTATACTACAAAGCTACAGTAATCAAGACAATATGGTACTGGCACAAAAACAGAAACATAGATCAATGGAACAAGATAGAAAGCCCAGAGATAAACCCACGCACCTATGGTCAACTAATCTATGACAAAGGAGGCAAAGATATACAATGGAGAAAAGACAGTCTCTTCAATAAGTGGTGCTGGGAAAACTGGGCAGCTACATGTAAAAGAATGAAATTAGAACACTCCCTAACACCATACACAAAAATAAACTCAAAATGGATTGGAGACCTAAATGTAAGACCGGACACTATAAAACTCTTAGAGGAAAACATAGGAAGAACACTCTATGACATAAATCACAGCAAGATCTTTTTTGATCCACCTCCTAGAGTAATGGAAATAAAAACAAAAAAAAACAAATGGGACCTAATGAAACTTCAAAGCTTTTGCACAGCAAAGGAAACCATAAACAAGACGAAAAGACAACCCTCAGAATGGGAGAAAATATTTGCAAACGAATCAACGGACAAAGGATTAATCTCCAAAATATATAAACAGATCATTCAGCTCAATATTAAAGAAACAAACAACCCAATCCAAAAATGGGCAGAAGACCTAAACAGACATTTCTCCAAAGAAGACATACAGATGGCCAAGAAGCACATGAAAAGCTGCTCAACATCACTAATTATTAGAGAAATGCAAATCAAAACTACAATGAGGTATCACCTCACACCAGTTAGAATGGGCATCATCAGAAAATCTACAAACAACAAATGCTGGAGAGGATGTGGAGAAAAGGGAACCCTCTTGCACTGTTGGTGGGAATGTAAATGGATACAGCCACTATGGAGAACAATATGGAGGTTCCTTAAAAAACTAAAAATAGATTTACCATATGATCCAGCAATCCCACTACTGGGCGTATACCGAGAGAAAACCATAATTCAGAAAGACACATGCACCCCAATATTCATTGCAGCACTCTTTACATTAGCCGGGTCATGAAAGCAACCTAAATGCCCATGGACAGACGAATGGATAAAGAAGTTGTGGTACATATATACAATGGAATATTACTCAGCCATAAAAAGGAACGAAATTGAGTCATTTGTTGAGACGTGGATGGATCTAGAGACTGTCATACAGAGTGAAGTAAGTCAGAAAGAGAAAAACAAATATCGTGTATTAACACATGTATGTGGAACCTAGAAAAATGGTACAGATGAGCCGGTCTGCAGGGCAGAAGTTGAGACACAGATGTAGAGAACAGACATATGGACACCAAGGGGGGAAAACTGCGGTGGGGTGGGGATGGTGGTGTGCTGAATTGGGCGATTGGGATTGACATGTATACACTGATGTGTATAAAATTGATGACTAATAAGAACCTGCAGTATAAAAAAACAAACAAACAAAACAACTAATACAAAACTTTCATTGGGTTATTTGTATGGAAATATGTTCATATAAATTTTTCAGACATTAAAACACGAGGGAGGGGATATGGGGATATATGTACACATATAACTGATTTACTTTGTTATACAGCAGAAACTAACACAACATTGTAAAGCAATTATACTCCAATAAAAATGTTAAAAACAAACAAGGAAGGGAGAATAGACAAATCTCCCAGAAATACAGAATTTTAAATAATTTATGTAGGTACGCCTCCCCCAAGGAGATAAGAGTATAATTAACCACCCCTTAAGTGTGGGTTTGCATAGCAACTTTCTTTCAAAATATATAGTATGAAAAGGAGGGATAAAACTAAGTTCACAGTGGAAAAACCTGACAAAACTACCTCAGCCAGTTAATATCAAAGTTAACATCATCAGTGGTGTCCTGTTGATAGCATGTACCCCTAAAATGATGTGATGAGATTGGCACCTTACCTCTAGGGTTTTCCTCTCATAACCCCACAACTCCAGTCTAACCATGAGAAAAACATTAGACAAACAAAAATTGAGGCCCATTGTACAAAATACAAAAATTGAGGCAGATTCTCCTCAAAACTGTCAAGACCATCAAAAACAAGGAATGTTTGAGAAACTATTGCAGTTTAGAGGAGCCTAAGGAAACATGATGACTAAAGGTAATACACCATCTAGATGGGATCTTGGAACAGCAAAGGAACATTAGGTAAAAACTGAGGAATCTAAATAAAGGATAGGCTTTGATTAATAATCTGTCAACACTGGTTCGTGGTCGCAAACCTACCACAGTAAGATGTTAACCAATAAGGGAACTGGTGCAGGGTATATGGGAACTCTCTGTACTATCTTTGCAACTTTTCTGTAAATCTAAAATGATTCTAAAATTAAACCTTTATTAAAAATAAAAAAGTAGATTGAGAAAATTTAACCCTATTTTTTGTCTGTCCCTTATAGGTGAAGAGCTCTTTTTTTTCTTTCCTTTCTTCTGTGGTCTCTCTCCTGACCTCGTGAAGAGCTCTTACTGAAGCAACAAAAATCAGCTCCACACCTCTTCAGCTTGAGTGCTTCTCCACTTTTTGCAACTGAAATATGATTGTTATGTTTAATCACAATCAATGGGGTAAAAAAAATTGAACTTTGATTTATTTTAAAGGAATGTTGTCCCTTAGTTTTGCTAAATGGTCCAGCTTAGTTTCTCCTTGCTATTAAATTTTCTGGCTTATAAATTTTGTATTACATTTAAAATATAAACCAAATAAAAGATTTTACTAACATGATTCTTTATGCTTCTTTGCTCTCAATAAAATGTCCTTACGTCATTAGTCAACTTCAAGGGTCAATCTCATAATTTGGTTCTCGTAGTTTGGTTTCCTAACAGGAGATTTCGGTCCACAGCTACTCAGCTCTCTTTCCTCTAAGAAGTTTAAGAGATAGAGAAAATGGCTACAGACAACTATTCTAAGACGTTTATGGTACATTTAGCCAACACTTTTGCTCCTTTTCACAGTATCTATAAGCATTATCAATGCTGACAAAGCAACAATGCACTATGCTCTGCTTCCCAACTGCATACCTGATGGTTTCATTGTTGTGTTATTGATTTTCTTTCTCTTTTGGATATGAAGTATCAGAGCAAGTAATAAAAATTCAATTATCAATTCAATATGATTCAATTTTGGTTAAATATTGATGGATAAATGTGTGAAGAAACTATTTTTTTCACATTTCTCATCCTGTTTGGTCCTCTGCAACATTGTACCCTGCTGAAAATCTCACTTCCTAATTTCCTTTCGTTCTCCTCCTACACTTCTGAGTCCATTTCATTTGTTGGAGTGGGGGGTTGGGGGAGGCAAAACTATCTACTATAAGTAGATATTTCACTATAAGTATACTGTGAAATGTCAGTGAGATAAAATGTAAAAGCACCTGGAACTTAAGAGGCATTCAACAAACTTGAGTGTTTTGCCCTTCTTTACTGGCCTTATAGATGTAGGTGCTTTGCAAGGTTCTTTCCTGGGTCCACTCCTTTTACAACTCATGTTCTTCTTAGAGTCCTCTGCTCCCGTATCTTCAGACGTCTCCTATACACCAAGGAGGACTGTATTCCTAGTTTCTCCCTTACTATTGATCTTCAGAATGTCTCTTCAGCTGCCTACTAAACAAGTCCATCTGGATGTGCCCTACCCCTTCTCTACACAACAGGTCAAAAGATATTACCACTCAGTTGTTTAAGGTGAGGGAGAAATCTAGATATCAGTGAAACCTGAACTGTCTCAGCATACCATTCTCCCTTCTCCTCACATCTAATCCAACACCAACTTCTGTCATTTAAACTCCACTTAATACCCCCAGTGGATGATCTATTTTGGTTGTTGCTGTATCTGTGGTGCCTAGAACAATGCCTGACACCTAGTAGACACACACTGAAATCATTTATTGAATGAATTAATCTGTCCTCTCTTCTTTGTCTGCACTGCCATGGATGTAGTCCAAGCCCTAATTATGTCTTTGGAGACTCACATTTGTAGCTCCTGAACAAGTTTCTCTGCCTGTAGTAACCCCAGCTCCCATTGTCTTCTCTCCAATCCATCCTATACACAGCTTGCCATGAGTAAACTGTAAACATCCTAAAAAAATTTCCCTGGTGCTCCACAAAATAACCTCAATCTAACTCGTTAGCCTATTCTCCCACTATTTTTTCGCTCTACAAATTCCCTATTTTCCCTACGTTCAACACACATACTTTTTTCAAATTTCAAATTCCAGCTTTTCATTGTTATATATATAGGAAAGAAACTGACTTTTGTATATTAACCTTGTATCCAGCAACTTTGCTATAACTGCTTATTGTTTGCTGGAAATTTTTTTTTTTTTTGATTCCTTGGGATTTTCTACATAATCATGTCAACTTTGAATATAGTTTTATTTCTTCCTTCCCAGTCTGTATTTAAAGTTTAATTTCCTTTTCTGGAGTTATTGCATTACCTAGGACTTCCAGTACAAAGTTTAATAGGAGTGGTGAGGGAATTCCCAGTGTTTAGGACTCTGCACTTTCACTGCCAAGGGTGTGGGTCAGGGAATTAAGATCCAGAAAGCCATGAGGCATGGCCAAAAAAAAAAGTGTGGTGAGAGCAAACAACTTCACCTTGTTCCTGATCTTAGGGGGAAAGAATCTAGCAATCTAGTTTCTCACCATTATGATGTTAGCTATAGGTTTTTTGTACATGTTCCTTATTAAATTGAGGAAGTTCCCCCTGTATTCCTAGTTTGCTGAAAGTTTTTATCATGAGTAGGTGTTGGATTTTGTAAAATGCTTTTTCTGTACCTATTGATGTGATCAAATGATTTTTCTTCTTTAGCTTGTAGATGTGATGGATTACATTAACTGATTTTTGAATGTTGAGCCAATTTACACACCTGGAATAAATCCCACTTGGTCATGGTGTATAATTCTTTTCCTGTACTGCTGGATTTGATTCGCTAATATTTTGTTAAGAAATTTTGCATCTATGTTCATGATAGATATGGGACTGCAGTTTTCCTTTCTTGTAATGTCTTTATCTGCTTTTGGTGGAAGGGTGATGCTTGCCTCATAGAATGGATTAAGATGTGTTCTCTGCTTCTATTTTCCGAAAGAGATTATAGAGAGTTGGTGTGATTTCTTCCTTATATGTTTGATAGAATTTACCAGTAAACCCATCTGGGCCTGGTGCTTTCTGTCATGGAAGGTTATTAATTATTGATTAAAATTTTTTAATAGATATGGGCCTATTTAGATTATTTCTTCTTGTGAGACTTTTGGTAGATTATGTCTCTCAAAGAAATTGGTCCATTTCATCTAGGTTATCAAATCTGTCAGCACAGAGTTGTTCATAATATTCTTTAATTATCCTTCTATTCTTCATAGGATCTGTAGTGATGGCCCCCTTCATTCCTGATATTAGTAATTGTCTTCTCTTTTTATCTTAGTCTGGCTAGAGTTATCAATTCTATTGATCTTGTCAAGGAACCAGACTTTGGTTTCATTGATTTTCCTTATCAGCTTCTTGTTTTCAAGTTTCACTGATTTACACTCTATTATAATATTTATTATTTCTTCCCTTCTGCTTACTTTGGATTTAATTTGCTTTTTTTCCAGTTTCCTAATGTGGAAGCTTAAATTATTGATCTTAGATCTTTATTCTTTCCTAAGATATGCACTGCTTTCACTGCAACCCACAAATTTTGATAAGTTGTATTTTCATTTTCATTTAGTTCAAAATATTTTTAAATTTCTCTTGAGATTTCTTCTTTAATCCATATGTTATTTAGAAGTATGTTGTTTATTTTTTATTTATTTATTTATTGGCTGCATCAGGTCTTAGTTGCAGCATGTGGGATCTTCGTTGCGGTATGGAGGATCTTTCGTTGCGGCACGAGGGCTCTTCACTGTGGCTCACAGGCATCTCTCAAGTTGCAGCGCACAGGCTCCAGGGCTTGTGGGCTCTGTAGTTTGTGGCATGCGGACTCTCTAGTTGAGGCACGTGGGCTTAGCTGCCCCACAGCATGTGGGATCTTAGTTCCCCAACCAGGGATCAAACCCACGTCCCCTGCATTGGAAGGCAGATTCTTTACCACTGGACCACCAGGGAAGTCCCGAAGTATGTTGTTTAATCTCCAAGTTTTGAGGGAATTTCCAGGTATCTTTCTGTTATTGATTTTCAGTTTCATTTCACTGTGGTCTGAAAGCATACATTTTAGGATATCTATTATTTTTAACTTGTTAAGGTGTGTTTTATGGCCCAGGCTGTGGTCTACCTTGGTGAATGTTCTATGTGAGCTTTAGTGTACTCTGCTGTTGTTGGATGAAGTGGATTAGAAATAACAATTAGATCCAGTCGATTGATGGTGCTGTTGAGTTCAACTATGTCCTTACTACTTTTCTGCCTGCTGAATCTGTCCATTGTTGATAGACAGGTATTGAAGTCTCCAAATATAGTAGTGGACTCGTCTACTTCTCCTTGCAGTTCTATCAGTTTTTGCCACATGTATTTTGACACTCTATTGTTGATGCTCTGATTTTAACTGAGCAGTTTATGATTCCGTTTTCTCCATCCTCTTAGCTATCAACTATATTTTTAAAAATTTTACAGTTCCGAAACTTCAATCTGTCTGCTTATGTTACCCATCTGTCCTTGCATGTTGTCTACTTTTTCCATGAGAGCCCTTGGCAAATTAAACATAGCTGTTTTAAATTTCTGTTCTGTTCTGAGAATTTCAACATCCCCGCCATATCTGAGTCTGGTTCTCATGCTTGATTTGTCTCTTCAAATTGTGCTTTTTCTTGCCTTTTATCATCCTTCGTAATTTTTTAGATTGGAGGCCAGACATGACGTATCAGGACATAGGAACTGAGGCAATTAGGCTTTTATTGTAAGGTTTTATGTTAATCTAGATAGGAGCTAGGCAGTACTTAACGTTTTCTGTAGCTCTAAGTGGCAGAGGCTTGTTTCCTCTATTTTCCTTGTTGTTTTGTCTTCTTCCCTGTTGTGTTTTTTCCCTAAGAATTCTTTCTTAAAGAGTCTGTCTTGGAGCTCTCTCATACTCCACAGATACTACACTGGAACTCTGTTGTCATGGTGGAAGGGTATTTGGGAAGCATTCAATAATCTTATATCTATCTCTGTCTTTTATTTGGCCTGGGTCCCTGGGCTGTGACCTTCAGAAGTATTTCTTAGACATTTTTTTCTCTTCTCCCATGATATAAGAAGGCTAAAGGGGGCTGAAATTGTCTAACTTGCTTTTCCCCAGGTGAGATAAGGCTCTGGTAGAGTAATTTCCTTCAGAGGGCAGGCCTTTGTCATGGAAAATGATCTGGGTGTATTTCAAAATAGTTACCTTCTCCTCCCCTGAAACACAAGGGGATCCCTGATCTTAATCATGAGAACTTGGTGGGGTTCCTGGGGATAAATCTATAAAGTGTGGAGGTTCTCCTAAGAGTGGGGTTTTTAACTGTCAAGCCAGTTGGCATCCAGTAATTTGTCAAAGTTACCATTTCACTGTTCGTATCAGTTACTGGCCCAAGCAGGTCTGCTCCTGGTAAGCTGATCTCTAATGTGATTCTATCTGGCTGTTTCTCCAGTTTGGGAGTGGTGGTTTGCCCTATGACCTCAATTCTCCGTCGGATCTAAGAAAAGGCATTGATTTTTCTGCCTGTTCAGCCTTTTTCTTATGATTCCATTTTCTCCATCCTCTCTTAGCATATCAACTATATTTTTTAAAATTTTATAGTTCTGAAATTTCAATCTGTCTGCTTACATTACCCATCTGTCCTTGCATGTTGTGGGATGTGTCTTGCTGTGAGGATGGAGTGATGACTTCAGCTCCTTATATGCTGGAGCTGAAACTGGTAATTGCCTACAAACTCTTTTTTAAAAGTTCTTCCCTGTTTTCGCTATAAAGCAAGGCTGAAATAATCCTCTCTGAGGAGTCTTCCCTAATCTCTCTCTGCTAAATGAAAAGCTCCTGCCTGTGTACTCTAGTACTTGGTAAAACTACAAGTATTTCATATACTGACTCTTAGCTCTGTGACTCTGTGAATGCCTGGAGAATAGGCTTTTTGACTTATCTTTGCATTTCCTGCATATGGTATAAATAATTGTCTGCTTAATTGAAAGGAAAAAGGAACAAAACACTGTTAACTAATTAAAAACAAAGTACTACTTTTATTTGGCTCACTTCTCCATTTATTAGAATAACCACATGTGGAGAGGCACAAAGCACTTAAGTTTTACATAACTACAAAGTTATCACAAATCCCAAACTTTTTAGCCACAGATACTTCACTTACTCTGTTTAAAGAAAAAGCTTTCAAGACATCTGAGTTAGCCTGATACAGAGACCCTGAATAAATGGGAACTACATATTTTTAAATGCTTGTACTTCCTGCTCTAATAATGTCTTCTTTAAATTGAATCCAGCATAAAAGGGATTGAAATATGTAAGGTCATGATGCAAATGCTTTTGAGAGATAGTGAAATTAATCTGTACAACATGGAAAAAGATGTAATGTGCACAGAAGGTCTGCAAGGATTCACTGAGCCATCTGGGCTTCCATGGCTTGTGCTGTCCATTCTGGTGCTGTCTGACTGATTTTCTCCAAAAGGTTATTCACTTGGAAACAAAGCGATTGGATCTGTTTGTCCCATGTTGGCAGGGCTTCTCGTGCTAAAGAAAAAAGGAATAATATACAAAGTTGAAATTATTCCTTTGCAACCACAGTGAATGTTGAGTTAGAAGATAAATACAGTAACATTGATTTTTAAAGTTTACTCCAAAGATCTTAGTTAATGAAATTAAGCTAATTAAGAAATAGCTAAGAAAAGTACCCCAATCACTGGCACAAAGTATAAACAAAACAAAACAAAAAAACACACACAATATAAAACCAACCAACCAAACCACCTCAACCGCAGCAATAAGACAGACAACTTCACTGAGGCCAACTGTTTCCTCACCAATGTTTACTGCTTCATAAGACACTGCCACCTACTGGCGAAAGTGAAATTTGAAAACACTACGTTAAGTGAAAGAAGCTAAAAGGTCACATATTGTATGGTTTCATTCATATCAAATATCCAGAACAGGTAAATCCATAGAGACAGAATAGAAATTGGTTGCCAGGGGTTGGGGAGAGAGGTATGAGGAGTAATTGTTTAAGGGGCATGGGATTTCCTTTTGGGAAGATGAAAATGTTCTGGAACTAGGTAGAGATGGTGGTTGCATTAACATTGTAAACATACTAAATGTTACTGAATTTTTCACTTTTAAATGATTAATTTCATGTTATGTGAATTTCAACTCAATTAAAAAATAGCAGTGGAGGAATAGGGATTGCTTTACTAACAGTAAAACTTACTATAAATTTATTACCTAATATTGTTACAGATCAATGGAACCAAATAGAGTACAGAAATAGATCCGAACATATATGTGGAACCTAATATACGCCAAAGATCAGAAAGGATGTTTCATTTAATAAATGATATTTGCATAATTGGCAATCCATCTTTAAAAAAAACAACAACTACACCATGCCTTAAAATTATACACAAAAATGAACTGCAGACAGATTAAATTTCTAAATATAAAACAATAAATAAAATATTAGAAGAAATTTTAGGAAAATATTAATTTTATCCCAAAATGAGGGAGACTTTCTTAATCAATACAGAAAACACAAAAGCCATAAAACTAAAAATGGACATATTTGGCTGCAAAAGAGCTTTTAAATGTGTTTATGGTATGCATTGCGTTACAGAAACACAACTGACAGAAAGAGAAAAATATCTGTAACACAGATAGGATAGGTGTGGAGGGGGAAGGAAGGAAATAGACAAGAAAAACTAACATGAATTCACAGAAAAGGAAATACTAATGGCCAATACATGGAAAGATATTAAACTTCACTAGTGCCAAGGAAATGCACAATAAAACAATAACATAGTATTTTCTCCCCAACAATTGGCAAAAGATAAAAAGAAGAATAATATCCAGTTCTTAAAGATTCATTCTCTCATATTAGTGGAAGTGTAAATGGCTACACCTTTCTGGAAAGCAAACTAGCAGTAGCTATTAAGAATCAAAACACATATATCCTCTGATGCAAAGTATGCAATTTCTGAGACTCTGTTGTATAGAACTAAGTGTCCCAGTATATAAAGGTATGCACAAGGAAACTGCCTGAATGTCCATCAACAGGTGAATAGTTGAACTCCACGAAATATTATACAGCTATTAAAACAAATAACTTAGATTTATATCTAGTGACTTGCAAATATATTCACGGTACATTAACTTAAAAAAAAAACAAAATCACTTTGGGACTTCCCTGGTGGTCCAGTGGCTAAGACTCTGAGCTTCCACTGCAGGGGGCATGGGCTAGATCCCTGGTCAGGGAAGTTCCACGTGCCACGAAGTGTGGCCAAAAAAACCCCAAACAAACAAACAAAAACAAACAAAAACCACTTCATAGAACACTATGTACTTTAAAATTAGAAGGTAAAATATCCCATATTCTATCAAGTTGGTATACGTTAATTTAAATTGTGTTTACTTGGTGACGCCTCTGCTATACTATTCATCATATACTGTGTTTGCTCATTCAATAATTATTTATTTCCCACTTACAACGTGCAGGGCACTGGAAAAGATGTTGGATATACCATGGAGAACAAGAAACACTTAATATCTATCACTAGGAAGCTGAGCTTGGTTAACAGAAACAGACATTTAGACAAATTCAGAAATTCAGGGTGACAAGAACATATAACTTAAAGCCATACCTAACCTGGGAAGTCAGGAAAATCATTATTGATTAACATTGCTCAAACTAAGACATGGGGACAAATAGAAGATGGCTGGAGAGGCTGCTTGTGGAGAGTGATGACTATTTTGGAATGTTTAAAGTGGGAAAGAATTTACAATGCTGGAAAAAACAAAAAGTCCTGTGAGCTGGATTGGAAAGAGAAAACCATAAAGGATCACGCAGAACCTTTTGGAGACTTTGTCGAATCTTACTCTACAAGCAATGGGGAAGCCATTCATCAGCATGTCAAGGAAGAGAGTAACATTTAATAATTTGGTTTTTATTTCTTTTTTCTGTTTGTTCGCATTTTTAAAAGATCACAATCCCTCTGGCTCTACTAGGGCAACTGGACTAGAAAGGAGCTATTGTAGATATGAGAAAAAAAGCTAAAAGGCTGGGGCTTCCCTGGTGGCGCAGTGGTTGAGAATCTGCCTGCCAATGCAGGGGACACGGGTTCGAGCCCTGGTCTGGGAAGATCCCACATGCTGCGGAGCAACTAAACCCGTGAGCCACAACTACTGAGCCTGCGAGTCTGAAGCCTGTGCCCCGCAACAAGAGAGGCCGCGATAGTGAGAGGCCCACGCACCGCAATGAAGAGTGGCCCCCGCTTGCCGTAACTAGAGAAAGCCCTCGCACATAAACGAAGACCCAACACATCCAAAAATAAAAAATAAATTAAAAAAAAAAAAAAAGCTAAAAGGCTATTTCTTAAGCCCAGAAGGGTTTCGGGGGTTCAGAACAGGCTGGTGACAGTAAGAAATGAAGAAAAGACCATGGATTCCAGATACACTAGGAGGTAAAATTCGAAGGATTCTGGGCAGTGAAGAAGAGAAGGGGTCAAGGGTAAGGAATGCTGGAGAAAGTGAACAGTGTAGTTTCTGGCTGGCTGGCTGGCTGCTTTGGGAGGCAGGCAGTGGGGGAGATAGTGAATTCAGTTTGGGGTATATTCATTCTGAGAAGCCCACGAAGCAATCAGGTGGGAAACACCTATTAGTCAATTAGAGCCGCTGAATCTGGGACTCAGAAGGGAGATTTACACTAGAAATCTAAGCGCTGTCTGCATAGAGATGGTAACTGAATCAATGGGAATAGGTGAGATTACCTAGGGTAACAACAGAGTGAGGAGAAAAAGGCCGAGGAGCATGTCCTGAGCAACCCCAATATTTAAACTTAAAGCACTATAGAATCTACAAAGACAACTGGGAAGAATACCTGGAGAGATAGGAGGGAAAACAGGAGAACAGGGTGAAGGAGATGACAGAAGTCAAGAAGGGGCAGGGGCACTCAGAAAGGAGTGAGTGATCAACCCTATTCAATATGCGGAAAAATCAAGATGAAGCCTGAAAGATAAAAGGATTTTTGTTAAAATGGAAGAGACCTGACCATGTTTAAATATTGATAAAGAGAAGCCAACAGAGAAAGAAAGGATGAAAATAGACAAAATAATTGCTAAGCTCAGGTTCCTAAAAAAGATTTCTTTTTTGGAGCAGGGAGTGGCAGAGTTCAGAGAAGGGATCCAAAGTGCAAGAGGAAGAACTGGGGAGAGAGATGGAAACCATCTCCCATATAACACGAAAGAAGAAAAAGACAGAATTAGATCTATAGTGAACAGAGAGTGAAGGAGGAGAAAAGTCAGAGGTTTAGGAAAATGAAATCTGAAATAGTCATTGCAGAGTAGGGAAAAAGTGGACTAGAGAAATGTATCAAGAATCCCAGGCAGCATCGAGAATTCAGGACCTTGAATTTTGCAGTGGCATCAATCTGTCTGGTGCTCTGACTCTTCTCCAGCAACGTTAGTTAGTTACTCAAGTACAGGCATGGAAAAGATGGAGAATGGGTTCATTCAAGGTGAAGTTTTGCTGGACAGCAGGAACAAAAAGTTCGCAGGCAAGTGTTCTGGGGCATCTGTAAAAGAGTAACTGAATCATGAAAATGATTGAAATCCTGATTTCATGATTCATGATGAATCATGAAATCTAAGCTGGATAGGAAGAACAGTAAAGGTTAAAAAAGGGCTGAGCTGACTGAAAGAAAGTGAAAGTCAATAGACCAGAGGCTCCAATGCAGTCAAGGAAGAGGTAAGGTAGAAGTGCCTGAGAAAGACCACTAGAAAGGCTAGGAAAAGATCATGGTCAGAGTGGGATACTTCAAATTAAAACTGTACAAGTGGAATGGTTCTGGGTAAGGTCCAGGGCATAAATGAGGTGGGAAGAAGGGCTGAGGAGGTATTAAACAATGAGAAAGACAAGAGATCTACTTACCTGTCTGCCTTCATCAGTTTAGTGAGCTGCTGAACAGGAAATGCAACTGTCATTTCTACATGCCCAATACACGGTATGTGGTCAATAAATGTTTGGTGAGTAAATGAGTGAACTAATATAACAATTCCAGTTTCAAATTTTTCCACGGCATAGAAAATGCTGCATTAATTAGATTCACGAATATAAGTTCATAAAAATTATTTTAAATTATTTCTTTGGGAAATAAGCTCATTCCAGTAGTAAAATTCTGGGCCAAAGGAAATTGCTCAACATGTTTTAATAACAAATGTACAACACTTCATTGCCATTTCATTATGATATAAACAAGCAAAACTTCTTACTTTCAAAATGAACTATTCCATCAATCTGATCAATAAATCCATTCATACGTCCTTCTGTTATCATTTGCGATGCTATCTTTTCTGCCTGTTTAAAAAAAACAATAAATTCTTAGACACTTTAATTATCATTTCTAGTTATTCACATATTCTCACCAAGAGAAATGAAAGCTCTTGGTTTAGCTACCCATCACTAAGCTTTACATATGTGTTCATCTGCCATTCATTACAAGAGTAAATCTTGTAAATTTGCCTGTTATATCCCCCCAATTCTTTCTGGGTACAATCCATTATTTTAAGTTAATTGGGATCTGTTTTTCTTGTTGTAAGATTTTAAGCAAGAATCTAGCCTTCTAACCAACTTTGCTCTCTGCTCAAAATCAAACTAATGATTTTTCCTCTCACTGGGATCCACATCTCAAAAAAATCCCTAGCTTTTCTTATTTTATTTCATTTCAATTTTCACAGTATTTATCACCCCCAAAACTCTCTAAGACAGTAATATTTTTGAAGAAAAAATTGAAAGGAGGAATAATGCTCAAATTTAAAAGGGAAATGAAAGGATTTAAAAGACCATTAAAGGGGAGCAAAAGGTCCTCTACCTAATTCCTAAAGAAATACTTCATGTTTACTGTCTGTTTAGCAAACTGGGTTGTGACAGTCATTTTAGTAACTCTGACCATCTTCACAATCAACCCTAAATCACTCTTGAACAGACTGTGACTAGCATTTATTGTTAAAAATATATTCACTTGCCTTAGTCTCAGCAAGGGATCATACCTCAAAGCCTAAGAAGAAAGCATCTTTTAATGGTAACTGAAGCCTTGGTTCCGAAATTGTTCCACTTCCTTTACTGTGTGTTGAATGTGTACACGTAAAGGAATTGTATTAGAAAATACTAAATTAAAATTTCACTAACAGATAAAAGGGGATGTGACCATAACTACATGACTTTAAGCTCTACAAATTTTGTAGTGAGGTGGATGGACCTAGAGTCTGTCATACAGAGTGAAGTAAGTCAGAAAAAGAAAAACAAATACCGTATGCTAACACATACATATGAAATCTAAAAAAAAAAAATGGTTCTGAAGAACCTAGGGGCAGGACAGGAATAATGACGCAGATGTAGAGAATGGACTTGAGGACACAGGGAGGGAGAAGGGTAAACTGGGATGAAGTGAGAGAGTGGCACTGACATATACACACTACCAAATGTAAAATAGATAGCTAGTGGGAAGCAGCCGCATAGCACAGGGAGATCAGCTCAGGTAGATCAGCTTGGTGCTTTGTGACCACCTAGAGGGTGAGATAGGGAGGGGATATGGGGATATATGTATACATATAGCCGATTCACTTTGTTATACAGCAGAATCTAACACAACAATGTAAAGCAATTATACTCCAATAAAGATGTTAAAAAAAAAAAGTTCTACAAGTTAGGTAAAAGTAAGGTTGATTGCTTGCTTTTACTGTTATTTAAAATTAAGAGAATGTTTTATAGATGTTACCTGAAATACCCTCTAAATACAACCGGTACTTTTTTGGAATTTAAAAATAGCCAACCAAACGTTAGCATGACTAAGAATAAAATTAACTCCCTAATAACTCAGTCAACTTCTTAAGTTAAATCAAGCACAGAAGTTAGAGTAGAATAGCCTAGAGTATTACCATAGTCATTCTCTCAAAGAGATGAACTTTTTAAACTTTAAGTCAATCTAGGGCAGAAAAAAGAATTAAGGCATAGATCAAATGTTAGTTAAAAATCAGAAACCACTATGAAGTGGATTTAAACAGATACTAAACAAAGATGTTCTAACAAAATGGATATCATAACCTGGAACCCCTTTGAGATTTCCATTCTAGGTCACTTTACCATAAAATACAACTTAAAAAAAAAAAAAAGAAAATCAAAGACAATTCCATTACAGTACTATTTTAACATTCAAATAATTTATTTCCATTTACCTTAGGCTTTTTATGTATATTTTTGTTGCAACTGCCAATATTTATCAATTACAGTCGTCTCTCAGTATCCATGGGGGATTGGTTCCAGAAGCCCCCATGAATACCAAAATCCACAGATGCTCAAGACCGTTATATAAAATGTAGTAGTACAATGAATACAGTTGGTCCTCCAAAATATTCCTCCAAAATATCCACAAGTTTTGTATCCGCAGATATGGAGGTCCAACTGTATATATTTTATTTTCTCTTTATGTCAATAATTTAGTCTCTTAACTTCCTTTTATGTATTGGAAATAAGAAAATACCTTAGCTGCAGGAATCTCTAAAAGGGCTCCAAGTTCCTCAAAGGTAATATTATTATATAATTTGCTTGCAGACAATAAATTGTGTTCAATAACAGCTCTGTCCAAGATGCTAGAACCTTAAATATAAATAAGAATGTTATAATTTTGAAACTAGTTTTACACTCTTAACAGATGCATCTTGTTAAAAATTTTCTAGGCATGTACTAACTCATAATCATTGCCTTTATTCCTATCAAAATTTTAAAAGTAACCAAAATCCCTTGATACATTTTGAATAACATGCAGTTAAATACAAATAACATTTAGAAAATGATTGGCAAGTAGTTATTAACTAGCTGAACAGATTTAATCCTCTGGGTTTGGGGTTTTGCTTCCTTGGACTAGCTATCAACTTCATTAACTTTTCTTTTCTTTCTATAAACACATACTTTTATTAGCAAGCAGCAGCAAAACAATCATGCAAACAATCATGCTGTTTGTAAGCTTGATAAGTCAAAAAATACTGCTCAATGGAAATATCTCTATTCCCCTGGGCACTTCACAAGCACTTTACTCTGAGGCAAACGTGAGAAATGTTTGGAAGGCAGGATCCCTTCATGAGATATCAGGCACAGGACCCTCCCTTAAGTAAGATAATACAGGGCCTGACAAAGTTATGTACCTCAGGCCCCATCCTGAAGGTGTGGCTCACCCAATTCCTTTTTTTTCCTTTCCAGTTTTATTGAGATATAATTGACATATAACATTGTATTCATTTGTACAACATAGTGAGTTGATATATGTATATATTGTGAAATGATTACCACTATAAGTTTAGTTAATTAACATCATCACCTCACACAGTTATAATTTTTTTTCTTGTGACAACTTTTAAGATCTACTTTTTTAGCAACTTTCCAATATAAAGACCTAAATAAACAGGAAAATATGGAAGACTTAATATTGCTAAGATGGCAGTACTCCCCAAATTGATCTACAAATTCAGTGCAATCCCAGCTGGCTTCTTTGCAGAAATTGACAAGCTGATCTTAAAATCCATATGGAAATTCAAAGGATCCATAGAAGCCAAAACAATTTTAAAAAAGAACAAAGTTGGAAGACTCAAATTTTCTGATTTCAAAACTTACTACAAGGGACTTCTCTGGTGGCACAGTGGTTAAGAATCTGCCTGCCAATGCAGAGGACGCGGGTTCGATCCCTGGGCCAGAAAGATCCCACATGCCGCAGAGCAACTAAGCCCGTGCGCCACAACTACTGAGCCTGCACTCTAGAGCCTGCAAGCCACAACTATTGAGCCCACATGCCGCAATTACTGAAGCCCACGTGCTGCAACTACTGAGGCTCGCGCGCCTAGAGCCCGTGCTCTGCAACATGAGAAGCCACTGCAATGAGAAGCCCACGCACCACAATGAAGAACAGCCCCCGCTCGCCGCAACAAGAGAAAGCCCGCGTGCAGCAACGAAGGCCCAACGCAGCCAAATATTAAAAATTAAAAAAAAAAAACTTACTACAAAGATACAGCAACCAAGACAGTGTGGTACTGGCATGAGGACAGGCATACAGAATAATGGAATAGAATTTAGAGTCCAGAAATAAACTCACATTTACAGTCAACTGATTGTCAACAAAGATGCCAAGGCAATTCAGTGGAGAAATAAGAGTCTTTCCAACAAATGGTGCTGGGACAACTGAATACTCACATGCAAAATAATAAAGTTGGACCCCTACTTTACACCATATACAAAAATTAACTCAAAATGAATCAGAGACCTAAATGTAAGAGCTACAATTATAAAACTTATAGAAGAAAATAGAACAACTTTTCATAACCTTGGATTAGGCAATGGTTTCTTAGATACAACACTGTAAGCACAAGCCACAAAAGAAAAAACATAAATTGGACTTCATCAAAATTAATAACTTTTGTGTTTCAAAAGATACCATCAACAAAGTGAAGAAACAACACACAGAATGGGAGAAAATATTTGCAAATCATTTATCTGATAATAAGATCTAGAATATATAAAGAATTCTTACAATTCAATAATAAAAGCACAAATAACCCAATTTAAAAGTGGCCAATAAGCATATGAAAAGGTGCTTAACACCATTAGCCCCCAGGGAAATGCAAGTCAAAACCACAATAAGATACCACACTTCATACCCACTAGGATGACTAAATCAAAAAGACAGATAATATAACAAGTGTGGGAGAAAATGGAACCCTCACACACAGCTGGCAGGAATGTAAAATGGTGCAGCCACTTTGGAAAACAGTCTGGCAGATCCTAGATAGACTAAATATAGAGTTACCATATGACCCAGTACTTCCACTCCTAGATATACCTCCAAGAGAATTAAAAGCTTATGTCCATACAAAAATTTTACATGAATGTTCACAGCAGTATTATTAATAGCCAAATAGTGAAAATAACCTAAATGTCCACTAACTGATGAAGAAATAAAATGTGGTTAACAGAATGTTATTTGGCAATAAAAGTGAATGAAGTACTGATGCACACTATATAATACAGATGAACCTTGAAAACATCACGTTAAGTGAAAGAAGCCAGTCACAAAAGATCATATATTGTATGATTCCATTTTTATGAAATGTCCAGAATAGGCAAATCTATAGAGCAGAAAGTAGACTAGTAGTAACATTCTAAAACTCTGAGAATATACTGAAACCACTGAATTGTAATAACAACAACAAAACTATGTCTCAAGATTGCAAGCCTAGGGTTGTAATGACAATGAACAAAGATGTCCAAGAAATATAAATAAGGAAGGCAATAAAGTCTAAAATGGAAGAGGAAGAAGACAAAATGCCTGTCCTATATATTGATACATAGTCTCCTATGAGAAATCTGAAAATCATTTGCATTCTCCGAGATCCTCGTGAGTAGCCCTCATTTGAGAAAAGAATTATCTGATGTTATCTTTTTTTCTTTTCATGGCCATAAAACTCAAAGTCAAATGTGAAGCTCAACTACATCAATTCTGGAAACTCTTTCTTATTTATCTAGCTTTTGTTTGTCAGACATCTTCTTGCAAAAGAATTTATTTAAAGCTGCTCAGAATACACAGAAGACAAGAAAATTTATAAGTTAAAAAGAAAAAGAATAACAACAATCAAAACACACACATTACAGGTGGGCTAAAGTTTAATTTTTTAAACTTTCTAGCAGCCCATCAAATTAAGAAAACCGGGACTTCCCTGGTGGCGCAGTGGTTAAGAATCCACCTGCCAATGCAGGGGACACAGGTTCGACACTGGGAAGATCCCACATGCCACAGAGCAACTAAGCCCGTGTGCCACAACTACTGAGCCTGTGCTCTAGAGCCCACAAGCCACAACTACTGAGCCCACATGCCACAACTACTGAAGCCCGTGCGCTTAGAGCCCATGCTCCGCAACAAGAGAAGCCACCGCAATGAGAAGCCCACGCACCGCAACGAAGAGTAGCCCCCGCTCACTGCAACTAGAGAAAGCCCGCGCGCAGCAACGAAGACACAACGCAGCAGAAAATAAAAATAAATTAATTAATTTTTTTAAAAAATTAAGAAAACCAACCAGTTTATCAACTCACAGTGTTTAAATAAGATAAAAATCAATTGCTCCGGAGAATCACAACTAATCCTAAGACTGAAAAGGAATTTTTCTGAGGATCTGCATAAAGAATATCCTATAGAATAAATATCTCCTTTAGACAGAAAGATAATAATCAATTGATTTGTTTCTTAAAGTACAAGTAAATAAAAGAAATTCTATAGGTCAATATAATTGCTTCAATGCTCTGGTTTAACTCAGGGCAGTAAGACTGGTGAGGTATATACCTTTCAGCCAAATCTTACATAAATAATTCTTTACAGCTAGATTCTCTTCCATATGGGATGACAGTGAATCCCAGGCGATGAGTCTGACAGATCTGCATGTTTGTCTTGACCTTCTCTATGTTTCTGGTGGCCTACATCTATATTTTTATTATCATGTGTGTTACTGTTATAAGCTACTTTAAAACCTCTGTAGATAAACATACATAAAATAATTGATGTTATGAACAAGCATCTATTACAAAATTCTTTCCTAGCAAAGGCAGTCTGACTTAAGCAAATACTAGGAAACATGACACCAAGTTCTATTCTTATTGGAAACACTTTCCCTTCAGTACCTCGGGCAAGCTATTGTACCAAATTTTGCTCTGTCTAAAATAGGACTGGATAATTATGCTCTGTTACAAACTGATGTTTAAGATTAATTAAGGTACTTATCAAATGGTTTGAGTCTTTAAAAAACCAGGCACTGTAAGCCTAGCCTATAATTCTTCTGCTCTTACACTTTCCAAAAAATGCTTTATTCCACGAAATGCTCTCCAATAGAGCTACTCTTAAACTTCAAACTCGTATCTGTGTATAATATTCATCTTCAGTCAATACTCCTTTTATCATCAAGTGTTACATAAAAATATTACAGAAAGATATCAAGATGCTTCAAATTTAACGTATGTTCTACTAGTGTGACCTCAGTATTTCCTATCCCATACTTATAAGAAGTAATCATTACCATCAGCTGTAGTTGCTTTCTGGTGAGGCATCAGCATGGCGGCAAATTCCTGAAGTTGATTTCCTCTGATGATCCTATCTAGGTACATTTTCTCGAGGATTCCATAAGCAGCAAGTTGCTGGCACCTTTCATCCTTAAAAAGAGTAGCAAGCATCCGAGAACGCTGCTGTCCTAAGGGGAACAAATGAGCATCACATATTCTCACAATCTGTTTTTTCAATGAAAAACAATCTTTTTTATGACTCCATTTTTGCCTACTAAAATATGCAGATTGATTCTCGTTATTTCTGGTAGTTAGTTATGTTCTATACATTTGCTGCCAACACTGTATTAGTGAATACTCAACTCCTGCTCCTAGGGGATATGTGGGGTTAGGTTCCATGGAGCCTCTGGTCACAACATTTTTGTCATCTGGTCAATATGTAACCTTGTTTTGTGTATTTCTGTTTAAAGGCACCATATTCAATACATATTGTTGATTCATTAACATTGAATTCATGGCTTACACTATAACTCATGCCTGAATTAAGCTTACCTAACTTAAGACATGTAGTTTCTCCAAAAGGCACATCACAGACTTCCCACACTTAAGTACAAAAGATAATACTTCAGCACTATGCTAGGGGCCATTTTGAACAGCAAAACCACCAACAAAATGCATGAAAATGTGGAGAATGTGGTATTAAATAGACCACAAAGAGGACACTTGTTTATAGTATGAGAGCTGAAACAAGGTAGAACATTGCCTTGTTCGATCCCAGCTAGAAACATAAACAGGGGGACTCAAATTTTTTGCTGCTCTGCACATGTCTGCAAATGACTGTGAAAGCATCGTACTTTGAGTACTGATTTGGGGGTGACAAATTTTAGGAAGTAGGCAAAGTCACATATGGAATCTGTGAATAATGAGGATCAACTGTATATTCATTTGTGAAGACTATGATATACAATCATTCCCTCAGTATCCAATGGGGATTGGTTCCAAAACCACCCCCCCAGTAAATACCAAAATCTGCAGATGCAAAAGTCACTTATGTAAAGTGATGTTGTATTTACATTACCTTCATACATCCTCCCCTATACTTTAGATCATCTCTAGATTATGTATAATACCTAGAGATGATCTATCTATGTAAATGCTATGTAAATCGTTGCTGGCACATGGCAAATTCAAGTTTTCCTTTTGGAACTTCCTAGAATTTTTTTCCCCAAATATTTTCAATCCACAGTTGGTTGAATCTGCGGATGAGGAACCCCTGGATATGGAGAGCCTACTATATGCCAAAATGTTACACGTGGTTCCAGTTATAGTTGTAATTTTCTTCTTCTTGCTTATCTGTACTTCTACAATGAACATGCATTCTTCCCCTAATAATAAGAAATTTATAAAAGATGAACAAACATTTCAGAGATGGGAAATTTGATTTTCATAGTTTCAATTTATACCTTCAAGGACCTTTAAATGGTGAAAAATACAAGACAACTGATGACATTAAAAACTGAATTAATGGAAATAATATTATGAACAAACTTTTTCTTTTTAAATTTATTTTTAGCTTTATATACTGAAAGAGCCTAATGACAATGATACCAAGCATCAATGAGCATATCTAGTAACCTGATCTCCTATCCTCATTAAAAGGAACTAGAGATCCTCAAAAAATAGCTGATTTCATGTCTGGAACAGGGAAAGTACAAAAGGAGCCTGAAGCATCTTTTTATGCTATTGATACATTTCAGGCAAGTACTCAAAGACTAATGGGGCTGTGTCAAAAAGACAAAATTTGGTCATATTTGGGATAATTTGAGCATCAAAAAGAATAACAACTATAATTTATTGTAACACACTGAATAAATAAAAAACAGAGTCAAATATACAAGAATGTTCACAGCAGTACTATTACTAATAGCTAATAAGAAGGCAATAGGATAAACAAATTGTGGTATATTCACATAATGGGATACCACGCAACAATGAAAATGATGAAACTGAATGTAACAATGTGCATAAATTTCATAAAGTTGAGCAAAAGAGGCAAGACAAGAGTATATATACTATATGATTTCATTTATATAAATATAAGAAGCAGGCAAAACTAATATATATTAACAATTGCTCTTGGGGGATAGGGGTTGGGGCCAGTGGTTAGGAGAAAGCAGGACAGAATATTTCAGGGTGCTGGTAATATTTTGTTTCTTGTTCTGGACGTTGATTACATGATGGTGTTCATTTGTGACAATTCATCAAATTGTACACTTTTGATATGTACAGTTTTCTGTGTGCATATTATACATGCAGAAAAATAAGCTAAGAAAAAATCCACAGTGATATTTGGGAAAAAAAAAAAGGCGAAAAAAGGAAGTAAAAAGGAAAGCTCCTGAAGAATACTATCTAATAAATACAGAAGAAAAGAATTAGTAAATCAACATTTTTCATTTTCATTTTATATTACACATATAATGAGTGATCCAGGCAAGGATTATTAATAGATATTAAATTATGGAAAGGAATATGTGAAAGGAATTGGGGGAACAGGATTTTTGTAGTGTCAAAGCAGCACCCCATGAATTATTTACAAAATACAAAGAGGACAATGTACCTTTACAATGGAATTTCTACCTTAATCAAATGAACAAACTCAGCCTCACTAACAGTGGGACCAACCTGACAGTGTGTGCTCTCTGACGTGATTCAACAGCAAGTACACAGCATCATTATAAGGTATTCTTGCTAGAAAAAAATTAACCTGAATCTAATCTCACCTCTGGCTAACTTCCATTTTACAGGAAATATAGGGGATTAAGGAATAAAAAAACAATATATATATCAAAAAATCTAGGATGAAGGACATTTTACCTAACAACTTCAAAGTCAGTATTTTTTCTTTTTTTAAGTGAGGCAGCTATACAGTGTTGTATGTCAACTATATCACAATAAAGTTGGCAGGAAAAATAAGGAAACTACTCTAGACTAAAAGAGCCTAAAGACTAAAGAGCCATAATCACCAAATGCCACACATGAAGTTGCTCCTTGTTCAAGGGGAAAAAGGCAGGTATAAAAGATATTCTTGAGCTAACTGGGGCAGTGATAATATGGACCAGCTGCTAAATTCTACAGTGGAATCACTGTTAATTTTTTTAGGGATGATGATGGTATTGCAGTTATGTAGAAAAATGTTCCTGTTCTATGGATATACATGATGATATATAAAGTGGGAGTGTCATGATGGCCTACAAGTTACTTTAAAATGATACATCAAAAAATATGTGTGTGTGCATATGAGAGAGAGTGAGAGAGAAAGCAAATATGACAAAAAGCCAGGAAAATTTAGAAAAAGAGTAATGAAGGGGAAGTAGATCTGCTAGATAATAAAACACTATAAAGCTATAATAATTTGAAGAGCATAGTACAAGTATATTCATAAATAGACAGGCTAATTAACGGAACAGAATACTATGTCCAGAAATCTACTACCGTGTGCTTCAAATCAACAGGGAAAAAAAAGATGGATTATTCAATAAAGAATGCCAGGTTAAATAACTAGCCATTTAGAAAAACAAACAAACAAACGTTAATTTCCTATCTCATTTCTTACACTAAAATAAATCCAACTGGATTAGGATTTATAGGTAAATTTAAGTAGGTGAAACTAATCTATACTAGTGATGACTCTTGGGGGGCAGGGGTTAGAGATCGTGACTAGGAGGAAGCATGAAGGTAAAAAATGAAACCCTAAAGCAGCGATTCTCAAAGGGGGTCCCCATGACCTTTTCAAGGGATCAGTGGTTGACACTAAATTTAGAATAACAAAGACATCATTTGCCTTCTTCACTGAGTTGACATTTGCACTGCTGGTGCAAAAGCAATGGTGGCAAAGATTACTGGCACCATAGCACAAATCAAGGCAGTGGCACTGGCAACAAACTATATTATGCCACACACTCAACAGTCAAAAGAGATAGTTTCACTTAAGAATGTCCTAGCAGCAGTAAAAAATTATTTTCATTAAATCTTGACACTTGAGAACATACCTTTTTAATATTTTGTGTGACGAAATGGGAAATGTACTTACAGCACTTTTGCTATAAACCAAAGTATAATGGTTGTCCCAAGGAAACAGTGCAAGCTGAACTAGTCTCTTTCTCATGGAACACATGCACTTAAAATAACAACTGACAAATTATGGTTTCCAGACTTAGGTATTTGGCAGACGTTTTCTTAAAAATGAGCAAAGTGAGCCTGTTACCACCAACGAACAGCATTTGCTGCCCTTGATAAAATTTGAGTTTTAAAGAAAAAAATTAAAATTTTTGAAAACTTGTATCTGCTACTATGAGGCTGACAACCTTCCAATACTTAAAGGTTTTTCTGATGAGATCAGTGGTAATACATTGTATATGGGATATTGTGTAATAAAGTACATCAATATTTGGAAGCTCTGCATAAATCAGCAAACCAACATTTTCCAAACAACCAATACATGATGGTACAAAATCTTACATGGGTAAAAGATCCATCAACGTTGAAGGCAGACCAAGATTTTAACATTATAGAGTGCAAAATGTTCACTGATATGGTTTCAGATGCCACATTCCAATTAACCCATAAGAAACTACACTACTTGTCAAGTTATAGTATCAAAGATGAATACCCATGATTATCTGAAAAAGTCACTAAACATGCCTCCTTTTTCCAACTACATATCTGTGTGAGGCTGGGTTTTCTTCATATACTCCCACCAAAACATATCAAAACAGGCTAAGCACAGAAGTACATTTAAGAATTCAATTTCTGTCTATTAAGCTAGACAATGAAAAGACTTGTAAAGTCAAAAGTAAAACAATTCCAATTCTCTAACTTTTTTTGTTTTAGAAAAAACAGCTATTTTATAAAAATGTCAGGAATTCCCTGGCAGTCCAGTGGTTAGGGCTGTGCGCTCCCATTGCCTGGGGCCCGGGTTCGATCCCTGGTCGGAGAACTAAGATCCTACAAGCCGTGTGGTGCAACCAAAAAACAAACAAAATTAAATTAAAATGTCATTTATGTTTATACCTAATAGATCTATTATTGTTACTTTTAAATGAATTAATAAATATTTTAAAATTTCTCACTTCAATTTCTAATTCAATAAACAACAGATATACCCTACATAAACAAAAGCTCTCTAGGGTTCTCAATTATTCAGAGTCTAAGGGGGTCCTGAGACCAGAGGATTTGAAAACTTAAAGTACTGGAAGAAAACATGAAGGAATTTAAAATACGTAATTTCACAATAGAGAAGACCTTTCTAAGCAAGTCAACAAAACCCATAAAAGATTAAAATATTTAACTATATAAAAATTTAAAGTTTCTGCATGGCAAAAATTTCATAAACAAAGCCAAAAAGGGGACAATAAATTGGGAGAAAAATTGTTAATTTCTTATATACATGAAGAGCTTTTATAAAAACAAAAAGATAAAAACACAAAAAAAATGGTTAATGGACATAAACAGGTAATTCACTCAAAAAAATGGGTTTTTCAACGATTTTTTTAAACACATGAAAAGATGTCCAAGAGTATTCATGATAAATGAAATGCAAATTAAAACTAGAATGAAATACTATTTTTCTTCTACCAGGTTAGCAAGGATAAAAAAATTTGGTAATATGTGTGTGAGTAATCAGGTTTACAAAGATATTGTTGTTTAGAAGGTCTAACATTAAAGGGCAACTTATAATTTCTATCAAAATTTTAAATGTTATGTACCCTTAGATTCAAGAATTTAACCTATACATATATTCATATATGCGTATAATCACTACAGCATTGTTTATAATTGACTAATTATGATAAAGCCAAACAATAGAAAATCAAAAAGAATGAGCTTTATGTAATGACATATAAAGACCACTGTAATGAATATCCACATAAAAAAAGAAAGTTGCAAAAGTGTATCTATCATGCTATCATTTGTGTATAAAAAAGAGGATACACACTTTTATATGGAAGGAAATAAAAGAATCAGTAATAGTTCTTCAGAATACAAAGCAGTCCATTTTATGTACTGTCTTTTCAGTAACAAAAATAAAATAAATAAGATGACTGCTTCAAGGAGAAGGAAATGTGTAGTCTGAACATGTCATTAGACTCTCAACTAAACACAGTTCAAAAACAGACATTCTAAAATGATTTAGAAAAGCCATGGCTTAGAATTATCAGCATTTCCTCTTGATGCCCTTTCCTGCTTTATAAGTTGAATGATTTACATGTTACAGTTTAGTAAAAAAGAATACAGAATAGTTTATTATTTATATCTATGGAAGAAAAAGATAAGCACCAGGTCTAAAACTGAGGCTTGAAGATTAAAAAAAAAAAAACAAACCCAAAGCAGTACATTATCACAGCACTCATTTCTAGATTTTAATTTTCATTTCCCTTTGTCTAATTCTCACTTAATTTAATATCCATTTTTTCAGTGATATTTTAGGGGAACTAAACTTCAGATTATCTCTTAACTATTCCTAATACCTGTGGGTGATAGGCTGATAAATGCATATTTTAAAATGTCTTAAGTTAGTAATGTGCTGTTTTTTAACTGTTTAAATTGATCATAATTTTATTAATAAGACATCTTCTTAAAGAATAGCTCCTTGCTAGATCCTCAGATAGTAATGAACCTGAAATTATTAAGCAAAGGTAACTTACTGTTCATTAAAGCGTAATGACGTGTTTACCTGCTGATGCTAAGATGGTACAGTGCAGAGCATGTTTTAAGGCCTCTAGTCTTTCACTTTCGTGCACTATTGTCTTGTAAGAGAGCTCATTGTACCTTTGTGCAGCTTCAATGAATTTTCTTCTATAATCAAGAACACGTGCATAGCATACCTATAAGAGGGAAAATGTTTCAATTAGGGAGAAAAATAAAAAGCAAAAGAAAATTTCTATTATATAACAGCATTTATCAGATATTCTGGAGCACCTTATTACTGAAGGATTCTCTAATACAAAATTAATTTTCCAAATTAGCTCATCTGTTACCTTATAATGTATCTGTAACTGTTCATTGGTTGATTCATTCTGAAGCAATGATGCCCGATTTATGTAAGCCTCTGCCTGGACTGGATCATCATCCTCCAGATATAGCCTAGCAATCTTCAGGTATGTCTCCAGTTTATAATCTACATTGTACTGTCTAGGGTGTAACAGAAAGACACAGAATGACTAAATATTTCATCAAGAAAATTTGGGGGGGTGGTAGGAAATACGTTATTTTTTCTTTATATATATTCTGTTAATATAAGGGAATCATACTTTTTACTGCAGTATATTACATAGACAAGCTAAAACATATTTCCAGAATAAGATTTATTGAATTTTTATTATTTTTATCATTGTTCATGTTTTATTTTAGCCTCTTCTAATCCTCAGGTAATCTCACACATCAAAGATCTTAAAAAAAACAAAAACAAAAAAAGCACAGTTCAGGGACATATCATATACTACCAGGGGAACTATGAACATGTACAACCATCCTGGAAAACAATTTGGCAGTATGCTCTCCAACCATCCTTTGAATCCTTTAAAAATGCACATCCTCTTTACCTACTGTATTTTACCTCTAAAAAATAAATCCTCAAAAAAAAAAACATGGTTGTACGTACATATATATGTACAGAATATTCATTTGTAAAGTTATTCATAAATATCCGTAATAAAAAAAAAATGGAAATGACCCATAATCGTATTTGTGGTAATCAATTAAGTTGTGGTACATAAAGATGGTAGATGCTATACAGTTATTATAATAATTACTTCTGATAATAGTCATAAGTTTTTGCTAAGTGAAAAAATTGGATAAAACAGTACATAAAACATCATTCAAATGTATTTCTATACATGTAATCAAGATAGTAATAGCAATTATCTCTGAGAATACAGGTGGTTTTCATTTTTCTTCTTTACCCCAATAGTCACATTTTATGCAAGAAATGCATAACTGAAGACCCAACATAATTCAAAACTCACATAATTCAAGATTAATCCTCACAGAAAAATTAATTCTATTTACCAGCAAAAGTGGAGCCACCATTTGGCAAGAACAGAGTTTACAACTGACTTGGCCCAGCTTTGAAATTAATTCTTCAAAAATTTTTACATCAATTCAAAATTTTTCATAAGTCATATATTATTATTTTTTATTATATTATTTCCATTCACAACTCATATTTACATAAACTGCTAATAAACAGCACCACATTTTTTGCATTTTCATATTTTATGCCAAGATATCTATTACGTCTATTACTTTCATAATCAGAATGAATCATTTTTTAAAGAAACAGGCTCTCAATAATTTACCCACATCACTTTAACTTGTTTAGAAAACCACTGAATTTTCAGTTCTTGGTATCCTCACAGATAATGTTATAGTACTCTCAAAATGATAATTACCACCACTGCAAAGAACAATATCTATTTTTTTTTATAAGTTTTTAAATTTATTTTATTTATTTATTTTTGGCTGCATTGGGTCTTTGGTGCTGCGAGTGGGTTTCTCTAGTTGCAGTGAACGGGGGCCACTCTTCCTTGCAGTATGCGGGCTTCTCATTGCAGTGGCCTCTCTTGTTGTGGAGCATGGGCTCTAGGCGCACGGGCTTCAGTAGCTGTGGCATGTGGGATCTTCCTAGATCAGGGCTCGAACCCATGTCCCCTGCTTTGGCAGGCGGATTCTTAACCACTGTGCCACCAGGGAAATCCCAACAATATTTATTTTATATTTACATCAACTACCAATGAAAATAAATCATTTGCTCTGTGCTAGGGAGAAACTGTTCCAGACAGAATAAGACCAAAGCAATTAAGGAAGCCTCCAGGGCTTCCCTGGTGGCGCAGTGGTTGAGAATCTGCCTGCCAATGCAGGGGACATGGGTTCGAGCCCTGGTCCGGGAGGATCCCACATGCCGCGGAGCAACTGGGCCCGTGAGCCACAATTACTGAGCCTGCGCGTCTGGAGCCTGTGCTCCACAACAAGAGAGGCCGCGATAGTGAGAGGCTCGCGCACCGCGATCAAGAGTGGCCCTGCTCGCCGCAACTAGAGAAAGCCCTCGCACAGAAACGAAGACCCAACACAGCCATAAAATTAATAAAAAAAAAAAAAACTTCTAAAAAAAAAAAAAAAAGAAAGCCTCCAGCCTTTTCAAACTATCCAAGAAAAAACCCAAAATAACAAGAGGCCTTAGAAAACAAAATTCAACATCTACGTATGAATGAAGGCTTTTTCATATACTGGTTGCTTTTTCAAGGGGCATCACTGTCTAACAATTTCATAAATGCACAAAAGGCAAGATGCCTGAAGTAGTGTTTGACTTATGATCACAAATATTAATGAAGACAAAAAAAGAATCCCTTATTCACCTGGTAGAAGAGTAGAGAAGTAACTGAAAATATTTTTTGTCATTCAGTTGGTATTTTTATACTTGCCAACTGAAAGAGGAAGTGTGTTTAATGATACAACCAAGAGTTTCACACCTTTCATCCTTCTATACAATATACTTTGGAGGAATGTTTCATAAAGAACTATAAATATTTTAAAAAATACATATCAAAGGTAAGACTGGCTGGATAAGAGTTACAAACTATCATCTTAATTTTTTCTAATTGTTTTTCCATCTCATTTTCTCTAGTATCTCAAACCTAACAATCCATTGAACCCATTGTGACTCCAAACCACTGATCCTACTACACTGTTACTGTATTTTCCCCCTTAAAGGCCTCACTTCCTCCTTACCTGCCTTAATTCCTATGGTCAATCATTTCCATCACTGAATTGCACGTGTACTCATCTCCCTTGCCCCTCTCATGCTGTCATACTTGTTGGGCAAAATCATAACGCTGGTTAAACGTAATAGTTCATCTACTCCTTTCCAGCAACCACGTAGCCGAACTCTGATGAAGAAAAACACCCAACCAATCTGACTGATCTCATTTTAGTGACTACGACCTTTAAATGAGCCTTAATGCTGTACACTGTACATTTCTAGTCCATTCACTGTCCCACTCTCCCAGAGAATTTTTTTTGATATTCTTATATCTCCTCAACCTCACAACTCTCACCCCCATCCACACTTCAGCTGATGACTCTGATTCCAACTTCACTAAGATTATTGAAACAATCAAAGAAAATCAAAGAAAAGAGTACTTGCACAAACTCCACCACCACATTACTAATATCTGCACCCATATACTCTGTGTTCCTGGCTGTTACCATAGATCACTGGGACTATTCTGCCCACCAGGGAACAATCTACAATGTCTATAGACATTTTTGATTGTCACAGCTAGGCATAGTGGTGTCACTGGCATCTAGTGAGTAGAGGCCGCTGATGCTGCTAAACATCTGCAATACACAGGACAGCCTCCACGACAAAGAATTATCCAATCTAAAATGCCAAGAGTGCCCAGGCTGAGAAACTCTGCCACAAATGAACTGTCCATGCTCCTATCTGAAGCCTATCCCTCCAGTGGATTCCTTCCCCTCTAGTCTACTCCTGCAAGAATCCTCTCCACTACTCCCCTATGTCAAATTTTTGCTTTCCACTGAATCATAAAAGAAAAAATAATCTCAATCTAACCTCTGCTGTCATCTTCTACCCTACTTCTCTGCTCCCTTTTATGAAAACTTCCCCAAAGAGCTGCCCATGCTCACCATCTCCAATTCTTCTCTTCCCATTCTCTTTTAAACAGCTCCAATCAGGCTTTCACTCTCACCATTTCAGCAAAACAGCTTTTGTCAAGGTCACCAATGACCTCCACATTACTACCTTTTACGGTTCACCTTCAACTCCTCATCTTACTTGACCATCAACACCATGTTGATCACTTGCTCCTTCTGAATACATTTTCCTCATTTGGCTTCTGAGATATCACACTCCACATTCTTCTGGTTTTCCTCTTACCTCAATGGACAATCCTCACTTGCTGTATCTTCCTCCTGCCCCTGACCTCTTAATGTCAGACTGCTCAGTACTCAGTGCTCTTCTCTACCTATATGCCCTCCCTTGGAGATCTCGTCCAATCTAAAGGCTTTAAATTCCATTTATACATCAATGACTCCAAAATGTACATCTCTAGTCCAGACCTCTCTCCTAAACTCCAGACTAATATATTCAGCTCCCTACTAGATATTTCCACTTGGTTATCACATGTCCAAAACAGAACTCTTGATCTTCCCCCAAAACCTATTCTTTACCACTCAGTAGATGGCAACTTTATTTTCCCAGTTATTCAGACCAAAACTCAGGACTTATCTTGGCTCTTTTTCTTGTACTCCATATCCAAGTTGTCGAGAAACCCTTAGCTTTACCTTAAAAACACATCCAGGGTCCAACATTTCTCACAATCTCCATCTCACCTGCAGTAGCTCATAAGCCTCTTCACTAATGTCCCTACTTCTATCATTGCATGCCTACAGTTTATTCTCAACCCAGTAGTTAGAATGATCTAACATGATCAGATCATGCCAGTCCTCTGTACAAAATCCTCCAGTGGCTCCCCATTGTTTTACTTAGAAAAAAAGCCAAAGGCCTTACAATGGCTTACAAGACCCCATGTAATCTGGTACCCAGTACTCTCTGATCTCACCCTCTACCACACTCCCCTTTGCTCACTCCACCCACAGTGGTCTCCCTGCTCTTCTTAAAACACTCCAAGCATGTTCCAGTCTTAGGGCGTTTGCACTAGCCATCCTCTCTAAGAGGATCTACTGATACTCTTCCCTCAGGCAGCTCATAGTTACTCTGTTACCTCCTTCAAGTGTTTGAAAAGGTGATATCAGGACCACCCTACCACTCTAATCACCCTATTTAATAATACATCCTGTCCCCCACTTTGCCCCTTTTCCCCATAGCACTTATCACCTTCTAAAATAGTACAAATTTTACTTATTTATTTATTAAATTGTTCATTATCTGTTTCCTGTACCAGAATGTAAGAAAAAAGTAAGTGAACAATTATACATGTTTTATATCCACTATTTACTATACTTTTGTCCTGTTTCCAAAGGAATTCCCACCAACACTTGGGCTGCATTTCTCCAATCTTCTTCTTTTTCATATATGGATGCAAGATGCTGTCTTATGGAAGCAACCTGGAATAGGAGGTATACATGTTAAATTATTTCCACTGATATTAGTAAACTGGTTAAAATAAATAGATGATAATCTATTGTGACAATGCTCTCATTCAACATATTATGCAGGCAAGTAAATAGTAAAAGTTTACCGAGACTACCCAAATTTTTAATGAATTTTGCATTCACAGAATATCAAAAGAGTGAACTAACACATTTCTGCAATGTGGATTATGGGAATAATTTAGTTTAAATATTAAGTTTTGCTTTTGTGTCACTGCATATATAATGCTGGAGTTCTCCTATGTTCTCAGCCTAATCAACAATTTTACTGATATTTAAAAATTATCTAGGGACTTCCCTGGTGGCACAGTGGTTAAGAATCCACCTGCCAATGCAGGGGACACAGGTTTGAGCCCTGGTCCGGGAAGATCCCACATGCCGCAGAGCAACTAAGCCCGTGCGCCACAACTACTGAGCCTGCACTCCAGAGCCCATGTGCCACAACTACTGAAGCCCATGCGCCTAGAGCCCGTGCTCTGCAACAAGATAAGCCACCGCAGTGAGAAGCCCGCATGCCGCGACCAAGAGTAGCCCCTGCTCGCCGCAACTAGAGAAAGCCCATGCGCAGCAACGAAGACCCAACGCGGCCAAAAATAAAATAAATAAATAAATACATAAAAATTTAAAAAAAATTATCTAAAGAGTAATATTTGGTTCATAAAACCAAATTATAGTATATGAGCAAATGTCAGCTGGACTTAAAACATCATAATATTTATTTGATCTTACATTGTAAAATGCTGTTTGGCACACTGTTTTGTAAAAATGAAGTTGAATGATTATCTCATTTAAAAATTTAATAGTATCTCTCAAAATAATTGCTGCTATCTTAAGTTTAAAAATCACCACTCTAATAGCCAAAATTTTATAATAACTATAAATGGAATATAACATTTAAAAATCGTGAATGACTATGTTGTACACCTGCAACTTATAATAATATTGTACATCAATTATATCTCAATTAAAAAAAAAAGAAACACATAATAAACAGAGTCCTAAAAACAAAACAAAAACCACTGCTCTAGGTTTTTACCTGCTCCTCAAATGAAATGACTCTAGGCTGGATCTTTTCCAAGGTGAAATGATAGATTTCTTTGGCTGTGCTATCAGGTAGGTTAGGGAGATGTGTGCAGAAATCAGTCAGCAACTGGCGAGAGATCACGAGGCTGACATTCTCATTTACCACTTGTTAAAAAAAGTAAGGGATAAGAAAACATGAATAATTTATGTTTTCATTAAGCAATCAATTTTCACCTAAAATTAATACTAAAAATAATATATACCAGTGTACTCTTCAAAGCATTATTTAGGGATCTCCACACCCCTGTGACCTTATATTATAGAACCAGTTTTCCTTATGCTGAATTATTTGATCACATAACAACTACACCAAAACAGTAAAAATACCACAACTTTTCTAAGAAACAGAAATGGCTGGGAAAAAGTTTTAACAGCTGAGAATTTTACGTCATTCTTTTCTCTTCTTTATTTTTCTACAAAGTGAAGGCACAGAAACACTTACATTTTTATTTATTTTCTTATATTCCACCTAGCTACAAAAAAAGAGTTAAAGAAGAAACAGAGAAATAATTTTCATGAAGTTTAAGTAAAGCAAGTAGTGACAGTTACTGCCACTTGTACTTTCCTGATAAAAACAACAAATAAGAACTTAGGTCAGCACTAGATGCACAGACATATTTTATGACACTGTTTATAAACATTTATGAGGTATTATTATATATGATTAAGGATGAAAACTCTGGAGCCACACTGCTTCCAAATCCTCCTGATTACATGCCCTCAGGCAAGAGACTTGACTTCTCTGTGCTTCTCTTTCCTCTTCTGCAAAATGTGGATAAGGTTGCTGTGAAGCTTAAATGCAATATACATAAAGTGCTTTAAACAATACCTGGCACATAGCACTCAGCAAATGTTAGTTATTATTATCACTATTATTACATTTTAAAAAGATGCATCATGCTTGTGAACCACTCCTTAGATAAATTAAGTTTAAATCAGTAGTTACTGGGGAAATAAATGACAGTGCAAAACTATTCAGTTGATGCAAATGATTTTAACCGTAGACTGCTTTTTTTTTGGTGGTTCATTGAATTCAAAGTTTATATAAAGATCAAAGTTTATAAAAAGCACTACTCTTTTGCTACTAAGTGCAACGGTCTTAAAAAAAAGCCACTCAAAGAGTTTTTCTGAAACCATTGCCAGTTTGTCTCACATTGCAGGCCCCAATTTTTTGAGGCAGTAACTGACAGGCCTTGTAACTAATCAGTTTATAGTATATTAATTGGAATTGGATGAGACTGCATGTGACTGAGAACAGTTTCATTACAAGTGCCATTAGGCATCTATAACTGTTAGAAATTACTACACAAACTAGCACTTCTCAGGGAAATATAAGTAAATAAGAACTATAAGTAAGAAAACCTAATTTCTAGTCTGGGCTCTGCCACTGACTAACTGAATGTCCTTGGGGGAAAAAGTCACTTAATCCTGAGACTCATTTTATAATATATTATATAGGGCTATCTATACCTGCATTGTTAGTCACAAGGTTATGAAAAGGAGCCTGTGTGATGGATAATGTGTATGAAAGCACACTGTAAACTGTAAAGCACTATCAAGTATCATTAATACTGTGAACTCAGGATAAATTCCAGCCTGAATTTTGAGTAATTTTCCAGATAACTGGATATGTTTGAAATCAGGGAGTGGGGAAGAGTGTCTTAAAGGATGGAAATTTCTAGTTCCCATTCAAAAGAAATGTTCTTAACATTAACAACAGCTAACACTTATCTAGTACTTATCATGTGCCAGGTACTATTCTAAGCACTCCGTTATGGATATTAACTCATTTAATCTCCCAACAATTCTACAGGGTAGGTATCATAGCCCCATTTTATAGACAAGGAAAAGGAGGCACAAAGAGGTTATATAACCTACCCAAGATCACATAGCTAATAAAATAGCAGACCAGGATTTGAATCCAGACTATTCTTTTTTATCATTTGCTATATTGTCTCTCCATCAGTTGCTTTATCAATAACTATACAAAACCTTAATTGTAAATGTAACAATGGCTTCACACTGAAAAACAATTGAAAAACAATCAAATATCAAGTTGTAAGTAGTTTAAATTCTAAAATCAATCAAGCTCAATGCATATTTAATTTAATCTCAATGTAAATTATATTGACAATTTGTTATAAAACAAGGCTTGAGCAAGCTTTTAAGTCCTAACTCAGTAATACAAGGCAAACACGGAATTTTCATTCCACTTACTTGCTTCCACAAAAGCTTTCAAAGCTTCTAGTTGTTCTGCCCCAGATAACTGAATGGCTTTTTCCAGGATCTGACGATACCTAAAACAATAACAAAAAGAAAAAGTGTTTAGAAGGCACTATATAGTCTAATGCTAACTTTGATGTTTGTTCATTTCTACTTACCCTGGTTTCTTTCATAGTGCTCTAGTTTGTGGTTTTCTTTATAGTACACTACAGATTTTTTTTTTTTAAGTTTCCAGTCCGTCACAAGAAACACTAAATGTATAATTCAAAGTGCTACTTCTTCTAGTTTTCTTTACAGTATATCACCATTTTTAAAGTTTTCATGTCTATCACAAAAAGAGTAAATCTAAGTTAATGGATCTAAGGTGCCACTTTTTCTTTCAAGTTTTAGTTTTGAATTTAAAACGTCAATTTTCTTTCAAGTGCCTCAAAAGATAAGCTATATTTCCTTCACTAAAGTACACACAAGAATATTACTTGAGGTGGCCCAGAACCTTTTCCTTATGGACCTAATGAATCTAGGGTTACCAACAATAGGATAATGTTGACTATGCAATGAAGCCAAATATTAGAGATTAAATGTCTTAGTGTGTACAAAATACATTCCACCAAGCCAAATGTCCTGACAGAACATCCTTCAGTGCCTATTAGTTCTTTATTTGCATTCAGTTCCAATAACTATTCTGCCTAATATTCATGATCACACAAAATTCAAATCAGCATTCTACAAATGATCGGGAAATGTTAAAAACAAGAACACTAACATTAATTAGGCAATGGTAAGTTCCTTCCTAAACTGTAAACTCCATGAGGACAGGGATTTTTGTTTTGTTTACTGCTATATATACAATGCCTAGAAGAGTACTTGGCACATCCTAAGGACTCAAAGATACAGCAGTATTAGTAACATTTTATGGTTGGTACATTGGTATTATACTATTCTTTATCCCTTTTGTTTGCCTCAATCGTAATATCTATTGAAAGCATTAGTTAATGCATTTTACAAACCTAATTGCAATTATTCAGAACATTATCCAGAATATAGTCAAGAAATAAAAATATACAGATAGTGCCCAAACTCATTCAAACTTATGACTTGTATTTGTAGGGCACACCCTCAAGCTACAATTCAGCACTTACTGATTCTCAACTCATACAATATTCTCACAGCCTTGGTTATACGATTTCTCAAAACAGCAGTGAATCAAACTGGCTTTGTAAGAAAGCAGGTATACTGACAGAAAAGGTAGCTAACTCCAAAAGAAGAGACAAACAATTCCAAGAAAGCAAGGAAACATTATCAAGCTTTAAAATAAAAAATTGTCATTTTAAAAATTGCCACATTTGAGGGATGAAATACAGTTATCTAAAAATTTATTTACATTGAATATCTCATTCTCGGGAGTTCCCTGGTGGCCTAGTGGTTAGGATTCAGTGCTTTCTCTGCCGTGGCCCAGGTTCAATCCCTGGTCAGGGAACTGAGATCCCACAAACTGTGCAGCGTGGCCAAAAAAAAAAAAAACAAAACTCATTCTCTCTCTCTACATATATACATATATACACACACATATACACATATATTTTCCATATCTATATTTATACATTTACTTTATTGCCCTGGGCATGGTTCTAGTTAATGCATTCAATGGTTTATTATTTCTTTTTTAGATTGGCTTGTTTTTCGTAATCAATTAAATGAAGACTATGGCTAAACCCTCTTACTCTTAAATCCCAGTTATTTTATACTAATAAGATTGTATTCAAAGATGACGATGTCTCACTTATAAAAATTTGCTAATAATTTAAGTTTTAATATATACTTTCATAACTTATCAATCAACTAATCTGTATTGAGAACACCAAAAAAAAAAAAATCTAAATCAATGGAAAAGATGGAAAAGTGACTGATGTGGAGAAGATGACAAGTACCAAATATTTTTTCATTAAAAAATATTATGGAGGAAAAGAAACTTAATTAATTGAGGCACCTCGCATCTGTCCTATCCATTCATTATCATCAACAAATGTTTATCGAGCATCTATTATGTATGTGAACTAAAGTTCAGTATGTCAATTTCTGATTTCTTGGCACTTGAAAGGAATCTGGAGGTAAATAAAACATATACACATGAAAATGTACCACAGTCACTATCTAAGCTCAAAATGAGTGTAACAGGTATGTATTCACAGATCTTTCATTTACAGTAATGGTGAAATAGATATTGGACCAATCCTGCCTCCAAAACAACATAAAAAGTTGAAAGAAATGAAAAAAAAAATTTTAATAGCATAAAATCCTAACAAGAAAGAGTAAACAGAAGAGACTAAGAGCGCAAAGACATGAACCATAGCTTCTGCCTGAAAGCATTTGCTGACTGTGGAAAGACAGCTGAGAGGCAGAGAGGCACTTCTGCTGGGGAGAAGAAGTGGGCTCGGCTCTGGGGTGTTCTGCCATCTGCTGGAAACGCTGAAAGGCAAGTTGCAATTTCCGGCTGACTGATAAAACTAGAACAGGGATCTAAGGTTTTTTACCTGCCAATGGAGGAAACACTAGCACTTTGGAAGTACAGTTACAAATTCTATTCCAAGAATCATCTAGTAAGAAGACCAATAAATTTGGAAGCCTTGGTCCTAGACTCCTAACACTGTCAGGTGTCCGGCAGAAGGAAATGAAAATCCTCCCTGAAAGGTAACATCATAGACCTCCGGTTGTTTCTAAAAATACATTTAAAAATAATTTGCCCAACAACAAACATTACAATGCATACGACAATATTAGCTGGAATCAACAAAAACAACAGACAATAGCAACAAACAGGGACTACAGATACTGGAGTTACCAGAAAGACCGAAATACACTTAAGTTTATCAAGTTTATAGAGACAAAGACAAGCTTTTAAAAAGTTTCAGCAAGAAACTAGGAACCATAAAAAGTGTCATTTGAAAAAAGAATCACCAAAAGCTATAGAACTAAAAAATAATGTTACCAAAACTTGAAATTCGGTGTAGTTCTTAACAGCAGACTAGACACATTTGACGAACTGACAAACTAGAAAGTAGGAGAACTTATCCAGTATAAAGCCTTGAAATGGAAAGTGCAGAAGACAGAGTAAGGGGCACAGAGGGCACAGTAACAAGGCCTAACAAGGGTTTCACCCGGATCCTAGAGGAGAAAATAGAATGGGACAGAGGCAACATTTAAAGAGAGAGAGAGCTGAAAAACCTCTCAGGACAATGAATGATCCAATCCATTGATTCAAGAAACACAATGAAGCTTAACCAGGATAATGCGGTAGAGCAGCGGTCCCCAACCTTTTTGGCACCAGGGATGGGTTTCGTGGAAGACAATTTTTCCATGGAAGGGGGTGTGCTGGGGAGTGGTGGTGGTTTAGGTGGTAACGCGAGCAACGGGGCGCGATGGGGGCGGCAGATGAAGCTTCGCCCGCCGCTCACCTCCTGCTCTCCTCTGCGGTCCGGTTCCTAACAGGCTTCGGGACCATTAGCGGTCCACCGCCCGGGGGCTGGGGACCCCTGCGGTAGAGCATTTACAAAAATTGCCCACAATTCTTTTACTCTCTGTATCTATGCCCCTTTGCGATGTGACTTCGTAACTCTTCACATCAAGAGGTAGAGTTTATCTCCCTACCCTTTCATCTGGGCTTGTTTTGACCAATAGAAGGCAACAGAAATAGAAGTAAAGTGCCCGTTCCAAGCCTGGACTTTAAAAGAATTTGTCTTTATCTGCTGGAACGCGGCTTTGCCACATGAATGAGTCCAGGCCAACCTATTGGAGGATGAGATATGCAGCCCACTCACCTGCCACCGCCCCAGCCAACAGAGAAGCAGAGCTGCCTACCTGACCTGACTGCCTCCATGGAGCTGACTACAGGTGCACCTGGAGCCCCTGTGAAACCAAGACCACGTGGAATAGGGAAGAACCAACCAGCTGGGCCCAGCGCAAAGTACCAAACAACAGAACTATGAGCTAAATAACTGATTGTTGTTTTAAGCCGTGAAGTTCTGGGCCGGTTTATTTCACAGCAAAAGCTGATTGACATAGATAAGTAAAATCAAATCCACAGACACATCATAATGAAGTTGCAGAATATTAAAGACAAAATCTTACAGGTAAGTGCTAATATAATTTTTTAGAAGACAGAAATAATTTCCTAATTTGGTTGATCTTTTTTTTTTTAACATCTTTATTGGAGTGTAATTGCTTTACAATGTTGTGTTAGGTTCTGCTGTATAACAAAGTGAATCAGCTATATGCATACATATATCCCCATATCCCCTCCCTCTTGCATCTCCCTCCCACCCTCCCTATCCCACCCCTCTAGGTGGTCACAAAGCACCAAGCTGATCTCCCTGCTGCTTCCCACTAGCTATCTATTTTACATTTGGTAGTGTATATATGTCCATGCCACTCTCTCCGTTCATACCAGCATACCCTTCCCCTCCCCGTGTCCTCAAGTCCATTCTCTACACCTGTGTCTTTATTTCTGTCCTGCCACTAGGTTCATGAGAACCATTTTTTTTTTAGATTCCATATATATGCGTTAGCATATGGTATTTGTTTTTCTCTTTCTGACTTGCTTCATTCTGTATGACAGACTCCAGGTTCATCTACCAATGAGGTTGATCTTTAAGCAGTCTAAATATTTGGAAATGGGAAAGAGTAGGAGAAGACAGAAATTCTAGGCAAAAAAAATTAGTCTGAAATGCAGTCCAGTTTGCTGAAAGTAATATAAAACCAAAAGGTAGGTGTTTCGAGTTAAGGGCTCTGAGCCAAGCAGACAGACTGTATTCTGGCTTTGTCACTAGCTATGTGACCCCAGAGCAAAGGGTTTCACCTCTGTTTTCTCACATGTAATGTAAATACTATCACCTACTGTTTAAGATTTAAAAATGTAAGTAAAGTTGTGCTTGGCATATGGTAAACACTAGATTTTAGGGAACTCCACTCTTCAGATGGGAGCCGCTGAAACTTGTGTGTAGGAATAACAGAGAACCAGAGAATCTGTGTTAGAAGGGGCCTTTGAGGTCTGACCTCTGTTTTGTGTGTGTGTGTGTGTGTGTGTGTGTGTGTGTGTGTGTCTCTATTTTTTGACAGTTCTATTCCACTGTATTACTAGAAAGCTGTGATCCAAAGTCTACCTCTGTGAGGTAGAAAAATCTATTTTCTTTTCTGCAAAACAGCTTTTTTAATAGTCTAGGGCAGCTAAAAGGTCTCCCTTTCTCTCCTTTCTCCAGATTGACAGCTTTTTGTAAAATGAAGCATTTAGATTTCAAAGGCCTGACATTTTCCTCTGAATACCCTCCATACCACAGAACTGGGAAGGAAAAAAAAAAGGTCATATTTATATAGGATTGACTCAACAAAGACCTGTAATCCATGACCTCAAACCTGCCCTCAAAGAGATAACATTCTAGTTGGCAAAGCAAGAAGTAAAAAGACAAAACAATTAAGTGCCATCATAGAGGTAAACATAGGATGCCACTGGGCATGGGAAGAGCAACTAACCAGGTCCTCCATGTGTTGATGGTTGTTCAGAGAAGGTTTTTTGGAAGAAATAACATCTGAACTGAATTTTGAAGAACCACACAGGTTTTAGCCAAGTGAATAAGATAAGCTATCACAACAAATGCTCCCTCTCTCAAGGCTTTTCGCTTCTTCTAAAACTTTACATGAGATAACAAACACAATGCATAATATGTACAAAAGCAGTCTATATAATTTGCAAAAATGCTTCTCATGTGACAATTTCTTACATCAATTTCAGACTGTTGTGTTATTTCATAGTTATGGGAAAGCATTTCTAACTGAAGTTTTGACAAGGAAAGCAGTGTAGTCTGGTGGGTTAAAAATGAGCTTTTTAGGGGCTTCCCTGGTGGCGCAGTGGTTAAGAATCTGCCTGCCAATGCAGGGGACACGGGTTCGAGCCCTGGTCTGGGAGGATCCCACATGCCGCGGAGCGACTAGGCCCGTGAGCCACAACTACTGAGCCTGCGCGTCTGGAGCCTGTGCTCCGCAACAAGAGAGGCCGCGATAGTGAGAGGCCCACGCACCGCGATGAAGAGTGGCCCCCGCTTGCCACAACTAGAGAAAGCCCTCGCACAGAAACGAAGACCCAGCACAAACATAAATAAATAAAAAAAGTTTTTTAAAAAATGAGCTTTTTAAAGTAGACAAACCTGGTTTGAAATATATGCTCTGCACCTTTCCAGCTATTCATTGAGTCAACCAATATTTATTGAATAACTACTGTTATAGATATTCTGCAAATTGCTGGTAACACACAGTATCAATATTTTAAAAAGGAATTTACTCCATTACTTCTTAATATGGAATCCTTTGTTACTCAGCTCCTAACATAAAGCCTAAAACCACTGATATATTTCAAGAGTATTTCTCTCATAAAGCATGTAGCTGGCAGAACTGTTTTGTTATGAAAATAAATATGACACGTTCTTGCCCAGATAGGACCAGATATGTACCCACAGGCAAGGCCAAGACTTTCCTCAGGAAGCACTGGCTATCAGTTATCAAGCACATTATTTTATTTAATCTTCATAATAATCCTGTGTACTAGATTGTTACAGTAATGGCATCCAGTGTAACTTGGCCACTCTTCCCATAAAGAGGTAGATTCCATTTCCCCTCCCCTTGAATCTGGCCTGGTTATGTGACTTACTTTGACCAGTATTTGAGAACTGATGTTGTGAGACTTCCAAGGGTAGCTTTAAGAGACCTTGCAGCTTCCACTCTCACACTCTTGGAACACTCCCAAGGCCCTGTAAGGAATCCTCAGCTAAACTACTGAATGAGAGGCAGTGTGGAGAGAGACCCAGCCAACAGCTAGATGTGTATGCGAGTCCATTTTAGCCCCACCAACCCCAGCTGAGCTGCCAGTTGACTGCACTTGTATGAGTGGGCCCAGACAAGACCAGCAAAACAGCTCAGTAGACCCAAAGCATCTTGAGAAATTATAGTTGTTTTACACCACTAAGTTTTTGATTTCTTTACAGAGCAGTGAATAACTAAAGCACCCAATAAGGTGGATACTATTGTTTATCTGCAATTCAGAGCGGAGGAAGTAAATGCTTAGCTTAAGTTTCACAATCCTGCAAATACATGAAAACTTTATCTCTTCTGATAACTAACGCACTTATTTTTTTTCACCAAAACAAAAAGGAGAGCAGGCATGGAAAAAAAAATATAAGCTAGTTTTACTTTCATCCAAATCTATTAAAATTACATGCAAAACAGATTGAGCTATGAGACATATTCAACTTATTTCCAACCCAGGGATTATTACGTCGATACGTATTTACTAACTGCTTAATAATAATAATAGTAACAACGACAATCCTATGGCTGTTTCTAAGTGTCAGGTACTGTTCTAAGTGATGTAAGTGTGATATAAGTGCATATACACACACATACTCATTTTGTCCTCAGACAGAATATATATAATCATCCCATTTTCCTGAGAGGGAAATTGCCCCACAAAGTAGTTAAGCCCAAGATACACAGCTAAATTTCCCACTGATAAAGTAGATTACATTTACCACCAGACAAAAACATTACAGCCTACATAAAACAAAGTCAAGGTTTCAGTGGCCAGGTTAGAGCAGTCGTATCCTATTGAATGGATCAAAGTCATCTCAGCCGTAGGGATGTAAATTGGATCAACTTGAGAAGCACACTTTAAACAGAATGCATGTTCATTACAAAAAAAAAAAAAAAAAAACAGTGCTGTGAAATCTACAAAGAGAAAATTGACATCTATCTGTCTGTCTGTAACTAACACTGCTTGCAGGGCAGGCACATATCACAAATTTTAAGTTGGAGTGCACCTAAGCCTTTCACATAAATTCCGACCAAATTCCTAAACAATCCAGATCCCTGCAAACATCACTACTCTAAACATCCCGACCCATGTTATGGTGACATTCTGCCTACGTGCCCTTCTTCAGAGTTGGTGGCGGAGAGACAGTACCCAAAACACAACCCACAGAAGATGGTTCAAGTGGCTCTGAATGACATGATAGCGGCCATACCTCCTCAGCCCCCTCAGCCTCAAGAAGCCATCTCCCCGGAAAACTCTACACCAAGGTCCCAGAATATAAATTTCCCTTCAATCAAAAAGAAAAAAGGGGGGAGCAGGGGCAAAGAGAGGCCAGGATTCAGTGTGAGAGGCCGGCCGGCGATGGGAAGGGGCACCAGGGAAGGGTTAGAAGGCCATGGAAGCAGACGTCCCACAGACCGCGCTTCTAGAATCTTAAGATACCGGAAAGGATGCCATCAGGGACTGCAAACGTTGACAGTCACCCCAGATCTACGGTCCTGAGGGCTCCTTACACAAGGTCCCTTCCAGTTTTCTGCTGCTCCCAACATTTGCCTACACAACCGACCTCAGGCCCGCCCCCTTGGTCATCAGGCCCGCTCCTAGCCTCACATCCGAAAGCCGCCGTCAGTCCAAGGAGAACAAGTCTCTGGCTTTACTCTCCACCTCCCAGGCCCCTGGGAAATACTCACTTGCCCGCCAGATCTTTATGAGAGCCGCTCGAATTCATGAGCTGGGCCAAATCCTGTCGCACGGCTGCCGCCATCTTTCTCCCAGCTCAGCGAAGGCGGCGGGGCCTCTCACAGCCAAAAGAAAACGAGTGTAGTCCTCCAGAGTGCGGCTAGAGGGAACCCGAGATGCCACAGAGTAGCGCCTGTGTGGGCCAGACCGCCGAGAGTGGGAGCCTGCGTTAGGCCCGCCCCCAGGGTTGAGTGACGCGAAGCTTCACTCCTCAAGTCCGAGGCCGGCCCGGGCCTCCCAGGCTCAGGCGCGCACGCTCCCACTTCGGATTGGCTGATGAACTCCAAGAGGCTGAGTCTCTTGTGCAACCCCAATAAGTGCCCGATACGCAAAACTACCGGATTTTCATCAAGTTCCGTGTCTCACGTCTGTGGTTTACCGTTCCGTGTTCTTTAAGGCAGCCCTTAACTACCCGTGGTAAAGAACGAGTTGTTTTTGGTTACAATTCACCACAGACCGGTACTTTTTGTAAAGTGCAATAAAAAAGGTCCCCATTCCCCTTCCCACTCTGCTCCCTTTATATGGGTTGATCATACCTCCCAGTTTGTCCAGGACAGTGCCATTTTCCTTCTGTTCTCCTGGAGTAATTATTTATGACATGTCCTTTCACTCTACCAACTGTTCCATTTGGATGACAAATTATATGATCACCTTACCTTGATATGTAATTATATTCATTACTTATGTATCCTTATAGAATTTGTCTGAAATTTTTTTCTGTCCTTTCTAGCTTTCGCAAAAGATAGCACATTCTGCTCTTTTTTTCTCTTCTTGAAGATTTTACCATGTAAGTCCAGAGAGCTTCCTCATTTTTTAGAGCTGGAGAGTATTACATATAATGAGGGGATGCCATGGTTCATTTAATCCGTATAGCTAGACACTGAAGTTGTTTTTAATCAATCAACCAATGCTGCAGTGAATAACCTTGTATGTACATCATTTTATATGTGTACAGGTAGAATACATTCCAAGAAGAGAGTCAAAGGGTAGATGTACTTACAATTTTGAAAGATATTACCAAATTGCACTTTATAGGAATGGGACCATTTTGCCTTACAAGCAGCAATACATAAGAGTGCAAATTTCTATAGCCTTGCCTACAGAGGATGTTAAACTTTTGAACTTTTGCCACTTTATATGTGGAAAGAAGCATGTTCCCTCTTTTGGGAAGGGGAAAGAAAAGAAGACCAGAACAAGGAAATCCTTTGAGAAAGTAATGTGGTGATTACTCACATCAATTCAGATCTCACTCCATTGTTAAGAACTTAGTCAATATCACCATGCCTGGCAACAGTGAGACTGGAAACTTAGTTTCCTTTTTCCCGGGAAAAAGGAAAGGATGGTTTTGGAGGGACAGTCGGCAGTCTTTACTGCCATCTGTCCCTCTGACCATAATATCTGTGTGTATCCTTCTTGTAATACAACACTCATCTCTAAAGAAGAGTGTTCAATTTCCCAATTCAATTTCTCCAGCAGCTTAAAATCCAGGATGCCTGATGATGCACAACCCTCTCCATCAGTTTGGGATGAAACTTTTCATGGCACTGACACATATACACTATAAAACAAATTATCTGCCTCATGCACAAACATGTAATACAAAACAATAGTGGAGCAATTACAGGAGGAACCGGATAACCACAGTTACAACCCAGAAAAAGTAACAGTGGGAAACACAGCAGTTACTTGTCCACAGCAATGGTAGAATCCTGGGCAGGAATTATGAACACCCACTACCCTGGTTAGACACTAGTAGTGCATTTTGAGAGGATCATTGCATTGTTCGTTGTATTCTGTGAGCCTGAGCTTTGCCCTCTGAATACAAGTTAACTGGATGTTGGAGAGTAGTCCCTCTTTAGGGAAATGTTTTAGAGCTTGAACAATTGAGGGCATTTGTAGGCCAGGTCTGTCAGTGTTTTGTTTTTTTTTTTTTTAACATAATTTCATTGAATATTCAGTAAACTCTGTTTGCTTACAGACAGTTTCAGGGGCCAATAACCACACCCAAAGTTTTTTCTAGAAGTAGTCGTTAAATCTGCCCTATTTCTTGACTTCCACATGCAGCCCATTCTTAACATCTTAATCATGGCATCCTTGAAATCACCTGAAAGAATAAGCTTAGGTGAAAAGAGGACTTTATTAGTTTGATTTTTGCTTCAGTTTATCTTTCTTTTCTGATTTTTTTTATTTATTTGCATTTGCCAAGAAGTCATAATGGGCTCTGAGAAATCTCTAAGCCAAGTCTTCTCTTCTGTTATTTAAATTTATTTATTTGTTTATTTATTTATTTTTGGCTGCGTTGGGTCTTTGTTGCTGCGCGCGGGCTTTCTCTAGTTGCAGCGAGCGGGGGCTACTCTTCGTTGCCGTGCGCGGGCTTCTCATTGCGGTGGCTTCTCTTGTTGCGGAGCACAGGCTCTAGGCGCATGGGCTTCAGTAGTTGTGGTGTGCAGCCTCAGTAGTTGTGGCGCACAGGCTTAGTTGATCTGCGGCATGTGGGATCTTCCCAGACCAGAGCTTGAACCTGTGTCCCCTGCATTGGCAGGTGGGTTCTTAACCACTGCACCACCAGGGAAATCCCTCTTCTGTTATTTAGGTTTACACAAGCAGTTGGTTTTTCAACTTAGTGAAGCTCCAGAATTTCTGGACATTCTGTTCTCTTTTTACTCTGACTTCAAACTTTACTTGTAATACCTTGCTAAAAGACAAAAAGAAGCAGCCACACACACAAATTGACTCTTTCCAGATACCTCCACTAGAGCTACAAGCTAGGGAGGGAGGTTGTCTGCCTTTCTAGTTATTGTAGGCAGCAATTTTACTAAATTTTTTTGACATGACAAGGCCTCTCCCTTCCAAACTCTTTATTACCCCTGCCCAACTTCTAAGAGAATACTATATATTTTTAGGTTTTGCTCATGGCATTGAGAAAAACAAACCTGGATGGCACTGGAAGCTTATTCTCTCCCTCTCTTCAGTTGCTTAGCAGGAAACTAGCTAGGCACATCCAAGTTAAGGGAAGTGCACGGATGCTAGTTCTTTTTTACTAGGTAAAAACTTGGGTCCTAGCCCCAACATACTGAGTCAAAATTGTCATGTTAACAAAATACCTCTAGTAATTCTTGCACATTAAAGTTTGAGTAGCAATGCTCTAGCAGATGTCACCACTGGTATATGAGCTCTTCTCATTAAACGCTTATTTAATAAGGCCATTTCTCTGGCCAGGGATCTCCCATTTTCACATAATCAACTAGATGATCTCTACCCCCTCACAATTTCCCTACAAATATGCAAAGGGAGCCATCCTAGAGTCTTTTTCCTAGCACATCTTCCACTCTGCATCCCATGTGCCCAGCTCAAATATGCCTTGCTATAGAAGTAATAGAAAAAAAAGTATAGGTGAGTGTATGTAGTGCTGTTTTCTGAGCACTAATCGCTACTCTGAATTTGTTCCATATGTTGTTAGTGCTGTTATCAAAATTGTTCTATAGTCATCTTGTGTGTTTCCCAGCCTAGTCCCTGAATCAGCCATTTCTCCAAGAAGCGCTTGTTCCTTTAGTTCCTTTTAGGAATGAAAGTTACAGATAACAATCTGAGTGCTAGGGTTGCTTACTGCTACTGCGTTGGTCATTGGGAACCTTTTCATAGGATGGATCTAGGGTCTATATATATATATCCTACATATATACATATATACACACATACACACACATAATTAAAGATAAAATAACTCATGAGTTCATAGTGATACTTCCAATTCCAATTTAGGTGATTTTACTTAACCGCTTCTGTATTACATCTGTTATCTCCTTAATTCCTCATCCAAAGTCCTGGTTCACAAGTACATAGAGGATTACAGAATCAGAAAATTCCATAATTATTCATTTCATTCATCCCACATTATACACACAACAGTCTCAGAAAAACAATACTAAAACTAACACCCTCAATATGATTGCTGAGAAGAGTTCAATCTTCTCCTGCTAATCCTCTCCCATTTCCTTTCATTTTTCATAATTGTACTGTATCTATATTATGAGCAAATATAGCCAGTACAAAATGGTATTCTTCCTTTTAATCCTTACTTAGTTGTATAAATAATACATATTTAATGCTCACTGTCAGCTCTTATATTGATATCTCTCTAGTCCTTTTGGTTGTCTGAAGCTAGTTCTTTAACAGGTTTCTCAGGAAGGGCTCATAGAAGGCATATTCTCGGTAACATCTTCTGCCTTTTATGTTTGAAAGTCAGTTTTGTTAGATATAATCAACCTTGGCTCACTTTTCTTGAGAATCTTAAATGTGGTACTCTATTTTCTTGGGGCATAAAGCATTGCTGAAAAATATCTCATGAGAGTCTAATTTTCTTTTCTTATAAATGACCTACTCTTTTTGCCTAGATGCCCCAAATTTATTTTCCTCTAACACTGAGTAATTTTACTAGACTATGTATTGGTATTGGTCATTCTGGGTCAATATTCTCAGATACACAGTGTGCTCTTTTAATATGTAGTTTTAATTTTTTTCAACAACATTGTCTTTCATTATAATCTCTTGTACCTGTTCTATTCCTTTTGTTTCTTTCTTCAGAAACTACTATTATCTATATGTTAAAACAGAAGATCTACCTATCTTTAGTATTAGTTACCCTTCCTCAAAATCTTTTTATTCCTTTTTTCACATAATTTTTATTTTTTAAAATTTCCTCCTTTTCATTCTCTATTTCTCTTAAGGCATTATTTTTCCTTTTTATTTACTCCTGGTTTCCTTCTAGTCTAGTTTTCATTTTGAAAATGATATTTTTACTTCTAATTCTTTCCTGAGTTCCACCGCTCATTCTGGGTATTTCTGATTTTATTATGGTATCCTGTCATGTCCTATGTCATCTTCTTTTCTATTTAGTGATTACCTTCCCTTTTCTGACATTCACTGTCAAACACTTTTTCTTTAATAATATATGAGAACAAGTTTTCAGCCATTTCCTTCCTTCTAGACACTTTAGCCCCCCATTACCTCTTTATTATACCTCAATAAATGAGACTTTTAGAATATTTTCTCTTCTATACCCTTCACTCCTAGTGGAGACTTTCAGAACCTATAGTATTTACTTCTGCCCCTTCTACCTCCACTTAATTCCTAGGTTTCACTGAGAAAAGTTGGTACTTTCGTTCCATTTCACCAAGTTTTTTGTTTTCCTTTGCAGTATGTCTCTTCTATTTTAGGAATCCTTAATTTACCACTTGTGTTATAATTCCCACATTGCCATTATTCACTTATATTACTGTATAATAAATTCAAGGTGAATTACTCACCACAAATTTCCTTTCTCTTCATCTTCCCTGTCTTGATATGAGGTCTCTGTTCTGATTGTTTTATTGTTTGGTAGTATTTACTCTTTTTTCTTTTCTTTCTTTCTTTTTTTTTTTTTTTTTTTGGCCGCACCTGTGCAGCTTGTGGGATCTTAGTTCCCTGACCAGGGATTGAATCCACGCACTCTACCCGGTAGTGAAAGCACGGAGTCCTAACCATTGGACTGCCAGGGAATTTCCTGTTCGTATTTACTCTTAAGTGGTCACTCAGATGCTGTGCATGGTAACAAACCTGTGAATCTGTGCACATTCACAAATATCTTTCTATCATCCTGACAGTTAAATGGGATTTTGGCTGAGCTGCTGTCCTTTTCCCTCAGTGACCTGCAAATGCTATTCCACAGTTTTCTAGCTTCCAGGATTTCTGATAAGTTCAATGCCAGTGATTTCTCTCTCTCCCTCTCTCTCTTCTCCTTCTTCTTTTTTCCTTCCTTTCTCCCTCCCTCCTTCCCTCCTCCATTCTCTCTCTCACTGTTTTTCCCTTTCACTCTCTTTCTTTCTTCTCTTTGAGAGACTAAATATGCAAACAGGCAATGGCAGGACCATATTTGAAAATAAAACTCCGACCCACAATCTGTAGCAACCGGTCCAAAAAATCAACTCACTATCTGCAGCAACCCTTCTAGGATCCAAACAACAACTCCTGTAGCCATCAGCCCAAAACAGCCACTACTTGATCAATAACTACCAGATTCCCAAGTTTTTGCCCCCACTTCTAATTTATAACTAACCAGAGAAGGACAAATATGCCCCCTTAACCATTCACATGGAATACCCCACTTCAAGCTAGGCTGCTGACAACCTCCTCAGGTCCACAGCCTCCAATCAGGGAACATTTAAATTCCTTTTTTTCCACTATAAAGCTTTCTCTGCCTGCCTCTGACTCGCTGTCAAACACAAGTGATGGTGACCAACTCCCTTGCTATAGAAAGTTCTGAATAAATAGCTTTTACTTGTTGTCATTTGGTTGGTCTTCCTGTCTATTTCCAACTTTCTTCCTCCTTTTTCTCCCCTGCCCCTCCTCTCCCTCTTCTTCCCCTCCCCCACCTCCCTGTCCTCCTCATTGTTCTTCTTGTTTTTCCTATTCTTTTCATAGGAAACTTGTTCTTTCCACCTGTAAGTTTTTAAGAACTTTTCTTTACAGGAATTTCCCTCAAATGTGCCTAGGTGTGTCTTTTTTCATTGATCTTACCTGAAATTCAGTGACCCCTTTTATCTGCAAATGCAAGTCTATCTTCAGGTCAAGGAAATTTTCTAGTATTACTTGTTTAATATTATCTTTCTTTTATCGTTTCCTTTGTTTCCTTCTGGAACTCCAACTAGTCGTATATCAGGTCTCTTGGGTTTATCTTCAAAGTGACTTGCCTTTTTCATCATAATTTCTCTCTTTATATTTTCACTCTGTTTTGAGATATCTTTTCCACTTTTCAGGCCACTTAGCAAGATTCAGTTCTCCTTCAATATATCTTCAATGTTGTATTTTTAAGATCATGATTTTCATATGTCTACTTGTGTAAAAATGTTATAGCTGCTTTATTTATATTAACCCCAAGTGAAAACAAAAAAAGTTGCCAGGAAAGCGGGTAAACAAAGTGTGATATATTCATTCAATAGAACACTACTCAGCATCAAAAAGAAAAACTACAGATACGTGCAACAACATGAATGAATCTCAAAAACAATATGTTGAGTGAAAGAAACCAGACGTTAAAAAAAATACATGTAATAAGGTTCCATCTCATGAAGTTATGAATTAGAAAAAACTAATCCATGATGATAGAAAATCAGAAAGTGCTTGAGGAGGAGGAAATGGAGAAAGGTAGGAATTTACTGGGAAGTAGCAGGAAGTGGAGGTGACGGAAATGTGCCATATGTTGGTAGGCGTGTGGGTTACATGGGGTGTATGGATTTACCAAAGTTTATCAAACTATACATTTAAGATCTGTGCATTTCACTGAGTGTAAAACCTTAATTTAAAAAGGGAACAAAATCATGCTTTTTGTTCCATAGTCTTGTGTGTATATTTTGAATTTAGTCTTCTTGAATGCTTTTATTTATGTATTTTTTATATTTATTTACGATTAAGGTGTCTTCTGTCTTCTCTAGTAGTTTCAAAGGCTAGTGCTCTTCCAGAGGAAGAGATGCTCAAACCAACTGTTATGCTTCCCCAAAGCTCCTCTGGTATCAAGATGACCAACAGATCCTCTTAATAATAGTGCCAGGGCATGTCTTATCCTTCCACTTGGAGGTCCATGGATCTTCACAGGCTACACTCTCTTCACTATCTAGTGTGTTGTGATCCTCTTACCTTGCTATCTCTAGACTCCCTGTAACCTGAGGCTTCCTTTGTGCCATCTAGTGCCCACCATGTCTGTCTGCTTGTTCCCTTGTGTTCATGTTTCAAGTGGGGTCATATAGTTGAAAGTGAGTGAAAGAGATGTGCTAGCTTGACTGATTTTTATAAACCACCCAGTACCCAGGACTATGTTCTTTGTATTAAGTAATCACTCAAAAAATACTTGTTAAATTGAGTAAAGAACATAGCTGGATAAATAGGAGACCTAGAAAATCCCAGCATCATTGAATGTGCTGGTGTTTCCATCTAAATCTCCCTTCTCTGGGGGTGGCACTAAAATCAAGGAGTATATAAATCCAAAGGCTGAGTAGGAACTAATGTGAGTAAGGTGGAGAAGATGATCCAAATCTGCCACCAACTGTGGCAACAACCAGAAGCAGATATTAAACTCGAGTCATAAAGCAAGAGTTCTGAGAGCTAGTAAGACAAATAGGAAGGGGTGGGTTAAGAGAGTAAGTAGAAGGACTATCCTGGGTAAAACCTGTGATAAGCACTGTGGTCCAACAATAGAGACCCTCTGACTCTCTTAATAAAATAACACCTGGAGGACTTCCAGCTTCTGCCTAGCTGGAGGGAGCTGCAAAAAAGCATTGCTCCCTCCACACAACAAAAGTCTAGGTAATCTATAAAATCATAATTTTTTATTAAGCCAATCAAAGATCTGAGGTCATAGGGCAACCCACTAACTTGAAATCTAAGGAAAGACAGGTGCTTCTAAACACAGATGAGATGCAGGCACTGTGTCATCTATGGCAGGGCATGGGAAGGAAGATGGGGCAACCATACAAACAGGAAGGAAGAATTCTGCTAAATGTTTAAATAAACTGCTAAAGACTGAGTGTGGGCTGGCATGCTTGTAGAACACCGTGGAAGCCACAGTCATAAAAGGAGTTCACATCTATTCACAGGCTCTTCTCCAGAGACCACCACTGGGAAGCCAGGACAAAGATTGGGGGCAGGGTGGTAGGTAAGGAAAAGACTCCTGGGTCCTTCTAGCCTAGAGGAGAGGAGTGGCTTCCATTGCAGGAAAGGCAGGAAGAAACCCAGACCCTTCTCCCCCAAGGAATAAAAGGCTTAAATTGATAGGAGAAGGCAGCAAGCCCTGCTGTTCCCCAAGGGACTGGTAAAGACCCATTGCAGCTGGAAGAATAGGAAAAATGAAAAGAAAAAAAAAGAGAAACCCAAACCTTCTAATCCTGGGGAAGAGACTGGAAACTGTCTACTCTTAGAGGTCATAATGCTCTGGGAGGGTCTGGATTACCCAGACCCAGGGACACAGAGCCTGCCTAAGAATGAAGTTGGAACAGGACCACAGAGACACTGTCTTCCTTCCCCATCACTACAACCATTCTAGTAAGCACCAAGTAACAAGCAGGTTACTGCTGGGAGAAAGGCATGAGCTTAGAGTGACCCCCTCTGAGTGGCAAGAGCATAGAAAGCCTAAAGCTGAAAGTGGAACAGCAGCACTGAGAAAAAACTTTAGCAAACCAGCCCCAACTCTAAGCACAAAATAACTTTAGAGGAATTTGAAAACGATGATGCACTGAAGGTAACCATAGCAACAATAAAACCCAAGCCCAGCTCAGCTCCTGACTAGAATAACTAAACCTCTTACACTAACAGCCTAGCAGAAAAAGATGCATGCCCATTTTCAAGCATAAATAATATTTATCTCCATCTCTGTCTGCACACAAAGTCCAGCATCCAATCAGTAATTATAAGAAATACACACACACACACACACACACACACACACACTCACACAAACACACACCACTTTCAAGAGACAAAGCAATCTAGAGATGTTGAAACTATCTGACAGGGAGTTTAAAATAATTATGATCAATATGTTAAAGTCTCTAATATAAAATGTGGGTAACATGAATGAACAGATGAAGAGTTAAAACAGAAAGGTGGAAAGTAAAAGAGAATATAAAAAGGAAATGCTAGAAATAAAAAGACATGTCAACAAAGATGAAGAATGCCTTTAATGAGCTCATGAATAGACTCAACACAGCCCAAGGAAAGAATCAGGGAACTTGAAGACAGGTCAATAGAAAGAACCCAAATTAAGAATCAAAGAGTAAAAAGAATGTGTAGGTGGAAGAGCGTGGGGTGGGTAGAGCATCCAAGGGCTGTGGAACAAAGCGATCCAACGTATGTATAACTGGAATCCAAGAAGCAGAAGAGAGAAAGGATAAGGCAGAAGAAAAATTTGAAGAGATAACAGCTGAGAATTTCCCCAAAACTATGAAAGATATCAAACATATCAAACCGTACATCCAGAGAATCTCAGAGAACTCCCCAAAGGATGAAACATACACACACACACACACACACACACACACACTCCTAGACACACAATATTCAAACTGCTGAAAGCCAAAAATAAAGAGAAGAATCTTAAAGGTATCTGAGGGGGTCCACATTACATGCAGAAGAATTAAAACAGACTTATAGTCACAAATTATGTGATTCAGAAGACAATGGAGTGATGTGTTGGCAACGTACGGTGTCTGGACTTTACATTTTAATGGTTTTCCCTTGAAGTGTACCTTCCCTTTGGGGATAATTCACTAAACACTATCATTCCCATAAAAGAGAAGTGAAAAGCCACTGCTCCCCCATAACATTCTGACACCCATGTGGACACTGACTTTTCCTTTAATTTACCTTAGGAGTGGTGAATAATGGAACGATTCAGTAATGGTTAATAAGATCTTACTCAAGGCTTGGGGAGAGCAGAAGGAAATTACACATATGTGATATGGTGGACCTAACACTGGTATGGTGCTCAGGGAAGGTAGGCCTTTCTTCATCCCTCAAGGTAGATCATGGTTGATCTAGGCAGGAGTCTGCAAACATTTTCTGTTAAGAGCCAAATAGTATTTTAGATATCGTGGGCCACATATGGTCTCTTTGCTTCTTCTTCTCCTTCTTCTTCTCCTTCTCCTTCTTTTTGCATTTAAAAATGTAAAAGAGACAAAGACATTCTTAGCTTGTAGGCCTAACAAAAACAGGCCACGGGCTGCATTCAGCCTGTGAGTCTTAATTTGCTGACCCCTACTCTAGGCCATTTATGGTAATTCCATTTCCTTTTGCTAGTGAATGGTTTAAGGAGACATATACGGTCCAGGTCTGACCAGTGCATCATGATGGGAAGTCTTCTGGGGGACCAATTTAACCTTGCAGAAAACAAGTGGTGCATGGGAAGAAATACCCTTCCTCTGTGGCTGATATCTGTGTGTGGTGTGTATTATGTCTATGTATGGTACTAAGTGACAGCCACTGGAAGGCAAGCCTATGAACTAAGACAACACTCTGAGACTGGTGGTGTGGAAAGGAGGAATGAGCCAGGATCTTTGATAATATCTTTTCTCTGCTGAATTATCCTAGGAAAGCCTATTTCTATACTATTTATTTTATGAGCTGTGCAGACAGTTATGAAATATACAAGCTACTTTTACTTGCAGCTGAAAGCAGCCTAGTAACTGTAGCTAGTAAGTTACAACTATGTGGCAGATAGCTTTGTGGGTAGCTTTGTGAGTTCACAGGTCCCAGGCCAGGGCCAGCTCTAGAATTTTTACATTGGAAGAACAAAGAATAGCAGTTTAACTGGAATAAGGAGATTAATGCTGTATAGGCATAGCAATTTACAAAAGACTGAAGAGTCATTTGTATTTGTTTTTAAAAGGGGTGTTTTCATGGAGATTGTAAAGTATTAAAGCGTTCTGATCTCCTCCCATGCTACACCTGTTTAGGCCGATGTGCAAGGTGTCTTCACATTTACCTCTTGTGCTGGTTTGGATCAATACTCCCAATTCTTTATTCCCTCTTTGTACTAGAATTTGTAATACATCTACACCCTGTGCCGTGTACCTTTGCAGTACCTCTCACTAGAGTACATCTCACTGATGTTGGGCTTGGCAGTAAGACTTGTTTTGGCCAATGAAACATAAGCAGAAGTGACAGTGTGCCAGTTGGTTGAGGGGGAGGGGTAGCCTTAAGAAGGATATCATGTTTCCACTCATTTTTTGTTGTGTTCTTGTGATCCACTAGAAAAGCATGCCCTAGGTAGCTAATGCCCTATCAGCTTGGGCCCAGAATTAAGATACATGGAACAGATGGGAACCCAACCAAAAGCCTGGGTTCCAACCTGGCCTACCTGAGCCCAGCCTAGATCAATTCATACAATTCATGAGAAAAATAAATGCTTGTGGTTATAAGCCATGAAGAATTTTAAGATGTTTTATAATTAAAACAAAAAACAGAACATCAACGAAAAAACTCTACCTAGTTTTTAGTCCCTCTGGAGGCAGACTTTTCTTTCCCCTGACTAGGTGGAAAGGTGGCCACATTCCTTCAAACATTAAACTCTTCGTGTCTAAGTCCAAATAAGCAAGGCTGAGAGAAACGAAGCACTTCCCTCTCTCCGTGTGAGCCCTTCTTGCAAGTTCCCATATCCTGTCTCAAGATGTGCCTCCTAGGATGACTGATACTGGCAATATCTACTTCCTCCAAGGGAAAACCCCGCTCCTAACCACAGGGATGGTTATACCCCCAGCAGGACAAGTACATCAGAACGTTACAGAGGAGCCCCTATTTCTATCCCTTTAATTAGAAAGACAGAAACGACTATTAAGGAGGCCAAGAAATCATAAAGCCAGAGGAAAAGTAAATGAACGCTGCCTGACACCAACAGATGATTTTAGTGGTTGATTTTATTTTTTTAGGTGGTTTGACATTATTAATCACATCCTGTACCATAAGTGAAAAAACTTGGAGTGTGTTCAAAGTGATACTGATCTACATTTCCTTATTCCAAACCCTTGGGTACCAATGTGTTTTGAAATTGAGGATATTTTGGATTTTAGATGGCACATGCACAAATTTTAAGAATTGTCATTTTTTTTTTCTTTTAAAACCAACTTTAGGGACCTCCTTGTTGGCTCAGTGGTTAGGAATCTACCTGCCAATACAAGGGACACGGGTTCAATCCCTGATCCGGGAAGATCCTGCATGCCGCAGAGCAACTAAGCCCTTGTGCCACAACTACTGAGCCTGCGCTCTAGAGCCTGCGAGCCGCAACTACTGAGCCCGTGTGCCACAACTACTGAAGCCCACGCGGCTAGAGCCCGTGCTCTGCAACGAGAAGCCACCACAATGAGAAGGCCGTGCACCACAACGAAGAGTAGCCCCCGCTCGCCGCAACTAGAGAAAGCCTGTGCGCAGCAACAAAGAGCCAATGCAGACAAAAAAACAAAAACTAAAACAAAAACTAAAACTTTAATGGCGTATAATTTACATACAATAAAACACATCCATTTTAAGTGTACCCAATGAGTTTAGGCCATTGTATATACCCTTATTTTTTCTTCAGGGTGGAATAGTTTTTTTTTTTAATTAATTTTTTTAATGTATATACCCTTATGTAACCAATACCACAATCAAGGTCAAAAACATTCCTATCACTAAAGATAGGATCAAAAGAATGTGTGTAAATAATGTTAAATTAAATATATACACATTCTGGGAAGGGTACCTGCTGGGGAGCAAGCCTGAGTGGGAGATTACTTTGGCTATGTACGGTACTTTTTTTGTTCGTTTGTTTTGCCATATTGATGTGTAACCTTTATCAAAATAAAACTGTTTAACTTGTAAAAAAAAAAATTCCCATCACCTTGGAAAGCTCCTTCCAACCCCTTTAGCCTTTATTAAGCTCCATAGTGAAATACACTCATGTTTCTGCACTGACATATATAGATATTCACACTAAATGTTCTAGAGAAGATTAATACCTTATGTCATATTGGTTTTCCTACTGAATGAGTTTGTCATAAGCTTCCAGAAACTTTTCAGTTTTCAAAATATTTTGTAATTTAAAATTGTTGATAAGGGGTTATAGATCTGTTATAAAAAAAGTTATGTGATAATGAAAAAGAAATAAAGGTGATAATTACACTTGTATAGATTTATACATGATAGTTGCTTTACAGAGACATCCTGGATTTATGACAAATGGACTAAAGAGCAAAGGAACGTCTAAATAATCTTTTGGAAACTAATATATTTTAAGAAAATTTTATTAACTAGTGTGTACTTTGTACCTAGCAGTATATCTGGCACATAATAGGTGCCCCATAGTACATTTTGTTTTTTCTTCTATGCAACTCATACCTCTATACAATCTTTTTATTTTTTGTATTGATATCTTCTTTAGAAACTCCCTTTATTTATTTAAAATCTCTTATTTTTTCCTACTAGTTTTTGACTGTCACTTCCTATAGAACAGTGCTGTCCAATGCTGTAATCATTGGCGACATGTGGCTATTTATTTATTTTTAATTAATTAATTTTGTTATTTTATTTATTTTTGGCTGCGTTGGGTCTTCGTTGCTGCGCGGGCTTTCGCTAGTTGAGGCAAGCGGGGGTTACTCTTCGTTGTGGTGCGCGGGCTTCTCATTGTTGCAGTGGCTTCTCTTGTTGTGGAGCACGGGCTCTAGGTGCGCGGGCTTCAGTAGTTGTGGCACGGGGCTCAGTAGTTGTGGCTTGCGGGCTCCAGAGCACAGGCTTCAGTAGTTGTGGCTCATGGGCTCTAGAGCGCAGGCTCAGTAGTTGTGGCGCATGGGCTTTGTTGCTCTGCGGCATGTGGGATCTTCCCGGACCAGGGCTCCAACCTGTGTCCCCTGCATTGGCAGGCGGATTCTTAACCACTGTGCTGCGCCACCAGGGAAGCCCCGACATGTGGCTATTTAAATTTAAATTAATGACGATGAAATGAAATGAAAATTTCGTTCCTTAGCCACACTAGCCACATTTCAGTTGCTTGACAGGCACAGGTGACTAGTGGCTACTGTATCAGACAGTGTGGATATAGAACAGTTCTACCATGCCGGAACATTCCATTGGATAGAGCTGCTCTGTCTCACCACTTTATTCCCAGTGTCTTGTCAGTGCTTAGGATTTGGTAGATGATCAAAAAATACTTGCTGAATAAATGCTTTTAGTTCATCTGGGAAAGCTGTCGTGCAAATATAAACAGAGATACTGTTTTGTTTGAACAGCAGTGGTTCTTAGGGGCTAAAAATGCTCTCCTTGAAAAAGTAAAAAATTACATTATATTTTAGACTGTATTGTAGCTTAGATTATTATTAGTTTTCAGTCATGAGCTCTTACCATATACCAGGCACTATTCAAAGTGCTTTACACATAGTACCTCATTAATCTTCACAACAACCTTATGATGATACTTTATTCCCAATTTACATGAGGAAACTGAGGTGCAAGAGGAAAGTAACTTGCTTAGGTTCACACAGCTATTAAGTGGCAGGGCCAGAATTTGGACCCAGGCAGTCTGGCTCCAGAGGCCAAGCAATTAACCACAACACTGAGTTCTTTGTGATTATTTTTAATAAGGATAATTTTGTCTCTTCTTTCCACTATTTCAACCTCTTTTTTTTAATGTTCTTATTTAATTGCATTTAGCTAGGAAGCCCTGAAAAATGTTAAATAGCTGCTATAGCCCTGCATCCTTGTGGGTCCCTGATTTTTTTAAAAAGAATATTCATTTATTTATGTATTTGCCTGCACCGGGTCTTATGCGGCACTCGGGGGCATGCGGGATCTAGTTCCCTGACCAGTGATTGAACCTGGGCCCCCTGCATTGGGAGGGCAGAGTCTTCACCACGGAACCACCAGGTTAGTCCCTAGATCTGTGATTTTAACGTGAGTACTTCTGCCATTTTACTCTAATGTATGATATTACTGTTGTTTTTTGATGATTATCTTGATGCAATTAAGGAACTGTTCTTTTATTTCTAGTTTACTAAGAAATTTTTAAAATTCAGAAATGGCTGTTGAATGTTATATGGTACATCTCTAGAGAATATCATTTGGCTTTTCTCCTTTAATAAATGTCATGAGTAGATTTCTTAATGATAAGCCACCATTCTTTGTTATGGTGTGAATTCTTTTTACTACCATATTACTGGATTTTATGTCTTAATACTCAATTTTGTCTTTGTAACAAAGTCATAGTGAGAATAGAAGAATTTTCCTTTTTTTTTTTTTTTTGGTGCTCTTTGCCTTGGGTTTTGGTTACCGGTTTATGCTAGCCTTGTGGAATAAACTGAGAAATTTTCTCCTTTTGAGGGTGATTCTTTGTTTCCCTAGATTCCAGCCGGATTTGGGTACCCCATCTCACTCTCTTCTTCCTTCCAAAGGTGCCCCACAAGTACCACCCATCATTTAACCACTAGGATTTTTTTTTAACTGCCAAGGCCCTTTTCTTTTCTTTCTTCCTTTATTTTTTTGGCCGGGTGTCTTGTGGGATCCTAGTTCCCCGAGTAGGGATGGAACCCAGGCCCCCCTGGGGGTGCAAGCGCAGAGGCCTAACCACTGGACCACCAGGGAATTCCCACCACCAGGATGTTTTCTTACACCAGCTCTCAAAGCTCCTCATAAACTGGACTCACCTACTGAACCTCAATAAAGCCTGTGTATCATTCAGGTTTCTCACATTCCTTGCACAGGGTCCAGACCTTCCCGCTACCAAGCCTTTGCTAATTTCATGCCACTTGCCTTGCTAAATCCTAACCATAGAGTTTGAGGTGGAAGGTATGGGGTGCTGTTGATTATGGTAAAATAGAACTAACATTTGAGGCAGAGACTGTGTGTAGCTGCTTGACACTTCTCACTTTATATGATACTCAGGATCTTGGAAAGCTATGTTATTTTTCTTCTGTAGATGGGAAAAGAAACTTGATAAATGTTATACACTAATTAGTGGAGGTGCCAGAATTTAAAACTAGGACTGCTTAACTCCAAAGTGATTGTTGCTTCCACTACAGCATGTCTCACCTCCTCCTTTGTGTTCCCAGGTTACAGTCTCTCACGTTGACCTGCAAGTCCTCCGTGCTCCACTAGCAATTACAAACTGTACCACACCATTTTATACTGCGTATATACTCTTTTGTATTTTCTATTGTTTCCTCTGTAGTCTTCTCACACAGGGCAGTTATTCACTGAATCTCTGCCTGCTTATCCGTCTCCAAATTTGGGTATCTTTTCTTACCTTATAAAAAGAATACCGGGAAAAATAAAAGTAAATGGTTACCAAATACAAAGAATTTTGATTGTGTTAGTCTTGACTGTATACCGTAAAAAAAGTCCCTTTCAAAATAAGTTTAACTCTGCGTGGTCTTCCAGGGGCTTTTGAGCGACCCCCACAAAATCAGTGCCTAAAAAACAGAGATTTGGTATTTGTGATTACTGATCACTTCCCCACCCAAGAACAGCAAACAACGGCAAGATGCTGGAAATCGCACCTACAGCACAGACTTCCTAACAAGGAAAGCTAGAAGATAACACACTCCCTCCCAAGCTCAGGCGCGACCCCGCCTTCCCCCTCCCAGCTTCAGCTGGATGGAACATTCCGCGCGAAAGCTTTGACAGAGCGCACACTCGGAGTCACGTGGAGCAGGAGCGTACTCGCGGCCGCCTTGCGGGATGACGCTAGCTAGGGTTGCCAAGGGGCGGGGCAAGGCGCCGCGGAAAGGGCGGGGCGAAGGAAGCCATGGAGGCGGGACGGGCAGAGTGGAGGGGCGGGCGGAGAGGGCCGCGCGGGAGGGGAGGGCCCAGCGTATTATGGGATGCGGCGGTGGAATGGCGCTGGGCGCGTGATTTTGAACAAACCCGGGTCTGTGTCTCGGAGGCGCCGCCGCCGCCGCGGCTGCGGGGAGCCCAGGGAGCGCGGCGTGAGAAGGAGGCGGCGGCGCCGCCGGCTTTGGTGAGTGTCAGCCCCCGGGGTGGGGGCCTCTGGGCGGGCGAGCGGGAAAGGGGGCGCTGCGGGTGGTGGCGCGGGCGGAGGGCGCCGGACCGCCCCCTCCGGGAGCCCGGGCTAGTGGGTCGTGGCGGAGAGCGGGAACCTGCAGTCTGGGGGCCGCCGCGCCGCATCCCCGGGCTGCAGGGGGAGGGAGGATCCTCCGGGCTCGGCCCCTTCCCGCCGGCACTCGGGAGGGCGGCTGTCACCCAGCGGGGCCGGCGCTCGGCCGGCAGCCCGCCCTTCCCGGCAGTCTGGAGGCAGGGCTCCCGCGGCTGTTGACACGCACACTGCGCGGCCCGAGGAGCCTCCGTGTCGGCCCCGGGTTTCTGGGAACCGGTTTTGCTGCTGTGTCATTTTGTACCAGCTCCTCCCTTCCCTACCGCCCGCCGCCCCGTTCTTCCTATGCCCCTTTGTATGGTGTCTTCTTCGTGTATGTCCGTTTTCCTCGCGAAGCCCACCAGCCAAATGTCACAATGTTCCCGAGGTGCACGGGGGAAGGGAGCGGGCCAGGACTTAGCTTGGCCAACCAACGGTAAACACCAAGCAGAGTGGGGGTGAACAGGGCTGGCGGTGGGGAAATAAAGTTTAAAGATAAATTGGGAAGGCTTGATACTCTCAGAGTCTAGCAGGCTGCATATAGAAACGGCGACTGGGCTGGGTGATAGATAGCACTTGTTTAAGCCTGAAGCTACCGACTTTTATATGGAGTTGTCATTCAAGCAAGGTAAGGAAATTTAATGCCTTTTTTCAACTTCTGCCTTTCTCTTCTTAAACTAACTTTTTAAAAAGGCAGTAGAGTGGCTCTGTTCGAAACCTTGAAATTCAATTTGCTCATTTCAGACAGGTCTTTTAGAGCTTATGCTGTAGTTGAATGGTAGGTATAGAATTCACCTTTTCAATGGGTGGTTATCAAATCTGAAATTAACAAAGGTAGTCAACTTAGTTTTTTTTTAAAAATTCTGTTCTCGTCAGAAGCCTTGCAGCTTATGTTTTCCTGATATTTCTTTGATGATTAAAATATGCGTGTATTCTCTTTTAGTTATTTATTAAACTGCATGATGAGAGGAGCTGGTGGAGCTGGGTCGGTAATTCTAGGGTCTTGCTCTGAAGCAAGCTGCTTATTTTCACAGTATCAAATAAACTGTATCAAATAAATTATTTTTTAAATTTGGTGACTTGGATTCTAAAAGCATTTGGCAAAGAATTTTAACTTAGAGGTATATTTTCTGTATTTTAGAAATTGTTCACTCATGAATAGGTTCAGTACATTTTAAACCTAGTGGCACTCTGACGTCTTAAACCAATGACAAACGAACTGGAAGTCACAGTGTTTATGGACAGAAATGATCAGACGAAATTGAGTGGAAAATAGTTCAGAAATATATTTTGAAAACTAGACCTTTTGACCACAGTATCTGCATGCGAATCAATGCCTGTAATTCACAAATGTATCAGAGAGGTCGGACGTGCAGTTGGAAGTAGCCCATTCTGTCAGAAGTAGTGCTGACGATGGAGGAAAATGTCAGAGCTGGTGAATGACACTAAAGGTCTTGATCCTGTTTTTAGTGTCTGAGAGGGACACAGTGAATAAAAGGCATTCCGTCATCTCTCTCAAGTTGCTTTCCTGAAAATGAAAGAGTTTGGGCTCTTTATTGCCCTTCTGCCCCCTTCCGCATGTTTTTTGCTCTTCAAAACAAAAATGTGCCGGACGTGGGGCCCCGCAGGTAGCGCGACTTGCTTTCGCGTTGCTACCGGGCCCGCCGGAGCACCATCTTTCGTGGCAGGGTGAAAGGTCTCAGCGTGGGCTGTGTGTGCATTAGTATCTCCCTGAGCATTTGAAGGTTGGCGGGGCCGGCGGGACGTTTCCCCGGATATGTGGGTGTGCGCCTCTCCGGAGGGGAGGGCCGGGGAGGGGAGGAGGAGGAAGGGGGAGGTTACTGGCGGCGGCGGCGGCGGCGGCGGCCCGGGCTCCGGCTGTCGGGGAAGCTGCTGAGCTGTGATGGTGATGACGAGGTGAAAATGGCGGATCTTTCGAAATACAATCCCGGCCCCTGACATACCAGAGGCGGCGGCCGCGGCGGCGTCGCCACCCGGGCTCCCTCCTCGGCCCCCGGGATCCCTGTAGCGCTCCAGTTCGGGCAGACTGGGGAAGGAAGAGGCTGGCCGGAGCTACCGTGCACAGGCAAAACAAGCACCGCCCGGGCTCGGAATTGCCCGGGACCTTCTGGAGTCCCCACCTCGGAGCCGGAGGGAGGAGACAGCGGCAGCCGCCGGAGGTAGAGGAGAAGGGGATACCCGAGGGCTGCTCTGTTTTGAGCTCTCTTTATTTGGGGGAGGGGGTGGGTGGGAGAAGAATTGCGTTGTGGGTCAGGGAATGACTAGTTGAGAGTGCAAAAAATCAGTAGCCTCATAATGACATCAACATTATTCTTTGAGTGTTAAGAGGGCTTGAGTTTGCTCTTACACCTAAGGCTGCTGCTGAGGCCTAGATGAACCGCTAGCAGTTATCATGATTACCTGATTTAATATTTAAAATATCCACTCTGGCGGGTGTTGGTTTGATGATGTTGAGCAGTTTATGGGGTTGTATGTTTCTTTAGGGAGGCAGAGCATTGACATTTTATTCTGCATTTAAGCTCTGTGTCTTAGATCATAGTCTGTGACTTGTTGGGGTGTGGATGTTCACATTTTTTGAGCATAAGGACCAGTTTTGTAATCATTAAAACTGTTGTCGTTTTCTTTTATGGCTCTGTCATCTGTAGAGGACCCCTTGGGCCCAGCCATTTGGCAAATAACAATTGAGATACTGTCAGTCATGTTTGATATCCATGTTTTTCCCTGCCTCTCATCCATTTCGTGAATTCAGAGAGTAAAGTTATGGAAAATTTCACAGTAGATTTTATGATCCAAGTGAAGTGCAGCTCTGGGCGCTTTATTTTGGTTCACAAGTTTTACCTTCATTGTTAAGAAGGAAGTTGTGATGGCTTGATGCTCGCACTTGATACCAGTCAAATTTTAAGTTGGTTGAAGATGAATTGAGACCTCTGTTTTATTTTACATGCTGGACTTGTTAGCCCTTTGTTTAAAGAGCTGGAGAATTGGGTTGACTGACTCTGTGACAGCCATTGTCTCATTTTGTTAGGTTCCCTAAAGACTCATGTATGTTTGGACTGTGCTGCAGAGCCCCAACAGTAGTGTTACTGAAAAGTTACATGTGAATCAAATTTTTATACATTAATTTGGGGCCCTCTGGTTTTTTCCAGCTTTTGTAGTGGAAGGTTGGGTCACTGGAAGGTTGAATATATGAGTGAACAGAGAGGTGAATGTTTAAGAAATGTCCCCTGGTAATGTTTATGATTAGCAGTGATTTTCCTTATCCAAGTTTCCTACAAAGAGATGATGTCATAGTATGTCATACAATATTATTCGTTGAGTGTTTTATTCAGAGAGGAAGTATTTGTGTGTATAGCTTGGACATTTGAGTGTCCAAATTCATTCACTAGAAGAATAAGAGACCAAAAAAATTTTTAAGGGAAATAACTGAGAGGTACTCAGAGGTTTTAGTCAATGAATTTTCTAAATCATTTTTTCCCTGATATTCTTGTTTTATCCAGTAGGAATTTGGTTGTTTTTGTTGTTGTTGTTTTTTCTTATAACTTTTATGTTGCAGTTATTTGGTCCATGCCAACCCAGCTGCTAAGTTAGTAGTAAAACTAAGAATTTTTAAAATAATTAAAATAAAGAGGGAGATTTAATGCTTTTTCACTGGCTTTCTTTTTTTTTTTTTTTTTTAATCACCGAGTGCTGTTGTCTTTTTGTGATTCCTTGTGATTGTCTTTCAAGACCAGCTTTTAGATTATTGGGGTTAAAACAATTAATAATTAGAAGTGTGTCAGAAAGAAATGAAGAGTTATGCCAGTGGAGGTAGTCGGTCGTCTTTTTTGGTGGAGAGGAGCATTACAGATTCCTATTACTTTTTTCAAATATTACTGTTGGGTATCTATTATGTGTCACATACTGTGCTAGGGATGGGCGATACCTCAGTATCTTTGCCTCAGGAAACTTTCACTTTAGGAACTGTTGGAGGTAAAGTTGGAAGGATAGGTTGGGTAGGACCTTAATACAGAAGGCCTTGAGACTTACAGAAAATTTTTGAGTACGAGAGTGACAGCCTCAGAGATGCACTTGAGGGAGGTAAGTCCTGTAGCTTTTTCTGTAGGAGGTATTGCAGGTGAGAGGAGATAAAGGTAAAAATACGTAGTTGGCTCTGAGCTTTGGAGCTTTGGAAACTCTTGGTTACAGTGGGAAGGAGACATTGTGAAGGTGTAATCTGCATGATATATGACAGATTAAAAATTCTATGGAGAGGGAATTCCCTGGCGGTCCAGTGGTTGGGACTCCATGCTGTCACTGTCCAGCGCCCAGGTTCAATCCCTGATCAGGGAACTGAGATGCCACGCGGAGCTGCCAATAAATAAATAAATAAATAAATAAAGTAAGTAAATAAAATATTTTAAAAAGGGAGAAATCAGGAGAAGCTAATTTAGATAGAGAAAGAAGAGAATAATTTTCATTTGAGCTTTTGTGTACCGCATAACTGTCTTCACAGTAACCCTGTGAGTAAACTAGGGCTTAGAGAGATTATTGCTTAGGGTTACATGATAAGCAACTAGGAGAGTCAAGATTTGGAAGCAGATCTTTCTGATTTGAATCTCCATGTTTTTTCCACCAGGTTAATCTTGAGCATGAATAATATACAATCCCCCCTTAAAGGGAAAAAAAATATTGTGGATCCTCAGTATTGGCCTAAATAGTTTTATTTTATTAAAATATTTAATTTTTAGATGTATATAAATTCCTTATGCTTATTGCTTTTTTGGAAGTATAAAAGAAAAGTAAATTTATAAATGAAATATAAACAAAACTATAAAGCCTGTAAAACCAATTAAATTTAGGGTGATGGATGATGTTGTTTTGCTGAAATGAAATCTTTCTTTGCATAGTGAATATACTATTGTGGGCCTTGGCTAGGTGTGCAGTTTTCTATATGCTGTCTATCCTATGATAACTCAACTCCTACACTACTGTTCTGTGTTTGAATGCCGCAGAGCTTTCCTCCTTAAATCACTGGTTAGGTGGTTTGGCTTTTACTTGGCATAATATATCATTTACCTTGTAAGACCCTTCTATGCCCACTCTAATTCTGGTACCATTGATGGTAGATATGAGGTGGTTATCAAGGTGATCCAGAATATACTTTTAAAAAATATGTATTAGTGAAATGAAAATATGAACTTCTCAAAATTTCTTCAGAACTCATGTTTTACAGTTCACTGCTCCCAGCTTAGTTTGAGAAATGTAGTTCTGTACCTAGTTTTTGAGTTGTTGATGTTTGATCTTAGAAATGAAAGCTAAAATCCAAGTAGTATAGTTAACCAGGTAGTGCTGGTGGTAAGCTCTAGGTACAAAAGTGTAATTCTTAAACATTCAAATGTTTCTGTCCCAACATCTGACCAATTACTCACCTATAATATGATGATAGGTCATCGCCATTTTCTATTAGTATGTGCAAGAATGAAAACAGTTGTTTACCATGTTGTCCTCCACCTGTAACTAAGGGAAAGAACAGTGTTTCAGCACTGGTAATATTCTCTAAGAAACCATTTAAAAATGTGAAAGCGTAGAGCATTTATCATTTCTATCTTATATTATTTTTTATATTATATTTAGCTCATTTCTTTTACTGCCCTAAATCCGTCCCTCCATTTATCTCTGTCTTGAACTAATTACTGTAATAGCCTTCTAACTGGTTTCCCTGCCTCCAGTCCAATAAAATACTGAGATGAAGTTAATCCTCCCAAAGTACAGCTGTGATCATGCCACTCTTCTGTTGATTTCTGAGGTCTGTCTGGGCAAGGACTTTGGTTAATTTCCCTCCACAAAGTTGGGAAGCAATACATATTAATTAAATGCTGATAAAAAACATAAACAAGTTAAAAACTAAGGCTTTTAGAACTTTATTTTATGAGCAGAAATATTGGAGGCATGGAGAATGCATTGTATGTTCAATATTCTTTTCTCTCCATACCTTGAAAGGTAACCTTCCATACAGATGAGGTAAACTAAAGCTCCTCAGTCCCATTGGCTTGTGAAGATCCTCTCTTTTCTTGGAGTGGTCCTCAACACGGAGATGATGACGTTGCATGTGCTAGTACATATCTCCCATTCCTAAGGGATAAAATTAGAGTGATGATTCATGTAACTAGATGGCCAAACCCTTTCCTGCCATGCCCACAAGCTCCTTTTGAGAGTTTCTTTTAGCATAGGCCACCATGCCTTGCATGTGACCCTGATTGAAACAGATATGGATGTCTAATCACAAAGCAGTTATCACAGTCTGCTCAGTGGCCTGTGAGGTGTGCTGGCTCCTGAACTCTGCACAGCCCATACTGCTTAGAGACCGGCCAAACGAATCAGACCTTTTCTTGTTCGAAGTTTGAACTTTACTCCTACTTCCAAGGGAGACTCCTAGTTCTGTAGCCCCTAGTCTCTTTTAATAGGACAAATAGGAAGACATGTTCTGCCTAGTAATAGAGCTTTAAAATATATGAAGAAGCAAAAATGCATAGAAGAGGAGAAAATGACAAAGCCACAGTCGTATTTGGGAATTTTAACAGCCTTTCTCAATAATTGATAGAAAAGGAAAAAGAAAGACTGTGGAAGGTCTGAACAACACTATCAACCAACTTGACCTAATTGACTTTTATAGGTGCCACCCTCAGCAACCACAGAATACATGTTCTCCTCAGGTGCGCGTGCAGTGTTCAGCGAGATGGACCATACACTGAGCCTTAAACTAGTCTCTAAATTCCATCTACGCATGATGGAAATGGTAGAGTGTTACAGTCTCTGACAATAATAGGAGCAAATTAGAAATCAATAATAGAAGGTAGAAAACCCCCAAATGTTTGGGAATTAAATAGCACACTTCTTTATTTTCCGTGTGTCAAAGATGAAATCACAAGGACTATTAGAAAACATTTGAAGCGAATGATAATAAAAACATGTTGAGATTAGTAGAATGCAGTGAAAGCAGCATTGGGGGAATTTTTAACATTAAATGTTTATTTTAGAAAAGAAGGTTTAAAATCTTTATGGTTATAAATTTGGTAACTGAGAGGAATAGACAAATATCTTAAAAGATACAAACTATCAAATATCAAAGGTTTAAAATCAATGATCTAAACCAAGTGTTGACAGATTTTTTCTATAAAGGGCCAGATGGCAAATATTTTAGGCTTTGTAGGGTAGTGTGTGTATATATATATATATATATATACACACACACACACAGAGTGTATATATATGTATGTGTGTGTGTATATATATATATATACACACACACACACACACACACACACATACATATACTGCCTCTCGCCCAACTATTTACAAATGTAAAAATCATTCTTAGCTGCAGAGAAATACATAAACAGACTGTGGGCTTAATTTGGTCTATAGGCTATGGTTTGTCGAATCCTGATCTGTGCTTCCATCTGAAGTTTCTAGAAAACAACAAATTAAATCTAAAGTAAGCAGAAGGAAGGAGATAAAGGTAATAGTTAAATAAAAAATGGACAAACTGTTGGGAAAAATCAATGAAGCCAAAATCGTTCTTGAAAAGATCCATAAAATTGAAAAATCTCCAATTAGACTGATCAGAGAAAAAAAGGAGAAAAGACAGAAACTACCAAAATGAGGATCAAAGAGTTGCCATCTCTATAGACATTAAAATAAAAGAATATTTTGTATAACTTTATGCTAATAAATTTGGCAACTTAGAGGAATAGACAAATTCCTTAAAAGATAAAAACTATCAAATATCAAAGGTCACTCAGAAAGAGAGAGATAACCCGAATAACCCCACACCTATTCAAGAAATTGAATTTATAGTTAAAAACCTCACAAGAAAGCTTTATGTCTAGATGGCTTTACTGGTGAATTCTAACAAACATTTTAAGAAGAAATTGTAGCAATTCCATGCAGACTCTTCCTGAAAATTGAAGAGGAGTGAAGACCTCCCAACTCATTTTATTAGACTAGCATTATCCCCAGAGAGCCACTACAAAAAAACTACAGACCAGTAGCCCTCATGAGTATAGACAAAATTGCTTAACAAAATATTAGCCAGTAGAATTTGGCAATATGTACAAAATATGATTTTATACAATTTTATGTAATTTTGAGTGGAGTTTATTTCAGGAATGCAGAATTGGCTTAATAAAAAATCAGTATAACTCACAGACTAAAAGAGGAAAGCCATATGATTATCTCACTAGTTGTAGAAAAAAACATATGATTAGATATCCATTTATGATTATGATTGAAAAAAGAAACAACTACAAACTGGTACTATAAGTTAGCTTCCTCAACCCAATAGAGGGAATTTATGAAAAACCTACAGCTAAGGGTAAGTTTGGGAACAAGGTAAAGATGTCTGCTCTTACCACTTTTTATTCAACATTTTACTGCAGGTCCTAGCCAGTGTGGTAATAAGGTAAGGAAAAGAAACAAAAGACATGCAGATTGAAAAGGAAGAAATACAGATCTTATTCTCAGACACCATGGATTATCTTTCTAAAAAATCCTAAGGGCTCTATCTACATCGAGATTTAGTGAGTTTAGCTAAATTGTTAGATACATGGACAATATAAAATAATCAGTTGAATCTCTGTATACTAGCAACAAACAGTTGGAAAATGGAAAAAAAAAAAAAGACCACTTACAATGCATCAAAAAACGTGAAACACTTAGGGATAAATTTACCAAAATATATATAGAAAGAAGACCTATACACTTGAAGTACAAAAAACATTGCTAAAGTAAATAAGTAGAGAGATATACTTTTGGGAAACAGTTCTCCCTGGGTCTTTGCGTTTCTGTACTTCTTACAAGTGAGGCGGTGACAGCCCTTTTATTTACTTTTTTTTTATTTTTAAAAAATTTTTATTTATTTTTTGGCTGTGTTGGGTATTTGTTACTGCGTACGGGCTTTCTTTAGTTGTGGCGAGCAGGGGCTACTCTTCGCTGCGGTGCGCGGGCTTCTCATTGGGGTGGCTTCTCTCATTGCGGAGCACAGGCTCTAGGAGCGCAGGCTTCAGTAGTTGTGGCACGTGGGCTTCAGTAGTTGTGGCTTGCAGGCTCTAGAGCGCAGGCTCAGTAGTGTGACAGCCTTTTTAAACAATTTTTTCCAGGATGTTTGTATAGCATAAAGCGTTGGATGATAGTTAATGACTCCTGCTGTTGCAAAGGGCAGATTTGCTTATTGTCTAGTATAATAAAGATAATATCTCCCTTTGGACAAAGGGCAGGTGTGCTTCAGGTTATAAATGATTCAGGTTCCTTAAGCTCAGGGTCCCTCAGTTGTGATGCAAACCTGCTGCCTGCACAGTGTCTACCTGGGCTCCTCTCCGCACCTGCCCTATAGGACTTGGGGGTAACAGGGGAACTGTTACACACATGATACTTATGTTCCTTGCTGTGCTTGGAGTAGTAAGTCCTGTGTCTCTGACCTAGGCCTACTGTGTTGTCTGCCAGTATCCACGAAACAGTGACAGGCTGCTTTGTTAGCTTGCAAGGAGAGTCTAAAATCTCAGCCCCCTCCCAGTACTTGACAATTTTAGCCATAAGAATGGAGTGCTGACAGAGACATGGTTTTTTTTTTTTTTTTTAAGTTTCTTTTTTTTTTTTTAAAGTTTTTTTTTTTTTTAATTTATGGCTGTGTTGGGTCTTCGTTTCTGTGCGAGGGCTTTCTCTAATTGTGGTAAGCGGGGGCCACTCTTCATCGCTTTTTGAAAGAGAAAGGATGAGGGCCTTGAGGGCTGGGCTAGGGGATATGGAAAGACTCTCTGGCATCTGGTAGCGAATGCTCTCACCCAAGTGGTGGGCAAGTGTGGCAGAGGCAAGGGAAGTAGGAGCGCTTCAGTGTTCTACCTCTTAATGAATATTTAGGGGCTGAGCTGAGAGGTAGCCTGAATGGTTACCTTGGCTGTTGTACACTCAACTCCATGGCCCTAGCAGAAGGGCGGTGGGGCTGTAGCTGCTCAGTCAAGGAGTCCCCAGAGCTGAGAAAATGATGTTAGAAATGAGGATCTGGGTGGATCGAAAACATTAGAAGTTTGTTTGGTTGAGCTGCAAGTGTGGGGGCTTGAAACTGAAAGTAAATGCACTGTCTGACCACTGTCTCCTTCCGTGGGGTGACCTCTCCTCCTCTTACACCTTGACTTAAGGTGTTTTAAGGAGAAAGATGAATAAGGGTTGGGCTGAGGTCTCCCTATCCTTAAGGGAGACCAGAGGCTACACCCATCTGTCTAAACGTGCTGGGGGAACTTCAGGGAGAAGAGGCGGTCAAACTTTTATGGTTGTGTTGGATACTGACACCCAAGTCATCATCCTACCTTGTTCTATGGGGGATGGAATGTTCAGAGACAACTGACGGGGCTTGGGCAAGGTCTGCTGTAGGGAAGGGAAGCTCATGTGGCACTGTGGGTGGGGCCGTTTATTGTTGTGTACTGTTATCCTGGCTTCCATTGCTGAAGGTATAATTGGTGTTGATGTTTTAAGGAGCCTGTCTGTAAATGCCCTGTTCTGTAAGTGCCAGAGGGGATTCTCCTGATTAGGAAGAGCCACATCTAGAGAAGTGCTCATACCTTGGAAACCCTAGTGATTCCTCTGAGCTACAAGTTACTGTGACTGATGATTTTGCAATACATATAAAGAAGTCATCCAACTCAATAAGAAGATAAAAAACCCAATATTTTAAAAATTTGGCAAAAGGCTTTAACACAGGCACTTTTTAAAAGAAGATATACAAATAGATAACATTCATATGAAAAGATGCTCAACGTCTTTAGTCATCTGGGAATTGCAAATTAAAACCACAGTGAGATACCACTTCACACCCACTAGAATGGCTAAAGTTAAAAAGAGCGACAAAACCAATTGTTGGTGAGGATGTGGAGCAGCTGGGAGCCTCATGCATCGCTGGTGGGTGTACAGAATGGTACAGCTGAGTTGGGAAATAGTTTGGCAGTTTCATGCAAAGTTAAAAATAAACTTACCTTATGACCTAGCAAGTCCACTTCTAGGTATTTATTCAGAAGAAATGAAAATATCTATCCATAAAAAACTTGAATGTTCATAGCAGTATTATTCATAATAGTCCCAAAGTGGAAACAGTCCAAATGTCCATCCACAGCTGAATGGATAAACAACTTGTGGTAGATTCATCCAATGGAATGTTGCTCAGCAATGAAAAGGAACTAAGCTGCTAATAAGTGTAAGAATAAAGATAAATCTTAAACATACTGAGGGAAAAGGCTTATACTGTATATTCCTTTATGTCATGAGTACGTAATATATGATTCCATTTATATGAAGTTCTAGAATGGGCAAAAAGGCAACACTAATCTAGTGAAGTGATAGAACAGACCAGTGGTTGTGTAGAGTAGGATTTTGGGGTAGGAGGTTGACTGTAAAGGAGTAGACTTATTTTTTTTCTCCATTTAAAAATACCAGTGGTAAAAATTTAAGGCAGTAAATTTTGTGATTAAAATTATGAACTTTGTATCATAAAACATATCCTGAGTTTGAGTTCTGGCTCTACCATTTACTGGCTAGCTGTGTGACCTTGGGCAAGTAGTTTAACCTTTCTAAGTTTCCTCATCTGTAAAATGGGGGTGATAATGATACCATATTAGAGTTGTCAGGATAGATTAAATTATGCCATCATTGGTAGATAGTAAGTGCTCAATAATGAAGATTAATTTTGGCAGTAGTAGTATTTGTCAATGCTAATAATTATAATTTGGTGTTCATGTCTGTTAATCTTGGAATGGGTATTGCATGTTTATATTTTTTTTAAAAAAAGGGAAAAGAAAGAAATACTGATTAGGTTCCTGTGGATCTTAGATATTCTCTGGGCAGATAACTTATTTAGTCAGTCATAAATATGATGAACTCTTTAATATGTGAAGGTAATGGTAGTGACTCCTTTATTGGAAGTTCTGCATGACCTTTGGCTGAAAGCATCGCAGTTCTGATTTGTTCATAATCTGCTTTATTATTATTACCATTTTTTTTTTTTCTTTATGGGGACTAGCTGTATACCTCTTAAATGGTTCCCTTTGTGACATTTTGAATGGCTGAGGAGGATTTGAGAATCTTCTTTCCAAATAAAGCTTTCTTTAGTATGAAGCTAATTGATCAAACTTGGGCCAGATAAGCCATTTGACCTACAGTTGCTGAGATGGATTACTCTAGAAACTCCTTTAACATTAATTTGAGTCCTTAATGGATTTTTATAAGTGGTATAGTAACCTCATTTTAGGACCTCGCTCACTGGAGATTTGAATATATTTTCTAAGATCTGTTTATATTTAAATCTTTATTTCCTTGTGCAAATCAGCAGTTTTCAAGTCTGTCAGTAGGAAAAATAAAAACAACCCGTAACTGGGAAGAAGTAAGATGATCAGACATGTCAAAGATTAAAAGGTTTTATTTATGAGCAGGAACTGGAAAGGAGTTTCCTGTAATTATGTGACTTAGTGTTGCCTGAATGCAGTATACTTTTGGGTTGAGACATGGCGAATGAGAATGTTTGCTTCTAGTTTTGTGTCCCACATGACTTATATTTCAGACTCTTGAAGGTTGAGGATTTGTTAAAATGGTTTAACCCAAATATGCATCAGGAACATCCTTCATTCAGTTATACATCAGTAAAAATTTTTGTTTTGTCATTTGCATTTTTCTTGAATAATTTTTTTTCTTCTCTTAAATCTGTTTTGAAACCTAGTAATTTATTCATTTTTCAAATTTTATTGCAGTGCCTGATCAACTTTCTAGCAGGAGAACGATCATGGAGGTGGTGCCAGCTGAGGTGAATAGTTTGCTTCCAGAGGAGATAATGGACACTGGTATAACTTTAGTGGATGATGATAGTATTGAGGCTGTTATTGTTTCATCCCCAATTCCCATGGAGACAGAACTGGAAGAAATTGTCAACATAAATTCTACTGGTGACTCTACAGCCACGCCCATTTCCACGGAACCAATAACAGTGTACAGTAACCACACTAACCAAGTTGCAGTGAATACCACAATTACTAAAGCAGATTGTAATACCACAGTGAAACCAGCTTTTCCAAGTGGCCTTCAAAAACTTGGTGCTCAGACTCCTGTGACTATATCAGCCAATCAGATTATTTTAAACAAAGTATCACAGACATCTGATCTTAAACTTGGCAATCAGACCCTTAAACCAGATGGACAGAAGTTAATTTTAACAACTTTGGGCAAGTCTGGTTCACCAATTGTTTTAGCACTACCCCATAGCCAACCCCAGGCTCAGAAAGTTACAACTCAGGCCCAGTCAGGAGATGCTAAGTTACCACCGCAGCAAATTAAAGTAGTTACCATTGGAGGGAGGCCAGAGGTGAAACCTGTCATTGGTGTCTCAGCATTGACCCCAGGAAGTCAACTGATTAATACTACAACTCAGCCCTCTGTGTTACAGACCCAACAGTTAAAAACAGTACAGGTAAAAAAAAAAAAAAAAAAAAAGGGGGCTTACTAATTAAAATGCATGTTAAATATTAAATTGATTCATAGTTGCGTGTGTAGGGTGATTAAATGCATAGTTGTTACTGAATTCTTTTGAATGTTGCTTTTAGTAATTGTGTGGTTTTTTTTGTGAAGTTTGATATGTCTAATGCTTTTGAAAATTTCTGCCAGAGAACTTAGAACTTAATTTTGGTTAAATTCCAATTTAGTGTATTTATAGCTTTTTACTTATTTTAAAACAATTTTATTCTCGGTAGTAGTTTGAGTACAAGGATGTTCTGCTGGTATAAAGATGCCAGAGTTGATGTCGGGCTGTCAAAAAATCATTCAGACATGATATTTTCAGCTAACAGATGGCCAAAGTCTAGGAAAACTTGCTGCTCTGAGAAACCCTTCAAGCCAGCAGTAGTGCATACCAGCCAATGTGTGCCTCTTCTTTGGAATTTACTGTCCATTGCATTGCTCATGTTTGCAATGTAGAAAGGCAGTGCCATGTGATGGAAGGTTTAGAATTGGACCAACTGGATTTCAGTCTCTTCTCTGCTGCCCTCCCAGCTGTGGAACTTTGGATAGGCTACTTATTTTCTCTGAGTTTTTGATTTTAGCTGTAAGATGGCTATTTGATCGTGATGAAACACATAAGAAAAGATAACTCTTTGGTATGGTTCTCAAAACATTGAGAATCCTTCAAAATGGTACCCATTGTTAGTATGAATAGGACCCTAAGATAGAAGGTTACCAGAACATATGTTAAGTGTTTCCCCATTTTTCATGCCCAATAGGCCTTTTTAGGTCACCACTACTCTTAGAAATACAATGATCCACTTAAGACCAGGGAACACAAATGCATTTCCTGTTTGAAAGAGTTGGCTTTTAGAAAGAAGGCATGAGTTAGAGAAGTAAAGCAGGTGTATAAGGAAGGAGGAAGGTTTGGGGAACTATCCACTCTTAGCTGATATTAGAAGTAATGTTTTGGTTATTATGTTGGCAAAATAGTTAGAAACTTATTTTTCACAGGCTTTTTATTTAAGAACTTCATAAGATTTCTCAAACTTTATAATTTGTCCATGTCCCTTCTGCCACTATTAAACATTTAGTGCTCTTTCTTGTTCACTGTCGTCTCTCACTTAATTCTGACTTCCTTTTACTTTTTTTGGTGAGGATCTCTTGAATGAGATATCCTATCACCATCAAGCACCTTGTCCTCAGCTTGTGTTTTAATCAGTTTTAAAACTTGTTTTTATTGGTTTACCAGAGTTTATCTGGCTTTGGGGATGTGAATCATAACCATGTTCGCAAGATACTGAAAATGTACATCAGAATGTCATTTTTTTTTTTTTTCATTTACAAGAGCAATGTATACATACTGTTTGTAAGACCAGTTTACTTGTATCCACTAGTTTTCTACTATAATCTCCTAAGTATTGACAATAAAAACAAAGACTGGGGTCTAATTCTTATAACTTCTCTTCTTGTCCTTACTTTTATAAAATCTGATTCTATTTATTTAAAAAGAACTTCTGTTTAAAAACAAAAACAAAAGAAACCCCATTTAGAATATTGTTCTACTTGTCCAGTTATTTTTAGGCAACTCAAATCTTTTCAACTCAAGAGTAGCCTATAAAGCTCTGAAGCACTGAAGCACAGAAAAAACAAACAAAAAGCTACACATCTATCTGTGTCCATTTTAGGCAACAGAATATTTGGTTTACTTTTACATGGTGTGTATGATCCCCTGATTTTTTTCCCAGACGGTTCTCAGCATTGTCTTAAATTTAATCCGAGTATTGAAACTTACTAGGGTGTGGACAATAGGAAAGGGTAGAAGAAGGAGACCCATCTCGAAAGGTGACAGTTGAGGCCAGAGGCCGTAACAAAGAGGTATAGTTACACTTAATCACAGATACATAAACACTTTCCTGTGCTTCTTGTGCATAGTATATAAGAATAATAGATAATTAGCCGTCTGGAACAACATAACTCCTTATTAGTTCCTGAATCTGTATAACACAGTGCCCAAAATTACCTGCATGTATTATGTGATCTCATTTTGGGCAGTCTTATTTGTAAATTTCCTTCTTTGATTCATTTTTGTTTTAATCTGCTAATTAGATACATTTGTTAAAAAATGATCCTTTATGCTCTGTTTTATTTAATAAAGTAAATTTGTTCTAGGGTAGTTTAGAATTCATAATGCAAAAAGCCTGGTTCCTTGACAGAACTGGAAATCCTTATTCTCAGCAATGCTACACTAAAGAAACAAAACCACAAGGGCAAGTTGAGGTTGTTCATTTGAATAATTAATGTGCTTTTGGTCATATTGTTTACATTTTTTTCCTGGTTGGTAAGTATTCATATAGTTTTATGATTGTGAAAATCAGTTAAAAATGGGGAAATACTTTAAGTTCCCAAACTCTATAGCTAAGATTATCTATTTGGAGACACAGATTTCCAAGAATATCAGTACCTCTACCTCTTGAGATTCTTAATACTAAGTCAATAGACAACATATTCTAACTTATTTTAGAGTTTTAGGCCTGTAAATACACTTGGGAAATATTTTCTCTGTGTGTCTCCCAAATTGCATCAGTTTTTAAAAGTACAATTATGGATTTATTTGGGTATATCAGAGTTTTGCAAGCTGGATATTTTTTAATATAGTAGGGGATCTCTTTGGTTCATTTTTTTAAAAGGTGATTTGTGTTTCCTTTACATTTTGTTTTGTCAGTAATATGTTCTGAGTGTAAGAAAGTAATATATTCTAAGTGTAAGAAAATATGTTATTAAGTTTAATTTATAGTTTGAGCACAAAGCTGATATTTACTTAGTTCTGTAATCAGTTACAGCTTCTGGTATGTTTTGTCGTTTAAGTTGGTCATGTTTGTTCATTTTGAGTTATTATTTCCAATAATAGTACTTTCAGGGCCTCAATATTCAATCTGCCAAAGATAAAATTAGTATTTAATGTCCTTCCTGCTCTGAAAGTCTATGATTTTTATCATTGCTAAATTTCTGCTTCTGACCTTTAGAAAAAGCTGTGCTTTGCATACATTGCAATTTCAGTATGAGAACATTGGTAACTCTACCTTCCTTGACTTGTGGAGAATTTTAGTTTAGGGCAACAGTGTACCATGTATAATGTAAAAGCAGAGATGAATAAAACATAGTATAATGTAAAAGCAGAGATGAATAAAACACAGACCCTCCCTTCAAACAATTTATAGTCTAGTAAACTGTATTTTAGTAAATAATATTTCAGAGGCTTCACCTTTAGAATAGTCTTTGTTTTGCCAAACATGTCTCTTTGTATCCTAGGGTGTTAACTTGTGCAGTTCCTCATTTATCTGCCCCTGATATATAGATCTAAAGTTGAAGATATAATCATGAGCCTATCTTTTATGTGTATTTATATTTTGCTTCCAGGGGCCAATGAAATTATATTTATCATTTGCACTATGCTTTCTTAACGTACTCTACTCCATCTTTTTATTATTGAATAATTAGTTATTTGGAAAAGGATATTGCTGTGCCATATCTGTGTTTCATTATTATTATTAAATGGTTATTTTAAACATTATTATTGAACATTAAACATTATTTTTAAAAATTAATTTGTTTTTCATTATATGCATATGTCCCAGAGACTAAAATAAGGATTTGCAATAAAATCCAAAGGTATTATTGTATAATGGCTTAAGGATGTGATCATATTAGTATTTTAATGAATGGCTGCATTTTAAATGTTTTTAACGTCAATACTTAGATATGTTTTGTTAAATGAGCTGGTTTTACATGTACTTCTGTATATCAATCTTGTCTAATTTTAATTGAATAGGTGTTTTATAGAAACAATGGCCTTTATAGTTATTTATATATTTCAGATTGCGAAGAAGCCTCGAACACCAACCTCTGGTCCAGTAATCACGAAGCTGATCTTTGCAAAACCAATTAATAGTAAAGCAGTTACAGGACAGACAACTCAAGTATCACCACCAGTCATTGCAGGTTATATTTCTTTATAGTTTGTTTAGCTAAATATTTACCTTCCTTTTAGGTTTAAAAAAGGCTGTTCTACCACCTTGAAATGTTTTAGTGCTTATTACTATAAATCAAACTGGTTCGTAAGAAATGTTACACCTATTAAATGTATCCTTCAAGCAAAATGCCTTATCTCAAAATCAGTCCATTACTTTAGCCTCTTTCGTTTTTGGTATACCTTTAAAGTAGTGAAGTCTCAGACTCTGATAATACTAGCTAACATTTACATAGTGTTTGCTATGGCCTCCACGCTATTCTTAGCTCTTTACATAGAGTGACATATATAATCCTCTGGCAATCCTATGGGGTAGGTACTAATAACATCCCCATTTTGCCAGTGTGGAAACAGGCACTCAGCTAGTAAATGGCCAAGTTGGAATTTGAATCCAGGCAATTTGTCTGTAGAGCACATGCTAATAAGTCTATTAGGTTTAAAGTAATATATGTGAGAGTATAGTATTTCATGGTTTCTGTTTGAATTTTTGGTTTCAGTATTTTAATATTCTCTGTATGCAGTTCTCTATGAAACAGAAAATTATCACAATGATAATAATTACTTAAGTGAGAACAGAATTTTAGTTATATTACTTTTACCAGCAAATTCCTCAGTGTGGCCCAGTTCTCTATTATTATGTACTTTTAAAATATGTCATCACCAATAACACCTCAGAAATCTTGACGTTGAGGTTTTCACTCTTTATTATTCTAGTTTATCTGCCTTTGTACTTCCAATCTAGTAATTCTTTCACTTTGAAATCTCTGATCCATTAACTCTTCCACTTTCTCATTAATAATCCCTTTCCAGTCCTCAAATTCTTTCTTACTCAGCATGAAGTTCATGACCCATCATTATTGCTCCCTGAAAACACCATTGATTCTCTTTTCACTCTCTCTTTCTGTAATGGCTTGGTTAAGCCCGGCTCTCTTATTTCTTCTTGCCTGGCAAGCACCTCAGTACTTCTGGAGAAAATCACACAGCTGTGGTGACTGGTCTTTAATTCAGAGCTATACTAACATTACTCCTTTCACCATTTAGGAGCTCATTTTTAATTTCCACTGTTCTAATAGCTTATGGAAGCACCTCTGGGTGGTAGACTTTGACTAGAGACTTTCAAATGCTAATTACCCATTTCTAGAATGTGTATTCTTGATGAAGGTACTTCAAATGTTAATTAACCATCCCTGGGATATGTATTAAAACCACCTCCTACTGTCTTTGATAAATTTACAGACAGTATAGCAGTAGGCAGCTCTGAAGTCAGTGGCAGTGAAATTATCATTTTCCTAGGCTTTGAATTATAATATATAGGGAAGCTTCTCTGTTTAGCAAGTGAGAGAAGGCATGGGGAGATTGTAGTTTGAGGGCAGTGTTGGGTGAGTGAATGTTCTCTTGTTCTTTTGGCCTTCAGTAGAGATTTGGGATGGTATAGGATGCTCGTATCTAGAGGGCTGTCATGGGAGATAGGTATGGCCCCAGAGGAAAAACTGGAAAGGGTTTGGATTTAGAGCTGCTTCAGGAAGTGGGCTTCAGTTGGCTGAAAGTGAGTAAGGCTTGGATATGTTGATGATAAAGGGACCACCAGACCCTTAGGAGGTTGGGTGGGTAGAGGTGGTTAACGAGGAGGAATGTCTCAGTGCAATGTTCTTTACTGTTTTTGAGTTTGAGAGAGTCCCTTAAAACTTTTAATTATGTAGGGGCGAAGGGGAATTGTATGGTAAATAATTGTGGTTTTGCAGAAGTGTCTGAGTGACTATTTGGTAATGTCAAGATTTCACCTCTCTTACATTTGAGTATAATGGGTGTCATTGCTGGGTCTTTGGGTGATTTACAGTGTGTTGCACACTAATCATAGCTTCACCTTTTAATTACAGACAGACGTATTAGCCCTCCCAAAATGCATAGAGATAGACTTCTATTAAATTTCACTAGAACTGTTGGCATTAAGTTCAGTTTGGAGGGATAATTTCTACTGTTAACTAGTAGTTTATAGCTTTTTAAATTAATGTAAGCCAAATTTTAAACCACCAAAGTAGCTCTCCTGCTGAATTGTCTTATCACAAGGAGGTTCCATTATCTTTATATTATAGCTAATGATCTTTCAAATTACATTTAGACTGCTTTTTAATGACCTTTGGGCTTTTCATGGAAGATGGGTATCTTTTTCTGTCTTTTAATCAAGATGAGCTTAGTGTTTGTATAAAATCAATTTTTCTAAAATGCAAATATGATCTTGTCACACCCTTGCTTAAATTTTCTTGGCCATATCCATTTCTTGGCCTTAATCCTTCAGGAATAAGTTCAAATGCCAGAGCTTTCTTAACATTAAAGTCATTTATCATATAACACATACCTTTTTCATTTTCACCTCGTATTAGCTGCAGACCTACTGATATAACTTATTTCAAGAGATCACCAAATGGCCCATGTTCTCTCAGAACTTAGGCTCTTGGCACTGTTGCTTTTACCTGAAATGACTTTTTTTGCTTTCCTTATGGCTGACTCATCCATTTTATCTTTGGATTATCTCCACCTGTCTTGGAAGTTTTTGATCCCTATGTTTAGTTAGGTTCTCTTTTCTCTGACCATCTCCTATATATTTCCATAAAACTTGGTTATACCTACCAAATACTTAACTTTAATCAGACTTCTGTTAAATTTCACACTGGCTTTTAATGTTTCCATTAGTCATGGTATGTTGTAATACTTGGTTTCCTTGTCTGTCTGTCTCCCCTATTACACTTAAGATTTTTCTTAATAGTAATTTTGGATTTTGTTTGCCATCTAGTTTTTAAAGATTAATTATTTTTTTAAAAATTGTGATAAATACACATAACATAAAGTTGACCATTTTAACCACTGGTGGTGTTAAGTACATTCACGTTGTTGTGCAACCATCACCACTGTCCGTCTCTAGGACTTTTTTCACATTGCAAAACTAAATCTTTGTATACGTTAAACAATAACTTCCCAATTCCTTCCTTCCCCCAGCCCCTAGCAGAGACTGTCTCTGTCAATTTGACTTTTCCATGTATCTCGTGTAAGTGGAATCGTACAGTATTTGTCCTTTTATGACTGGCTTTTTATGACTCTCCGATACCTAGCACAGCTTCTAGCACATAGATGTGGTTCAGTGAATGTGTATTGTTGAGTGAATGTGTATATCACGGAGGCAGTGTGGTGTATGGGAGGAGCTATTAGGATTCTTGGGTTTTAGTTACGGGTCTTCTGTTCATTTTCTCTGTGATCTTGGGTAAATATATTTTCTGTTCATCTTACTCCTTTCTGTAAAATGTTGATACCAACCACTTCACATGACTTTTGAGGTGGTTAAGTGAGGTACAGAGGTCCTCGTTATCAGAGCTCCCAAGGTACAAGGTTGCTGCTATAGCAGAGCAAACTCCATCAATGTGAAAATATTCACTAATGAATTAATCTCTTATAGAATTAGTCCTGGCTCCAATAAGCTAGCTCTCTGCCCCCAGCCTGTCCCATCTGTAGCTTTTTGGTTATGTCTCTTTTGATTCTTGGAGAATACCTGACAGTAGAGTGTAAAATGCTTTGCAAATTGATTTCAAGGTGAAACTGTATAACTTGTATACTTTCTTGAATCTGTCTGTGGAGCCAAGGATAAACAGGGATTTGGAGATTAATCAAGAGAAATGCTATGTGGATGAAAAACAAGTGGCCCTTCAAAAAAGAATAATTTGAATTTTAAAGGATATAGAGGGTTCTTGGGAAAATTGATGAAATCCTAAAATATTTTGGCAGAAATAATCTTCTGTATCATCATGTTGCGCCCATCAAACAGAATCTGTCATTGTGCTGTCATTACTAATTTTCAGAAGAATCCTCTCCCCCTCAAATTAAACAGTTCATTCTAAGAGATAGTATAGTTATAATTATAAACTGAATTTTTGTTAAATATAAGCAAAAAAAGTTTTAGTTTTAAGGTTTTTTTTTTGTTATTTACAATGAAATTTTTGTCCTTGTTTTAAATGTAATTCACTTGAAGTGGCCTTTTTCTGGTATCAGTTATCCTCAGGAATAGAGGATTTTTATGTGTATGTTTTCTGAGATGTATGTAATGCTTAACAAATAAGAAATTATAGTAATAACTGTAAATGATGATCATTTTATGAAAATGTGTCTTTATTGGTAGTTTCTTTTCTTAAAATAATGATTGTTGGGGCTTTAGGCTTATCCCAGAGGTATTAGTTTTGGAAACCAGAACAGACAAACATGCTACTTCAGGCAGGCTCCAAATTTGAGGGTGCCCTTCTAAAAATATTTGATATAGATTCATTTAGTTTATATAGAATTGACTTATTTAGTTATGATGTAATTCAGCCTAAAAAAACCCTAGCAAAACTCTCAACTGAAATTCATTAAGGAATATGTCAATAATATAAAATGTAATCGTGTACTAAAAGAAATTGAAAAAATATATTTAAAATATTTTAAAAATTCACGTGTCAGACAAAACTTGATTCATTAAAAAAAAAAAAAAAAAAAGTATACTGTCGCATTGTTATTAGGAAAAAAAACAGCCCTGAAACTCTTACATGCTAGTTCTCTATTTTTGTTTGAAGGGTAAGACCCTTCTTTTTTTTCTCTTTTTCCCTTTTTCTCTTCATCTCTCCCTCTCTCTTTCATCTCTAACTGTATCTGTAAGTTAAATCATAGCATCTAAAGGGATTTTAGAGATAATTTAGTTATCTACCTTCTCTGTTTCTTGAGTGCTTGGAGTTCCTCTTCAGCCAGTGGATTTGATTATCCAGCATCTGTTTTGAACACCTTCAGTGAGTAGAAACGCACTCATAAAGAAACAGTCGTTTCAATTGGAAATTTTTGTTAGAAGTTCTTTCTTACTGCTTAACTGAAAATTTTCTGTTTCTGTATATTAGTGTGTGCATCTGATGGATACAGAGTGGTTCTAATCCTTCAACTTGACAGCGTGGATCAATCAGGACAGTCTTGGTTCTCTGCCATAATAAACAGTCTTTAAATCTCGGAAGTTTAAAAAAACACAAATTTTATTTTGTATTCATACTTCATGGTTATCTGCATGTCTACTGTGGGTTAGAAAGGGGGCTCTTCTCATCATGGTCCTTCAAGGACCCCGGCTGATGGATGAGCCACCGTCTCAGACGCGGTGAGGAAAAGAGAGCTTTGGAAGGTCTTGCATAGGCAGTAAATGTTCTGACCCAGAAATGACACACATCACTTCTACTCATAATTTGTTGGTCAGAACTAGTCGTATGGCCCTAATCTAGCCATAGGGAGCAGCAGGGACGGGTAGGAAGGGCAGTCCTACCGTGTGCCCAGAATGGAAGGGGAGGAGGTTGGCGCCAGAACGGTGAATAGCAGTATCACACAGTCTTTCAGGAATTTGGAGCTGTGTCATGTCTTTGTATTCCTCTCTCGCCTAGGATAAAAATTCAATATTTCAACTCCTTGTGATATGATTTCCAATTCCATAAGCCATCCAGACACACTATAGTTTTTCTGTGTTGTTCCTGAAGGATATTTCCAGAAGGGAACACAGCATTCTTGTTGGAATCTGGCCAGGACAGCTAGAAGAATTTTTTTTTTCCCTTTTGGCAGACTAAAATGAGACAGTATTAAACCAGTGTTCAAGTTAGTTCAGTGACTATCTGTTTTATAGATGTGGACTTAAATTGTATCCTGAATGGTTTCAGTTCAAAGAGAAGAAGCTGAGGTATAGTAGAGAACAGAGACTGAAGTTTTAAGACTTGGATTCAAGTCCTAACTTTGAGGAGCTGTGTTACACAGGACTTGTTCCTTAGTTGTCCTGAGCCTATTTTCTTATAGATATAACCTAACACTATAGATGAGGGAATTCCCTGGCAATCCAATGGTTAGGACTCGGCGCTTTCACTACCGAGGGCTCTGGTTCAGTCCCTGGTTGGGAAACTAAGATCCCACAAGCCGAGTGGTGTGGCCAAAAAAACAAACAAAACACAAAGCAGTATTGATGAGAATGTGAGCAGAAGTGTTTTCGTGGACTTTCATAAGGTGGTATTAAAATACTAAGTGTTACTAAGAAGCATTGTTTTGTTTCCTTCTGCCTAGGTTCACCATAGTTCATTAGACCTACTTAAGTGTTTCAGTTCATAAGTGGCTGCGTATGAAATATTGAACATATATACTACAGTCCTTGTGGGTATAAATCATCATCAAATACATTTTTATATGATTATTGAAAAGAGTCAAACTGATGTGCTGCCTCTCATTTGCAGGTAGGGTTCTTTCACAGTCTACTCCCGGGACTCCATCAAAGACCATAACAATATCTGAAAGTGGTGTTATTGGATCAACTTTAAATTCTACAACACAGACACCAAATAAAATAGCCATCTCACCTTTGAAATCGCCAAATAAGGTAAAAAAAAAAAAATTAGCCACAAACGCCAAGTATTGTGGTTAATGACTTTGTTTTCTTACTAGTCACTTCAGATACTTCAATTTTAATATTTTAATATATTCCCAAACAGTTAATAGGTATTTGGTGAATATCGGATTAATTTAGTAATCAAGGATATACGACAGATAAAAAACTTACCCTGAACGCATAGTTACACAGTTATCATTTTGCATGCTAAGATTATTTTAATGGCCCTTGTGAATGTGGGTACAACGTAAATCTTCTGAACGAGGTGCATTATGTAGGTGTTTGGATCCTCTTCAGTTAATACTTGTGCAAAATTATTGTCTTTGGGTCAGTCACATATATACTCTGTAAATATAAAATGTTAAATGTAACTTTTTAAAAAATAAAATATTCGGTGTCTTCTGCTTAAGCTGTCCTTGATTTTATGGAGAGCTGAGCTTTTGCTGGGTAACAGAGTACCCATAGTACTAGAAATTGCCATCAAATGCTGGTGATCATATCATTCGGGTTTTTTAGGCTTAACACAACTCATTCAAAGCATTTGAAAGCTTGTCATAATTTGTTTTCTTTTTAAGGGGGCAAAGTACCTGTCATTTTAGGTCAAGTTAAGTAGTCTTAGCTCACTTTCCTAAAACATACAGATGTCATTATACCAGCATAACATTTTGGAACAAGTATGTCTTAAAGGACATATTCAGGTGGAAAGCCAAGCATCATTATTCTGTAAGGTGCCACCCTTGCGATTCTGGAAACACACTGCCCTTTGTACCTGCCTTTTTCCTTAATTTGCTACTATTCATGAGTAGAACAAACATTACACGTTTGCCTTACATGTTTAAAAAGTCTAACTGTTGGTTTCTGTTTTAATGAGACTTGACTATAGTGTATAAATATGATGTCTGTTACAGTTTATTAAAATGGGATTCTACCTGCATGATAATACAGATAATTATCTACTTAAATGGAATGAATTCAACAGATATTTGAGTGCTCACTATGTGCTCGGCATAGTGATAGGCACTGGGGATAAAAGCATGAATAAGATAAGTTTTAAATTTCAGGTAGTTCAGTAGGGAAGTTAGAGTTAAACATTAAGAACTGCCCTACAGAATCATAACGGTCACAGGTGGATTGAAGAGCCCTGTTGTGTCTGTCGGAGGAGGGTTATACAAAGGATGCTGTTCCTGAAAGGTCTTAACCTTAAAGGTGGTTTGGGCCTTAGCTATGGGTGAGCATAGGAGCTTTCCAAATTGAGATAATACTTTACACAAAAGTGTAAAAGCGTGGCCCCGTGTAAAAGGGTAGTGTAGGGAGCTACATTGCTTTGGTAGTGTGAGAGCCGAGGGTGCTGAAGTTAGATGGAAGGTTTCGTTACCCTCAGGGGAGTTTGGATTTTACTGTTCTTAAAGACTTTCTGTGACTTCCCGTTGCTTCTAGGACAGTGGTTCTCAACCTTGTCTGCACATTGGAATCACCTGGGGAGCTTTAATAAATACCAATGCCTGGTTCTTATCCCCAAAGACGCTGTTTTAATTGGTCTGGAGTTTGGCCTGGTATCAGGATTTTTTAACGCTAAGTGATTATAATGAGTGTAGCCTAGATTAAAAACAACTGCTCTAGGATAATATGAGATTTGCATTTCAAAAAAGATGACTCTGTAGCATAATGAAAGATAGTTTGGAGGAAGGTAAGGCTGGATTCTAGAAGAGACCAGTTGGGTTAGTTATTCTCAACCTTGGCTACACTTTGGAAGCACCTGGAGACCTCTCGAAAAAACTCCTGGCTGGCCTCCACCTGATCCCACTTAAGTCAGTCTCTAGGTTGGGGTCTAAGTATTAGATTTAATATTTAAAAAATTTAAAGTGTAGGCCAGGGTAGAAAATCACTAAATTAGAGTATTTTAGTACTTCACATTTGAGCTAGACTAGTAGCTAAGGGGCTAGGAAGAAGAGACGTGTTGAAAGAGGTTTAAGACATAATGACTGGATGTCAGGGTATTAGGGAGGGGAGACGTGTTGAAAGAGGTTTAAGACATAATGACTGGATGTCAGGGTATTAGGGAGGGGGAGAACCTAAGCAATGACTCCTAGATTCCTAACCTGAAGAACACAGTAGATGGTGGCACTGTGGACTGGTATGTGGGCTATATCTGATGGCATACAAATAAGAACTAGCTTTATTTTTCTCTTATCCTTGACTTTAGCCATGTCATGTTGAATCTTCCTTCCCTGGCTCTTGACAAGATGTCGTTTTTACTATAAGAACAAGCCTTATTTTGATGATTAAATTCAAAGGTGTGAAAAGTCTACTTCAAACCTTACATCCAGTTGCATGGCTGTAACTCAGACCTAATCATGACTCAGGGACCATGCAGTAGAGGAGTATTATCTGTTTCTTCACTCTTCTTATTCTTCCTTCTTTCTGCTTTTGGCTTCTGATTGGAAGGAAAATTAGAAGAGAAAGGACAAAGTTTTATGTGACTGGGAGTATTGTAATCCAATTGCCAATGTCCTCTGTGTGGCAGGTGTCCAAGTGTGGCCTTTTAGACTTGTGCATTTAGGATGGTTTTTGGAGGCCCGAGTGGTATGCCCACATTGCCCAGGTCCCTTTTATGGTGCACACTCCAGCTGCCTTTGGCAGGCTGCTAACTATCTCTTCCCTCCTGTAGTCCACCTACAGCCTGTTACTGCTGAGTCTCCTTCCTCAAGAAGGCACATGTCTTTGGCCTACCGAGATGCTTTAGCCCTTCTGCAGCATCTGTTGTATTTGGCTAATGGGAAACCTATAGAACCCAGTGGTAGACGTGTAGCTCATCTAACTGCTGTCCTCTGAGTCCTTGCTCTGCCATTTTGAAGCTCCATCCAACCTCTTGCTTTCAGAATTCTCCAGGCTGGGACCAGTTTCTGTGTTCACATATGGCCTAAACTCCTGGGGATAAGTCAGGTTCTTCCGGGCTTTTAAGAGTCTCTTTATCTCAGTATGTTGCCAGCCAAAGATTCAGATGTCAGTTTCCCTTCTTGTAGTTATCACCCAGTCTGTCCCAGAGGTTTTCTTGGAGAACCCCTGCTTTTGTTCTCACTAAGGTTGTAAAGCCCTAGCATTCTCTATGTTTATGAATTCACTTCTGTTTCTAATCTTGTTTTGTTTTGTTTCATTTTCAGTAGGTGGGAGGTGGATGATAGAGATGCTGTCTTTAAGCAACTCTGGCATGGATGTGTTGTTCTTTTTAGAGTGTAGGGGAGTTTATCATTTGTAGTTCTCAGCTTTGGGGGTTTCACTAGAGCCACATTTTAAGATCGGAGAAAACATCCCGTTATCCTTTCATACTAGAGAGGAAATACAGAAGGCATGGCTGGTTTGGGCAAAGAGATATTGTTCAGTTCTTGGAGACGTTTGTCATGGAAGTACCCACTGCTTGTCTAGAGGAGGATGTCCATTAGGAAGCTGAATATAGGCAGTGGCTAAAACTATGTGGATAGATGAATTTAACCAGGGAGCATGCGGTTGTGTGTGGAGTGAAAAGAAAAGCAGGACTGAACCACAGAATATTAAGAGTTAGCAGAAGAAAAGAGCCAGTGGAAGAGAAGGAATGATAAGAGAGGAAGTATGAGAAACTTAAAAAAATGAGAAGGGAGGATGGTTTCAAGAATGATGCCGGTCTACAATTTCAAATGTCATAGAAATGTCAATTAAGAAAAAGACTAAAAAGTAAGGATTTGCTGGAGATGTCTTTGCTCCCATTGATCAAAAGTGGTCAAAAGGAAACCTCAAGCACCCATTCTTCCTTCCCTGCCAGCACTCACAGTCTGACCACCATCTGCCTTGAATCTGCCAGGACTTCTCTCATTATTTGTTCCTGTTTATACAGGGTACCATCAAAAGGCCCAGACTCCTAGATTACCTTTCATTTCCCACATCTAATCTCCTTAAAGTTGTCAGTATCTTCTGTCCCGTTACCCACCACCCATCCCCAACTCTTAAAATCCTTCCACTGTGCCCTATTTGGAGTTCATAAGCAAAATAATCCCCCAAATCCTCAACCTCTTTGCTGAATATTCTTTTTATTTTCTTACTCTAATGGATACCTGACTCTTACCAATGGTACTGCTTCCCCTGCAGACCTCTTAAGTGATGACTCTCCTTCAGCCCTTTATACCATCGAGCCTGGAAGGGGGGCCTAGGGAATAAGTGTCTTCCTTGCTTGTTCTCATTACAGTTTGCAGACCATGCTCACTCTCTTCTCCATCTTTGAAACTAATGTTACCAGGTTCCTTGTGGAAAGTCGGGCACATCTAATGTTTTCTCAATTTACTTGATATTGTAGTTGTCTTTTGGGGCAGATTTCTTCCATTATATTTATTTTCTAAAGTAATCCTCAGTTTTCTTAAGTATTTATTAGACATGCAAATAAGTATTAAGCTAATGAAAGCATGATTCTGCAAGGTTTGCTTTCTTTTTACTTTAGATTTCAGTAATACTGTTATCTTCTAGTTTCGGACATTTAATGTATCTTTTGTCCTGTAATCTTATTCTTGCCTTTTAGTATTTTTTTTTCATGGCATATTTTAGTTTATTTCAGAAGTACAACGATTTGACATTAAAAAAAATCTATCCATTTAATTCCCAACATTAATAGGAAAAAATAATTATTTGACAATCTCAATACATGCAGAAAAATTCTGAAAATAGCCAGCCTTCATTCTGGTTAAAACTACTTGAAACAGTAAAAATAAATACTTTTGTAACTTGAAAATGAGGACGAATACATCAAACTTCATGTAATGGTGAATGTTGAACAAAGATACCCACTTTCAACACTTGTTCGTTTCTACTGCAGCTCTGAGTTAATGCAGTAAGGCAAGAAAAAGAAATAAGTGGCATAGAGCTTCAAAAGAAAGTAAAAATTTGTCACAATTTACATTATAATATATGTGTAAAATATAAGAATCTGCTATTGAACTATTAGAATTAATGTATAAATTTAATTGATGGTTATATATGTGGTCAATATAAAAAAAGATGATTAGATATGTGGTCAGTATAAAAAAATCAATATTTCTAGGCTTTTACACTTAATAAAGTTTTGTTATGATTGATTTTAAATCTTCCATCTTACTAGTTACTTTTTCTTTTTCCCATCTGTTCTTTTTCTTTCTTTCTTTTTTTAATATTTGTTTATGTACAATTTATTATTATTTTTTTTATTTTGTCTGTGCTGGGTCTTAGTTGCAGCATGCAGGATCTTTAGTTGTGGTACAAGGACTGGTTAGTTGCGATATGTGGGCTTTTTACTTGCGGCATGCGGGATCCAGTTCCCCGACCTTGGATGGAACCTGGTCCCCCTACATTGGGAGGGGGGAGTCCTACGCACTGGACCAGCAGGGAGGTGCCTCTTTTTCTTTAACTCTTTTTCTGCCTTTTTTTGGGGGCGAATTGAGTATTTTTTATGATTCTATTTTACCTGCACTATTGGCATGTTATACTTTAATTTTTTTTTTTTGGTTGCTCTCGAGTCAAATATAAATTTTTGACTTATCACAGTCTACCTTCAAATTTATATCCCTTCGTGTAGGGTAAGAACCTTATATAGAGTGCTCCCAATTCCTCCCTCCCATCCTTTGAGCTATCATTGTTAAACATTTTACTTTTACATGTTATAAACTCCATAATAGATTCTAGTGTTTTTGCTTTACACAGAATTACCTTTTAAAATGATTAAAAATTAAGAAAAACAAATCCTGTGTTTGTTTTCATTTGAACTGAATCCTACGTATGCTTTCTTTATGTAGGCCCCGGTCTCTGTCTGGTATCAAACTCCTCCCTAAAGAACTTTCTTTGATGTTTCTTTTAATGAAAATCTGCTTATAAGAAATTCTTTCAGCTTTTGTTTGCCTGAAGAAGTCTTATTTTGCCATTATTTTTGAAAGATATTTCTGCTAGGTAAAAGATTTTTGGTTGTCAGTTTTCCCCATACTTTAAAAATATCACTTCATTGACTTCTAGATTGCATAATTTCTGCTGAGAAATAATGTTGTAATTTTTGTCTATTTTCTCCCTGTATATAATGTCTTTTTTTTTCTTTTCCTAGCTGCTGTCAAGATTTTCTCTTTATATTTGGATTTCTGTCATTTGACTATTATGTGTCCAGATATCTGTTTTGTTGTTGTTCTTTTCTTTTTAAAATATATATTTGTCTTGATTTTAAAGGCTTCTCAGACCTGTGATTTATTGTCTTTTTGGAAAACTTTTGACCATATCTCTTCAAATCTTCTTCTGCCTCATTCTTTCTTTTCATTCTAGAACTCCAGTTTCAAAAATGTTAGACTGAGATAGTTCCGTAGCTCTTAGATGCTCTGTTCTGCCCCCCCCGCCCCCACTCCTTTTTCTTTGTGTTTCAGCTTGGATAATTTCTACTGACCTATCTTCAGATTAATTGGTTCTTTCCTCAGTTGCGTGGAGTCTACTAAAGGGCCCATTGAAGGACTTCTTCATCTCTGATCATTGTGTTTACTCTATTTCTAGCATTTCCATTTGGCTCTTTTTTATAGTTCCATTTCTCTGCTGCAGTTCCCCTCTGTTTCATTGCACGGTTGTCTTCGTTTCCCACTAGGTCTGTTAACATAATTAATCATAGTTATCTTAAAGTCCTTATCTAATGGTTGCAACATCTAGGTTATCTTTAAGTCTAGCTTTCATTTTAGAATGGCCATCTGGGCTTTTTTTTTTTTTTAAAGCTTACACATCTAGGGTGGGGAAACTATGTTCTATGAAAGGTAGATAACTTAGCACAAGGAGTGAAGCTGGGCTGTTGATTCATATCAAGTCTGATCAGAAAGACTTCAGGATAGTTAAACTTTTGGATAACTGAAGTTCAAAAATGGTAAAAGTCTGCAGAGCTTGGGTCCTGGAAAATTGGATTAAAGAATTGAGGGTTAGAAACCTCAAAACCCTTTCTTTCTCACTAATTTGGTCTTAGAGTAAGTAAATATTTCTAAAATGTCAGGCCTGTCACACTTTATGTAATGTTGATGGGTTCTTTTTTTTTTCCTGACTATCTTTATAATGAACATGAATACGTCTTCAAAATATACTACTCTTTTAAGAGTCTATGCAAATTATCCTGGACATCCTTGAATACACCTTATACATACTTCTTGTCAGTTTTTCTCTTCTACCCAGGGGAGTGCTCTTCTTTTTTGGCCTTATTTGGCAAACAGATCTTTCCTGTTTGCCCTGCCTGTGGTAAGTAATTGAATCATCACATAGCCATTTAGGATGCAGAATGTACTTAACTCCCAGGGAAGGAATTTCAGAGCATAAGCTACGTACACATGGTTCAAGAAAAGTTTCTCACTTCTCTGAAATCTATGACCAGTATAACTTATTGAACTCTTTCTACTTTTAGATCTTTTAGCTTGGGTAGAATTCTATAAAGCTTCTATAATTAAATTCTAGATTCAACATTTTACTATAGTTGCTTCATCATTTATTTACCCATCCCTCTATCCATTAATCATCTTATTTTTAAAATGCATTTCAGAGTAAGTTGCACATGTTCAGTATACGTCCCCCCAGATATTCCATCAAGCATACCATTAACTAGAATTCACTACTTGTTTAGAGGGTTTTCTTTTTCCTTTTGAGGTAAAATTCACATATACTGAAATATGCAAATCTTAAACATTTGGATGTTTTCAGCTAAAATGCATACATCTATGCAACGAAAAAAACCTCTGTTAAGATAAAGAACATTATTATCACCTCAAGAAGTTAACAATTAAAAAAATTTTTTTCCTATTTCTGCATGTATTCGGGTAAACAGTGCACCTGTCATTTGATAGGTTTTGGTAAAAAGCCTTTATGACATATTTCCTAGAAACTGAGAAACAAACAACTGCAGATTATTAATTCTTTTGCTTGTAGTTCAGAGTTTCCAATTTTTTTTCCCTAATAAATTGAAGGAGGACGTAAGTAAGTTTACAGATCATTAAAAATAATTTTTGATGGTAGAATACAATGTGATTTTTGTATAAAACTCAGAAGGAATTCCAAGTATTAATGTATATTATTACAATAAATATCCTTCTGTTCATATAAACTTATTTGTGAAAATAATATTTTTCAGTATTTATAAAAACACAGGAATAGAATTGATGCTAAACTCTGTAGTGATACGAAATATTCATTTATGGATACAGGAAGTAATCTTTTAAAATGAGTCTGATCATCTTATTGAAAGATGCATTTCAATAAAGTCTTTTTATATTGTAATAATCACAATTTGTAATATATTTGTTGTTTTAAGTGTATACAATAATTGTATTATGAACTCAAGACAAAATTATTTAACACTTAGAGCTTTACATAAATACATCTTTTTGTTTCAGAGAATTATGATAAAAGAATTTCAAGGATAAAAATGTTACACTAGAATAAAATTTTTAGAGGATATGGAATTCAAACACAAGTTCACAGAGGAAAAGGAATAATATAAATTTCTGACTGCTAAAGAGTTCTTTGTTTATATTTTTAAAAATATAATAGATACTCGTGAGTATCAAATCAGTATGTTGATTTGATTCCATTGAATGCATTTTAAAAAGTAATGTGACAGTTTTATTTTTTAAATGCTAGTATTTATAGTGGGCTAGAAATTACAATAAACTGAATGATGTTCTCAGTCTCCCCGAAGGTTATCTCCACTCCAGCCAACTGGAAGGGAAAAGACATGGAAAAGCACATGTTGGGAGGCTTTTATGGACCAGACCAGATGGATGTTACATCATTCACTTCACTAGCTAAAGCTCAGTCTTGTAGGCTTACCTTACTACAAGGGAGCCTAGGAAATAAAATCTGGCTCTATGCCTAGGAAGCAGAAGAGAATATGGATTTTGGTTAGCAATAAGCAGTCTGTAGTGTAATCATCCATATATAGCCTAGTAGTGCTATATTAACAAAGGTAGTTGACATTAGTTAGGCAGGAAACTGGAAGCCTGAACAATAATGAAGATTTCCTGTTACAAAGAGTCACTCTTCCATTCTCCGTTTTTGAGTGGCTATCAATATTTATTGAGGTCCATGTGTGCTGTGTGCTGAGGCTGTGGGAACTATGGAAGAGCTTACAGTGGTTGGGCAGACAAAATTCAATGCATGTAAAACAATAATGAACAATGAAGTAGGTGCTAAGTTGTGTGGTATAGACAAGGTGGTATGAAACTAGAGAGAAAAGAAAAAGAGAAGTCCTGACGTTCCTTCATTCACCACTCAGCAATGCCTGCGCTGTGTTAGGGACTATATTCTTTGGGGAAATAGAAGAGAGCAAAAATAGACGTGTGGAACCTAAGGTCTACGGAGGTGTGGAAGGAAATGTGACAGAAATGAATTAAATGATATACAAAAATATAAAATTATAAAAGACATGTGATGGCATGAGATCCTATATAAGGGGATTCAACCACAGTTGGGATGATTAGAGAAGGCATCCCTGAGCTAAGGGTTTTTTATGGGTAGAATTAGAGTGGATGTCAGCCACAAGAGTGAAGGACTAGAGGTAATAATACATATGATGAACACATATGTATACATATGAGAGTACATACATACAGAGTACTAAGACAACTACTCTGATTAGAATTAGTAATCCTTTGCAGGGAATGGAGAACATAAAAAGATACGGTTAGATTATGGATAATTTTCAAAAGCAAGAAAATTTAGACTTAATTTTGTCATTGAATGGAGACTCATGAAATGTTTCTAAGGCAACAAGAGATATAATAAAAGTATGAAAGTGAAGTTTGCAAAAAAATTACTTAGGCAGTGTTTGGTAGATTCAAGGCAGGTAGAGACGAATCATAAAGCTGATTTTGAATTTGTTTTGCAAATATCCAGGCAAGAAGTGATATGAGCAATGACAGTATTGGAAAGTTGAGAGTTAGAACAGTTTTGGGACAGAGGTTTCAGAAGTTGATAGCTTCTGCTTTTGCTGTGAAGCTCTTAAATGTTTGAGTTAGGGGATGGCCCAATGAGTACAGTGTGAAGTGAAGGGAATCTGTTTTCCTGATAAACTTTAACACAGGTTGTTGTAAGATTGATAAGAGTTAGAGTTGAGGTGACTGCAGGTTGTAGGTCCCATTGATTCTGTAGCCTGAATTATTTTGAACGTATATAACTTCTCATGTCAGCACCCATTAGCCAGGATAAAGGAGTAGAAGGAGTAAATGACTGAGAATTTACTTCTTTTCTATGTTATTATATTGGTTTTGTTTTTATGCTTTTATAATTATGTTGTTTGAATACCTGTGGGGTTCTGTTGCCGTATTAGTAACAGCTTTTTTACTATAGAAATTTAAAATATATTTAAAAAGTTAGAATAGTAAAATTAACTCCCATGTACCCTTCATCCAGCTTTGGAATTATCCACTTAATCTTGTTATCATCTATAACTCTCTTCCCACTTTTTTTTTTTTAAAGTAAATCATGTCATTTTATCTGTAGATATTTCTTTATGTATATAAAAGATAAGGACACTTTTTTTTTTAACTTATCCACATTCCTTTAATGCCATTAAATACCTAGTTAATTCACATTTCCCCAGTCATCTTAAATTTTTACACTGTGTTTGAATTCGGGATTCAGATAAGTTTGTGAATGATTGATATTTCTCTTACTTTCTTCATCTTCCTTTTTTCCTCTTGCCTTTAAAAAAAAATCAGGTTGTTTATATCCTATAGTTTTTCATAGCCTGGAGTTTGCTGGTTGCATCCCTGTGGTGCTGTTTAGTTTTTTTTTTTTTAATAAATTTATTATTTATTTATTTATGGCTGTGTTGGGTCTTCGTTTCTGTGCGAGGGCTTTCTCTAGTTGGTGGTGAGCGGGGGCCACTCTTCATCGCAGTGTGCGGGCCTCTCACTATCGTGGCCTCTCTTGTTGTGGAGCACAAGCTCCAGACGTGCAAGCTCGGTAGTTGTGGCTCACGGGCTTAGTTGCTCCGTGGCATGTGGGATCTTCCCGGACCAGGGCTCGAACCCGTGTCCCCTGCATTGGCAGGCAGATTCTCAACCACTGCGCCACCAGGGAAGCCCTGCCGTTTAGTTTTGAGAATTTTTGGAATAGAACTCAGATGGCTCCTACATCTTTAGACCTTAGCATGTGTTTTGGAGGTATTTTCTCCCAGTCTTTGGCTTGTCTTTTTATTCTTTTAACAGTGTCTTTTACAAAGCAGAAATTTTTAATTTTAATGAAGTTTGACTTATCAACTTTCTCTTTCATGGACTGTACTTTTGGTATTGTATCTAAAAAGCCATCACCAAACCCAAGGTAACCTAATTTTTCTCCTGTTATCGTACAGGAGCTGTATAGTTTAGTTTTATAGTTTCAGGACCATGATCCATATGTGACAGATGTTAAGATTTGTGTTGAAATTCACTTTTTTGCATGTGGATGTCCTGTTGTTCCAGCACCATTTGTTGAAAAGACTATCCTTTCTCCATAGAATTTCCTTTGTTCTTTAGAGATGAGTTGACTGTATTTGTATGGGTCTACTTCTGTGCTCTCCTGTTTATCAGTCATTTTTAGTCTTTGCCAAGCTGATTAAAAGATCTCACATAGATATGTATTTTTAAAAATTGTTCATATATTTGTGTCTTCTGGACTCCTCTTCTGAACTCTGATGCCCTTTGGGTGGTTTGTCTTTTTTTTTGCTTGCTTGGCATATTAAGGAAAGTACTCCTTTGTTATCAATGTGGTTACAAACATTTTTCCCAGTTGGCTTTGTCTTTTTTTTCTTGCAGACATTCTGCACATTAAATTTGTCAAAATAGTGTCTTCAAGTATGAATTTTGAGTTTTTGAGCTATGCTTAGATAAGTCTTCCTTACTCCAATATTTTAAAATATTTATCCATTAAAAATCATTATTTGGTTTTTTTTATGTAATTATTTTACATATAATATTCTTTTATTACAAATTAAGTACAAGAACAGATAGACTTGTTTTTTAAACGTCATGGAATGGTTAAATTAATATTAGCCTCTGTATCAGTTTGATCCTGACTGATTTTTATAACCCATCTTGCAAGGTGGGTATCTAATTTTTGTATTGTGGTAAAATAATGCAACATAAAATTTACCATCTTTATGTACATTTTTCAGTGTTCAGTTTAGTGGTATTAAGTGCATTCATATTATTGTGCAGTCATCTCTACAATCCATCTCCAGAGCTCTTTCCATCTTGGAAAACTGCAACTCTAAACCCATTCTTCGTGCTCCCTAGCCCTTGGCAGTCACTATTCCACTTTCTGTCTCTGTGATTTTGGCTACTCTACTTCATAAAACTGGGATCATATGTTATTTGTCCTTTATTTGTGATTGGCTTATTTTACTTAGCATAATGTCCTCAAAGTTCACCAGTCAGAATTTCCTGCCTTTTTAAGGCTGAATAATATTCCATTGTATGTATATTCATTTGTGGATGGACACTTAGATTGTTTCCATATTTTAGCTTGTGTGAGTAATGTTGCTGTGAACATGGGTGTACAAATACCTCTTGGAGACCCTACTTTCAATTCTTTTGAATGTATACCCAGAAGCTGAATTTCTGGATCATATGGTAATGCTATAATATTTAATTTTTTGAAGAACCACTATACTGTTTTCCACAATGGCTGTAACTGTTTTACATTCCCATCAATAATGCACAAGGGTTCTAATTTCTTCATATCCTTGCGAACACTTTTTCTTATTGTCTATTCTCCATTTATTTATTGAAACTGGACATTGTGGGGGAAATAGCAGTATTTAAAATGCCCTGGTTCTTTTGTCACATCCAAGAAGCTCTGCTAAGATACTCAGTGAGAACATTTACAGATGAGATAAAGAGGGGCCTATGAAATCCTGAAATTGCAGGCTGAATTCTATATGCTTTTGTGCCTTTTCCTGGAGAAACTTCCATTGATTTAATTAGATTATGGGAAGTGGCGGGAAAGGGCAGAACAGGAAAGAAAGAGGGGAGGGAAAGAGGCGCATACATGGTGGGAGAAGGCAGCGCTGTGGGGTTAGGTTAGGGAATTCGCATCCGGATGCTGCGGCCCCAGGTGTGCGCCCACCTGCAGGTCCTGGCGCCATGCAGTGCATTCCCGCCCGCCGACGCTGGAGGGCGCGCCCGCGCACAGCCCGCCCCGAGCGGACCCGGGAGACGCTCCAAGGGGCCGACAGGGGGCGTTGTATAAGGACGGAGGGAGCCCAACCCGGAGACTCCGAGCCCAGCCACCTTCCCGGTGGAGGGAGGCTCCGCGGCCCTGGGTCTGGTGGGCGGGGCCGGAGGGAGGTTTTCCCTGCGCACCGGGGGGAAGAGACCCCACCTCTTCCAAATCCTGAGGTCGCCTTTTGCTTTGGGGGAGCATTGCCCCGAGTCCAGTGACCTTTGCAAAATCGTCTCAGGTTGTCTCGGAGGCAGGTGTCCCTGGATTAGAATCTTAGCTCTTCACTTCGCTGTGTGACCTTGGACAAGGAATCCACCTCTCTGAACCTCAGTTCCCTCCACCCCTAAAATGGGGCTAATGACCATGTCCAGATGGTACAGCCGGGGCAAGAATTAAATGAGACCCTGTGCCTGCAGGGCGCCCACGTAGCAGGGCACCTGGTACATGGTAAATCCTCAAACTACTGTCTTACCATTGTTAGTATTACTCTTATTACATATCATTGTTACTACAGTATTACTACTATATGATTACTATTACTGTATTACTATATTATTGTATTTATACATTGGGCTGCAGTTTGGCCATTCTAGATATCTGTCTCAAAAGACCTGTTCTTTTGGTGAGAACACGTAGTTCTAAAGCTTTTTAATCTTTTCCATTCTTAAAAGTTATCCAAGGGCCTAAAGTGTTTCTGTTTTTGTGCCATTCACTCCCATGCCATTGAATTTCACCCCATTTAAATTGATCTGGCCAAAATAGCTCTGTGAGCAGAGCGATCAGATGAAGTCTCAGGATTGCCGGCTTGAAAGATTCCTGCCGGCTTCTTGTAGGAAAGAGAAAGAAAAGCCAGCCTCTTCAAGGATAACCCCAAAGGCCATGTGGCCCAAAGGCCCCAGGCTGGGACGCAGGCGGTCTGGGTTCCGATTCGGGTTCTGCCCGCATGACTTCAGCAGTGTGCTCCGTCTCTGAATGTGCGCTCAGCTGGACACGACGAGGTCAGTGGATTTGCATCCTTTTGGTTCCTGCAGCTGTGATGACCTGGTTCCTGGTTCTCCCTTACCTATTAGAAGAGTCTGGTATTTGCACGGATGCGTGGGTCCGAGGAAGGAGAAACCAGCCGTTGCCAACCTCAAGGGGAGGACATGGATTCACAAAGTCCTCTGTTGGACTTAAGTTCAGCCACTGCCCACACATGACCTTGGCAAGTTACTCCTTATTCCTCCCCCAGGGGTCAGCATGTGGTGACATTCAGGGTGGGACACGTGTCCTTCAGCCTTCACTTTCAGCTGGAGTCCCAGCCCGAAGCCCTGAAGAGAGAGAGGTGGCCAGAGGTGTCCATCAGCTGGAGCTCAAGGTCACCAGGGACCATGTTATGAAGGGAAAAGTGTCCGGCACTGATTGATCTCACGCTCCAGTCAAAGGCAAGTCTACCTTCCTTTATGGAGCCCTTCTCCAGCTGAGCAAGGTCACAGCGCCGTCTGCAAGGACTCTGGATAACCTAAGACTGGGTTCATGTCAAAGTCCATCCCTCTCTAGCCGTGCAACGTTGATGTGATGACCTAACCTCTGAGCCTCAGTTTCCTCCACTGGAAAATGAAGGTGTTGATTCTCCAAACTGATGGCACAGACATCACCCATGGAGCACTCCCCCACTCTGGCCTCTCACTGTGCTCGGGTTTGGATGCTTCCGTGCTGGTGTTGCTTTCTTCTTCTCCCTAATCAGGAGAATTGATACGTTCTGCCCACCATCAAAGCTGAAGGTCAGGAGTTTAAATTGTGAACCAAGCTCCAAGATAAATGTTTCTCTGCACTGCAATGTTCATAGCAGCACTATTTACAATAGCCAAGACAGAGAAGCAACCTAAGTGTCCATCAACAGATGAATGGATAAAAAAGATGTGGCACATATATATATAGTGGAATACCACTCAGCCATAAAAAGGAACGAAACAATGCCAGTTGCAGCAACTTGCATGGACCTAGAGACCATCACATTAACTACAAGTCAGACAGAGAAAGACAGATGCCACGTGATATCGCTTATATGTGGAATCTATAAAAAGGGGTACAAATGAACTTATTTACAAATTAGAAATAGACTCACAGACAGAAAACAAACATATGGTTACCAAAGGGGAAAGGAGGGGGAGGGATAAAGTAGGAGTTTGGAATTAACAGATACACACTACTATATATAAAATAGATAAACAAGGTCCTACTGTATTGCACAGGGAACTATATTCAATATCTTGTAATAACCTATAATGGAAAAGAATCTGAAAAAGAATCGATTCATATTATATCATAACTGAATTACTTTGCTGTACACCTGAAAACAACACATTTCAAATCAACTGTACTTCAATTTTTTTTTTTTTTAATAAATTTATTTATTTATTTTTGGCTGTGTTGGGTCTGTTGCCTGCGGGCTTTCTCTAGCTGCGGCGAACAGGGGCTACTCTTTGTTGCAGTGAGCAGGCTTCTCATTGTGGTGGCTTCTCTTGTTGTGGAGCACAGGCTCTAGGCACACAGGATTCAGTAGTTGCAGCACACAGGCTCAGTAGTTGTGGCTCTTGGGCTCTAGAGTGCAGGCTCAGTAATTGTGGCGCACGGGCTTAGTTGCTCTGTGGCATGTGGGATCTTCCCGGACCAGGGCTTGAACCCGTGTCCCCTGCATTGGCAGGCGGATTCTTAACCACTGCACCACCAGGGAAGCCCTCAATTTTTTTAAAAAAAGGATACAACACTGTTTTTCTGATAGTAGCCATCCTAATGGATGTGAGGTGGTATATCATTGGAGTTTTCATTTGCATTTCACTAATGATTAGTGATGTTTGAGTATCTTTTCATGTATTTATTGGTCATTGTATATCTTCTTTGGAGAAATGTCTATTCAAATTCTTGGCCCATTTTTGAATTGATTTGTTTGAATTCTAGAAGTTCCCTATATATTGTGGATCTTAATCCCTCATCAGATATATGATTTGCAAATTTCTCCTATTCTGTGAGTTACCGTTTTACTCTGTTGACAGTATCTTTTGAGACCCAAAATTTAAAAATTTTTAGGAAGTCTGGTTTGTCTGTGTTTTCTTTTCTTGCCTGTGCCTTTGGCATCCTCTAATAAGTCATTGCCAAATCCAATATTGTAAAGCTTCTGCCCTGTGTTGTCTTCTAAGAGTTTTCTAGTTTTAGGTCTTAGGTTTAGGTTATGGATCCCTTTTGAGTTATTTTTTGTATATGATGTTGGGAAAGGCTCCAACATCATTCTTTTGCATGTCGTTATCCAGTTTTCCCAGCACCATTTGTTAAGAAGACTGTCTTTTCCACTTTGAATGGTCTTGGCACCCTTGTTGAAAATCATTTGACCAGGTATGCACAGGTTTAGTTCTGGACTGTATTCTGTTTTATTGGTTTATATGTCTGGCTTTATGCCAGTACTGGCTTTATTTTTTAGGTTAAATCTTTGATCTATTTGGAATTTGTTACAAGGAATGAGTTACAGGGATCCAGCTTTTTTTTCTTCAGACTAAATGGCTAATCCATATCATTTATTAAATAACTCTGATTCTCCATGGATGCCAAATTTCATCATGAACTTTTCTAATATATGGGTCCTTTTATCTATTCCTTTGATCTTTAGCACTCTGTTCCTAGGCTAATCCCATATTTTTTTATTTACCCTATCTTGATAGTACATTTTAATCCTTAGTAAGGCTGGTTTCTGATTTGATTTTTGTTTGTTTGTTTGTTTTGGCCATGCTGCATGGCTTGCGGGATCTTAGTTCCCCGACCAGAGATTGAACCCATGCCCCCTGCAGTGGAAGTGCAGAGTCCTAACCACTGGACCACAAGGGAATTCCCTGGTTTCTGACTTTTGGAAGGCTGATGCCTTATAGAGCACATTGTCTAAACTTGCCTGATATGGTCATTTGACCCTTACCTTGAATTCTTCCATAGATACTAGCACATCACTTTAAAATTACTTATCTTTGTAACTATAACTCATGACTATGAATAAAACATAAGTTAATATCCATGAAAAATTTGCAAATGAATACCTTAACCTATTTCATATTATTTCACCAGTCAGTAAATCAGTGTTGAAAGTTCTGCTACCCATCTCAAGGTTTGACTCTGTTTTTAGTCACATATATTTATCTTTTCTCATTTTCTCATTTGTCTCTTTTAGCTTGAAGGCATTTTAAAACTTTCTAATTTGATTCTTGGTAGGTTTATTTTAGTAACCTAAAGTTTGGGAATTAGGATAATATAAACATAGTTTTTCCATGAAGTTAAGGTCTATAAACATTTTGTCACAAATTTTTTTAAAAAGCATATTAAGATGGAACCCTATAAATTCCTGATTTCAAACTATATTGCAAAACTATAGTAATCAAAACAGTGTGGTATTGGTATAAACAAAGATAAATTGATCAGTGGAACGGAATAGAGAGCCCAGAGATAAACCCACACGTATGTGATCAATTAATTTGCAACAAAGGAGCCAAGAATATACAGTGGGTGTTGGGAAGACCAGACAGCCGCATGCAAATAATGAAACTGAACCACTATCTTATACCATACACAAAAATTAACTCAAAATGGATTAAAGACTTGAATGTAAGACCTGAAACTATAAAACTCCTAGAAGAAAACATAGGAGGTAAGCTCCTTGACATTGGTTTTGGCAGTGACTTTTTGGATTTGACACCAAAAGCAAAGGCAACAAAAGCAAAAGTAAACAGGTGGGACTACATCAAACTAAAAAGTGTCTCTACAGCAAAGGAAACCATCAACAAAATGAAAAGGCAGCCTACAGAATGGGAGAAATTATTTGCAAAACATATATCTTATAAGGGGTTAAAATTCAAAACATATAAAGAACATATACGACTCAATTAAAAAACAAGCAAACTGATCTAAAAACGGGCAGAGGAACTGAATAGACATTTTTCCAAAGAGGACATACAAATGGCCAACAGGCACATGAAAAAGTGCTGAACATCACTAACCATCAGGAAAATGCAAATCAAAACCACAATGAGATATCATCTCACACCAGTTAGAATGACTATTACCAAAAAGAGGAAGAAATAGCAAGTGTTGGCAAGGATGTGGAGAAAAGGGAACCCTGGTGCACTGTTGGTGGGAATGTAAATTGGTGCAGCCGCTACGGAAAACAGTGTAAAGGTTCTGCAAAAAACTAAAAATAGAACTGTCATACCACCCAGCAATTTCACTCCTGGATACCTATCCAGACAAAATGAAAACACTAATTTGGAAAGATACATGCACCCCAGTGTTCAAAGCTGCAATATTTACAATAGTCAAGACATGGAAACAACCTAAGTGTCTATCGACAGGTGAATGGATAAAGAAAATGTGATACACACAACACACAGACATAGACATATATACAGTGGAATATTATTCTGCCATAAAAAAGAATGAAGTCCTGACATTTGTGACAACATGGATGAACCTCGAGGGCATTATGCTAAGTGAAATAAGTCAGAAATTTCTGAGACAAATACTGTGTGATCTCATTTATATATGGAATCCAAAAAAAGAAAGAAAGAACTCATAGATACAGAGAACAGATTGGTGGTTGCCAGAGGCAGGGTGTGTGGTCGAAAAGAGTGAAGGTGGTCAAAAGGTAGAAACTTCCAGTCATAAGATAAATAAGTTCTGGGGATATAATGTACAGCATGGTGACTATAGACAAGGTTGTATTATATATTTGAAAGTTGCTAAGAGAGTCGATCTTAAAAGTTGGCATCACAAGAAAAAAATTTATAATTATGTGCAGTGATGGATGTTAACTAAACTTATTGTGGTAATCAGTTTGCAATATATACATATATCAGGTCATGATGTTATACACCTAAAACTAATACAATGTTATATGTCAACTGTATTTCAATAAAAAAGAAAAACATCAGATCCTCTTATGAAATTATGCAAAAATGAGTGACCAGCAGAATGGCCATCATCAAAAAATCTACAAACAATAAATGCTGGAGAGGGTGTGGAGAAAAGGGAACACTCCTGCACTGTTGGTGGGAATGTAAATTGATACAGCCACTATGGAGAACAGTATGGAGGTTCCTTAAAAAACTAAAAATAGAACTACCATATGACCCAGCAATCCCACTACTGGGCATATACCCTGAGAAAACCATAATCCAAAAAGAGTCATGTACCAAAATGTTCATTGCAGCTCTATTTACAATAGCCAGGACATGGAAGCAACCTAAGTGTCCATCATCGGATGAATGGATAAAGAAGATGTGGCACATATATACAATGGAATATTACTCAGCCATAAAAAGAAATGAAATGGAGGTATTTGTAATGAGGTGGATGGAGTTAGAGTCTGTCATACAGAGTGAAGTAAGTCAGAAAGAGAAAAACAAATACAGTATGCTAACACATATATATGGAATCTAAGGAAAAAAAAAAAAAAGGCCATGAAGAACATAGTGGCAAGATGGGAATAAAGACACAGACCTACTAGAGAATGGACTTGAGGATATGGGGAGGGGGAGGGGTGAGATGTGACAGGGTGAGAGAGTGTCATGGACATATATACACTACCAAATGTAAAATAGATAGCTAGTGGGAAGCAGCCACATAGCACAGGGAGATCAGCTCGGTGCTTTGTGACCGCCTGGGCGGGTGGGATGGGGAGGGTGGGAGGGAGGGAGATGCGGGAGGGAGGAGATACGGGAACGTGTGTATATGTGTAGCTGATTCACTTTGTTATAAAGCAGAAACTGACACACCATTGTGAAGCAATTATACTTCAATAAAGATGTTAAAAAAAAAAAATGAGTGACCAGTTACTTAGCTCTAAAACCTAGTCTTAAGTCATATTCTATGTAGAAATGCATATGAATTGCAACTTTAAGAGATTTCACAACTACGACTTTCAAGGTGCAGGGTACTTAGGATTCATTGTATGTCTTCTACCATTCTTCAGTACAACTTCTGTGAAAAACTATTTCCTGTCGGGTGTCATTACATGATACTTTATCTTGTACCAATGTATTACATTCACATTAAAAAAAAAAAGAGAGAGAGAATCATTCTCTCCCCAAAAAGGAATTGTTAAGTAAGTTTGGGAAACACCCTATACCATACCCATCTAGGAGTTTTGTCATGCTCATTAGCATATTAAAGACTCTTAAGAATTCCCATAGCAAAGACCTTTGTCTAACTTTGTTTACCTCAGGGTTGCATAATTAATGTGACAGAAGTAGGTTGTTTCATGTAATCTCTGATCTTGAAGAGCTTATGTTTAATGAAACAAACGCACTATAGTAAATGCTACCCAACCAGCATATGATTTTGTAGTAGATTCAGCAAATACCAACTTAATGTCCGTTCAGAACAGCAAAATTTGTGCAGGTGTCCTAAAGCAGTATGTGAATTTCATTTAGTGGTAATATTCTCTCCATACAAATAGAGACAAAATATAAAGAAGTGTTAGGTTGCTCGCCAGAATACACACAGGATTGAGACAAACTGGAACCAAAGCTCGTATGTCCAAACAATGATGTCTAGGCTGTGTTTACAAACAGAACCAAATTTCAAAGTGTACTCCCTGCCCCCCCCCCAAAAAAGCAAACATATTTATATGGAATCCCACAAATTCAGGGTTTGGATATTGGTTGAGCTGTCTGTCAATCTCCAACTTCACCAAATAGGAATCCTCATTTACAGAACAGGAAGAGTGTTTTATTTTTCCCTTTTTAAAAAAAAAAATTAATTTAATTAAAAAAATTTTTTTAGGTAAATCTTCAATTAAGCAAGGACTTCTGGCATTTGCTAATTGGAAAATAATAAAGAAATTTATTCCTGTATATAATTATGACATAAATGTGTAAATAGAAATGGCTTAGGAAATAGTACAGATTTTTAAAAAAATCAAGTCCATGTTTTTCTGGACAATTACCAATACATGTTAAATGTAGCTATTTTGAATTTAAATTAAGATATTTGCTTTTTAACCCAGCTGTCAAGGGTGTAAATCAGGAAATAACAATAACTGAAGATTTCTGTTGAATGTACGTGAACTGTTTTTCTGGTAATGTGGTATGTTCAGAGAGGCATTCACACGGAGTTTCTCAGGCTACTCTACTTCAAGTAAGGTACCAACTTGTGAATTCTCAAAGCAGTTAAGTGTAGTATTCAAATGCTTTTGTCTTTTACAAAGTTGGTAGCTTTTATATGTTACTTAGTATTTTAGGTGTTAAAAAAATGCATTGTAATCAGTGGTTGCCAAGAGTTAGGGTTATAATTATAAAGGGAAGTGCAAGAGAGTTTCTTTGTGATGATGGAACAATTTTGTATCTTGATGGTGATGCAGGTGACATGAATTTATACAGTCTTTAGTGTACATCCAAAAAAAAGTCTGTATAAAAACTGGTAAAATCTGAATAAGGTCTGTTGTGTGATTTAGTTAATAGTATTATACCAAATGTCACTTTACTGTTTTGATAATGTCCTATGGTTATGTGAGATGTTTTTCTTTTGGGGAAAGTGTACATGGGAACATTGTATTAGTCTTGCAACTTCTTGTGAAATCTAAAATTATTTTAAAATTAAAAAGTTTTTTAAAAATGCTATTTATACTTCTATTCAGTATACTAACCGATTAAAAAAATACTTTCATGTTTCTCAGAGCCAGATGTGCAACTTTAGTTCTTAACAGATTTCTTGAGGACTAAATGCTATTTACTTTTATTCAGTCATTTAGTAACTGTTCATTAACTGTCTACAGTAGGAGGCATTACAGTGTCTTAAGAAAATGGGCTTTGGAGTTGGCTCTGGTTCAAATCCTGGCTCTTCTACTTTTAGCTGTGTGAACTTGGGGAAGTTACTAAATCTCTCTGAGCTTCAGTTTCTCCATCTATAATGGGAATAATGATAATGATACACACTAATTGAGCATTATAATATGTGATGAGTTACTATTTGCACCTTACATAATTTAACTCATTTAATCCTTATAACAATCCTATGAGACCTATGAGAAAGGTGCCATTTTAACATTTTCAAATGAGGAAACTTAGGCACAGAGAAGCTAAGTTACTTGCACAAGGTCACTCAACTGGGAAATGCTGGAACCTAGATTAAAAGTCAGCTGGATTTTCTGTTTTTGCTATGCAGAACTAGCTTGTTGACGACCAACTGTCCCACCAAGAACAACTAAAAAGAAAAATAAAATGTATTTAAAAAATTTGTTTGAAGGTTTTGGAGACCTACCAGGGGAACCAGGACATTATAGGCCACCATCCTGAAGTCACGGGAAGCCTAGAGAAGTTGCCTGGTGTTCAGTGTGACCCTTCCCCTTAGGGCATTTGCTGATTTGTAAGTTGTGGCTGAGAGACTGAGAAGATGAGCAGAAAGTGGTCCCAGAAAGTTGAGGAGCTGAGCAGACCTGTCCGTCTTACAGACCTTGTGGACAGAACTTTGGGTTCAGGCGCCAACAAGGAGGAGGAAGCCTGGTAGATACTGGAGTCCTGGTTGGGGGAGGAGTGAACCAGAAATGGACAAGGCCTCCCAAAGATTGAAGCTCAGCTTCCAATCAGCTCGGTTTGTTATTGGTTTAGGGTAATCTGCCCCTACTCTTAACTGCCTGCCAGAAGCCGAAGTGAATGCTTTCTGGAGAAATATAAAATCATTCTAAGCCTCAAATTATTTACTTAATTTTCCACAAACGAAGTCTAGCACTTAGTCAAAAATCATTAGGCGTTTACTTAATTTTTTGTAACCGGTGTCTGGCACTTAGTCAAAAATCATTAGGCGTATCAGGCAACCAGACCAAATTATTCAAAACAGAGAGGTATAGGTAGTGGAGTTATCAGATTTGCTTTTTAAATAACTAAGATTAATATACTCAGAAATTTATTTAACAAGATGAAGAACTTCAGCAGAGAATTAGAAACTATAAAAAGGAATCAGATGAATATTTTCAAACTGAACACTGAGATTAAGAATTCAGTAGATGACTTTATCAAGCAAAAGAGAGATTAAAAAAAAGGATTAGACATTTTTTGAGAACCAAAGTGTAGAGAATTTCTCATTAGCGGACTTGCACTTAAGGAAATCCTAAAGTGAGTTCTTTAGGCAGAAGGAAAATGATCCCAAATGGAAGCACAGAAAGGGTATAGAAAGGACAGAAAGGGTAAATTTGTGGGTATATCTAAATGAATGTCTTATAGAGTTTAAATTATATGGAGAATTAAAGAATACTTAATGGTAGCACAAAGATGGGGCAAGAATAAACAGTGTTAACGTTCTGTGGTTCTTGTATTGTCTTAGTGATGTGTAAGTACTAATTTAATTCCTACATGGAACATTGTAATCTCTAGGGCAACTACTATAAGAATAGTAACATAATGTATAAATAACAAGCTACCACGGGGGAAATGAAATAATGAAACATTTAACAATAAAGCAGGCAGAAAAGGAGAGAAAAAGGAACAGAAGAGGACAGGTGGTTCAAATAGGAAACAGTCCAACGGTAGATTTAAATCCAAACAGTTAATTAGATGTAAATAGACGTATGCTGATAAAAAATACAGTCAGATCTGGCTTTGTTCTAAAAGAGCCCTGGCGGTCCAGTGGTTAAGACTTCGCCTTCCAATGCAGGGAGTGTGGGTTCGCTCCCTGGTCAGGGAGCTAAGATCCCACATGCCTGGCAGCCAAAACACCAAAACATAAAACAGAAGCGATATTGTAACAAATTCAATAAAGACTTTTAAAAAAAAAAGGTTCACATCAGAAAAAAAATCTTTAAAAGAGCCAGTTATTTACAGCTTGTAAGAGTTGTAGCTTGAAGTTTAGGATACAGAAAAGTTGAGGGAATTCCCTGGCGGTCCAGTGGTTAGGACTCTGCTCTTTCACTGCCGTGGCTTGGGTTGGATCCCTGGTTGGGGAACTAAGATCCCGCAAGCCGCGCAGCATGGCCAAAAAAAAGACAAAAAAAAGTTGAACGTAGAGTTGGAAAAAGGGTATACTGTGCAAACTTAACTAAACCAGCCCTGGTACTTGTGCCATGCTGTACTTAGCTCATAATGTGGTTGCTAGATTTAAATCAGATAATCTTAGAGTTTTCAAAAGCAATGTCCTCTGTGTTAGGTACCCAGTAAATTTAACTATTACGTCTGAGGCACCTTGTTTCTTTTTTTTAAACATAATTTATTTTTCTTTTTTTTATTAAAGAAAATTTTCAACTTAAGTATAGTTGATTTATAATGTTGTTAGTTTCAAGTGTACAGCAAAGTGAGTCAGTTATACATATATATATATATTCTTTTTCAGATCCTTTTCCATTATAGGTTATTATAAGATATTGAATATAGTTCTCTGTGCTATACAGTAGGTCTTTGTTGTTTATTTTATATATAGTAGTGTGTATCTGTTAATCCCAAACTCCTAGTTTATCCACCCCCCTTCCCCTACCTTGTTTCTGGAAATAGTATTCTTTTTTCCTTTTGAGTCGATAGACCAAGGACAGTGTCTCTTGTACCATTGTATGCATCTGACTCATGGGTTGCTTGATTTTTCAGTAGCTTCCATATGTACACATTTTATCCCTTTTCTTAAGTTTTATGTTTTCATTTAACTCACCATCACGGCTGTTATCTCTTATCTTTATTTTAAATCTACTCTGTGGTGCCTCTGCCTACTGATAATGTGTGAATTATTTTATGCTGAAGTAATCTACTTTGAGTACTATCTGTAGAGTTTCCAAACTAATGACATTCTTCCTTTTTTCCTCTGTACTTTTATGAAAATGTTCAAATTCTTCAGAATTATTCTTTTATAAATTATCATCCATATAATGAATATAGATTTCCTCAGTCATGTCACCTGTCTTTTGGTATGAGGGCTGTTTGAAGAATAGGTAATGGTGTAATTATTTATAAAATAATACCATAGAACTAATTAGAGAATCTTGTCTGGATCTTTGCTTTGTATGACAGTCTGTCGTACGTTGGTTAAACATCAATTGGAGACATCTTAAAAGGCTTTTGTTCTGTTCTGCTTTTGATGTTTCATTTAGCTTTTTGGGAAGTCACATTGCTTTTTGTTGGACTGAAGGAAAGGATTAAAAATGATTAAAATGATTGTATTGAGTCAGATCTGAATCATCCAAAATTGGTTTCCCTAGACAACCAAAATAGTGGTAATTTTGGATTGAATTTGGCCTTCTACCCATAGGTTAGTGGGTACATTTGTATCTGTGGAATATTATATAAGCCTTTCAGAATTGGCTAGACTTAATGAGGGCTTTTCTTTGGGGTTTCTTTCTCTTTTAGGACATGTGAAAATGAAGTTTGCTGTAGTTAATTTGGTGGGTAGCAGTAAAACCAAATATCTGTGTCCTTTCTTTCTGAATATGAGGCTTAATACTGAAAGTTTTTAAATAACCTTTTTCTTATAAATTTTAACTGATGTTAACAAAACTGTGTGAGTTCTTGCAATTTAAGTAATAGTTTCTTTATAGCAAGTCATCTGACCTGGACTGTCAAGGAAGTTAACTACTAGGGATGGTAGAACTCATTAATTTTGGTTTCACTCCTGTATTTATTACTATTCGTTTCTCTTTGAACAGGTTGTTCCTTTCAACAGCTTTTGATGAAATTCAGAAACATACTTTTTTACTTGAGCGGTTGTCATGAGTAAAAATGAAGTAGGAAAATAAAATCGCAGATTAATGAGAGCCATGTTGTATTGTTCACTAGGCAGTGAAATCAGCTGTGCAGACCATCACTGTTGGAGGAGTGAGCACATCACAATTTAAGACAATTATTCCTCTGGCAACTGCTCCCAATGTCCAGCAGATTCAAGTGCCCGGAAGCAAGTTTCATTATGTCCGACTTGTTACTGCCACAACAGCCAGTAGCTCCACCCAGGCAGTTAGTCAGAATCCCAGTACAAACACTCAGCCTCTTCAGCAAGGTTAGTAACCATTTTTTTTTTTTTAATTTATTTTTTATTTTTGGCTGTGTTGGGTCTTCGTTGCTGCACGTGGGCTTTCTCTAGTTGCGGCGAGCGGGGGCCACTCTTCATTGTGGTGCACGGGCTTCTCATTGCGGTGGCTTCTCTTGTTGTGGAGCACGGGCTCCAGGCGAGCGGGCTTCGGTAGTTGTGGCACACAGGCTCAGTAGTTGTGGCGCACGGGCTTAGTTGCTCTGCGGCATGTGGGATCTTCCCGGACCAGGGCTCCAACCCGCGTCCCCTGCATTGGCAGGCGGATTCTTAACCACTGTGCCACCAGGGAAGCCCTAGTAACCATTTTTTTTAAAAACAATAATTAATGCTTTGAACATTATTATAGAAGTTGGTCCTTTTCTTGCTGAAATCCTGATTAAGTATGGCATTTCAGCTGAGTATGAATCAGCAGCTGTTGCAGAAGGCAGTGAAATAGAATCCCAGTTGTATATAACTATAGTATTTTGTTCTGCTAGAAACTGATACACGGTGTGCTGTAATACCAGATAATCAGACTTAGTCATCACTTTGTGGGTAGCCATGTTATTGCTGGTTTAAAAGCCTACCGTTATGCCAGTGGGATAGTTTAAATGGAACCAAATTATTTATCTTATTTTCTAAGCTACAAAGCCGTCTAAACTACACAGGGTTTGGGGGTCAGTTGAAATGACCAGTAGGCAAGGTATAAATGATAAATATGAGCTTTCATCCTTTACTTACTTTGAATCTGTAATTGCTAATGAAAGTCAGTTAAAATGTTATTTTACTCATTGGTATTTTTCCTGAAAAGTATTCCTGTTTGTAGTCCTACTTTGTTTGTGTTTAATCCTTCCAGCCTCCTGATACACATACACAGACTCACACACATAACCTTTCTCCATATTTATCTACTTGTTAAAAAATTGAAACTGTGAAAGGATGAGGACAGTTTATATTTGGGGCCTAATTTTTTTCCTTGGAAGACTACTGCATATTCTGTCAATGTCAAAATGACATGGCAAGTGAATGATCTGTTGTTTGCTGGATGTAAATAGATGAATTAAAGACCATTTGTTTGCGCCTTCAGTTTTATTAAGGGATCAGAGGGTTGGAGCTGTCCGTTGCTGATAGCTAGTTCATCTAAGGGAAAGTGGAAGAAAAAACTTGGATTTTAAATTACTGATGGGAGAAAATGGAGGGTGCATGAGGGAAACAGTATTTTAGTGTGTATTCTCTTAAAATTAGACATCTCAAGTAATTATATTTTCTATTTCCTCTTTAACCTGATTTTGAAAGAAAATCTTCTATTACAGTGTTCTCAATGAGAGGAAAAATAAAATTTGCATGTACTGCTGACTAAGGAAGTCAAGTGTATATTCTCTCATTACTTAGCAAGTGCTACTAAGTGCTGCAAGTCCTATTTTCTTATATATCATAATGATATAAAGCAGTCATTAGATATAGTTGGTTATATTTTATGTTTGTGTGTATACACATATGCTGAGTATCTATTTCCAGTGTAACGTTAGCACTGATTTACTCATTATCAAGAATAAGCGTTTGGTATGAGTAGAAGAGGAAGCTGAAGACCCAGGAAGAGTGGAGGAATGGGTTGGACATTTCATAATTCTAGTGTTATTTGCCATTTCCTTCTTTTCCAACCTTATGTCTGTCTTTCTGCTTCTCTCTACCTCGCTGTTCTCTTTGCCTCCTAGCAATCCCTCACCCCCCTCCTGCTTCCCTGCTGCTTCCTTTTTTGCTTTCCTTCACTTTCCCTCTCTGTTCTCCCCTCTGTCTCTCTGGCTTCTTCACCTCTCTCTCTGTATATTCCCTCTTCCCACCTACTCACATACATATACCACCCATGCTATTTCCCTCATATCCACCCATATTTCCCTCTTTTTGTCTTGCTCTCCTATCCCATAAAAGATCTGGGTATATGTAAAATATATTATTTCACACGAATAAATTTACAGGAATGAAGGAGTTAAATTTACAGTTTTCATTAGAGATACACTAAATAGTTGCTGTAGTTCATAAAATGTATTGATGTGTTTTTCTAAAAGCTTAATTCCCTATGAGGGATTTACTTAAATGCCAAAGGGAATTGGGCTCATCTTATACATTTTCCCATCAAAGCCATACAAACACCAGTATTCAAACGTTCCACCATATTAATTGCTGGCTGGATGGCAGGTAGCACAGTAGAAGGACCCAGAAGATTGCTTGGTTAACCTCTTTAGAATATGATCTACAATCTTGGTTAGGGAGGAAATCAATTTAAGAAATTAAAAACCCTCAAACACTTGCAGGTATGGTTTCTAAAGTTTCAAAGGAGACTGTTCTAAAAGGATTGTTCAGAATTGCTATTAAAGACCAAAAAAATTAAAGATTATGCCAGCATCTATGAAAACTGCAGTAGTGGTAATGTGGGACCATGCTCAAAAGTTGAGGAGGAAGCAACTATGCCCCAGTTAAAAAAAAAAAGTTGAGGAGGAGAAATCCAGACTGTTGACGTAGTTATATAAGTATGACCCCCTTCCCATGTATATTTTATAATGTTCTTTTTTCTGACCACTACGTTTTCTGTTTTCTTCATTCCCCAGATTTCAGTTAAAACGCAGCATGCATATGCCAACCTAATGTAAACCCAGAATTCCCAAGTTTTCTAGCTCTGTGTGTGTGTGCGTGCATGCGTGGGGACACTTCCCTGTCCTTATCCTTATGAGAATCATCCAAGACTCCCATGGGATGTGAGTAAGGGCAGGACACACACTCCTTCCCTGTCATTTCGCAGACCACCAGGAAGTTCCTACATTTCTCTAGCTGTGCAGTTACCTCAGAATTGCTGCTTGTGTGCTCATGAACCAATGACCATCATCGCCTTTTCAAGGAACAAGTGGTGTAGGGTGTCCTCTCTTCAGTGTCCCAAGCATGAATTCAGGCTTTTAATTCCTTTTAAGTCCTTATAGTGTTGCTACAATGGTTATTATAATCAAAACAGAACAGGAAGCAATTTCAAATCGGGTATCAGATGGCACTGCTCCTGTAATTCATGGTCATACACTCTTTTTGTAGAGCAACGTTATTGAGATACAGTTCTCATCTACCATAAAATTCACCCTTGTTAAATACAGTACAGTTTAGTAGTTTTTAGTATATTCAGAGATATTCGATCACCACCACTGATCACACGCTCCTTCTGGAGGTCTCCGACCTTCCCACCTTCCCCCTTCTCCCTAGTTTGTCACCTTGCTGCAGGGGCCTGCTCCCTTTTAGATCAGAGTACTCTCTCTCTAATGTTCTTCCAGGGCTCTCAACTTCCCATCTTCAGCCATCAACCCTTCCATCCCCACCAAAAGTAAAAAAAAATTTGTTAACATTGTTAACAGCCTTTCTATCCAAGGAAGTCTGTTCTTTTTCTTTTATTGTTCAGAACAGTTTGTTTGATTCAGTGTTCACAGCAGTTTAGATCCCGTTATCTCAGCCTCTCTCTTTCATAGCAGGCTCTAGGCCTTTTGCATAAATAAGACCCGAAGGGATGTCCTTTCTGTCTTCTTAAATCCCTCCTTTAGACTGAGGAAATGGCAGTAGGCAGTATTAGAAATGGTACTTCTTTTGATCCAGACATACAGGTCTAGTACCAGCCTCTTTCCTGAACTTCGTCACTGTATTTCTCCCTGTCAGGTTTCATCTTCCCTTTAGATCAGCTCATCCTTGCATTTGTAATTCTAATAGCTGTCATTTTCCCATTCACTTGAAAGCTCCGTGATAACCGATTGTTTTTCCCTTGTACCTACGGTTCCTGCCATCCTTTCACCTCCACCCTGTCTCTTGCAGCTGTTCTCTCCTTTCCATTCCCAGTGCCATCACCCCAGATTAGACTCTCATGTTTTGTACTCTTCTAACTTTCTTTGTTTCTTGCAGCTCTGTTCTGTTTTACACACGGCTGCCGCGTACAGTTTCTTTTTGTGCCATTCCAACAATGTTTCCCAACACCACAGTCCTCAGAAACTTCTCATTGCCTGCTGAATTAAGTATACAGATCTCTACCCTTACATTCAAGGCCTTCAACAAAACAGCCACAGTCTGCCTTTTTTTTTTTTTGCCAGCGCTTGCCTACTTTAACCCTAGGTTCCAGCCAAACCCGTCTGTCCCGTAGCACTCTGTGAAGTGCCCAGCATCAAGCCTCCACTTCTCTTGCTCTGCCTCTGTGTGGACTGCCCTCCTCCAGTCTGTGTGCCCGCTCTGCAGCCTGAACATTGGTCAGGACTGTCTCAGGCACTGTCCTCTACGCAGCTTTCCCCGTTGCCAGCCCCTGCCAGTCAGGTGTATTATGTTCTGTCTCCTTTTGGTCTCCCACAGTGCTTTCTCTTTTTTTTTTTTTTTTTAACAATATTTATTTTATTTGGGTACTCGTCTAATCTGCTCTACTTGAATGTAATCTCTTTGAGCAGGTGTCTTGTACTATAGTTTCCCTGGAACACTGTCTACAGTGACATTTATGTAGCAGTAATGGTTGTAATAACAAGAACAATAACAATAACGGGAACTAACATTTATTGAGCGCTTACTATCTGTTGAGCACTGTTGTAGTAAATTTTCATGAATTAACGTATTTATTTCTCTTACCTTGTAAGGGAGATACTATCCCTATATTGCAGATTGGGGATACAGGCAAAGAGAATTTAAGTAGTTAGAAAGCAGCAGAATTGGGATTTGAACCCCCAGGGTCTTATGACTTAGGAGACTACATTCTTTTTTTTTTTTAATTTATTTTTTATTGAAGTATAGTTGAATTGAGGAGACTATATTCTTAACCTTGCTGCTATGCTGCCTTTTAGTAGTACTCTGTAAATAATGAATTGTACACAGAATTAGAAATAGTATAGAACAGCATTGTTACCCGAGTTCCTGGATGGCAGTTTTTAATGTATGCATCATTTCATCTCACTGGATTTAGTAGTGAATATATAAAGCATCTGAATACAGGCTGAAGTATTTTCAGTAGAATATCTTAAACGACAGACATTCTCTCATAAAGTGGATGGACTTACAGCTAGCTACCTTAGATATAAGTTCCCTAGTTAGATGGGTTAAAGAATTTTGAAAGTAACTGTCTTGATTAAAGATTCCTCGAAATAGGAAAGCAGTGGAATTCTTTAAGCTCTCTCACGAGGATATCGTGAGGGAACTAAGTATCTTACATGTTTTAAATACTATTTTCTGTATACAAACTGTCCTTTTCCTCCTTCCTTTTTACAAAGCAAAGCCAGTGGTCGTTAACACCACCCCAGTGCGGATGTCAGTGCCACTCGTCTCAGCGCAGACTGTCAAACAAGTGAGTATCACATCACTTCTTCTCTCAGTCTCTCCCAAACAGACAATTTACTTTTAAAATTGAAAGTTAAGATTTACGTTTAAGAGATTTATTTATTTATTTTTATTGAAGTGTAGTTGATGGACAATATTATATAAGTTACAGGTGTACAATATAGTGATCCACAATTTTTAAAGTTTATACTCCATTTATAACTACTGTAAGAGACTGGCTATATTCCTTGTGTTGTACAATATATCCTTGTAGCTTATTTATACGTAATAGTTTGGACCTCTTAATCCCCTAAGTTTTAAGAGGTTTATACTGAATTGAGAAACTGTGAAATTTATTTTCGTGGTCGTTGACATACTTCCTTTCTTTTTAGGTTGTTCCGAAACCAATCAATCCAACTTCCCAAATAGTCACCACCAGCCAGCCACAGCAGCGGCTTATCATGCCTGCCACCCCACTGCCACAAATCCAGCCAAACCTCACCAACCTGCCACCAGGCACTGTGCTGGCACCGGCTCCGGGAACAGGGAATGTAGGCTACGCGGTGCTTCCTGCTCAGTATGTGACTCAGGTATGGGCAAAAAGTTAAGTCATTGCATTTCAAAAAGGTTAATTGGGTCGAAGATGTCTAGCATTATCACATTCTAAAACTACTCAGAAACATCTAACTCAGTGTTTGGACTGTTTCCAAAACCTTGAATTGTTAATGAAAACTTCTGAGTTTATTTTTATGTATCTTTAGTATTTAGAAATATACAGCACAAGTCAAGTATACAAGTTAGGCAATTTGGAGCTGAGAACAGTTTGGTAGGAGGGCAAGATCATGTAGATACAAGAGAAAATACATTGAGTTAAAATCAGCGGAGTCCCAGTGAGTTTAGAAAGCGCTGTGACTGTAATGAAGCTCCTCCTCACATGATGAGTATGGTGCCGCTCACCTGTTCTTGGAAAATAAGTGACATATCGGTAGTGATCTGTCGAGATCTGGGTATCTTTGGCATCAAAGCCACATATTATCCAATTGGCTGGCTTGGGTTAGGAGTGCTGCTTTCTGGAAGAAGATAGAAGTTGTTTTCTTTTTCATGTAAGAATCAAGCATATTAATTAGCACCACATTCTAAGCTGTTGAGTTGATCTACTCAAGATTATAAGAGAGACAGAAACCTGTGTACTTTAAAGAAGTGTACTTTGGAGTATGTTATGTGGCTACTGATTGAAAAAATTAGCGTTCAGTATTTTTATCATTAGCATCTCTTTTCTTATGTTTAGAAATGTGTGTAAAATAGAAACTTAATTATTACGTATGTAACTTCTCATTCTCTGTAACTTGTGATAAATGATCACATTTATTTTATTTACAAGTAGACACATTGCATTTTTCTAGCCAATACAAGTTTTACTACAGTACTTTCAGGACATTCA